>NC_133120.1:76587361-77263858 GCF_033568475.1 Henckelia pumila | reverse complement strand
AGATTCTAAGTCCTTGAGACGAATTTGCCCCACACACGGTACTTATGAAATATGACAATCGTCTTCCAAGATACAACGACTTTCGTTTTGTAATAGGAGCACTCCAAATTATAAAACCCGACGAACTTTAAGATGTTTTTTGAACTTTTCTGACAATGCTGAACAAAAAATGTATGCATAAAAATGCTGGACAAAATGAACATTAAATTATGATTCTAGAATCTCTAACAACCAACAACAACCTTTTCCATTATGGCTTGGGGTCAATTTATAGATGTGCAAGGGCTGGAGGGGTCTTTTTCGCGATTAGTTGTGTCTTTAGGCTTTATATTCAATCTGATTCGTCAGATCTTAATTTGATGGTGTAGATCACACCCTTTTTGGTGAGCCACATCCATTGGATCATATCTCTTGACCAGGTTTAATCTCATGCGTCCATTTCGAATTAGACGATCTAGATCGCACCTCTTTGAATTGATCACACCTTTTGGATACAACCCTAGATGCATCAGATCACAACCGCCTAATCCAATGGCTCAGATTCAATCTCCTTGATCTAGATCAATCTAGCTATCCAACAGTCCGGATTTCATCTAACCACTGAAACATCACAACCCTTCATCTTGTCCCTTCGATCTAACGACCATCCACATCATCCAATCAATGCCAGGTGTACGTTGATTGTACCACGTGCCACGTCAGCAACCCACCATGTCATCGAGCCAATTTTCGAGTAGCATAAATAAAAGCTCTCGCGACGATGCGTATGTGTTGGTTGACTTGACTTGTTTGACTTGAATTTAATCAATCTATTGAAATACACAATAGTATATATGTAAGAATAGAAAGACAACTTTCAATGTGGGAAAACTCTCATTTTCCATACTACACAATTAATTGAATCTTATACACCAATATTAAATAATTAATTTCTCATTGACCCCAAATCGATTTGAGAAAATTAATATTTCAAAAACATCTACTCGAAATGTAGATTTCAATTCTCAAATCAATTTTGGATTTCATAAGACGAATCATCTTAGATTAATTATCGAAGGCTAATGGACCTCAAAACCCATTTTCTCCAACAATGTACCATCGTGTCCCACTAAACAGATTAATTTCCAAATAATCATATTATATTACCCAATCGACGAGACAAATTATATGTCCCAAAAGTTTTTGCAAAATCGTCTTACAAGCTAATTTTATGATATGAGCTTCCTACTTGACCCAACGATCCACGAAAAAACATTATTTTTACTGCACAAATATTACTTTCTACTTTACATATAGATCGAATAGACCCGTCTTATTGGACATCGATATAAATCACATTATTTTTTACGTCAAAATATTACTTTCCATTTTATATATAAATCGAATCAATTTATCTAATTATCTCATTGAATATGCGTTTTATATATAGATCGAATCAATTTGTTTCATTTGAACGCAATATACAAAACACATTTGACCGACTTCATATGCAATGTATGTTGATACAGATTACATTCAATAATCAATTCACAAGAGAAGTCAAAATATACCATATTTAAATTAGGACAACCAATCTCTTCAAAATTAAAATTATATAATTGTTTTATATATTAAAAAAAAAAACCCCAGCAATCCCACGCACGTTTGTACGATTTAAATTCCCACTGTCTTCTCTTTTTCTTGTCCCCTTGCAATTTCTAGTCTAAAAGAATTTTCAACGCAGAATAAGAAAGAAAAAAGAAAGAAAAAGACAAAGGGAACCCCATCGCGTTGACCAATTTTCCACGCATCGGACGGTGATGGTTGGAGCTTTGCGATCAAGATGATTCGAGGACCAACGCAGGTGCTTTTGTATTGGGATGGGAGTGATTGTGTTCACCTTCGTAAGTAACGATCAACATTGCCGGGTCGTCCAAGGCCCGCTCCACATGTTTCCGGGCCGGGCACAATTTTACACTGCTACACTTGTAATATCCCCTGACAAAACCAAACCCATTCATTATTTTAATTAAATTAAATTATAAGTGATTAATAATTTAAAATTGGTCCAATTTGACACAATCTCCTAAATTAATAATTGACTTTGATCACCTAATTTCAGATGAAATTCTTGATTGAAATTGAATTCATTCAATCCTTTTCATTAAATTTTTTTTTTATGATGGATGGATGGGATACCTAGGATGAGGGGAACCCTTGATGGGTTTTTGGCCATACTTTCTCCAAGAGAAATCATCAGGTGGAATATCAGCCAACTTCATGCTTATAGCTGCAACTCTTTCTACCCTTTTCACTTTTGATTTCCTGTTATTATTCAAACGTCAAATATCAATGCATTGATATTATCACAAAAACTCTAAGTTTTATGAGACATATATCTAATTTGATGGATGAAAATCGTTTTCATTGCAGATACGGGGTTTGAGACCTAAGCTATAGTCTTAATTAGTAACAAATAACAAATATTCTTCGTTGACTTTTTGACTTCCCTTTACCTTTTCTTGGGACAATGGCAGCGGCTCCCAGTTGACCCATCGGCACACTTGCCGTTGGAGTCGTCCACGGAGGTGCACTTCCTCTTCAAAGAGGATGTGGAGAGCGGCGGCCGCCCGGCGGAGGACATGTTCGTGATCTGAAATCCCGAGGACATCGACTGCTGAAGGCTGTCGGTGTCGCCGGTTCTAAAGGAATTCGCCGGCGAGCCGAAGTTTATCGTGGTCGCCGTCTCTTTCCTCTCGCACGACCCGTTCCTCGTCGGCTGCTGGTGGTGGTGGTGGTGAGGCAGCGGCGGAAGCCTCTGAACCGGCGTCGGGTGCTGAATTTTGGCGCACGTGTCGTCATCCGCCGGCGGCGAGGCTCGGGGAGGCGAGCCAGCCGTCTCGGGACCCGGTTCGGCCTTCTCCCGATTAATCTGAACCGGTCCGCGGCGGAATCTGGCGTGGCCGGTTCTGCAGCGGTCGAGTATGGAGATGAACTTCTTGAATTTTTCGACGGCGACATCGACGACGGCCCGACAGTCGGGTGTCGGTTCTGCTTTGAAATTGTTGGAGGTGGAGAGTAATCTGATAAGCTTATCGACGCTCTGAAGGCCGGCGGCGGCCGCTTCTTGGGCGGCGTTCTCTTCCATCTTGGCGGTGAAAGCATAGGCCGGTATACAATCGATAGCCATGATTATTTAGAAAAAAAGGAAAAGCGAATTGAAATGGAAAAAGGGCAGAGAGATTATAAAATAGGGAAAGAGAAAGAAAGTGCTCTCGCAGAGTCAAACTGATGACGTCTCTTTTCCCATTTTTAGGTTTCCTTCTCATTTAAACTAATCAACGTTGAAATTGATGTTCAATTTATCTTTCTTTTTTTTTTAACTAATTCTAATATTTAAGTAATTCCTTATTTAAATACATCAAAATACTTAAAAAAGATTTATGGTTAGTAGAAAAGGGTATAAAAGTATTGTAGATATATATATATATATATATATATTATAAGATTACTTATATATACGAATTCATCCATGGTTTTCATAATTTTTTTTATATTTAGTAACTGATATCATTCTATGCACCAAATAATTAAATATTGTGTTTGACTTTAATAGCAATATTCTATTCTATATCATTTTTTAAGTATATTTTGATTATATATTGCGCATCATATTCTTAAATGCGGTAATATTTTTATTTTATTTTATTGAATAAAACTCTCGATTGGGAAATTAATATGTTAATATATGAAAATTTTTAAAGGTCTGTCAAAATAATGAAGAGACAAATTCACACACACATGTATATTTAAATTCCGATAGATCCAAAATGTTTTCTAAAATTGAAATCAACCGCAAGTAAAAGTCTTTTGCTTTCCCAATTTACCGCAATGCTAACCTACTTAGGTGGAGAGACGAACCAATTAGATTTTTCCACGTGTAAGAGGCATTGACCAGATTCAATATTGGCTGTGGAAACGGGTGAAGTTAGGAAAGGTTGACCTTTCTACAACTTTAAATGCTAATAATGTCCTCATTAGCTTTTGTAGTTTGTGTGTGCTAGTCTACCGGCTCTAGTTTTATACAAAATGTTTAATTGTATATATAAAAAATATATGGAAAAAACATTTTGTATAAAAAATATATGGAATCTATTGAAAAAAAAATTCCTAAATGTGATGTTCACATGAACATTTTCTATGAACTACACTAGAAAAGTAGAAATAACAAAGCCACGTTTTGTGGCGTCTCTTTTTAAATTTTTCAACGCCCTTTTTTTTTTTTAATCATATCCTGATTTCAAAATAAAAAATTGGAAGGCTGATTTTTTGAAAAATAATTATTATTAAATTGTAAGCATGATGCAAAAAATGATTGCGAATGGAATGTGATGAAATATCTCAAATTTTAATATAAATATAATTTTGTATGTTAAAAATGTATATTGAGCTAATTTTTAGCTTCAAATATTACTTGTCGTTTATTTATTTATTTATTTATTATTATGTTTAAAAAATGTTTTGAAAAATAATAATGTTACGGTTCCGAAAAAATGGTAGTTGCAATTTTGCAACCCCCAAGGAGTTGCCATTATAGATAAGTGGTTTGACTCCTTTGAGTCAATATTTTTTCAAATAGTTATTTGTTTTTTAGCATAAAATAGTTATTTATTATACAATATTAAATTTATTAATGACTCATAATATCATTGATTTAGAATACACATGTGATGCAATTATCATGAAATGGGTTCCCGGGTATTGCGTGGGTGAGAGCTCGGGTAATTCAAATGAAGGAATTTCTCGCCTTTGCAAGTGATATCACACACAAGAAACAAGAAAACTTGTAAGTGGAGCGCCAGAGGGGTTTTCGGCATCGCCACTCCGATGCTTAAATCAGATTAAGATGTATGGAATGAGCTTAAAAAGTTTGAGAAATTGAGTGAACGTAAGTATGAAGACGTGAGAAAAACATACCTCAACCAGGCCCGAGGATCTGATATTTATAGAAAGATCCTAATGATTACACGACATGGTTTTCTGACAATCATAAAATGTGAAGTGATAACTTCTGTCATTTCCAGATGGTGCCCATGCTGTGGGGCCCGCGCTCTGATCTGAAAAGGAAAGATATCTCTAGCCCGGGTTATCGGGCTCCCGAGAAAGGGAAGACCTTTTTAGCCCGGGAAAGGCTCCTTAGCCCGGGCTCTCGGGAAAGGGAAGACCTTTCTGGCCCGAGAATGGGACTCTGGAAAGGGAAGACACCCTGGGCTCTCGAGAAAAGGAATACCTTTCTAGCCCGGGAAGGGATCTTTAGCCAGGGTTACCGGGCTCTCGGGAAAGGGAAGACACCTCTAGCCCGGGTTCCCAAGCTCTCGGGAAAGCGAAGACCTTTCTGGCCCAAGAAGGGAACTCTGGAAAGGGAAGACACCTCTAGCACTGGTAGGGAAGAGCTCCTCGGCCTGAGAAAACCCGTCTTGGCAAGGGAAGAGCTCCTTGGCAAGGAAAGATCCGTCTTGGCAAGGGAAGAACTCCCTTTTCCCCGATCTTCTCTTACCCACTAATATGGGAACCACTCCACGCCCGAGCTCTTGATAACCACTAGGGTTTGATGATAACTCGAGATATTTCACCAGGGTATCAACATGTAAATTTATTATTAATGTATAATTGAGAGAAAAAAATTTATTTTAGAATTCTCATGTTAAACGATCTTACGAATTTATATTGATGAAATCGGTCGATCCGACTCATATTTACAATAAAAGTAATATTTTTTTACATAAAAATAACATTTTGCATAAATAATATTTTTTCATAATTTTTTTTTAAAATGTTACATATACACATTGTGTTACACATTCGCTTTGAAATTACAAAATTAAAACTTAAATTTTAATAACATTAGCCATTATATTTGATTATTAAAAAAATCCTCTATTAGTCTCTCACACACACACATTTGTTTCTCATTGAAATTTATCAAGTGAGGCGTATATGTTGGGGGGATTCCCAATTTGAGGTTCTTTTGACTTGAATTTGAATCAACAAAAAAGATGAATAAGTGAAGTGAGTTTATTTATGAAAATGAATGGAGTGGTCGACAATTTGTTCCGATATCCTAATTGTAGGATCGAACGTTAACCTTTTTACCAAAATCTATAGCTGGTGGTAATGATACAACTCAAATATTTTAAATTGTATAACAGCTCAGGCGCTATTGTGCGATCACTCTACCAACAAGAACAATTATTGCACCCCAACAATCTTCATCTCAATAATTGTACTCATTGCAGTCAATGAAAATCGAATCCATGACCTTGACTTTGATACCAATTGTAGGACCGAGCGCTTGCCGCTTTACTAAAAACTACAGCTGGTGGTAATGGTACAACTCAAATCTTTTAAATCTCACAACAGCTCAAACACTATGGTTCGATCGTTCTACCAACATGAACAATTATTGCACCTCAACAATCTATCTCCTAATAATAACACTCAATATTGTAATCAATGCGAATCAAACCCATGACATTGACTCTTATACCAATTGTAGGACCGAGTTTTTTTCGCTTTACCAAAAATTATAGCTGGTGATAATGGTGTAACTCAAATATTTTAAACCGCATAGCAGCTCAAGCGTCATGGTGATCGATTTCCCATAAATATCACGTTTTGTATCAACCAAACTTAAGTTCAATCGATGGTGTATATACATGCCTTTAAAATTTTGAAAAATCAACATGAAAAAATAACGAATTTTAAATATTATGTTGGATAATTAAAATCAAATCAGTTGAAGAGAAATAAGCTGGGTCTGAGAAATCTTAAAATTAATTTACTGGTAACAAATTGAATAAAACATATAGAATACACATAAGTATTTGAATTTCCTCTTTCAAAAAAAAAAAGTATTTGAATTTCCTATGATTTTATCAAAATAATAAGCCCACGTTTCAATTATAATTTGAGTAGGTCCTATGACATTGCATACACCACTTCCTCTAATTTAATTTGGATGCAGGCACTTAAAAGGTGAAATGAATATGAAGCTACGTTAGGCTTGAGTGTTATTTTTAATCTCCATATATACATAAAATGATAATATTGGAAAATATATTGAGCAGTTTACTATATATGTGTCTATATATATGTATAACAAAAAAGATCATTGCATAGTAATATAAAAAAAAATAGAAATTTTTTTGTTTGGTTCTATATGTTTGGTTTTTTGCAATTTTGGTACTCTGCGTTATCGTATTTCAATTTTAGTATGCTTTCTTTGTTTTCTCTCTCTCTTTCTCTCTTTATTTCTTTATTATTATTATTATTATTATTATTATATTTTTCAATTTTAGACCTTTTTCAACTTTGTGTTGAGCTTACCATGAAAATAATGCAGAGTTGATGCGTATAGCATCATACCAGCACTTCCCGTAAAAAAAGTCTAGAACTTCAAAAATAAAAATTTAAGTAAAACTGAAATTTAATAACATATATAAATGATCAAAAGTGCAAAACAACAAATTTACAGGATAAAAAAGGCAGTTTTCCAAAAAAAAAGAAGAAGAAGTCTCGAGCTAATGTTGATTTAATGCCTTCGACTTTGTGGCAGAGACCGCCCGCGGATTTCCTCCGATTGGATGTGGATGCCAGTTTTAATGAGTTGACTAATAGATGTGGTCTTGGGGGTGTGGTTCGTGACCAGGATGGCCAGGTGGTGATAGCTTTCGGCCCAACCATAACAAAGCCAGATTCTATAGTGTTTGGGGAGTTATTTGCTATAAAAGAGGGTCTTCTTGTTGCTCGAGATAAAAGATTCTCCATAGTTCGCGTCTTTTCAGATTCATTGTTGGTGGTGCAAGCAGTCATTTTGCCTTCAAATGACTTGATCTATATTGGTTCATGTGCTTTTAGAAATATTATCATTAGCTTCCAGTTTTATTGATGTATCTTTTGCTCATGCTAGGAGATCGGCCAATGAAGTGGTCCACTCTTTGTCTAAGTTTGCTATTTCTTCTCCTGCACCTTTTGTTGGGTGTCTGGAAATTTCTCCGTGTGGGTGGATCGACTTGTAATTCGTGACATTTCTATTCATCAATAAAGATTACAAGTTTTTTGTCAAAAAAAAAAAGAGATGGGCTGGGATTCAGGTGTAGAAAGGGTGACGTCTAGTTAACTAAGTAAAAAACTTATACATATAATAAAAAAATTTGGCGTCAACCACAATCTAAAAATGACCTAAATTAGATCCGTCTTTGATGTATAGTTGGTATCCGATTCCCAAGCTGGAGCCCTCTCTATGCGGAGTACGTTGGAGAAAAGAGGATGTTTGACATTGTGTGATGCTATTTTATCATCAATCTTAGTCCATCTTATTGGGAACAAATACTTTTATCATCAATTTTTAAGGCTATTCATAAAGCGGAAAGGGTAAATTTCAAATCAATACCTAAACTTATTATTAACTTACATTTTAATACCCCTATTACATTAAAACTTATTTTTTACTCCCTGGAGAGAGAAAATTTTGTTTAAAAATGTCACTTCTACCCTTATCCATTATCTTTCACTTCAATCACTATTACAATACAAAATCCAATAATAATAATAAATAAATAATAAAAAAATGAGAGAATGGAATCTAAAAACAAAACAAATCCAAATAGTATTTATATACAAATTCAAATTAAAATTAAAGAACATAAACCATATCATATACATGCTTATGTTGATACAGGAGCAAGTATGTGTCTAGCAAGTAAACACATACTCCCAAATCATTATTGGAAGAAATACGATAAAGGATTAAAAGTTCGAATATGAGATGAATAAATAATCATGCTTGATACAGTAGCAGAAAAATTAAAAATAGAAATTGAGGAAACAAAATTTGTAATACACATTATATACCAAATAGAATCAGGAATGAACATTATAATAGGAAATAACTTTTTAAGAGAATATCTTTCTTTTACACAGTTTGAAGATCACATAACTTTAAACAAAGAATCATCAATGATTTACATTCCTAAAATACGAACATCATTTCGTGTAGAAAATGAAGGGTTTACAAAGAATTTTCATAAACGAAATACAAATTCAATAGAACTAAAAATAGAAAATATTTTAACGATTAATCCTGAAAAATAAATCATGAAGAAATTTCATGATATTTGTTCTGAAAATCCTCAGGACAAAATTAAGAAAAGAAAACAATTTATTGCTTCAATAAAACTCAAAGACCCTAATATCACAATCCGTGAAGCACCAAGAAGATGCAACATGGATGATGTAAAAATATTCGAAAAAGAAGTTCAAAATTATTAAAACTTAAGATAATCATCTCTGGTAAAAGTCCACACTCTTCACCAGCCTTTTATGTCAGTAAGAAAGATACTGATAAGAAAATAATGATAATTGATTATCGAAAAATGAATAAAGCAACAATTATGGACGGATATTATATCCCAAATAAGAATGATTTACTATCTTATATAGGAGAAATGAAATATTTTTTCAGTTTAGATTGTAAATCAGGATTCTGGCAAATTCAGCTAGTACCACAAACACAATTACTTACAGCATTCAGTTGTTCAAAAGGACAGTATCAATGGACTGTATTACCTTTCGGACTTAAACAAGCACCAGGTATCTTTCAAGATATATGGATGAATCTTTTAAATCATATGTATATTTTTGTTGTGTTTATATAGATGACATATTAATTTATTCAAAAACACTAGATCAACATTATAAAAACCTCATGACAGTATTAGATATTTGTCATAAAGATGGAATTATACTTTCTGAAAAGAAAGCATAATTGTTTAAAACAAAAATAAATTATTTAGGATTACAAATAGAAGATGAAAAACATTGTTTACAACAGCATATACTTAAAAAAATTCACGATTTTCCTAGTGAAATCAAGGATAAAGATCAATTAAGAAGATTTTTAGGATTATTAAGTTATTCTGGAAATTACATTAAGAAACTTGCAGAAATCAGAAAACCTCTTCAGGCAAAACTTAAACAAGACTATAAGTGGAAATGGTCTAAAGAAGATACTAATTATATTGATACTATTAAAAAAAAGATAATTAGTAATCTTCCTGAATTATATTTTTCTTCAAATAAAGACATAATAATAATTGAAACAGATGCCTTAGATGAATACTGGGGAGCATGTTTGAAAGCTTATACAGGAGAAAAAAATTTAGAAGAACTTACTAAAACAGCTACGAGGAATAACGAAGAATTATGTAATTATACATCAGGAACTTTTCAAGGTGCACAATTAAATTATCATTCAAATGAAAAAAAATTATTAGCTTTAATATTCACAATTAGGACTTATGAAATTTATCTTATTTCTAAACCGTTTTTAGTAAGAACGGATAATATGAATTTAACATATTTCAAGACAAGAAAAATATCAAGAAATGCAGGTAGAAATGCAGCAAGGTTAATTAGATGGCAATTGGAATTGAACCATTATCAGTTCGAGATCCAGCATGTCAAAGGAACAGATAATTCATTACCCAACGCATTAACCAGAGAACTTCATCCAAATTATACTATCCGTAGTAACGAAATAATAAAAGAGATCCTAAAAGATCCAAAAAATGATCTTGAGTCATCCGAACATGCCTTAGAAAGCATGGAGAATATAAATTGATGAAAAAAGATTTATATTCAGAAACATGAATTATTTTATGACTATAAAGTCATCCGAACATGCCTCAAAAAGCATGGGGAATATAAATTGATGAGATGAGATTTATATTCAGATACATAAATTACTCTATGAGTAAAGATCCGATTCTTGTAAAAGAATCTATAAATGCAATGATACACATAATAAAATTATCCGAATTACTCACGAAAAGAGTTATTTTACTAACCATTATATATATAAATATGTTTTCTTGTGCAGAATATAATCAAGATGGAGCAACTAAGTCAATTAAAAGAACAATTGATTGAATTACAGGAAGAAATTCAAATTCTTCAACTCAAAGAAAAGAATTTGAGTAGAAAAATTCAAAGGACATAAGAAAAGATGACAACTTCATCATCATCATCCTCACCAAGAACACCAATCAAAATGGCAACTCCATTTGACAAAATAATGGAGATAAAAGAAAAGCAGTCAGTGGTCACAGCCAACACTGACAAAGAAAAAAAATAAAATGGAAAAGAATCGGTGGTCACAGCCAGCACCGAGAAAAATAAAAAAGAAGAAAAGACGTTTAAAAGCGCCCTTGAAAAGAAAGAAAGAAATATGGTCAATTTACGACCACAAAATCCAATTTTTGAAAAAACAAAATTTTCAAAAAAATGCAGGACTGAATTCTTTGAAACATTAAACTATTTGAGAATGACCAAACCATCAGGATCCTGGCTACAAACTTGTGACATACAGAGCATATCGAGAGCAAGAACACTGCAAGGTGCTCCAGCGCATGAAGTCGCAAGATTTTTTTCAAATGGATTATTAAGCGGATTGGAAGTCAGTCCCAACAATCAAGAAATAGAACTATTGTTGCGTGTTTTTCGCTCGCAAGCGCACGATGTCAAGTTATAATATAGGAATTTAGTCCAAGTCGATCCCACGGAGAATGAATAAATGATATTATATCAAATATTTGTAACTAATAAAATCCTAATCCTATGTAGAGCTACGAAAGTGGTTTGATTTTTATGAAACTAAAATTTGCAAGAAACAAAACTAAATAACCACGAGTTCACGAGATGAAAATTCAATAAGCGATGAGTGCTAGAGGTTCAACTTCACTTGACTGTTCATCACAATTTATTTCTTATGATCGTTTAATTATCAATTCTTCTAGTTTATTAGCCAAGAATCCCTATTATTTTCTACTACCTCTCTCAAGTGTCAAGCAGAAATTCGTATTCAATAGCAAATTCAATATGTCTATCTAAGTTTGACTATTAAATACGATAAATGACACGAGAATTATTCTAATGACTTCTATGGAGTTATATGCCTCTCGAACAGTATAAACACCAAAGATGTATTTTCCTATGTCGTATTCAAAATATCCTCTCTCGAGTGATAGATTCTAAATCAATTATCATTCAATCTATGACCAGTAAATTGAAAGCATTAAAATCAGGAAAACACAAATAAACTGTACGAAGAATTCAAATATATAAATCAAAATATCTCAATCATGATTTTCAGTCAAGATCCTTCTACCTCTAGACTAAGAAATTAGTTCATAATGAAATAAAAATCAAACAAAGCATGTTCTTGAACATCATTCAAAAATTAGGAGAAAGAATGAAATAAAAACGAAGGTAGATGATGCTTCTCCATCTCCGGTAGTCGCTTCATCCGTTTTCGTGCCAAGAATGCTTCTTCTCCCTTTTTCTTGGTCTCTAGCCGTCTCTAGCCTTCAAAAACTCTGAATACTCTCCAAACCCTCGTATCCTCCTGAATAAGTCATAAAATCCCTTTTAAAACTCGATTAAAGACTTTCCATATTTTTGGAGACTGCGCAGCGCTGGAGCACTAATAATTCGGCGCTGAGGCGCTCAAGTTTCGTATTTTATTTTTCAATGACGGACGTCTAGCGCTGGAGCGCTCAAAAGACGGCGCTGGGGCGTTTAAGACATGAAATTACGGGCGCTGGAGCGCTGGAAAACTAGAGCTGGGGCGCTGAAATTTTGAATAAAATTCTTTTACTGAGCTACTGAAAAGCGCTGGAGCGCTTCCAATGAGGCGCTGGGGCGCTATGCCTTTTGTCCAATGCGCAGCAATCTTGAAAAAATCATATCTTAAGTTCTAGCCGTCGGATCGAGCTGAAATTTTGACAGCAAGTTTAAAACATCCAAAAATTCAATTTGAACGGTGAAGATCGGATTTGAATGTCTGTAGAAGCTCCAGTAATTTTGTAAACTTTGCTGTCTATAATTCGTATTTCCGCTTCTTCTTGCTACTTTTCTTCAAATCCTTGCAACTCATAAAAACAACAACAAATATGCATAATATCCACTCGATACATCACAAAATCCAAGTCAAATCATATATAAATTAAGTGCATAAAATGCACTTATCAACTATTTCCATATCAATTAAGAAATAGTATCATCCAGTTCAAGAAAGCAGTCTTTAAGGACGATCCAGTATTAACATTGAGTATTCACTCAACCCTTCCAGATTGGGATAATAACAAATTCTATCAACCAATGGTATATATTCAATGTCGAAAACAAAAAGACAAGTTCTTATTCGAAGGATCAAATGAAGAGAAACCAGTAATGGATATCTCAACACTTCTTGAGATAAGAATAAAGACATTGATTGACATGATCTCAAAGACGGGAAAGATTTATGGAAACTCAAAGGTTAAAATAAATTTTGAAACCAGTAAAATTTTATTAACCATTGGACACAAGGAGACAATCCAAAAGAAAGATCAAGCCCTGTTAGCTCAATTCGAAGCTCCAATCTACGAAGCAAGAGTTTACATGACCAGAGAAACTCAACAAATGCTATGTCAAAGACTAAAAACAATAATTTCCATTCACAAATGTGGACATTGTCAACCAATTCAGGCAGAAGAAGCAGCTGTCAAAGAGGACAAACCAATAAAGAAATAGTCTGAATGTGCCAGTGATTCAGATAGTGACACAATGTAAAAACAAAAGAAATCGTGGACCACACCACATGTGAAAGACATCCACTCAGATGTAAAATGAGCTGTTTTTCATTATGAAGTGTCGGGTGGTCCCCCTCTTCCTTTATTTTAAAAGTTTGTATGTGTTTCTCCACGCCTATAAAAAGAGACGTTTGTGTTGTAAATGAATAGGTGAAGTTTGAGTATCTCTCTCTTCTTAAGTTTCTTACAATCTGGTTCATACAAGACGTATGAAAACTATCAGAAATTAAGAAACATAAAATCAGAAACAAAATTAAGCTTTATGGCTAATAACTAAACAAGTAGGGCGTAAGAAGGATAAGGTTGGAAGCCAACCATTGAAGATTCATGGTTAGAGTAAACTTGAAAATCCATAGAGCAAGTACCAGTTGATCAAGTGATCGTTAAGGAAAAGCAAGGATTTGGCCTCTGCTCAAAACCAAGACTCATTCAATCAAGGTAACCTTCCTGAACCTCTTGTTGCCCTTAATTTAAAAATTATTTGAAAATTTTATCATGCCTGGAATGACTCTCAAGCAAAAAGTAATCGTACTAAATAAAAAGTTTCGAAATTTGAGAAATAAAATTCAAAATTTAGAAAATACAGATCCAGAATATATTCAGATCTATAACGAGATGAATACAATAAATCAACGATTATTCATTATAGAGAATTATATAATTGTTCGATTCGGTGAACATATTATACAAGAAATATATAATGAAATTGACAATGAAAATAATAACGAAAATATTTAAAGATCATTAATCATGTCATCATCCTTTATAAGAAATGGAAGATTAATAATAAAAAACTGGTGAAATAGAAGATGATCATGAATATGATACATTTCATGAATATCGTTTAAATACTTCTGATTTAACCATATTCGAATCAATTTATCAATTAAAATTTGTAATAATAACCTATGAATGGAACCAAATTAATCTGAAAATATTTATCTGTTATAAATGAATCAGATCTGTAAAACATGAATGAGAAATTCATAAGAATTCCGCAACCTGGTATCAGAGCCGGTTAAAGCAGATTATTAATGTCTGGATTAACTTCAGACATTGAGATTAAAAATTTATTTGACAAAATAATCTTACTAAAAGATTTACATCAAATAAATCAATTATGGAACAGAATAAAATATCTTCAAACCTTATATTTCAAAAACCATAAAGTAGAACATTTTTCAAGCAACTGAAAAATGATAATTCAAATTTCTGAGAATGAAGAAATTGAAGACATAAAAATTTGTTATGCATAAAAATAAACTTTGTTATCGAAACCCGATCAACAAAAACAAAATGGTAAAAATAACAATTTTTACTAAATGGAAAATGTATGAAAATACAAAGACAAATATCTTTAATTTATATTCTCAAAATATAAATTTTGATATAGAAAATTGTGAAAACAATTTGAAACATCTAAAAAATTTTCAACTTTCAATTGATAATTTCGAAGATTACCAGAATCTATTAGAACAAATAGATTCAATAAAAAATCTTTTAATAGCTTTAAGAAAATTAAGGAGTTCTATTATTTGTTAAAATGACAGAAGTAACAATTCCAAATCAAAACAGTCAGATTGATGAATCTGAAGAAAATCAAGAATATAATTTGAATATTATATTCAATCAAAGTAAGTTTGCTGAAATACAGAAAACATGATTTTCTAATTCAAAAACTAATCTAATAGATCAACCGGGAATATTAAGTAAAATTTCAAATTTTATTAATCCTAGGAAAATTTAATTTATTATTCGATTCGTACAAAAGAACGATTTTGTAAAATAAATAACGAATTAAGGTCTAATACTCTGAAGTTATTAACAACTCAAGATATTGATACCATAATGGCAAAAACCAGTGAAAAAGAACGATCTGAACTAAAATATGTTCATATCGGAGGAATAGAAATAATAGTATCAGCTCACTACCGAGAAGGAATAGATACACCAATTGAAATCATAGTTCGTGACAAAAAGATACATAATTTTGAGGATTCTATCCTTGAAAAAATTAAAGGAAATTTATGTTACAAAAAGATGAAATTTTGTATTTATCCACAATACAATATATCTCTTTTTGATAAAAACATAAATGACGTTTTAACATTAGATTATTACTTTTATAAAAATAATCTTATGTTAACAGGAAACCATCCGATCAATATAAACTATGTTGTCGATTTAGCAATAAGTAATAATTTTCAAACAGGAATAATTTCAACAAAATCAACTATTTCTGTTGAAAGAATGTTTGAAAATATTACAAGAATTGAACACCCTCGAAAATCATTTATTGAAGAAATAAATCCCTATAAAAGATGGAGTTCAGATGACCTCCAAATCATAAAACAGTCTGTACCAAGAAGATCATTATCATTTGTTAGAAATGATGAAGATATTCTTGAAAAGATTGGAAACATGAATCAAAATATTCTTAAAATTAAACAATCTATTGTTAATGAGTCAACCTCATCGCAATGAAGTCCTTAATAAAATTAGAAAAAGATCTAAGAGATTTAGAAAATAATATTAATAAGATCAATCTATCAATACAAGAATTAGAGAAAAATTTCAAAGAATATATTGATTTAGCAACGACTAGATTAATAATTGAACAAGAAATACATAGTAATGAAATATTAAACTATATTAAAGAAGTTCTTGTAATAGATAAAGAAAAAAGGAAAATGGAAGAAGAACCACCATTCAAAATTGAATCATGGTATAGAAATCCCCTTAGTTATGAAAAACATAAGTATGGAGATGTTTCGTGAAACAGACCAATCTGATTTTGAACAAATAGGAGTAAATACAGAAGAATTATATCATTCACATCACGAATCAGAACAATACAGAGATATGGATATTTCAGAATCAGAATCTGAAGATGATTCTAGACCACGATTAAATCTACGAACAAATGTAGAAGGTAGTGGTGGAAGAGATGATGAAGAATTTAAATATAACAGAGACGAATACTCTGGATCTTATAAAGATGTTAGAGATATTCTTAGAGAATCAAAAACATCAGGATTCGTGAAACAAGATATCTTAGATTTAGGTTGTTCAACAGCCAAAGAATGAAAATCAAAGATAGATCATTGGGCAAATGAACTATCAGTACAAATTCATTTAACACCATTATTAGATAAAAGTGAGAATATTCAAGTTTTAACTCATGGGATGATAAAAATGACATTGGTAGGAGCAGTAAGAATTTGGGCTGAAAACCTAGTAATTACTAATCTACCACAAGGAATGACAGGACATCGATATTTCGAACTATTTGTTGATGCCTTGTATCAAGAATTTTTAGGAGTTTCTAATAATGACGCTAATTTAGTAGCCAAAAATATACAACAAAATAAAGCAATCTTTATTCTGGATAATATAAAATTATGTAATTTATGTTATCTAGAAGAATTTATATGTGATTATGAAACAAACTATTATCAGTTAATAGATGCTGATAAAAAAGAACATTATAAATTAAGTATTTTTAATAAAATACCTAATATACCAATAAATAGTAAAGATGAATTCTTAACTAGCGCTTATGTCAAAACACTAGGAGGAGCTATTAAATTTATTAAAGATGTTATAATAAAAAAATTTCATGAAGTAACATTAAATAAAAGAATATACAAATCTTACAAACAAAACAATAAACTTTGTTGTGACAAAATGAAATTCACAGTAAAAGAATACGGTTGTAAAACAAACATGTCACACAAACATTTAAAACGACAGAAACAAAATAAATTTAATAAACCTTATAAATCTTTTAACAAGAAATTTATTCCCTATAAGAAAAAAAAATTTAGAAGGAATTTCTTCAGAAAACCTTATAAAAGAAAATTTTATAAAAAGTTTGATAATAAAAAACCACCTTGACCAAAGGATAAAAGAAAGAACTGCACATGTTGGTTGTGCAATGAAGAAGGTTATTATGCAAATGAATGTCACCTAGAGTTGCATTTTCCAAAAATGCCCTTGTCTTATCTTGAAGCATTATTATTTTCGAAATCTTCAGATGTAGAGTTGGATTCAGATTCAGATTCACTTGATTCATCAAGGTAATAAATATTTTCATCGTATGATGAAAATTCAATTGTTTCTATTGGATAAAATCCAAGAGTGTATAATTTTTCTAAAAGTTTAACTTTGTTTTTCTTTTCATTTCGTTTTGCAATGAAGAAGGTTATTATGCAAATGAATGTCCAAAACGAAATGAAAAGAAAAACAAAGTTAAACTTTTAGAAGAATTATACACTATTGGATTTTATCCAATAGAAACAATTGAATTTTCATCAGACGATGAAAATATTTATTACCTTGATGAATCAAGTGAATCTGAATCTGAATCCAACTCTACATCTGAAGATTTCGAAAATAATAATGCTTCAAGATAAGACAAGGGCATTTTTGGAAAATGCAACTCTAGGTACTAAACTCAATTTTATGTTATATTAAAGTTTTAACAAATTATTATTCATTGACAAATTTATTGGTTTGAGTATGACTTCTGTGAGACGATCTCAATGATCTATATTAATGAGACAAATCGATCCGATTTTATCTATAATAAAAAGTAATAATTTTCACAAGTTGATTCGGATATTTATCTTACAAAATCAAAATAAAAAAATAATAGTATGATAGTCTCTATGAATTTTCAAATCATAATATAATTCGGAAAAACAATCACCAATAAATCGAGTAGAAAATAGAAGCCTTGTAATTTGTAAATTACGAAGGAAGCTTCAAACTAAAGGAAGTTACCCATTTTTTCACGCCATCGCCAAGAATTTGACTTTTGTGCTTTTTGGCACTTTCCCTAACTGATCAAGGAAAGAATATGCACCTTGATTTGTAAAACAAGTTGATGCGTGCTTGCAATGTTGCTTTAGTTTATGAACGATGTTAATGGCCTTCGTTAATTTTGTTGAATTGACTGATTATAGCATAATTGGGAAAATAGCAAATCCCTCAATTGCTCACATTTCCTTAAAAAATTGATCCGTGTAGGCTATGTTACTTGAATGAATTTTCATGTCTTTTATGTTGCATCAAGTGATCTATGCCGTGCGTGCTCTTGATCACTCTTGAATGAGGTCAACCCTTGTTCTCTTTTTGGGACTTCGAAGATCATGTTTTTGGCTAGGAGTGCAAACGAGTCGAGTCGAGCCGAGTATCATACTAATTGAGCTCGAGCTCGACTTGTATTTGTCTACTCGAGCTCGATCGAGTAGCTAATTTCATACTCGATTCGTGTATATTTCGAGTTACTCGAGCTCGAGATCGAAAATATATATATATATATATATATATATATATATATATATATTATCGATTAGCTCGCGAGCTACTTGAACATACATATTTAATACTAGAGCTCGAGCTCGATTTATGTTCGAGCTACTCGAGCTCGGGCTCGGTCAAATCAAGCTCGAGTCGAGTTTGACCGAGCTGCTCACGAGTAGCTTCACTCGTTTGCACCCATATTCTTGGCAGAGTATAATCAAATAAGTTATTTAAAAAAAACATATATTTTTTTCTTGTAACTTGCTTATTTTCTATTTTTGGACATGTTGATTGGATAATTCACAATTTTAGTTCATTAATTTGCACGTATTTTTCATCTGTAATCAATTTTCAACAAAGTACTAACTGGGATTGGACACATCAGTAATATATGAGACCAAGTCATCATTCCACTGAAAAATTATCAAAATTTTGTTTGATCAGTTTCTAACCTAATTGATTTCTAATTTTATGGCATTGATTTTATTGACCATCAATCGAGTTGGATAGTTTTGCTTTTATTAATTTATTGAAAAAATTATCCATAATTGTAGTATAATTATTTGTTTGACCAATAAATGAGTAACGAGAAAATTTGAATAAATGAATTAGCTGGGGATGAATAAGTGGATGGACGGGTAGACTTTTCCTTTTTCTTTTTCTTTTTTTAAAAAAATGCGAATTTGTTATTATTTTCTATGCATCCAAAATCTTAAGATGAAATGAAACCATTACAAACAATAGGGCCCAGTCAGGTCTACTAGTTCTCATACTTTGGATCATCTATACGGCCCAATTTATGTAACATTCTAAGGCCAAACTATTTCAATTTGCAATAAGGCCCACTAGATTAAGAACCAAGCTTAATTAAACGATCAGTTTGATCCGAAAAGTCTATTATGTACTCATTAATTACTCAACAACGTCAAGAAAAGTTGACGTGAAATCATAATCCTCACCCCTTGAGAAGCCGACGTTCGCAGCAGCCCACTTTAAACGGCTTTCACTCGCCCTTCATCCGGTATAGCCCTTTCCTAAGTTGCCCTTTTCGCTATGCCGGCTCTCAACGAGAGCACCAATGTTAGGTTATTTCATTTCAAAAGGTTTATCTATTGAGTGGGGTTACCTCAATGGTTTATAACTCACTCTTTGTTAGTTTTATTCAATGTGAGACAATTGTACACCCACGGTGGCTATTATATTCGATGCATGCATCTTAATTCAATCTATTCCTCGGAGATAAAAAAAAAAAGATTGACTTGGGATAGAACTAGAGCATATTATTATAGAATACGCAGCTTCACGAGTGTGCTTTAAACCGGTCGACAGACTATATTGTCGACATTTTGTCGATGATAAACCTAATTCCCCATGTCACCTTTCTCACTATGACAATTATTTCGAATCAATATGGAATCATAGCACAGTATGATATCATCAGTTAACTATATATTGTACACATTGTTAATTCATGTCCGTACGTTTTACGTACGAGGAAAACATGCATATATTAATCCGTAATGTAATTGGATTGTTATCCAAATTTGTTCTTACATATATATACTACTCTTGTGTAAAGCTTAAAGCCCTAATTAAGTGCGGAAAAGTATATAAAATGAGACTTGATTTGTTCAATGAAAGTTAATTCGAGCTGGAAAAATTGAAAATGTTCGATCATGTATATGTGACATGCAATATTTCAAATAAATTAAACGAATTATCGGAGGGAAGCTATATATAATTTTTATAATTTCAATCAATCTAAAAATATAGAAGGATATAGGTGAATTCGATCTTACGTACCCTAAGGCTAGATTCGATCAACCACATTTAAAATATATGCGAGGTGCCGAGGTCATTAATTTTTTATTTATTTAAAACAATAAGTCTTTCAATTCATTACATATATATAGCTTTAGGACAACACTCTAAGAGAGTGTTTTGGAGATCAACTTTAACTTATTTAAAAGTAATTTTTCTAGAAATTATTTTGAAGTTGATGAGAAGTTAAAGTATGTGTATTTGAAAATAGAAGTTTAAAGCTAATAAAAGCTAAAATTTGAGTGTTTGGAGAATAATTACTTTCAAGCTTAATTTTTAGTTAAATGAAAATCATACCCTTAAACTATATAAAATTGATCTCTTTTAATTATTTAAATTAAATTTTGATAATCACACCATCAAAAATGTATTTATATAATAATAATAATTATTATTATTATATTATGATTATTGTATAATTAATTTTTTTTATACCATGAATGCTTGAAAAAATGTATAAGATTAATAAAAACATAAATATAAAAAATTACAAAATCTGTATGAATACAAAAAAATGTATAAAAATTATAAAAATGAAAATTATATAAAATGTAAAATATTAGTTAAAAATAAATGCTTGTAATAAAATATTATTGAGAATTTATAAATTATATTAGAAACTATTAAAAACTCACATGAGAAGTGAAAATTAGGTTAAATGAATCAAGGGTATATATTTATGTAATATGATAAATATTTTAATGTCAATTTGTAATTTTAAACTCTAAACTAAAAAGCAAAAACAGAAAAAAAAAAAAAAAAAAAATACATCAAACTCTTGATTTTAACTTTTGGTTAAAAGTTATAGAAGTTGAAGCTAAAGTTGACATTCACGTACAAACTCTCAAAACTACTTTTATATAGCTAGAATCTAATAATTGCTTTCTAAAAGCTCTACAAAATACCCCTAAGATCAAGTTCGAATCATATGATATCACTATTTAATTAATATAAGTGATATCGAAAAAAGAGAGAATGATAATAAAAATAAATGAAGGAAAATTATGTTTCTTTTGTTTTTTTCCAATCAATTATCTGCAGTCGGGTGTGCTCATGCGTGTGGCCTATAAACATCCTCTTCTGTCGGCTTCCCTTTCTTAATTTCTTGACTTAGATTGTTAACATCTTTAAAGTGTCATTAGCAACACATTCAGAATATAACTAATTATTTTATTTATAATATATATATATACACACACACACACACAAATCAAGTTAATTCCACACGTTGTTTGCATGCTTCATTATTCTTTAGCATTAATTTTACAAAACAAATCATATCAAACATATATTTTCCATAAATATCGGTTAATTAATAACCATATCATTGCATGAAATTAAAATTGATCGACAACAAAATTATGATAATTAATTTTTAAAAAGTTGTAAAAGTTTAAATTTCCCCTTGAATATTCTTCACTTGATGAGCTTGATAAAATAAATAAATGAATGAATAAATAAATAAATAAATAAATAAATATCGAATGACCTCAATCAAATCTTGCATGATTACTAAGGAACAAAAGTAATTATTGCCATGTAATTCAAGAAATCAACTTTATCCCGAAAAAAACAATCAATCATTGCGTAGTTTGCATGATGTATATATATTATTGTTGTAGAGAATAACTTGTATTATTATTTTATAATAATGTGAACAATTATATTCATGAGACGGGATCAAGTAGCTAGGGGCAACCAATTATATATAATATTTATCTTTAAATTCACTCCGTATTTCGTATATTTTTTTTTTCGTACAATATATATTGCAAATTCATCCCTCAAATTTTTAGCATTTTGATTATGCCCCTCCTAAATAGAATTTTCCGACTCGGCCGCCTACAATGGCAAAGATATCAGTAATGATACCTTTCATCATTTGCAACACTTTCTCTAACTCTATGAGGTTCATATCCCAAATGGCTTCCATTGATCTCATCTTGATTCACTTCTTCTTTAACATTGTTGATCATCGGCATTTCATCGAACCGGTGGCCGCAATCATCGACCACCTTCAAGTCGACGTGGCTCGTGCCACCACTCTTCAAGTTGCTAGTGAAAAAACTATTTTCATTCATGACATAACAAGATTGGGAGGCAGAGGGATTAACTCTCGACAGAATGGCTCCGATGTTACATGCCATGGAGGGCAAAAGAGGTGGCATTGGCCACATTGGAAGTGGTTCATGATTCATGTCATTTTGTGGGCTATTGTACCCCAAGAACATTGCTTTCATGGGCGAATCCTCGGTTTGATCGCCGTTTCGCCTCTTTGAACCGATCATCTGAGGCTTATCTTCAAGTCTACATGATGTTCCATTGGCAGCCATTAGTACTTGAGGATTAGTGCACTCGAAATTCGGATTCGGGCTCGGTAAATACGGCCTTTGTATCATGTATATGCCCGGTATGCTTTGGAGGTAGCTGAATTTTCTCTGTATGTTTAGAACTAAGTTGAGGTCTTCAACTACCTATTATGTCAATCAAGAATCTAATTGGTCAAAACTAATTAATATCAAAGTTTTAATTATGTTAAAAAATTAGACACATTAAAATTAAAGAGTAGACCTTGTCAAATGATCCAAGTTGAATGGCACCTTCTCTTACTGATATAATTGCAATAGTCTGTCAATTAGGGAAACTTTCTGAACTTTGATGTAACATGAATTAAAATAAGCAAAAACACACAAAAAGCACATAATTAAGGCAATATTGTTTGAAACCTCGATGCCAGCATTGAACTGAGCCTCCCATGCTCTTGGCTGCTGCTACAGTAATTAAAGTACTCAATTCATGAAGTAAAAATTGACAGCTAGCAGATGAAATAATAGTACTCAAGGGTTTTGTATTTTTCTTACAGGATCAACGGATGCATTCCATGAAGAAATGAAGCTAGGATCATTTTCAGTTGGGCTATCTCTGAAAACCCATTTATGGCTATTATCTGCTGCAATTTTACCCACCAATCTGTCAAGAAAACGGCAGTAAAAGAAAAAAAGAAAGAAAGAAATGTACCCATCAAGATTTATGATATATATTTGAAGATGATGAAATATTTGGATAAATACCGATTCAATAAAGAAAACGGCCAGAAAAGTTTACCCTTCTCCAAAATTATAAACCTCGTGTGACATTTTGAAGAAAATATCAGCGCCAAATCTTCCCTTTATAAATCCACTTCCAGCTCTTTCACACTCGCAAAAATCACAAAACCCATCTTCCCAAACAAGAATCCTGATCCAAAAACATATTCAACTCGTTGCACATGATTCAGAAAGCTAGCTAGCTTTCTGGGATGAACATATATATATATGAAAACATGGTGAAAACAAGGAATGAAGCCATGATTTTATATATTAATCTCCAAGAAAACAAAGTACCAGTTTCTTTTATTTCCCTTGGCGCGATCAAGCAAGCTTCCTCCATGATCCCACCTGCAAAACAAAAATAAAAAAGACAAGCTTCAGTACTAATTTAAAAAGTTTACTTGCTTTTACAGGATAATTAATCAGTCAACAAAAGGGATATATGATTAAGAAAAGCTGGTTAATTAGTTTTGATCTTACTTTGGCGGTGGATAGTTTCTTGGAAGAATTCTCCAAAAGACAGCATATATCCATTTAGAAGAAGAATCGGAAGCTGTACATAGACTTCTCAGTGTGTGCTGCAGTAGACAGTTAAGCATTGGAAGTCCAGCACCTTCCATTGTACCGGAAAAATAGGGAAGAGAGACGCACAAATTCAAAGATATATAATAAGCTCCACTTTTGTAGTATTTGTAGTGCCCGCATTAAGTTTAAAGGTAATGTTACGTGTACACAAAGTCTTACACATTGGGTTACACATGAGGCTTAAAATTATATGATTATCCTTGCACTTTATTTGAAAAAAATCCTTAAAAAATGTATATAGGATAATCATGTAATTTTAAGTCTCATATGTAACCTAACGTGTAAGACTCTGTGTACACTAAGTTTAAATATTGGGAGTTTTTTTTTTTTAAAAAAAGGTCCATTTATAAGTTTCCAAAAAAAAAATTTACTGTTTCAATTTACCACAGTTTAATCTGCTTATCTGCTTAATGTATTTTTATGGAGAATATTATTTAATAATTAATATCTATATTTATAAATATATATATAGTTTTATCTATTTATTTATGTGAAAAATAAGAGTTGACAGTGTACAAAAATCTAGGTTGAGAACTCCAGGTGCAGCATAGCCCTTAGATCATGATAGGGCCCACATAAAAGCATGTGAGCCCCACATGTTTTCATGTGAGCTCCCTGATTCAAGGGCTTAGCTACATCAGGTGTAGCATAGTCTAACCCAAAAATCTGGTACTAAATTTGCTGCTGCCCACAAGGCAAGCTGTCAGGACTCGAATCTTGGTTTTGAAACACTGAGTTGCACCAGAATGTAATGTAAATCGTAAATCAACATGTCTGTTGGTTGGTAAAGGACATCACTTTTTTGCCTGCCAACGGTGAAAATATTTTACTATATATATACTATTTTCATCTCAATTATTTTTCCACACATACGCGTATATATTTATATACATACATGTTTGGCACGTGGGAACACTTTTATTGTCGATAAGCGTTGTTAAATAAATGATTTGAGATGAAAAGAGATTAACGTGAAGTTGATGAATGATTTTCATGGTATTTTAATAGTAAAATTCAATATAATATAATATGTACAATATGTATTATAAAAAAGTGCGTATTTTTAATCTTGAGCATATACCTCCCCGTGTTTCCAAAATTTGAGCACATAACCCCTTGTCCGTACGTATTTTCAGGGATATTTGTTCACAAAACTTGAAAAGACAATAGGCTTATAGTCATAGGTTTTTTTAGCAATATCATGATTTCACAGGGATAGTATATGCAATTATCCCAACATTATAATTTTGTAAACATTATACATTGGAGAAAATGTAGAATTTGATGTCATGACATATTTATTAAAATAAAATTTTAGAAAAAATATAATAATACATAGTGTTAAAAAATTATTTTACCACTACTGATTATAAGAAAAATAATAATATAGATAATGCATTATAAACTTTAAATTAAATTACTGCGTCTTTCTTCTTTTATATAACCATTTTTTCTTTATTTCACGATTATTTCGTTTTAATTTTCTCATAATCTTTAATTGCAATTCTTGTGGTGAGTTTAGCCAAACCCGAGACCCATCTCGGACCCGTTTGGAGCGGTCTAAAATCGCGCCGTCGAGGAGGGTTTAATACGGGTTCGGACTTAGACCCTGCTAATTGACATCTCTATATTGAAGTGTTGCCGTTAGATAAAATAAATTCTATTAATAATTTATAATAATATATACTATTTGAAAGAAAAAAAAAACTATTACATATCTTAGTTAAGGAATCAATATAATTTTTAACATTGCAATTAATAAAAATATTTGCAACATTTTCGAACAACGTAATCCTTGCAATTTCTATGTTTTTATCATTTACGGTAATCATTATTCTATATCTACATTAAACATTATATCTATATAAGCGTACACGAGTTATTGATAATATATGTTTTATTCTAAACTGTTAACATAGTCATAGAATAATGATGATCGTAAATGATTTGGTGTATTTAAATGTCTGTGGTATATTGAAGTATTGTCGTCATATATATACAACAAATTTTATTAATAATTGCTAATCATTGTATAGTATTTGTAATAAAAATTATTTATATACCTTAATGCTATATCGAATCGATATAATCAGTGTTTTTATAACCAAATCGGTGATTGAACCGGTCTACCTAAAAGAACGGTCCAATCGGTCGGACCTTTTTAATCGAACGGTCGAACCGAAAAACCGTTTATATAATATAATATAATAAATAATATATTTTGAATTTTAAAAACTCAAAAATATATATAAATAGTCAAAAATATATATATTTTTCATAGTTTCAAAGCTAAATAAATATGTAAATATATTCAAAATATCAATTATAGTTATAAATTATTTAAATAATTAATTATTTAATTTTAAAAAACCAAAATTTATTAAAATAATTTTTTTAATGAAGTAAAAATTCTAAATAATCATGTATATATATAAAAAATATTAAATTTAAAGTTTTTAAAATAAAAAAATTTAAATTTTGAAATAAAAAAATAAAAAAATTCGAAAAATCGGTTGAACATGTTTTATGGTTATTGACCGGTCCCACCGATTCTTGACCGGTTTTGACCGGTTGGACCGGTTTTTCGGTTCTTGGTGGAGACCCGGATAGACCGGGAACCGGTCGCCGGTCCGGTTTTAAAAACACTGGATATAATATTCAACAGTCAACACTGCAACTTAAAAACATTTGAAATATTTTCGAACAATGTAACTGTTGTGTTTTCAGTGTCATCATTTATTATCATAACAGTTTAAGATAAGACATTTCAATATTATAAATATAAAATGTAGTTTTATTTTGACACAATATTAATATCGAACCTTATCCAGTTATTATAGTTTGGATTTTTCATTGTTTTTTTTATTGATCTTGAGCAATTACTTATTACTTACTTATTACTACATGATTCATGTAATGTATTTGTCTTATTTTTTTATCTAATATATGTATGCTTCGAAAAAATATTATTTTTTATATATTTGTTAGTAAGTAATATACGTAGTTAAATCAAATTAAATCATGATTTTGTAATTTCATATCTCATGTTCTATAAATGTCATTTATAAAATATTTACTCTAATGATCGGTCTAAAATATTAAAAATTTTGCTCGTGGAATGATAAAAATAAATTGAAATAATAAATATATCGTACTTTTTTTAGATTATTAATCTGATTGAGAATTATCATCAAAGTAATTTTTTGAAGATCTTTACTTTGATGTGAGAGGTGTCATCCATTTTTCCTAAACTTATTTTTTCGAAGTTATTGTCGACCCCATAGTAGATTGATTAACTTAGATATATTTACAGACTTAAATAATTAAAGGAATTAATATCAATCTTAAAGTTTTGTTAAAAACAATTGAAAATATTCATACCATATATTTGGTGTTTCTTTTTCTATGCAAGACGGGTTTGTGAACGTTGTTGTTTTGATCTGAAATTTTCCTACTATTAGTCATAAGAAGAAGTAGCGAGCTACAAAAATTTAACAAATTTACCTTCGAAGCATGTATTTTTAACTACAGAAAATTATAACCGGTATATCCATCTCCATCACTTGCAAAAATATTCATTTGTTAATTGCAAGATCGTTCCATAAATAATTGTTATATTTTTTAGCCTTTATGTTGAGGAAAAAATAGTTAAAATTTTAAATTTCAATGTTTACAAACATTGTATGAGTGTGTTGATGTGTTTTTATTTATTATTTTGGATTAAAAGTTTACTCTATTTGAATTGATTATTTCAACATCGGCGTGTAATATAATTAAAAAATATATATTTTAATAACATTTGAAAATTTAATATTTTATAATATATAATTATGAACTCGTGATTTAATTATTTAGCTCAATATATAGATCCTTACACAATTTTGTGAAGGTCGTTGTTTTGAGCTGAACCATTCGTATTATTAGTCGTAAGGATAAGTAATGAGTGATGCTAATGAATATTTTTTTGTAAAGATTTATTTATAAGAAATCAAAAAATTTACCTTCAAAACAGTACTTTTAAGTTACAACAAGCTATATCTGGTGTGTCCATCTTCAACTCTTGTAAAAACATTTATTCGTTAATTGCAAGATCATCTTATAAAATAATTGTTATAGTTTTTGGTTTTATGAGAAGGAAAAAATAGTTATTTTAAATTTTTACATATATGATATGTGTGTGTTGGTCATGTGTTCTTTATTTATTATTTTGGATTAAAATTTGATTCTACTTGGATTAATTTATTTGAACAACAGTGACCAGTGTGAAATTTAATTAATATATATTTAATAACGTTTAAAAATATGATATTTTTTTATTATATATTTATAAACTCATGATACATACACAATATTTGTTGAAAAAATTTGTTCATTCTATCTACAAACAAATTAAAACCAAAGTATTTTGGTGTTTCAATCTTTTAGGAAACATGATTAGTATTTAATTAAGATTTTTGTGGAAAAAATTTGTTCACTTTATCTACAATAAAATAAAAACCAATTTATTTTGGTATTTCAATATTTTTGGAAACTGGATCCTTATCTAATATACATATATTTTGTCAATGTTGACCTTTTCATTATAATTGATTTTACAAAGCATCCTCATAGAATTTATCAAGTGTGTACAAAACAAAGACAAATTTGAAAATACACAATGAAAAAACTTTGACATTGGTTCATACTTTTATAATTGGTATATATATAATATATAGATATAGATACACGCGTATTAACTACGTCTTGAAAAACATATAATATCTATTTTTTGAATAAATGAATTAGGGATAAACTAAGAAGTTTGTTCATATATAATTTGATTTTTCAATAATTTTTATTAATAACTATATTAAAAAAACAAGTCTAAATAATATTATTGGAAAAACAAATGTACATATACCAAATTCTTATTTTACCTCTATTCAATTCATTCAAAAATTAGTTAATAGATGTATATTAATAAAGAAGTAAAAAAATATTATAAAATATGATATAACCTATATATTTGAAAAAAAAAACGTAACCTATATGATCGAAACAGATGTATTATTATAAATTAATCATGTACCCTCTAATCCCTATATACAATTATAATGGTCACAAATTTGAATCCTGCAAAAGTCTTATTTGATTGAGTTTGTGTGCAATCTTCTATACATTTATCTTATATACGTGTAATTTACATACTACTACATATTCTATGTGTACCGGACCCATTATACATCTGAAAGATGGTAATAATGGCTACCAGTATCTCGTTATAACAAATTTACAATTTTTAATTGAAATAAACTGATTTATACAAAATATAATCAATGCCCACATAATCGCTCAAGCTGCCAATTATGTCATTCTGCCCCATTCAAACTGTATTAGTAATTATATCACTTACCCCCATTAACTATCCATTAACATTTTTTTGTATATTAAATAATAATGATTATATATTTTAAATCATGTATAATAATAATTCTTATTATTTTAAGTGGGTATAAGCAAATAATGTATAGGAGCCAAATAAAAATAAATCTTAAAGGGAAAAAAGAATAATTCATCTAATGACAATTTTAGAAAGGAAAAAGAAAATCACTAATAAATACCATAATTAAAAGCAATTTAGGGTATCTTAGCACAAGTGTGGTGCTACACAAAGACATGATAGTACAAACTTTGTAGAGCACAATTAAAACCTTAAAACCACACATCCATCACTAATATACTTTGATGGACAGTACACTGACAACCTTAGCCCTCTCTACCAAACATGACAAATTTTGTATCTCCACCTTGAAATTGACACCTTTTTCTTTCATTTTGGCAACCAACATGTAACAAAAAATTGAAATCGATGGGGGGAAAAATCAAGTATCCATTAAATTGCCTGCTTCAACTTTTAATGCCACCATTATGTTCATCACCTAACAATAATGAGCTTACTTTTTTCCTCGGGGCAAATCTTGAACAGCTTTAATGGATAAAAGCTACAATATTTTGTGGTCCATTTCTTTTGAAACTGCGGGGCAGATCAAACCGAGGTGTGTGTCGGTGGGACGAATGAGACAGTACTAGAACTCTCCTTCTCCAAGTATAATGTTTCGAACAATACCAATATCATTCCACGAAGATGAAATATCTATACGCATTGCGATGATAATCCACACGTAATTTGGAACGCATCACTATGTAGTACTACTAGAATTTGTGGTTGCATCAACCCGAAAGTCATCGTCCAGCCATTCAGAAAAAGATGGGATGTAGTTTGCTGTGGTCCTCTCAAATGGAATTGGTTTTATCATCTCAAAACAGGGGAACAATTTTTGCCCCAAAACCATTGATTGGTCTGATCCTTTGTCTCTACCATCACCACATCAGCAGTGACCACAAATGTCCTTCGTTTTATTTTCAACTCTGGATTAATTCTGAGTGATAAAGTGTGCCATTTTTCATAGATTAACGGTATGATAAATGATATTAATAATTACATGGAGCATGCGTATGCGTATGCGTTGTTATTGTTGTTGCTGCTGCTGTTCGATCTCGTTTTCGATTCGACTACTCTTTAGTTCTTGCTTTTATTTTCTCGGTTCTTCAATGCCAGAAGAACATGCCAATTTTACATCTTTGATCTTTCCACCAAATTCGCACCAAATAATTTGTTTCTTATGTTTTGTGCGTGTAGCTCCATAAAATCATAGAGCATATTACAAGACATTGACAACAATGTTTTCATAACCGAACCGATCTATCTTAAAAAAACGGTCAAACCGGTTGAATCGTTCTAACCGGATTATCGACACGAAAAATCATTTATATAATATAATATAACATAATGAATAATATATTTTAAATTTTAAAAACCTAAAAGATGTATATAAATAAACAAAAAATATATATTTAACATGATTTTAAAACTAAATAATAACTATATAAATATATTCAAAATATCAATTATAGTTAAACATTTTTTAAATAATAAATTAATTAATTTAAAAAAATCTAGTATTACTAAAATAATATTTTTAATAAAATATAAATTTCAAATAATCATGTATGTATATTATATTATATATAAAAAAAAATCCGTCAATCAACCAAGAGAGGACACCATTTTTTTTTGCAAAAATTGTCTATATGATATAGATATTGCACTTTTGTTTTTTTTTTTTGTTTTTAATTTCGACATTTCAAATTGCAATTTAGTTCTTCGATAATTTTTATAATTATAATATTACTTTTATTTAAATATAAATCAAATTGAATAAAAATAATAATATACAAACACAACGCATGATATATATAATAATCATAGTAATTCACCGTTACAATCCACGTTGCAGTTGTGCGCATATATGTTTAGAGAAAGTATTTCCAAGTGATAAAATATCAACCCATAAATGGTATTCACTGCCGGCCCCCATGATGAAATTTATTGTACATCACAGTTGCAACCAAACGAGTATTAAACACAACTTAAACAAATCAATCTTTCATATGCATACATATTGTGTTTACTGTATATACATATATATATATATATATATATATATATATATATATATATATATATGTATAAATTTAAATTTGGTATCCAGATTACAATTTCTAGTATGTCATCTCATTTCTATTCACTTTATCGATATAATACATTTATCCTTATATGAGATTCACGATTTTTTGTTGGACCTATACAACACACAATTCCTACGTGTTCAAAGTTCTTATACACCACTAGTACCTAGTCGAAACGTCGATCTTACAAGTTACAACACAGTGGCTATAATAATTGTAAAAAAAACTAGACGAAAGGATCACATCATGGGACTATTGGTATAGAACAAAGTCATGTGCATACACGTGAAATTTAGGATGTTCATAGTTCGTGTTCCAAATCTTGGATATATGTATTTTAAAATGACTGGACTACATCCACTCCAAGAAAACAACGCATACACAGGTAGTTAGGAAATTTTTTGAAAAAAAAGTCCATAATTTTGTTTAATTTGTCTCACACAACACCAACAGAAAAGATCCATTATGTAATTTATCGGTCTAAAATTATCGTTATTGCATGGTTGCAACCATGTGATGGTGACACTCGGAGACTAAAACACGGACAATTTTTATTAATTGAACATCGAAATCATGCATTAGACAACAAAAAACAAGTAACCTTGGACAATTTGGAAACTTCAAAAACTCTAAGCAAAATTACAAATGTTTACACATGGTAAGTCAGGGTCACTCGCACGAGACCAATAAATGGTGGTCCTCCACCCACCCACCAATCAATTAGTGAGTGGAAAATCTATGGACTATGTTTCTCATCATCTTTCTAGATATATATTTAAATGTATCTGAAGAAATTTGATGCAACAGTGCTATGTACGTGTAACAGAATTACTAGGCACTCGCTTACCGTTTGGTGCGAAGGATGAGACATTAGTTGATTACACATCTTTGTTTCATCCAGTTGGGTTGGCTCGAACTCTACCAATGATTAGAATTATAAATCATTATGTCATCCCTATGTCATACACCCTTCATCATCCAATTCACGAGCGAAACAATGCCTAATGGTAATCAACAAATGTAGATGCATCTCCACTCATGAAGCATAGAATTAACCAAGAAATTGTTGCAAGTTCATTTGCTGACAAAGTTATTTAGAATAGTTGTGATGTGAGGATCACAAGCACATACAACGGCAAGCATTTGCTTGAAGTCCTAAACCAATGAATATTAGAACAGGATGCTGAATAGAGTTACTCACAGTGGATCCCATTTAGTTACAGATTGACTTGAATAATGATGAGGAAAACTACCTATACCACACTCCATGGCTAAAAAAATTGGGTGTCCGGCCTTTAGGAACCAAAAAAGAATAAAAATCTTAGACAACTTTGCATGCCAGGATTAAGTATCAGAATTTATTACAATTTAGGTTCACCTAAAGCGTTTCTCTTTAATGGATAGCTAAAGGTTAGAAAAATGCACCCCAATGTGGAGGCTAGTAAAGAGACTTGACAACTACAATTGTAGGGCAGAACTTTCTGCAGTGACATCAATAGCATGGCCCTCTGTCCCTTCAATAATAATTTGCCCCACCTTCCCTTATCTTTTGGGATATAGTGTATTTCCATGAGAAATCCTATTGGTTTTGTTTCACACTAATATTCATATTCTCAACTCTTCCGTAAGTATTAACATGATAGTCCATCGCTAAGCCATCAGAAAAACCTAGTCTCACAAGCCGTATTGGTTACATGGATCTCCTACTCTAAATTTTTTGGAATTAAACTCAGATTTCCAATGTTTTTGTCATACTTTAGAAGATTTCGGTTTGAATACGCTATTTGTGTCTTCGTTCACGACCTTACATGGCTCAAACTGTTGGCTGTAAACAATCTTCAAGTATGCAACCATAATCTTGCCAATTAAATTTTTCTTTTGCCGTGAACTCATTTAAAGTTTAATCCACTTCTATCCAATACTCAACTTTTGAATTGTGTTTAATATTTACATCACATTAATTCATCGCCAAATAACATAGCCAAGCACAAAGAAAATATCCTAGCTTAATTAGGACCAAATAATAAGAGCATCGTGTGTCCATTGTCATCGCCTATGGCTCTTATGTACTTTAGCATATTTTCCAGGCAGTCACCCTATGCTTTATGGGATTTTGAGGTAGGTGTTCAGGGAAATGCATCATAATGAGGAAGCTTCCCAAACCTGAAAGCATTTTGCCCTACATATGTGGTCCTGAGAAGCTAAGTGACAAGCCTTGAAATCAGATTAGATTATGTTCTCAGACTGAAAGGCTGCAGGCAGCACAGCTAAGTATGATTTTAATGGAAGAGAAAATATCTAGATATATATCCCATTTAATTTGGGATGAGAATACAGGATTTCATTACATAATAAAACAAATAAGTATTTTCCTATGTTTCATGGAGTTTCTACAGACAAGAGAAGCACATAATCAGATTATAAACAAAATTCTAGAGCACGACACTTCAGGTGATATGATAAGGCTGCTTTACCAAAGGAGAGAAAATTTAAAACAAATTCACTACTGGAGCTACAAGCAATAATCGACCTCCAAAGCTAAATATAAGTCTATCCACTGAATCAAAGGCCTTATCCTACCTGTTAAGACCTGGCGGTATTTGTATCATTATCAGAAGCTTCATTCTTCCCATGGTAACGCTGAATAAATGAGATATATTTCGATCAACAAGAGGTGGTAATGTAAAAAAAAAAACAAAGATAGGAGATGTAGTGGGGAATAATATAAACATAGGTAGACTTCAACTTGCCTGCTTCCCAAATGTAAAAGGCACATATTTATATCTGATCATGTGCATTATTTGCCTCTTCATTGTTGAAATGAACAGAATCAACCAATAGAAAAGAAGAATTGGCCAAAACACTGGCACGTCAAAAGCACTGAAGAAGGTCAGCACAAAAACAAAGCAGAAGGCCTTCGTGAGAGAATGCCTGCAATTGACATCACCAAGAACATGATCCATCCAATTTCTAGACAAAGATTACCTAGAAATAAAGCTTCATAATTGACAAAAGAAACCAGTTTTGAGATCCTTGTTATAACTTCAAATTATGTGTAGTTGAGTCGTTTTAATTTCTTCTGCACGAACTCCATTTTGTTTCAAAATCATGAACTTCTGTTCTTCAAAAAAATCCACTTATTCTCTAATCAACAAATAAAAATCAAAGGGTTTGAAGACCTTATACCAAGGGTCCAAGCTCAAATATTCCAGAAATTCAAATCTGTTAAATATGTGAAATAGAATTGATTAGATTTACACTACATAAACTCGAACCTGGTTCGTGAATGAAAAAGAGAAGGAATTAGGATATAATCCCCAAGTACTCTATCATGTTAAATATGAGAGAACTCCAGAGCAGTAAAATATTTCTATTATGTTAATACATTGCCCACAACTGTGTATTCAGGGACATGAACATTGAACTTGTCTTGCATAGAATCTCAGAGGCATGGAGAGACGCCCCAAAGTAATGCTAAACCATGTTGACTGTTCTTTTTTTTTTCTTTTTTTTTCCCTCTATTTTTAACAATTTTCTTTTTCTTTGAATAGATATCCGTATGTCAACGTTCACGGATAGTCCAAGTTAAAAGAAACTTTATATGTGGCATAAGATGATGATATCTATTCAAAGATAAATATCCGTGAACGAATGAGAGTGTCCGTCGGTATTTACAGAAATTTTTATTTAACTTCAACTCTTGCAAAACTCAATTAAAGCCCACATCAATTTGTCAAGACTCACCAAAACAATTGAATCTAAAAGCAAAGCAGAAATTAGGCAAAATTTCATCAGCCACTGGACCTCCCAAGTCCTGAATGCCCTCAAAATTTGAATTTTGAAGATTAGGGAATAGGAAGCAAATGAGTGGATCAATGTAATTTTGTAGTTTTATCTATCTACTTGTTTTGAAAGAGTCTGACACAGCCGTGGTCATGCCTACACAGTATCCCCCATTTAGTTTTTTAAGCTTTTACCAAAATACATTGTTTTGTCAGGGAGAATACCAGTATATTGGTGTTTTATATTAGTTGGACACTGCACTCAGTCATTTCACACTGAGTCGCGGCACTTCATCATCTAGGGCTAAATTATACCAAGAACGAGATCAAGAATAAATTTACGAATCTCAATTACTATCCATCACATTTGGTTATATCAGTGACCACCAATTTGGATTGTTACACATGCTCACTGCCATTGGCAACCAGAAGACTAAAGTGTAGCAGCTCTGAAAAATTTACAGGGAGTGTCTCGTTTTGTTCCAAACACCAATTTTCCTATCTTCAAAAACAACAGTATTAACTGATTTTCATTTATTTTCTAAAAACTCAATTTCACATATCCCAACATAATCATTCCTTGTAACTCGAAACGTTCATCTCTCCCAAAATATACACTATTATTACACTAGATTATTTTGAAATATCTCTGAAAATTTTTAATCATGCATAATATTTCAAATTCAACTACCAACCAAAAACTTGAACAATTTGACATATTACAGGAGATGTTGTTTTAAAAGAACAAAATCACACATTCATTTCATTACTTAATATATTTTAAAAAAAACTTATTTTTCCTGAAAACAAATATCTGGAAACACCAGAAACAAAAGCCAAATATATCTCTAGCATCTATGGAGATATCCATAATCTATAAATACTAAGCTGGGTGCCTGGGTCATCAAAATACACTTGGCTCCTGTTTGCTAATCCTTGTAGAGAAACTCAAATGCTCCTGATTCTGTAATAGGAAGCCTGTACATAGTGCCTCCTGTAAAACATATATCTTTTTTCTTCCAAAGATGCCATTTCTAAAGTAGTTGGTAACGACAAACTAGAATCCTTGACCTTACTTTCTTTCAGTTTTAATTTTGGGGGTGGATTTGAACATGTATATTGAACAACTCAAAACTATGATAGAACTACTCATATCAAATACAAAGCCTTATGGCAATATATAGCTCACATAAAAATTAAGTTGATTTTATTAGAATCAAATAACGTTAGAAGTTAATGAATTCATCATTTCTGTGAACATATCTTCGCAAACACATAATAATCGTCCATGTGACAAGGTGAAATTTTGTTTATATTTTTAACACACACATAAACGTGTTAGCCATTGAAATCATCAGCATTAGCTCTAGCATAGCACAAGATTGTCGATTTCATGAGATCAAGGATTAATAAATAAATAAAAAGGAGAGATTTTATCTAACCAGAACTTAAACTCGGGGAGACGACGGACAAAGGGGCGGAACTCATCGGAGCCCCGAGTAGGGAGGGTGGGGCCGTCGTTCAGCTCCTGGATCTCGGGATCCACCTGTGGCGACAAAAACGCAATCAGCAGCTGCAGGATGTAGATTCCCAGACCGTATGTGGTGATGTAGAAGCCCTGCAGTATATACACCCGCAATGCGTAAATGAACGCGATCACCGACAGGAAGATCCACCGGTGAAGTACCAACGGAGTTGATTTATCCAGCAAGTTCTGGTACCACTGCCACATCGCGTGGCTAAATTGCGCCGCGGCGGAATTATCGCCGCGGTCGCCCGTTCCGCCACCAGCGTTCATTTTTTTTTTCTAATTCGTTTTATTATTATTATTATTATTATTACGATTATTATTTATTACTAATTACTGTAAACAGGAGCGTTAAAACAACAATGATTTATTTAACTAAATAATTTTTGTTTGATCATGATTTTGAAATATAATTTTTTGAATTTTTTTTTTGTTTTGTTTTTGCATTTTCTTTGTATTTGAACGTCATTTTACAAATATTTTTTGAAGAAAAGTCGTAAATAAAAAAAATTGGTTGACCGAAGTTATTTTTCAAACTCTCCCATAAAAACTAGGCTTTGTCCTACCTACTACAATTATTATTATTATTATTACTAATTACTGTATGCTCTGAGTGTGTAACGAAAAATAAATAAATAAATATATATATATATATCATGTGTTGCATAGGTATGTTTAAATTTTATTTTTAAATATTTAGTTTTTTTAAAAAAAGAAAATATATAAAATAAATGAGACATAAAATTTTAAAAATTATGAAACACGTGGAAATAATAAAATTTTGAAAAGTGAAAATACAAATTATCATTGCTAAAAACGTGTAGCGGTGGAGAAAGTGAGTCTAGGGGTTTTGAGACCTAGAGAAAAACTAACACGTGTCTTGCTTAAATTTTATTTGGACTATCAAATAAGCACACACATATAATGAGATTTGAGTGGGAAATAAGGAACATGAAAATTTGAAGAAGTGGAGTGATGGTAGTTTAATATTTTTAAAAACAGACCAAGACGTACACCAATTAGTTATTCTAGTATGCATATCCTTAATAAATAGTAAAATACTTGTGGGTTTTCTAAAGTGGCATAAATGAAATTTCAATAGGAAAGACATTGAATTCTTATTGTTAGATTGAGGTAATTAAGTCCTAACAAATAAAAGATTAAATCAGTTATTCTGAGGGATGAAGCTATTATAATATAGAAGATTATTATTATTATTATTATAATTATTATAATTCATTTTGATACATGAACTATTGATAAAATTTTAAATTGATACATGAACTATTGTAAATAGTTTAATTGACACATGATCAAGTTATAAAGTCAATTTTATCGTTTACTTAAATTATTTTTAAGTCCAATATTTTTTGAGCAAAACTTGCAAATATTATTACGAGAAATCGTTCGTTACAAATTCTACCAACCAGTGAAAAAACTCACCATTCACCCAAACAAAAGGTAAAAAAGAAGAAGAAGCAAAAAAAAAAAAAAACAATCTTATGTGCTACGCTATTAGCCAATCTATTCTCATGCACAAGTTCATAAATAGTGAGTTTCTTCAAAATCTCTCTAATTTCGGAGGCACAAACTTCAACGTAGCTCAAATCAATTAAAGGGGCACTGAATGCTTGCATTGTCATCAAAGAACATTTTGTCACTTGAACATCTCGAAATTACTTTTGATAGAGGAACCTGACACCCTCCCTGATAGCTTGTAGTTCACCATAGAAAACATAAATAGGTTTGTTAATATGCTTACCAAAGGCCATCAACAGTCTCCTTTGGTTGTCACGAAGGACGCCATCGACACCATAAGGCCTCGAGTTCTCATTGACCCAAGCATCCACTTTGAGCTTTTAGTGGGCTAATAGTAGGTCGCATCCATCGCTGTACCACCCTACATGCCGGTTCCGTGACATTTTCCTGCTCAAGGTGACGTTCACGTTGGAAATCGGCCAAGAGAGCCCTGCACCAGGAGACGTATGTGACTATTCGGCGCCAATCCATATCATAAAGGAAGTTTTGCTTTTCTTTGTAAAAACGTCAAAATTGAGTGTCTATAGCAGGGTGGAGTAGGGGTGCAAACGAGCCGAGCTACTCGTGAGCAGCTCATGAGTAGCTCGGTCAAAGCTTGACTCGAGCTCGAGCTTGAGTAGCTCGAACATACAATCGAGCTCGAGCTCGAGCTTTAAATCTATGTGCTCGAGTAGCTCGCTAGCTACTCGTTAAGACACATATATATATAATATAATATATATATAAATATAATATATATAATATTATATTTATTTATTCATATATTTATTTATTTACATATATATAATTTTCAAGCTCGAGCTCGAGTACTCGAACATTACTCGAGCTCGAACTCGAGTACAAAATTTATTACTCGATCGAGCTCGAGTAGTAAAATATGAGTCGAGCTCGAGCTCGAGTGTTATGCTACTCGAGCTCGGCTTGGCTCGATTACACCCCTATCGGTGGAGTGGTTGTGAATTATTGTTAAATTCAAATAAAAAAATTTTATTTTTCAAAATTATTTTATTTATTACAATTATAAGCATAAATTTATATTTATTTAAATTTTATATTATAATAAAGATATTATACTCAATGTATAAAAATATTATAAATATTAACTAATACAAACGTACGTACGTACGTACATAAATATTTAACAACTGATAAATTATATATATCAAAAAATATATATATTAAAAAAAATATTTATAAATATATAATTAATAATATTTTCTTTTTATCTATGTTATAATATTATCATTTATATTATTGAAATACAATTCACCATATACATCATAATATATAGAGCTAAAATATAATTTATTATATTTATAAAATATTATAAAATAAATATTTTTAATTTCAAATATTTAATTAAAATATAATTAAAAAATCATGTAATTTATCATAAAAGTTTAAATCAAATAAAATTTTTTTGGCAATCATAATCGTGCAATCTGATATAATAAGTAAGATCCATATGATGTTGTGTTGGTGTTCCGACCTCCGTAAGCTACCAATTTTATTTTTTTTCAGTTATGATATACAAATTTCATGTTAAATTTTTTTTTGGATAAATGATATAAAAATTTCTTTTTATTTATTATAGTATAGTAATTATGAATTTATTTTACAATTTAATATATAAAATAATTTTAAAAACTAAATATGTATTTACTTGAATTTAATAATAATACTCGACTTAGAAGACGATAATTTTTCATCCATTCTATTTAAAAAAAAACAATTTCCAGTACGACCATGCTTTGCAATGACAATTAATAAAACACGGGGCCAAACTCTAGATTTTGTTGGTGTCTATCTGAAGGAACCTGTTTTCTCACATGGTCAACTTTAAGTTGCATTGTCAAGAGTAAAAATTATAGATCAATTAAAGGTCTTTATTAGACCATCAACACACTTGATCCAGAATACCAATTACACAAAGAACATTGTATATCATGATGTTTTACTTAAGGAGCAAGTTCTCTTTAAGATAAGTAATTTTTAATATGAGATGAATCAGATATTGTCAGCACTATCATAATTAAATTACACTTCTCAACTTCTTGTTCAACTTGCTTAATTCTGCTTCAAAGCTTTAATTAAAAATGATCCGTTCCATATTGTTACTCAAAAAATATAATTCACTATAGTTCATACATTACAAAATTGTGAAGTAAATTCCTTCAAAGTCCATGTTCATTTTAATCATTATTTGTATATAATTATTTTTTCCTTAGAGTTTGTTCATAAATTTCTCGAAAGTAACAAACTATTTCTTTCTTTTTTTGCTAATAAGATCAATGGAAGATACATGCACAACACTTAGAATTCTAAAGTCTAAACCCAAATATTCAAAGCTGGTTTGTTAAAGTATTGGTGTCAGAAAAAACTTCTATTCGACACACAAGATGAGAAAGAAATTAGAAACTTGTCTTTGTTGATAAAGATGTAATATCTATTTAATGAAATATATTTGTTATTGCACCAGTTGATCTTACATCTGCTTTCTGTTAAGACAAAATGAGAGCATGCATAGTATTATTTATGAACAAGATGTTGATCAATTAGACCAACTGTTAGAATTTTACAAAACATACTTTGTGGAAAATGCAAAAATTAGGCAAATAACAAGGAACACGCCAATTCTAGCTATTTCACAGCATCAAATGATCCTCAGTCGAAGTTCTTACATCAAACTTGCAAGCCAAAAGAATCAGTTTTCAGTAAATAACATTTACCATCTTACACCGTTTACACATTGTCCTGAATTCGCAGATGTCCCAAACAAACAAATCAGCTAAGTTTTTCTCCATATTTTCTTTTTCTGTATAATTATATTATGACTTATCTTGATAATTTCAATTATTTAAATTTGTTATATTCAGATTTACTTTGTGGTGTAATACATGTGTTCCCACCGCGCTTTATCCAAAGAACCAAAAAAATTTACAAGACTTCGTTGTTGTTAATCAAGAGTAAACCACTCTATCTGAAGACCAAATACTCTGAATTGAAATATATAATTAAAAATTTTCTTTCCAGTTATATTGTATGAAAAATTCCATGTTTATTACGTATGCAGGCGCCGACCTATGTTGCTTACATTATGGGAAGAATTCTTATAAAATGAGGGACCTTACTTGTCTGAAAATGTCCACAAAATACCCGTTATTTTGGGGATGAAACTTTCAGTCAAGTACTTTTTATGGTAATGTATTGTCTTTCTGTTTTCACATGCCAAAAAAATTAATATTTACTGTAGTATATTATCTCTATTGTAACTGCCTTTACCCATTGAAATAATTATCAAAATAGGGTTATCCGTTGGAACAGTACCAAACAATATTATTCTTTTAGACCTTCCAATACCACAAGCTGAAGACCTCAAATTATGGTAACTCAACCTTTAAACAATGTCATTTCAAAGCTTCATGGGCAATCCTTGTTTTTTTTGAAATATTCTCTTACATGCATGACTTGAATTTTGTCGATCTCTATTCACAGTACCAACGATTACTCTTTATATATAATTGTTGTTAATTACACGATTTTACAAAACTTGTAGAATATAATGTGGTTATTGTTCTAGAGTATAATTTTTTTAAAACTACACTGCTTGTTTGCTAAATCACTCACAATCAAAATATATGTATTAAAAACTAAATTATAGCATAGTATCATCAAATTTGCGTAGGAAATTATATCAACTGTTTTTATCAAAATTTTGATTGTAGTTTACTTCAAATTTAATATTCTTCCTAATTTTAACTCTTCTTCCAATATATTTCTATCCAATGTCATATATGCTATCTGAAAAACCAAAAATCTATTAAATTTAGGCCAAAATAGATTAAACGTCAATATATTTTTCATATTAAAAAAATTATCGTTTGTTCCCAATTTTTACCACATAAACAAATCTTAATTTTCCCTTAAGTTAATTGCGTTTACATTTTGCTAAAATGGATGTTTGTGATACATGTCTTTTTCTCCATTTTATCTACATTTGAATATGGTAGGAGTTCAATTACTAATATTTAAACATATATTTAGAATCAGTTCCAACAAAGATTATATAGAAACTGTTGTCTCCCAAAAGTTATATGAAAAATCACATCAAAGCATAGATCAACCACCAAACTTTCAGATTCGAAAAATCAGTCAAATCTTGAGTTTGACTGAAACGATAATATTCATTAACAATTCAGTTTGTTTTTATTTAAATCTCATAAACAAATATTAAAACAGCTACATTCCCACTTGCATGTGACGCCCGGGGCTGAGGAGGCGGGGAGTGATCGCCGGTGCCATGAGGTTGCATGGACAATGAGCGGCTCCTGGCAGGCTTCTAGGCGGAGAAAGACATGAATGAACCGATCCTGCCGGAATGAGAGGGATTCTGAGACTGTGTAGGTATGGGACTACATAGTTGAGGAGAGCTTAAAATATTTCATATGTACTACTCATATCAAGAAGGTTCATCTTCTTTTCGGGAGCTCATCATATAAGAACTCCAAAGTTAAGCGTGCTTGACTTGGAAAAATTATAGGATGGGTGACCCCCTAGGAAGTTTCTCAGGGTGCGTGTGAGTGAGGACATAAGCACGCTGAAAAGACCCGTCTTGATATAGTGGGTCGTTACATGCAGGTGAAATCCTTTTAGGTTAAAGCTACGCAAAAAAATCTCGGAACCATGACATCGTCTATACTTTTTAGCTTTCCCAGACTATTCCAGAGCTTGTGAAGCTGTTTACGGATGTGAATTCACATGTTTCTACTGTAATAACAACTTCCCAAGCCTCAAGCCACCGTAAGTTATTTTAATAGCTTATAAACCTGAATCCGTTACAGATATAATGCTCAAATTTTCACCATAAATTCTTGTTAGCTTGCACTGTTATTTAATATATATATATACAGGTTACGTTTTCAGGTGGACTTACTTGATGGAACATGAACTTTGGTTGCCTATGTAGAAAACAAAGAAGCAGAAATATTATTAGGAACATCGGCTGAAAAAAATCATTAGGTATATTTAATTAAAAATAATTATGTTTAGCACAAAGATTTTCATAACTTTTGCATTTAATTCTCCTTCAGGAAGAAGATTTCAACCCGCATGTATGAACAAAAAACACAAATATTTATGGTTTCTTTTTCAAATTAGAACATCTAAGACTGAAACAAGAGGGAGAACATTTGTCCGAAATACAATCATAGTATGTCTTCCACAATATGAATCGTCATCAACAACGCACAACTCTAAAGAACTAAGTTCCTCTTCACATCTTGATAAAGATTTGGTGACAGACATGCCCATGATTGAATCCCAAGAAAGCACTTCAAAAATAGCAGAGGAGCACGCAACAACAAATCCAATTGAATCTCAAATAAGTTCAACCGGTAAAAGAAGACTGGATTCCAAAGAAATGCCAACACATAAAAGCTTGAAATCTCATAAAGAAGACTGAGAGACTTATTATTTCTATACTTCAAAAACTTTTTGGTGAGTAATTTCTTATAAATATTAATTTTCAAATAAAACAGTAATTCATAATTCAAAAAAAAAACAAAAATATAGAAGATTTATAAAATTACATTCTATCATGTTGCTTAAATAAAAGTACGCATATAAAAAAATGTGTACTTCATATTTACACATCATTGAATGTATTGTAACTTAAATTCCCCGTTTCTCATTTTCTCAGGTACAAGTTATTCTCAGTCTAACGGTGCGACATCTAGAGCCGTCAATTTGGGTTAGGCCCGCCGGATTGGCCCGGCCCGCCACACAATTTAAGTGGGTTGGATTGAAATTTTTTCAACCCAACAAAAGGTGGGCCTAGATGGGCCAACCCGCCTAGGCCCGCGACCCGCGCGGGTTGGCCCGCGGGCCTGAAAAATTAATATTTTATTTTTATTTTTATTGTTATATATGCATTTTTAATAAAAGTTGTGATTTTTTTTTGTATTAATTAATTTATATAAAATTTACACACATGAAATCAATAATTAAAATTTTTATTAATATGTTTCTATTAATATTTATTTATGAAATTATATTTATAATTAATTTTAATATTTTATATTTATTTTTATTTGTCGTGATCCAACCCGTGGGCCGGCCCGCCTAACCCGCAACCCACCTTGGGTTGGGTTGGGTTGAGGATTTCCAGTCCGCCAGGATGGTGGGTCGGCCCGCCATCGACCCGCCAAAAGGTGGGTTTTTGGTGGGCCGGCCCGCTCCGCCATGAATTGGCCCGTTTGACAACTCTAGCGACATCAATAACTATATCACCCAAGAGTAAGCGATATCTTCCTCAGTTTGAAACAACTCCATCAATATAATAATTCCAAATAATAGCAAGGTTGAACTAACCCTCTTAATTTATTTCCAGGCTGTGATATTTTGGTTTATTTTATTTCTTTGGTTTACTTTAATTTTCCTTTGTTGTTTGCTACTAAGCTCTTAGTCGAATATCGAATGAATAAAAGAAAGGTCCTCACTGCGATGTGTTAGTAACTTTTGTAGCTATCCATCTTTCTTTCTCAATTTTGCATTCTTAACACAAGTTCAATTTGTTATTTTGCCATTAAATTCGTTTCTTTTATATTAAAAAATTCTATAACTATTTTTTTTATTCTTTTGCTTCACCTTCTGTGAGACACAATAGTGCAGTCTTAGCTAGCATATTTCAAGATACATGAAGCATATATCTTCTTTTATTTGTTTTTTGGGCAATGGGGTTTTTTTTTTTGAAATTTAATTAAAAATTAAATCCTTATATGAAAAATCAATGATGTCCCACACCACATACAAGCTCCCAAGTATTACTCAAAATATAGTGTTTTTACTCAGATAATATCATAGAAACATTATCTTGCTGACTTTACTCTATTTTGTTCACCAAGTTTTACTTTTCCAAACAAATAGATTGTCATCTGATTAAAATTATGTATATTTACTCTTCTTTGAGTCAAATGTAATTGTCTCAATACTTGCTGCGAAAACTAACCCTTGTAAAATATTCCGAGGTTATTATCTTTTGTTTCTTTTGTTTTTTAAATTTATTTTAACTTCCTCCTGTTGTATTATGTGAATTTCTTAGTGGATGTGAAGTTCTTAATGAAATGAGTAAAATTTAAACCCTCAATTCCATGTCTCAGTGACTTATACAGTAACCAACATTTTTCAAGCACAACCTAATAATAATATAAAGGTTCCTACGCGAATAAATATATACAACACAATATAATTGAGGTAAGTGATTATAATATGTACTTTAATTCATCTCATCCTTTATTATGTTATGTTCTGATTCGTCTTTAGATTTTTACAACGTAAAATCCTAGCTCATTATTCCGTAGGTTGAGTTAAAAAAATTAATAATAATAATTAGGATTGGTTGAAAATAATTGTTTATGACTAAGTGCATAAGCTACCATAGAGGATGTGGTAGCAAACAAAAAACACAACCTTGTTTTTATTCTCCAAATTTTTATCGCATTCCACTTAAAAAAAACCCTCCAACTACTAATTTAAGGGGGAAACAAAAAGAAATCAAAAGAGATGGTTAACCGAACTTCGAAAATCAACAATTATCGCATGGTGGTACACTGTCAAAGTGGCAATAATCATGTAAGGAAATTCACTGGGATTTCTTGTGTTCTCACGAAAACGTCGTCGTTGATCAGCTCATACCACGATGCCGAGGGATGGCAATGGGGCGGGGCAGGGACGGGTTTTCCGTCCCCATCCCCGCCCCCGAATTATAACCCCGTCCCCATCCCCGTCCCAATCCCCGGTCCTGCTTAATCGGGGAATCCCCGTCCCCGAACCCGCGGGGATCAAATCCACATCCCCGTCCCCGTCCCCGTCCCCTATTGCAGATTCTGACTTGAAATTTTCGTTTTTCCAACTCATTTTCTTTATATAAATCCAGTGACATACATATAACATTATAATATCAGCTTATTATTATTATTATTTATTTATTTAATATATTTTCGGGGCTATTGGGGCGGGTTTGGGGATGGGGATGGGATCCCCATCCCCTCCCCACTCCCCTGTGAGGATTTTAAAAAAATCCCCGAACCCGCCCCCGTTTTGGGTTTTCCTCGCGGGGACCCGAACCCGCGGGGAAAATTGTCATCCCTAACGATGCGGTATATAAGCAGATATTTTGGTTTTAACTCTGGAGTAAAGATATGAAAATGCATGAAGATGGTATTAACATTGTCAAGTTTCTTCAAGGGAAGGCCGTTCTTATCACTGCTACTATTGGTTGTTTGGGAAAAAGTAAGGCCACTTTCTTACTGAATAATTCATTTTCCTTCATTAGCGTTACGACTACTAAAGGTAAGAGAAATCTCATCATCTGTGCATGACTGATTATGCCATGCAACTTCCTTGATAGTTGATAGATCTATTTTACAGAAAATAGTTAAGACAACACCAGATGTCTATAATATATTTGTCTCAATCAAGGCTAAGAAAAAAAAAAGCTGATGTCGCCAGACTAACAAATTAAGTACGAAAGTTCTTCAACACCAATTTTTTTTTACATATATTTCCTTTCGATTAGATTTATAAAAAAAATTATTTGTGCTATGCATTCGCAGATGATGAATTCAAAGCTTTTCACGCGTCTAAAACATACTCTAATGGAAAATTATATCAAGTTTTCATGTTGACCAACATGGTTCCTGTGGTTTCAAATGTTTGTGATTCCGATGAATACTTGGTAAAATTAGTACACACGAACAAATTGCACCTAGCTCAAAAAAGCTTTGCGTTGTCTTGCATTATTTTTTTGTTATATCTTCTTGCATAGATAAATGCAACAATGGAGGCTTTGTGTTTTTTTCGATTTTTTTCATTATTTTCCTTGCCATAATTGTGAATTTGTGAGAACTGAATTGCATAGATTCTCTTCTAATTGGCTGAGCTACAATGATTTGCGATGAGATTAGTTCATTTTGGAAACTAGAATTCGAGAGATTGTTTTATACAAAAGATAATTTCGTTCATCATATAGAAGATTATAATTAAATATATGAAGAGACTAACATTACAAATTGGTGCTGTTTATTGAAGAAACTCCTGGTAATCTCATTAATATTATCTGCTCCTTCTTACCTATGTGTAAGCGTTCAATACTAAACTGTCATCTCAACTCACCACATATTAGCATTTACCTTTAAAAAACAATATACTTTACAGTACATCAGAGCTGATGCAGTTAACCAAACACAAAGGATTCTTTATTGTTTTATTGTCGATTTAAATCTCGCATACTTCATGTTTTTTGCCAATCTACCATGCTCTCTTTTGCACGTCGTGACATTACCGCAAACTTTGATGAGAAATTCTCTTTAACATACTATTTTATCAGGGGTTTGTACAACTCGTGGTGTCGTCATAAAATGTGAAGTAGTTTATTCCTCTTTTTTCATGTGTTCCAATCAATCGTTCTTGATTTTTTTTTCTCATTTTTTTCAGAACTTAGTGGTTATATGTTTTCTTTAATTGAAGGTACAATTTAGTTTTATTCATACCCTGCTTATGATTGAGTACTGGTATTACCACTCCAGTACTTGTTACACTTTTGGTTACAATGTGTACAATTTCTTCTTCTTGTTCTTGGTTTTTGGGTTCGAAGGTCATTTAATGTCGTCACTATTGACTTGAAATTGGTCAATTGTCAGTTAAAATTAAATGATGAAGGACAAATGATTGGAGTTACATACTTACATCCTAAGGAGAAACAGCCAAGTGCAACAAAGTTGTATGCAATCCTTCTTATCTTCCTAATAAGTTAATCATTTTCATAAACTAAACTTGCTATGTACCTTTGCATATAACTTATACTGTTATACATCTTATCCTTTTGAAGTGATCAATTTTACATCTCGTTCCTTTCAAGTGCTCACCGTCCCCTCAATACGATTTTGATATCCAAAAATAGTTATCATTTTGTGAATCTTAAATGCAATCATTTTCTGTTCTCCACTTCTGCGAAAATGATAAATAGATAAAAGTTTTATTAAAAGGTTTATGCTTCTAAAGGAACAATAGACATGTGACTGTTTATGATTGTCTTCATTTTTTTCTTAAACAAAATTTCGCCCCTTTTGCCTTTGTTTTTATTTAAAGGGCAAGAGATTAGTCATTAAGGCAGCCACTAAGAGAAAATAAGAGTAAGCCAAAGGCTATTTATTTTGAGATTATGTCTTACGAAAGAAACAAATTTTGCATTACTTGAGTAACTAAAACCCTCTATGTTAACTCCAACCTTGAAATATACTTGATCCAACTTCTAACAAATCGATTGTTCTGTTGTCAAATTAACTTGCTAAATATGAGGCTTACAAAGCTTGCATCCAAGCTTAATCAATTACGAAGAAATGAGGACAATAAAAAGTCAGTTAAATTTCTTCAAACGTTAGTTCTACCATTAAAAAAATACTTGTTCACTAGGTATGTTATTTAATTTTCGAAATAGTCGATATATTATCAACTACAAATAATTATATTTGGCTATTTTGTTTTATTCAAGATATTTTTTACTATGTGCAAATACAAACAATGTGATAAACACAATTTTTATTTTAAAATATTAAATTAAATAACAAATTAACACCTGTCATATTGATAATGCATACTAATCTATTAATATTGAAACAGACAAAAAATCAGTCAAACACTTGTCACAAACTCTCAATGACTCAGCCCATCTTAAATAATATATAAGCACACATATACCAGATACAATTTCAACTTAGACAAAATTTAGTTTACAAAGCAAATCAAATGGAAAATAATTCTTACTGCACTTGTATCGATTGTGTACAATGTTATTACAATTATCTATTGCAGAAAAAAGTTGACAAAATGTTTAAAATATTTCATTCCAATCCAGTGTGGACCGTTGTCTTCCGAAGAGTATTGCAGATAGAACCAAAGCTTTTTCTCCTGTCAGAATATGCTAGTATTCAAATAGAGCCGGAAGATATATATGAAGAACAATATATACAATAAATGATTAATAAAATAGTTATCTTATAATATAAGAAATACTATGTTGTAATATATATATATGCCTTCTCATCTTACATGTGACATACGAATTTTTGAGTTCTATTGTTGTTTTCCATATCAATAAATCTCATGTTCTTTTTTTACTCCTTTCAAGTTTAACATTCTTACAATCATTTAACTATATGTATTAAAACTTGGGCGAACACCTCAAGTATTGAGGTGTTCTTACCTAGTTTTATAGTCAAAAGACCTCAAATGAGGTCTAGAGGGAGTATGTCTGATCTTATTTTAAATATTTTTATATTTTTACTTTCTTCGTCCTACCTATTACATATCTTTTCATATAAATTAAGAAAATTATTGCAAAATCATCTTTTAGGAAATTTCTTTAGTTTTACCCTTATTTTAATAAAAGTTTTAATATTATAAAAAAATTGTTAGAAGTAGTTAATATATTTAATTATGAGGATAAATTAATAAAACAATATTAAATGTGAAAGTGAACTATATATTTAACATGAATGAAAAATCAGATGTGACCAACTTTATCTTTTATGCTATATATATCTTATAGGTTGTATTGTTGTAATATCTACTCGTAAAAACAACTTGTTTGAAATTGAATAAAATAAAATAATCAAATAAATTTTTTTATGAAATTGTCTTATAACTAAATTTCAAAAATAATTTTCAACTTGATCCATGAAAAAATTAGTATTAATTCACATCCGCTTATATCAGATATTTTGTAAATAAATCAAATCAATTGAAAAAAAATCTATAAATTATTTTTCTTTTAAAAAACTGCACTGTTTTTAAATAAAAAAATAATTTGTTAAGTGCCAAGTCAAATTCTCCTTAAAAAAAATAAAAAAAAAAATCAAATTCTCAAACGAGTTGATTTTTCAATTTCTGAAAAATCATGGGTCTTCTAATGCAAATAAGAAGTGCGTTCGTCTTTCAGTACTGAAACCGGTAAAAGCACGGAGGCCCAATCCCCCCCACCGTCCATGGCCGCTCCGCCTCTCCTACGAGCTCTACCTTTCCTCCGCCACCGCCTTTTTCCAGAGCACATACGACGCATAACCGGTCCAGTAACTCTCCGTTCCTGGTGTGGCACCGCAGAAGCAAGCCGGACCGACGATGCCTCGCCGTCTCTGGGTAAAATCCCCAGCTCACGGACCGCTAAAGACCATACCCATTATTCGAGATGGGATGAACCAGATTTTCGGAAATGGAAAGATAAAGAAGCGGAAATACTTGAAGACATCGAGCCCATTATTTGTCTCACCAAAGAAATCCTCCACTCCGACAGGTACATAATTTTCGCTTTGATATTCGTTCTTTTGCTGGGCTTCTTTTTAAATTGTGTTGAAATTGAGTTTGTGCTGGTTCGATCACTCGGGGTTTGCGGTCACTGCATTTCCTCGTTATGATATAGTCTATGGTGTGATGAACATTACTTATTTTCTCGTTGGCTCTACTTTTATTGTAAAAAAAGATTGATTTTTGAGGCCCTTTGGAGAAAACCGATGGAGTACAACTTATTTCCTCTGCATGTAAATGGTGATTTTCCGCTGAATACTGTATCTTGTGTCAAAGATGTTATTTTCTGGTATTTTAGCTGATTATGCTATTAACATGATCCATTAGATTAATATTGTTCATGTTAGAGGAGGCAACTTTTATTTTTGGACTCTTGAAGTTGCAAAAGCATATGCACCATCTATGAATTCAGTTGAACTTTTATGTCATTATTGGCAAAAGGTTCTTCTGCCTTGAGGTTCTCCAAAGTAGTTAACTTGATCGATAAAGTAGTTTAGTATGCTGATTTCGAAAGTGATTCCTTCTCAATTAATTTGATCAACGTGTATGAGCATGAAGTAAAAGAACATGTGGCTAGGAAACATGTGATTTTCCTCTTTCCTTCCCGTCGTTCTCCCAAGCTATCTCCATTTTCTGGTCTCTTTTCCCATGCGAAGCATAGTCTGCAAAAAAATGCCAGATGGTTTTCGTATGGTTTGAAAAGGTTTTTACAGAAGTTTACTTTACAATTTGATTGTCAAGAAAAAGTAGTGGTATGCCGGAGTCATCAAACTGTCGAATTAGTTAAATTTTTTTGTCAAATTGAAACATTATGTATTTTTATAAAAAGTAAATAAATAGGGTTTGAAATTTAATTTGTATTAGTGAAGTAATTCTTAAACTGTATCATAAAATTCGATTTTGGTTGCTAGAAGATGGCTCCTGTTTCTGGATTATTATTATTATTTTTTAAAAAGAACTGACTTCATTAACTATGGAATTAAATCATGTGATACAATAGAATACATAAACCAGGGTAAAATCCCTCTTAACACGAAAGCTATGTTTAGCTAATTCATGGGCTGCATAATTTGCCAACCGAGGGCAATATTGAGAGGTTTCTCCAGGAACATTGGAGACAAATCTCCTGATTTCCTCCGCAGTCTGTCCTTCCATTGCAATGGAGTGGGACGTAGAATAGCATTGACCACTGTGATAGCATCTGTCTCAATAATCCAGTTTGACCACCCAAAATGTGAAGCTATTGCTACCCCTTCCTTAACTGAAATCATCTCAGAAAATTGTGGAGTGAAACAACCTGGAAAACAGCGGCCTATTGCAAACAAAACGACTCCTACAGAAGGCGTCATTAAGATAACTGTTGCTGGGTTCTTTGAACAACAAGACTGCTGGGCCTATAGTATGTTCTTTTATTTCATTTGAGTAAAGTGGCTGATTCCCTTCATAACTTCACAAGCTTTAATTTTAAACTTCCTGTGGAATCAAGCTATCCTATGAAATAAAACAACATACCATTGACCCACACCCTTTCTATTCAGCCAGGAGACATGAATAAAGCCGAATTTTTTGAACGATATTCTTTTCAGAAATTATTCAACCCACATCTTTTCTTTTATAGCTTGATGTACCTTTCTGATGAACTTTTCCAGAACTAGCTTGTAGGGGCGCCTTTATCAGATTGTCATTTTGATAAGTTCTTTCTCTAACCAAACCTATGCATATGCTAATAACCTTTGAAAGCATGGTTGTGCAAGCAGCCAGAGGTATTTCTTACTGATGATTCGAAGAATTACAGGGCAGAAGGTGGCAGTTATTTTACCAGCTCATTTTCGCCATAGACAACTGCTGAAACAATCTATCGTGCCATTTCAGATATCGTCACCAGTTTAAATGCAGTTTCTTGTGGCTTTCTAAACTACTTTCTTAAATGCCTATTTACCAAATAGATTTTGATGGATCATTTAAAATTGATTTAACACTGCATATAAAGTGTTTCCTTTTTTATTTTTACAAAATTTCAAATGAAGAAGGAATAGGTTTCTAGGAAGAAACGATGTGATCAAGGTTTGTGAAAAATGTTATAGAAGTAGTTGACTTATGTGTTTTATTTTTACTATTGAATATCTCTATGCCAATTAGGGATCATCTGACTTTTATGTGTTATTGAATCAGAATGATTCATTGAGATTTTTATTGATCATTTTAGCTAATAACTACTTAACTAGTATACAATTGAGATGCCTAATGGCTTCCTGTACTTTTACCGTGTTTTAACTTATATTTAGATGTAACTAATAGGTGCCAAAATGAATAAATAAATAACAAATTATATCTTAGTAATTTGCTAATAAAATTGTATACGTTTATTCTTTATTAATTGAAAACTTTTGTTACATGTACAATGACACACCCTTGTTTAAATAGACATCCAAACACATTAACATTTTTGTTGGAATGGCTAGAAGTTATTTAAATGCAATCTCCTTGTTTTACATGTCACATCAATGTTTAGATTCTCTTTGCTATATTTTGATGAAATGCAATCATGTTTTTATTTTAGGAAACAAATATTTTGTCATGAAAATGAAAAAATGCCAAAATTGGGCCATGGCGTCCTATTTTTAATGTTGAAGTCTTGAAGTTCTAATAGCTCGGTTGATAAATATTTGGCAGTTGTCTTGGAACATATCTTTGAAAAATGCTTTCATGGTGAGCAAGAGCTTGTTACATGATTATTTAAAACCCAAAACAGTAGTGATTGCCACCGTTGCGTCTTACTCCCTTTTTATTTATGACTAACTGAGGCTTAGCATGACATCATTGTTTGCCAAGAAGACATTCCAAATCAGTGTTTGAGCCAAATATGTGTCCTTCCCTTGATCCATACTGAAAATTCAACATAGCAGCATTGACCCACCACATTTGTCTTTTTATTTTTCATCGCAACTAAACAAGTGTCGTGCTCATGGATGTTTAAAGTTTAAACAGTCTTTTGCAGGCTTTTGACTAAATGTGATGTTTGTTCTAGATACATGGATGGAGAACGACTTACCCATGAAGACGAGAAACTCGTGGTCGATAAACTTCTTGTGCATCATCCTCATTCTGAAGATAAGATTGGTTGTGGACTGGATTCCATTATGGTCAGTTTCAATTGTTTACTTCCTATTGCAAACTCGATTAACCTGTTGTTGATCCACTTGATTTTTAGTTTTATCCACTTGTTTATTTCAATACGTGGAATAATTTTTGTTCACTTGATTTATATTTAGTTGCATAACGTGGGCAGGAATTTATTCCTGATTTCCTTTAACTTCTGTTATCATCCTACATTAACAATGACCATGTAGAGAATCAATATGGATTGCCAGAAAAGGTTTTACGTGTTTCCTATATTGTTTGGTTGAAGATTCCCCATTTTTTAGTCCTCAAGTTCAAGTTGCAAAATGGTATTCAAGATTGGAGGCAACTAGCTTAGAAGTTGGAAAAACAACTATACATATTCATGTTTAAACTCGTACTTGTGGTCAAAATTGTCTTGTTCCATCTCACTTAAAAATTAAATAAAAAAACAAAGGAAGATAAGTTTTAGAAACCATTCATTTGATAGGAGCTAAATGTGGTCATTCTTCCGAGTTGCTAATGTGTTACTCTGCCATATTTTGCATGAAAATAATGCTACGTCTACGTGAAGGTTGCATCTGAAATCAACTGTTAAAGTAACCGAACTCAATCATGCTGTGTAAATATCGGGGCAACAAAATTATATTCTCAATCATGCTCTCCTTTATAATATGGCCAATTTCAGTGTTTGTATGTTGTCATCAAAGACGAACAATGGAGCAAATGGTCCACATGGACCATGTAGGCTCGATTGTTTTCAATTCACACCAATATAAGTTTTTTCCTTCCTCCCTCGTAAAAACTGAGTCTACTAATGTTTTCTATACTTTAAGACCATATAATGATACATTTATGGGAGGTTTGTCTTCTTGGATGACCATTTCTATTGGGCAACCTTATCAATAAATCAGTTACCATTCTGGATCTCTGGGATCTACATATGATGGTTATCGATGGTTGTGGCGTTCGCTGAAGGGGGTAAAGAAAGTTTTTTGGATGTATAGAGTTCATTTATGTGTAAAATGTTTTCACGGATTTTGTAAATGTATTTTCATGGATTGATCCATGAACTTCAATCAACGGCATTATAATTGTGTTAATCTTCAGGAACATCAATGTGGAGTTTAATATTGGATCATTGCCTCATCAAGCCACCCCACGGCTTCCATCATTGACCAGCTGAACTCGTAACTTCATCATTACTTTTTATGTTAGGTTGATCGCCATCCCCAGTTCAAGCATTCAAGATGCCTCTTTGTGGTACGAACCGACGGTGGATGGATTGACTTCTCCTACCAGAAATGCATACGGGCCTACATTCGAGACAAGTATTCTTCCCACGCCGAAAGATTTATAAAAGAGCATTTTAAGCGCAGCAGTTGCTAAATTTTCTGAAAGGCACTTTCTCCATACATCTTCACGTAGTTGAAGCTCGGCTACAGTTTTCGCCATTATTCGAGGCTTTCTTGATTACCACCATTGTAATATGGCATTCTAGATTGGCCGTGGACGATATAAAGTAGTAATGAATTTTGTTGTGCTTGTCGGGAGAATCCAATTGTAATGGATTTATGTGATTTATGAATTATGAGTAGCATATAAAATCTCTTTATTGCTGCTGTATTTTCTCAAGTGGCAGTTCGTTGTAGCAGATACTGTTTTATTAACGAGCGGCTCTATAATGCAAGGGATTGGAGCATTTAAGGGAGCTTTAAAAGTCCCCTATTTTTATACAAATTTAAGTGAGCCACTCGTGTAATTGTATAAAACTTATGAGTAAAATGTGAAAGATTGAAATACCGTTTGGGATATGAAAGATGTGAGCATATTTGGGTAGGCCACATGCTTATCATACCACAAAAAAGTATATAAATACGAATATTCTGGACGTATGTTATTGGACATTCTATTAATGAATATCGTATAGAATGTCATATCAACATGATAATATCTATATCCATACAAGTAGTAGAAATAACTAACATGAATGTATAAGCGCTTTCAGGAACCCAAATATTATCTATCTAAAAAAAAAAGGTACCCAAATATTATTAGAATTTATGTGGAGAAATAATAATGACCTTGACGCAACTACGGTCATGTATAATCTTATTAGTTTTTTTTATTGCTATTAATTTATTTTATTTATTTAAAAGCAAATTTAGCAATTTCGCTATTTGTATTACTATAACTATAATTAAATCGACAGCATCGCGGTCCTAGTCAAATTAGTGTTGCTTCTTTTGGGTAATTTTATTTATTTTTTCTTTATTTTTGTTTGAAGAAATTTTTTGGGTAATTTTGTGTGAGGTAAAAAAAAAAGAGTGGTGGCCTTATCTGATTGTGACAACATGATGTTGTACCTCGCCACCTTTTCACCCAATTGTACCAGCAATGTCGCATCATAATTAAGCAATCCATTTGCCTAAAATTTCCACTCCATCGTTTGACCTTCTGTGCTTTTAAGTTTTTATTCAAAACGAAAATTCAAATGAGACGGTTTTATAAATTAATTTTATGAGATAGATTTATTTTTTCGGTCACTCATGAAAAACGCTATTTTTTATGTTAAAATTATTAATTTTTATTGTAAATATAAACAAATTAACTTAATTTGTTTTATGAATAAAAATCTGTGAGACCGTCTCACAAGAGATACAATCTTTGTGAAGTCATACTATCACATTCACATGTGCGTGACTAATTTCATCGACCACTGAATCCGACCCACATGGCCAAATATGATCGTTTGATCCACGTGGCCAAATTTGATCACGAGGAAACGATCGATCTTCCGGGTGGTATTGAAGTTTCTTACGTATGTATATATTCATCATTGAGAAGATGCTCCGAGCCTCATTGGTGTTTACCTTCAAAATGTGAGAGACCAATGTGACAAAAATTAAAGACTTTGGACATGTGATTGTCTAGATATATTTTAACGGGGTCGATCTATCGAACGTATATATAGAGGTAGATTTTCAGTATATCGTATCAAAAATATTAGTATGAAAAAAATTCATATCGATATCGAAATTCCGAAATTTTGGTATGGGAAAAATCCACAAGCTAATATCATATAGATACTCAAAAAAATTCGATATACCAAAAAAATATTTATTTGAAAAAATTTCGGTACGATATCCCAAAAAGTCAGTATTTTGGTTCGATATCACATCCCTACGTATATAGTTATATACCGCTATAGTCATGTCTAGAGTTTCTCGTTGTAAATATATATATATATATATATATATATATATATATATATATTTAAAATTTTTCATTTGTACTATTAGTTTTCCGTTTGGACAAGTATATACTTATAAAACATTTTTATAAAAGTTTTTTTAAAAAAAAATTATAAATTTTTTAAAAGTTGTTTAAAGAATAAATATGTATTTTGACAACTATTTTATAAAAATATTTTACATCACAAAAGTAATGTTCATATTTGTCTTCTATATATAGTTCATTAGTTTCATTCTAAAAACATCTAAAAACTAATGTTCTAAAAAGCACGAAAAAGCGCCACTTAAGCGCGATGAAGCGTGAGCAAAAAACTTCGTTTTAGGCAAAAACGTGAAAAAAGCGGTCAACCCTTTGGTTGGCCATATTAAACGCAAAAAAACGTGAAAAAAATAATATTTAATTTTAAGTTTTTTTTAAATATTTTTAACTATTAAATTTTATTTTAAATTATAAATATTTAATATATAATTTTTTTAAAAAAAAACCTTCAACGCGTCAAAATTAAATTTGCTTCGTACATTTTTTTTTCTTTGCGATTAAGAGATAAAACTCTACCTAACATAAAAATTTTATTCTAGATAATTTGTTATTTTGAAACTTACGTTTTTATAACTTGAAAATTTATGTATTTTTTTCTTAAAATATTTAATTTTATATGTTAATTATTCTATTAATTAAACTAATATAACTCAAATTATACAAAAAATAAAAAACATTTTTTCACGCTTAAACTTGTTCTAAACTCGCTTAACTTTGTAAAACTTGAAACTTAACCGTCACGCTTCGCGTTTTTTAGAATCTTGCTAAAAACACATGCATCTCATGTGTTCTTTAAAACTATATTTAGACAACATTTTTTAAAAAATAATTTACAAAAATTTTATCCAAACACATACTTTAAGTGTTTTTCACTTATAAAACACTAAAAATATTTTTAAAGTATGTGAGAATAACTATTCATGAATTAAAAATATAATGTATTTCATTTTTCTTAAAAAAAAGTCAAAAGGTCAATTGATGCATAATATCATTCACATATATACCCAATACATACTAAATATTCTTCTCAATTTAAGGATCTTCGTAATTATACATTATTTTATTTAAATATTAGAATCTGAAAAAAAAAAGTCCACATGAATAAATAAAAGATTGAACTATTATTTTATACGTATAGGTTTCATTAATTTGATTGAATATAATCCTGTAACAATTTTTGTTAATGTAAATAATATTAATTATGTGAAATTTGCTAGCTGTAATATGAGGTTTTTTTTAAAAATAAAAGTAGTAGATTGTATTTAATGGAAAATTGTTCAATTGTATGAGTTCATTGGTTATATATAACTTCTCGGAGTTTATAAACAACATCAAGGCATAAAAAAAAAAAAAGGGTAAACATTTTTTATTTGAACATCAGATGAGTTTTGTCGATAATACTCCGGGCTCATTTTTTCAATACTTGTTAATGCTTTTGATCGGACAAGACAAAGAACTAGTCTTGAGAGTCCGCTCCATATTCGAGTCAAGAAAAATCATTAACAACATCCACAAGACGTACAAACGTAACCACCAATCTCTTATATATATATAGTTATGTGATTAAATTTCTAAAGGGAAGAGAATCCAAAAAAAAAAGTGGCAAGATGAATGGTAGTGTCCAACGAAAGCATCCTATATTTGTAGCGATGATGATGATGAAGAGAAATGAAATGGTTCCGTAGAATGGAACTGTTCCACATGCCATTTGACAGAGGGCTCTTAATGTAGCTTTGGCTTCACGTTGAGAATAAGTGCAAGTTTTTATTATCTCTACTTCAATATACCAGCTAGCGTAGTACTTGCCGAATCTATCATTATATCATCCAATTCACATGCAACCCAATCTGTGAACATTTTTCTATTTCTTGGTTGCCTCCAATTTTTAGTCAATTTTTGGAACTTGACCAATATTTTTAGAGAATTATTCGTTAGATATTTCAGCTTTTATCGATATCGAATCATCACACATATACTATTTCGAAGTTCTTATAATTTAATCAGTCACAACACAAATTAGAATGTGCTAGATAAAATTTCATAATATGAGAACAGATTCAATGCATGAGTAGATCTTTTGGGAATTAACATGTAGCTTGTTCTTCTGTTTAATGTTAAGCATTGTATTTTGTTTGTTAGGTGTACACTTGTGCCACCGTCCAGCTCACCATCATTTTATCTGGTTCCCTTTTTTGACACCTACGTTCAACCTGCACAAAGCAAGAAAAAATACTAGCAAGCAATATACGATATATATCAAGGCTTCCGGGGCTCAGACGCACTGATACGGCCTCTCCGCTCTCACCAGTGAACCACGACAAAGACCACAAAGGTTTTCCAAGCCTATATACGCTCAATGCCTACACACAGTAGAAATCCCACAACCAAAACGAGAACAAGAGAGAGGGCAGCAGCTCACAAGCACTCAGTCACGAAGGAGGAAGCTCACAAAGCAGCCTTCACTCTATCTTGCACTTTCACAATCACTCGCTGGCGGCCTCACTTCACACAGAAGTATGGATAAGGAACGCTCTGCCTTTTCTCACAGATCGGCCGCCTCACTTAGAAGCAGAAGGAATCAATTGAAAGCTTATTGATTTGTTTAGGGCTAAAGAGGGGATATAAAGAAAAGGGCCTTGGGATTTATGGGCTGGGAAATGAATAGAGAGTTGGGCCAAAGCCAAACAATTCTCCATCTTTTGGCCCAACGTCAGTTCACTGGTTCAGAGAATCACCTACAACCATCATCATCGCCCCACAACAAAAAACACAAAGTTAGTACAAGAATCAATGTGCAACAAACACAAAATAAGCTACAACATAACACCCAAACAAAACACATCTGTCAAAAGTATCAAGGTTTAGAATTTTCAAACAACGTCTAAACATTTCAACATGTAAATGCTCCACCTTGTTAGGAGCAGTGGCAAGTTTGGGAATAGGGAAATTTGGAAACTTAAATCTAGATTGTTTACCAAGAACACAAGAATCACAAAATGGCATACAAGACAATTTGTCACTACCAAAATAACTATCTTTGTGCATAATTTCTTTAGAATTCATGTGACCAAATCTTTTGTGCCACAAATCATTTTTGTCACTTAAGACAACGTTCACAAAATTTTGCACACAAGTTTCAGATTCAGCATGGAAAACATTAAAGCTTCTCCTTCTGGCAGCTTTGAAAATTACTAAAGATCCTTTCAAAATTTTCATAACTCCATTATCACATCTACCCTGCAAACTATCATCTTCTAAATATGCACAGAATATCAAATTATGACATAAATCAGGAACATGTCTCACATTTTTCAAAGTTAACACATAACCAGAATCAAATTTCAACGAGACATCACCAAAGCCAGCAACTTGAAACAATTTTTCATTTGTCAAAGAAACATACCCATGTTTCACTTCTTTATAACTAGAAAACACATTTTAAATGGGGACATATGGAAAATGATCGCATAATTAACTAGCCATTCATTTTCACACAAAGAACTTGAATACACAAAATCCACCTTAGGCACATTACATATCTCAGTCACCATAAAAACATCACTCATGTTTTCACTACAAGAAGCCATATTAGCATGATCATCATGCTGGTTTGGGTTTTGGTTTTGCTTAGGCTTAGGCTTAGAACAATCTCTAATATAATTACCAGTTTCACCACAATTAATCAATTATAGCATTTTCTATTCTTGAGCCTCGACTGAAATCTATTTTTAGACTTTCCTCTAACAAACATAACCTCACCAGAATTATTATCACCCTTATTAGCTTTTAAATCTAACTCTTTGCTTTTCAAGCTATTCACAACAGTTTCTAAAGTTATCTGATCTCTACCATACTTAATAGCAGATTTAACATCACTATAAGAATCAAAAATAACATTTAAAAGAATAATAATGGTGTATTCATCAATATGTTTATCTCCGGTTTCTTAATATCTTGAACAAGTTTGGTAAACACATCAATATTTTCATCTATGTCTTTGTTTAAATCAAGTTTGAACCGAAAAAATTTCTTAAGCAAAAACAATTTATTGGGCAACGAATGTTCAGTATAAAGTTCTTCTAATTTTTCCCAAAGTTTCTTAGCACATTTCAGTTTACCAATTTTTCTCAACACAGAGTTAGACAAGTTCAATATTATAGACGAATAAGCAAAGTCATCCATTTTAGCTCTTTTTTCAGCAGTTACAATAGCGGAATATGAAAGCTCTATCGCTTTGAAAACTTTTTGTTGTACCAAAATACCTTTCATCTTCTGCTGCCATATTGAAAAATCAGTTTTCCCATTAAAAGGTTAGAGATTATATCCAGTCATAGCAATTTTTCACACAGAAAAATATATAAGCAAAACCAACAGATTTACGCACAGAAAACAATCAGATTATCACAAAGAAAAAATAAGAAAATCAAAACCAAAAAATTTCATACAGAAAACAACAAGTTTTTTTTTTCACACAGAAAACTTGTAAATCGCACAATCAAAGCGAACACAGCGGAAGTAACTATAGTCATAGAGATGGAAACACAACAGTAACCAACAAGCACATAAAACCTAAGGTTCTACCAGCAACAAATCCCAGCACATAACATCCGTGCCAAGCGGTTACGCTACTAAAGTAGTAAAGAGGTTCCAACCAATATACCAGAGCGAAACCCCAAGTAAGATTTTCAATTCCGACAAACCAAAGCGCGACGCACGGCAGACAACACCCAGCGACGGCAGCAACCAGGGCCAGCGACAGTTAGGGGTGAGCGTTATTTTGGTTAAACCGAATTAACCGACCGATCCGATTGAATTCGGAAATTCGGTTCGGTTAATTCTAAAATTCGGTTTTAATGTTAGGAAATTTTGGTTAAATCGGTTAATTCGGTTCGATTTTCGATTTTCGTAAAAAAATTCGGTCATATAATTTTTAATATTTTTTAATGTTTTTATATTTAATATCGTACTTAATTTTTGTTATTTTAATTTTTCTAAAGCTTAATGTGTTTTATTATGTTAAAAATATTTCAACCATTAATTTTATAAAATTTGTATATTTTAATTTCTTTTGAAAAAAACAACGGTAAATTCGGTGACCGAACGAATTAACCGATTTTAATTCGATTCGATTAAATCGATTTTATCATAAATTCGGTTTGGTTAGCTTAAAAATAATTTGGTTAATTCGATTTTGGTTAATTCGGTTCGGTTTTTTTATCGAATTAGTCGAATGCTCACCCCTAGCGACGGTGGACAGCTTTAACCAGTGGCTCTGATACCACTGTTAGGTATACACTTCTGCCACCGTCCAGCTCACCATCATCTTATCTGGTTCCCTTTTTTGACACCTACGTTCAACCTGCACAAAGCAAGAAAAAATACCAGCAAGCAATATACGATATATCAAGGCTTCCGGGGCTCAGACGCACTGATACGGCCTCCCCACTCTCACCAGCGAACCACGACGAAGACCACAAAAGTTTTCCAAGCCTATATACGCTCAATGCCCCTACACAGTAGAAATCCCACAACCAAAACGAGAATGAGAATGAGGGCAGCAGCACACAAGCACTCAGTCACGAAGGAGGAAGCTCACAAAGCAGCCTTCACTCTATCTTGCACTCTCACAATCACTCGCTGGCGGCCTCATTTCACACAGAAGAAGGGATAAAGAACGCTCTGCCTTTTCTCACAGATCGGTCGCCTCACTTAAAAGCAGATATAATCAATTGAACGCTCACTGATCTGCTTAGGGCTGGAGTGGGGATATAAAGAAAAGGGCATTCGAATTGGTTTAGTTTAACATATCTTAAGGGTAATACTTTTATAGGAGATCTTTGGGATTTATGGACTGAGAAATAAATAAAGAGTTGAGCCAAAGCCCAACACTGTTGAGATGCTATAATCCTTTGGGTCAGCAGTTGAATCATGTCGCTTGAGCTGCTGTGCGATTTAAAATAATTGACTCGCATTATTACCATCAACTATAATTTTTAGTAATGTGACAAGCGTTCGCTCATACATATTCCTTTGGTGTTACGGGTGATTCGTGTAATGGATGAGGAAAAAGAATGATAAATTATTTTGTGCGTATCTTGTCCATTAACTTGCATGATTATTATATCTTATTGTTTTATAATATCTTAATTGTCCTTGCGTGCAAAATTTCAACCATGATTGTAAATGAGTGTAATTGTAAATCTTCATTCATATCATATGATAATGATATCTTCATCGTGTGGATCGATAATGGATAGGGATGTCTAATATACCCATATATATATATTGTGACCACGAACTAATTGATGAAATTGAGAATTTGAGGTGAACAAAAGCCAAAAGGTGAATAAAAAATAAGATGGATAAATATTTTGTTTCATCTCACGTTCAATATTGGTATCATATATATGCTTGCATGTCCAAAAAAAAAGTTAATAAATTATAATCTCCTCAACTTTGTAGTTTGCTCATGATTTCGGCCCTGATTATAGCAAAGTTCAATTAACTAAATAATTTATATGAATAATTAGTTCGTACCAAGAGATAATAAATTTAATTTAATATGATGAAATGTCAGAAGTTTGGTCTGCACATTTCTGTGCGTGTGAGTTGTGATAATTACCGAGGGAATGTATCCAGGGAGGAAAATTATTTCAGCATTTAATTTACCAATTATACGTAATAAATTCTCTTTTATGTTGTAAAATTATTGTCTCGGTCCTTGTCTATTTTGATTCTAATAATTTCATCAAATTAAACCATGATGATAATGTGGGACTCAGTGGGAGTAAATAAGAGTAGTTGGTCCAAAAATGGAAAAATAAATTATTAACGTTATATTATTATTGTAAATATAATTATTGTTACATTTTTAACAATTACAAATAAACCAAATTATTACTCATGAGCTACAATTGAGAATATATGTAAAATTTCCTTTTAAAATTTTCACACACACATATATATAAGAAATAAATAATTATTTTCTAAATTTTTCCAATTAGATTTAAAAATAATTATATATTTATTAGGTTAAACATGTTTGAGTGAAATGTGTATTGAGATGAGTGATCGTCTAGAAACTCTCATGCATCAAGCTGATGACTTTGTTATATGATCTGATTGGCTTGAGGTGAGAGCTGTACTGGTACAAGACGAGAGACAAACCTTGATTGATAATATTGATATCTGATAGAGACAACTCTTTCATATTGTTTACAAGTCGTTTTCTATAAATTTGTTATACCACAATGAGGATTAGAATAAAATTGTATTTGTGCTAATAAATAATATATTTTTGTTGTGAAAAAGTAAAAATTTACGGTAAAAAGTAAAAACTCAAAAACTCAAAATTTATCAAATTCTACACTTTATAAAATTTTTCTCTCTTCACAATTGTGTTTTTCTACACAAATGGAGAGACCTATTTATAGATCTCAATTGGAGATTAGTCAAAAATTAATACATCATTAATTACATCATCACACACTAATTTTCAATATTTTACAACTCAATTTTCAACTTTCAACCTTCAACATTCAACAATAAATAATAATATATATTTATATATATTTTCAACACTCCCCCTTGTGATGATGATCATGATAGAATGACTATCTCCATTACGTGTTGTATACTGCCTCGTTAAAAACCTTACTAGGAAAAACCCATTGGGACAAAAACCATAGTAAGGAAAAAAGAGTGCAGCCACGTAAACTCCCCCTGATGTCAACATGAATGATTCTTCACATATTTCGTAGATTGCGCATCCCAATATTATAAATGTGTTTTCTGAATATCGCCGTGGGAAGTGCCTTTGTGAAGAGATCGGATGAGTTCTCACTTGATTGAATGTAACAGATATCAATATCTTTATTCTTCTCCAGCTCTTGAGTGTATGCAAAGAATTTAGGAGGAATATGTTTAGTTCTGTCACTTTTGATGTATCCTTCTTTCATTTGGGCAACACATGCGGCATTATCTTCATACAGTGTGATTGGATTCTTGTCCACTGATAATCCGCAAGAAGTTTGGATATGCCGAGTCATTGATTTAAGCCAGACACATTCACGGCTTGCTTCATGTAGTGCAATAATCTCGGCATGATTTGATGAAGTTGTAACAAGTGTTTGTTTCTGTGATCGCCAAGAGATTGCAGTGCCTCCACGAGTAAATACATATCCGGTTTGGGAACGTGCCTTATGTGGATCAGATAAGTATCCAGCATCAGCATAACCAATTATTCTCTGATTTGTATCTTTTGGATACAAAAGTCCCAAATCCGTCGTTCCTCGTAAATAACGGAATATATGTTTAATTCCGTTCCAGTGCCTCTTCGTTGGACATGAACTGAATCTTGCCAATAAATTTACTGCAAAAGATATGTCTGGTCTAGTGCAATTTGCAAGATACATAAGGGCACCAATGGCACTTAGATATGGTACTTCAGGACCAAGAACAACTTCATCATCTTCACATGGACGAAATGGATCCTTTTCTATATTCAATGATCTGACAACCATTGGAGTACTTAAAGGATTTGATTGATCCATATTGAAACGTTTAAGGACCTTCTCTGTATAATTAGACTGGTGAACAAAAATTCCACATTCTTTTTGTTCAATTTGTAAACCAAGACAATACTTGGTTTTTCCAAGGTCTTTCATTTCAAATTCTTCCTTCAAGTATAACATCACTTCTTGAATTTCTTTATTCGTTCCAATGATGTTTAAATCATCAACATATACAGCAATAATCACGCATCCCGATGTTGTTTTCTTGATGAAAACACAAGGGCATATTGGATCATTTACATATCCCTTTTTCATCAAGTGTTCACTTAGCCGATTATACCACATTCGGCCGGATTGCTTTAATCCATACAATGATCTTTGTAATTTCACAGAATAAAATTCTCTGGGTTCTGAACTTTGTGCTTCTAGCATCTTAAATCCTTCAGGGATTTTCATGTATATATCACTATCAAGTGATCCGTATAAATAAGCTGTAACAACATCCATTAGACGCATGTCCAAGTTTTCAGACACTGCTAAACTGATCAAATACCGAAACGTAATTGCATCCATAACAGGAGAATATGTTTCTTCATAATCAATTCCAGGTCTTTGAGAAAAACCTTGTGCAACAAGTCGAGCTTTATATCTCACTATTTCATTTTTCTCATTTCTCTTTCGAATAAAAACCCATTTGTACCCAACAGGTTTAACACCTTTAGGTGTAAGGACTATAGGTCCAAAAACACTACGTTTATTTAGCGAATTTAATTCAACCTGGATGGCATCTTTCCATTTTGACCAATCCTTTCGAGTTTTGCATTCACCAAAAGATTTTGGTTCATTATCTTCATTTACGATGTCACATGCCACATTGTACGAAAATATCTCATCAATATCTTGTACATTCTTTCGGTTCCATATTTTTCCAGTATTAATATAATTGATAGAGATTTCATGATTCTCGTCAGTTTGTGGTTCTGACAAAATATTTTCATCATCGTGTGTTTCTTCTGGAACACCATTTTCTATTTTCTGATCATCATTTTTCTCTATGTATTTTCTTTTCCGAGGATTTTTTATTCTTTGAACCGATTGGCCTTCCACGCTTCAGGCGTTTTATGACATCATGAATGTCTTCATTTTGTTTCTTTGGAATTTCAACTCGAGCAGGGGCATTTACAGCAGGTATATATGATTTTGTTACCCCTTTTGTGTCTGCAAATGCATCTGGCATTTGATTTGCTATTCTTTGCAAATGCACAATTTGCTGTACATCTTTATCACATTGTTTAGTTCTAGGATCCAAATGTAATAATGATGGTACATACCATGTGATTTTTTTTCGATGTGTTTCTTTTCTCCCCCTAACATTGGGAAGTTATTTTCATCAAAATGACAATCAGCAAACCGTGCTATAAACACATCGCCTGTCTGAGCCTCAAGATATCTAATGATTGATGGACTATCATAGCCGATATAAATACCATTCTTTCTTTGAGGTCCCATTTTTGTTCTTTGAGGTGGTGCAATAGGCACATACACCATACATCCAAAAATTCTCAAATGAGAAATATCTGGTTCTTTGCCAAATACAAGCTGCAATGGGGAGTGTTTATGATATGCACTTGGCCTGATGCGAATCAATGCAGCAGCATGTAAAATTGCATGTCCCCATATAGAAATAGGGAGTTTCGTTCTCATAATCATTGGTCTAGCAATCAACTGCAGACGTTTAATCAATGATTCAGCTAATCCATTTTGTGTATGAACATGAGCTACAGGATGTTCAACAGTAATTCCCATCGACATACAATAGTCGTTAAAAGTCTGGGAAGTAAATTCTCCAGCATTATCAAGTCTTATTTTCTTGATCGTATATTCGGAAAATTGATTCCGCAATTTTATTATTTGAGCCATCAATTTTGCAAATGCCACATTCCGAGTGGACAATAAACATACATGTGACCATCTGCTAGAGGCATCGATCAATACCATAAAGTATCGAAATGGTCCACATGGTGGATGAATTGGCCCACAAATATCACCTTGAATACGTTCAAGAAATATGGGTGATTCCTTTTGGATTTTAGCTGGTGATGGTCTTATAATAAGTTTTCCCAGAGAACATGCCTTACACTGAAACTTATTATTCTGAAAGATCTTCTGGTCTTTCAGTGGATGACCACTTGTATTTTCTATAATCCTTCGCATCATTATTGAACCAGGATGTCCCAATCGATCATGCCAATTTGTTAGTATTGAAGAATTTCCAATAACCATATTTGATTCGATTGGACTTATATGTGTATAATGCAATCCAGTAGGGAGCATTGATAATTTCTCAACTACATATTTCTTTCCTGATTTATATGTAGTAAGACACATATATTTCTCATTTCCTTCGGTTATTGTTTCCGTATCATAACCATGAGAATATATATCATTAAAACTCAACAAATTTCTTTGTGATCGTGGTGAATATAAAGCACTATTTATCAAAAATTTTGTACCATTAGGTAACAAAAATTGTGCTTTGCCACATCCTTCAATCAAGTCTACAGGACCTGATATTGTATTCACCATTGTTTTTGTTGGTTTTAATTCCAAGAAATATTTTTTATTTCTGAGGATAGTGTGCGTTGTACCACTATCTGGTATGCAAACTTCCAGTGCATTATTTCCATCTTTGATCATAGCATTTTCCATAATGATCTTCAAAAACAATATGCAATAAAATGAATTAAGAAAGATACATGCAAATTATAATATGTTACAATTTAATTGCAGAATAAAACAATACATGCAAAATATAATATGTTTTACAATATAAAAATTACATTGTTACATTCTTTTCCCACCAGTACATTTAATCAATATCTTCGAAATCATTCAAAAAGTAGGCAGCATCTAAATTCATTGAACCACTTGCATGGTCAATGTTTTCAGTAAAATTGGTCTCTTTTTCTTTCCCCTTTATTGAATCTTTATAGAGCTTACACAGATGCTCAGGGGCTCGACAAGTTCTTGACCAATGTCCTGGAGTGCCACATCTATAACAAACACTCTCAGTTCTTTTTGGATGATTTTCATTTTCACCTGTATTATCATGCTGCCTCTTTTGTGGGTGGTTCGTGACGTTCCTTTGAGATGAGTTATAACTATCTCTTTTATTTTCAAATCCACGGCCTCGACCACGACCGCGATCATTTCTACGCCCACGTCCACGCCCACGTCCTCGTCCACGACCTCGACCAAAATCTTGTCTATATCTTTGATTTTGGTTTTCATTTTTACTTACGACATTTGCTTCAGGAAATGCCGTTGAACCAGTAGGTCTGGACTGATGATTTCTCATGAGCAATTCATTATTCTTTTCCGCCACGAGTAAACATGCGATGAGTTCTGAGTATCTTGAAAATCCACGCACTCTATATTGCTGTTGTAGAGTTATATTTGATGCGTGGAATGTGGAAAATGTCTTTTCAAGCATTTCCATCTCAGTAATATTATGCCCACAAAATTTCAGCTGTGAGACAATTCGATACATCGCAGAATTATAATCACTCACCTTTTTAAAATCTTGGAATCTTAAAGTATTCCATTCATCTCGTGCGGTCGGAAGTATAACTTCCCGTATATGCTCAAAACGTTCTTTTAACCCTTTCCACAAAATCATTGGGTCTTTTTCGGTCAAATATTCACATTTCAACCCCTCATCAAGATGTCTGCGTAAAAATATCATCGCTTTTGCTTTATCTTGTGAGGATGATATGTTATTTTCTTTGATAGTTTCGTTAAGACCCAATGACTCGAGATGCATTTCTACATCGAGGGTCCATGGCATATAATTCTTTCCGGTTATATCAAGTGCAATAAATTCGAGTTTCGCCAAGTTCGACATGGTGGTACTAGAAAATAACAATGCATTTTATTAGTTAATTTCCATAAATATGACAATACAAAATAATGGAAGAACGTAAATTACAAGTGCGTATACAAATAGAGAAAAAATATGTGTTGGAAAATCGCTGGTGAGTAAAAGACTCGTGAGCATGATGATCATAGTCGTTATGAAAAATATCCTTATAAATGTCATCATCTCCATCTTCGAAAAAACCGAGGATAAAATATTTTGAGAGAAAGAATGAATTTGGTGTGATTGAAAATGAGTTTGAGTGAACATATTTATAGGGCAAAAACTAGCCGTTTTATTACCGTTTGTGACCGATGGGGGTAAAGAAAAAATTGAGTATGTGTTGAATAAAAATTCGTGATAATCATGTAATGCATATAATGATAATCATAATTAAATAATTATGTATATCATATCACATTATTATAAGGTCAGTGTCGTAGACAACCTTTTATATAATAACATGAGATTATACAAATATGGTTAGTATATAAATACACAATAATATATATCATATCACGTTATTATAAGGTCAGTGTCATAGACAACCTTTTATATAATAACATGAAATTATATATTAATATAGTTAATATATATACATAATAAATATATATCACGTTATTGTTTAAAAACCTTAGAGGCTTTTATACTTGTCGTATCCCTTACCGGGAGTATGGGATGTCGTCTTAACATCCTCCCAGGATTTATAACAAGTTTTGAAAAAAAAAAATATTTTTTTTTTCATAACATGATATTATATATTAATATATACACAAAAAATATATAAACAGTAAAATAAAAATTCTTACTTGTTGAATATTTTTGACTTCTTCTTGTATTTTGGAGCGTCGGAAAATATAGAGAACCTTCGAGCGATCGTGCTGATAACGTGTTGTGAAAAAATAAAAATTTACGGTAAAAAGTAAAAACTCAAAAACTCAAAATTTATCAAATTCTACACTTTATAAAATTTTTCTCTCTTCACAATTGTGTTTTTCTACACAAATGGAGAGACCTATTTATAGATCTCAATTGGAGATTAGTCAAAAATTAATACATCATTAATTACATCATCACACACTAATTTTCAATATTTTACAACTCAATTTTCAACTTTCAACCTTCAACATTCAACAATAAATAATAATATATATTTATATATATTTTCAACAATTTTGACCTAATGATAAACACGATCATCCAAAAATATTAATTCTTGTTTTGTGTTCTTTGATTTTGAATCATGGTTGCAATGATCTCATTATGGTCTATGGAGACGACAGCTGCTCTAAGTACTCAACATTAATTAACATATTAGCGGGTTAGGCACACGCGTTGCATGTGAAAATATGAGTTAATCTATACTATACCGGGAGTGTTTCTCCCCATATTTCAATATCATTAGATCACGTGGGACCCCTATATTTTTATGAAAATTGACATTTATTTTGATGATTCAATGATTGAAATTTGACCACATCATGGGAAAGAAGTACTCCAGGTGTAACATAGAATAAACGCGTTGGTTCAGTTTTTTTTTTTTTTTTTAAATGTTGATAGTTCAGTAACTGAATTCCACTTTTTGGGGAAGGTGGGGTGTAGTGGGTAAAATGAAAAAAAAAACTTGGTATCCCCACATTAGATGAAAAGAAGCAATTATTATATATATCTCAACTTTAATAAAATAGTAGATATCTTACTATTTTATAATAGTTGAGTGGGTTAGAATAACCGTTGATTTGAGGACACCAACTTTCTTACCCATTTTACCCTCTTTTCATATTTTTACCTTAATAATTCTTACACATCAATCTTAACTCTCACAACTTTTTAATTACGTGAGTCATGATCCCCAATCCATAACCTCCCCACTATCCCATTAAATCTCCCACTTATTTCATGTTTAAAAATAAGTTTTATTTTACACACGCATAGCGTGTGCACTTTTTTACTAGTATATATAAAAATAATGAGCCTTACTGGTGTATCTTAAAATCATGTCATAAAACATCATAATTTCGTATAAAAATCTTAATTACATAATTCGCCCCACCCATGAGCTCTAATTAATTTCCATAAACAAGTACTTTGAAAAAAATTATTGTTTTATAACTGAAAAAAAAATTAAAATTTATGTTTTGACCATTTTTTTGTAATTTTTTGTAATTTTTTTAAAAAGTCTTTCACAGGTATAGGTTTTAGAAAATAATCGAGATGTGTTTTTTAATATTTGTAGAATTGAAAGCGATAATGTAAAACAAAACATACTAATCTCTAATTGTAAAAAAATTTTTATAGAATAATTGTTCAAAAACATTTATACTTAAAACAACTTTTAAGACATTTAATGAATTTTTTTAAAATAAAAATTTTATAAAAAAATATTTTATAAATATTTGACCAAACCAAGCTAATGTTTCTCAATCTACTTAAATTGGATAAGTGTTAGTGGTGATTTTAATCATAATTTTCACCAACATAAACCTTGGTTTTTAAAATTAGTTTTCGTTTGTTTGAAACATTCGAGGGGTGTCGGGGAAAACAAACTAATTATAAATAAAATTCAAATAGTTATCTATTTGTTCATTACTGTAAACAAAAAAATGTGTTTAATTTTGAAAGAATCGAAGAGAAGGAAAGAGTCGAGTAGATTTTAGAGAAACTCAGAGATTATAATTTTGAAGACACTTAGGTAGTGTTTGGGAGAGCTTCTAAGAAACAATTCTCAGCTTTTCATTAACAAAATTTTGAATTTTTATGAAATTTTGTTAACGAGAAGCTGAGAAGTGCTTCCTAGAATCTTCCCCAAACACTACCTTAGTCGAATAATAATGAATATGGATCAATCTTGTCGATATTATCATGTAACAAACGTAGATATAGAGAATTCGTTTTTTTTTTAAAATAATAATAACAGTAATCTACTCCTAAAAGATGATCAAAAGAAGGCCTGCCGTAATGGCAACTTTGATCGGCTACTTTAATTTTTTTGTCGGGAAGACACCGTTTGCAAAGTGTATACATCCAAATACATTTATAAAAGAAATTAAAGAGGCGTTGAAATTATGGGACAAAAGAAGAAAGAGATAATATATAGTTTCACTGTATTTTTCTTTACCTTTTTTTTTTTGGGCAATAGCTAGCTAGCATGCAATTTACAACATTAATTATACAGATTACACTAATATAAATATGAAATATTACTTATACATTATCGATAATATTGGAAGTAATTATACGAGTGAAATTTATTTATATTACAATATATTATAAATAGATTATTTTTTGTGTTCTAACGTAAATTATGTCTAATATTTATCATCTCAATTATAAATATCACATAATTTCTTTTTCATTCGTATCTAATATATAGTCCTACATACATATTTAATATTATTTTGTCCATCATTTTATTAATCTACGTTTGTTCATTAAATAAAAATAAAATAAGAATTTTCTATTATAAACTTGTTTCTCTAATAATTTTTTCGATATATGTATGTATATAAAATTGTGTAATGACATGAATTTATGATGCAAAAGTGATGTTGATATGCATAGAATGTGAAACAAAAAGTAGAGAAAAGAGGCAGATGCGCTGTGAGCTTTGATTTATGAGCTTCTTTATTGACGCCGGTCTACTCCTTTATTTCCATCTTTCATTATTGCTTCTATTTTATTTCTTATAATATCTAATTATGTATCACCAATAACGTTATACTCCTACTACTTATTTTATTTCTCCAATTAAATTTCAAAGATTGCGACATTGTGTTTATTAATTAACTTGGTTGGCTGTTTTTTTTTTCCACCATGGAAGAAGGTTGGCAGATGTTTAAATCTCTATATGTATTAAAATCATTAAATAATTAAATCAATTCGCACAAAAAATCTTTTGTTGTGAGTCAATTTTGTGAGATTTATATTTTATTCAATTAGCATAAAAAATAGAAAAAAAATATTTTTTTTCATTGTAAATATAAATCTGATCGAATTGTCTTATAGAGATATATATCCATGTGACCGTCTTATATGAGCATTATTGATAAATTTGATGAATTTTTTAACAAAATTTTAAACAATAGAAGGTTCATAAAAAAATAGTCGTTTCGAACACAACCTAATTAATTCATACGCACTAGGTAAATCTACGGCTAAAGTAATAACATGTAAACTACGTCATTCTGGTAAATCATATTGGACAAAACCTATGTGATATGTTCGCTTTTCATAAAATGTATATAGGAAAAACTGAATTTTTTATTATGAGATAAATACTCATCTATTTTACCGACTCACACACATTTAAAATGGTTAATTATATATACTAAGCAAATTTGATGTGTTCAAAAATTTCGCATCAAATAAATTACCTCGAACCGGTAATCAACGAATCATTTTTTCAATAAAACGAGCCGAATGATCCCAAAATATTTTTGTGTATTAAAGAAAACAAGTGAGATGACGTCGTTCGAAGGCAAAACCACTCCGACAATCAAGTCAGTTTAGGATTCAATAGAAAAAATATTGAAAAGATGTATGAAAAATGTGTAAAAGCGTATAAAATAGCGCCTAGGAGCATATAAAAATTTTATATAACGGGAAAGTTTCTGTTGGATAATTCAATCGTGATGAAAATAAAACCATGGAAAAAGATTATCTACTGTGGAGAAAAAAATAGTATGGGTGTTGTGCATTGAAATAGACATGATTTCAATATTTCATGTGTGTAATTAATTATTTAATCACATGGTATGAATTAAAAAAAACTATTTAATGCACAGTATCTTGTGTTGTTTATCTCTCCACAGCAGAAAATCCGGATCCTAAAACTATGGTACAGGGGTTAAGAAACGATGAAAATCATATGAAAAAAAATCCATCATTTATGCCAATAAAATGTCGAAACTATTTTCAAAACTTCTGGGATACTCCCAAATTTAGTGGAAAATATAAAAAAATATTAACCGTAAATTTATGACTTTCATTTTTATTAAATTTACTTTATACGCTAATTATATTTATAATTTTCACCTGAAATTCATGTAATCTTTAAAATATGTGTATGTTACTTAATACCGACTAGCACTTGAGCAACACAATTTGTTGTGCGCTAAATAAACGTTACTTTTTTATATATACAAAATTAAATATATATAATTAATTGAAATATCATTTAAAAAATAATTACTTATCTCATAAAATTTGATATTATCAGCACCCATGATGTGCACTTTTGTGTGCACCGCTGACGTGACATCCTCTACATCCAATAAGTGAACGTCACATCAGCAGATGCACACATAAGTGCATATGATAGGTGCTTATCATATCAAAAATCCTTATCTCATCTCCTTAATAATAAGATTAAAATATTTAACACATAAATTATTGTAAGAAAAAAAAAGTTAAATATTAAAATAAAATGATACAATAAAAACACAATTATATTTTAATTATTATAAAATAAAATACAAACTTTTTCGTCTGGACCCCACTTTCGATAAGTATTCTGGAATAGTGGCCCATTAATTGTACTAGCCCTAAAGCCCAACAGAAATACGGTGTAGCTAGCCTGCATGTCTATCTTACGCACTCGCGCACTCTAGCTCGCACGCATGCTTCCATTTTTAGGATTAGTATACACCCACCTAACACATTATGAAGATGGTCATTTTTCATATTTAACTAAAAAAACATGATGTTATTTATATACGTAATATAATTGCATAATATAAAATTTATTAGATTCCACACCATTTATGGTGTCCGCACTCGCATTATGTTGCTACCCCATTTTATTACGAAGAAAAATAATCATTTGATTAAAGTTTTTACATTATAGTTGGGATTCACTGCTTGCATTTATATGTATAATATGTTCCATGATTAATGTAACTTTATGCACAGTAAAATATAATTTTTAGGGAAAGAGATTTATCTAATCTAATTATATATATGTGGATTATGATGATTCGGAACGTTTAATTTTATGTGGCTTTTGAATTTACAAATTACATGGGGTTCTCGACAAGATAATGCAACAAGGTCTAATTATATTATTGCACACTAATAATTAATGGGTGAGTGTTCTTCCAAGTATTATCGGATTATATCTGAGAAATTGTAGCATTAATATAATGTTAAATGCTAATCACGATTCATTGAGTAAAACCAGAATCGATTTCAGCTGTTAATAATTTTGTTGAGGGTACAAATACAATTTTGATCCAAATTAAAATCATATAAAATATATGTCCCGTGGATTCGAGACGTGTTTATCTCAAGCATAAGAATTATAAAGAAAACTTATAAAACTACCTAAATGAATTAATAAAACTACCTGCAATCAACCTTAAACTTAGTCAACCTTAAACTTAGTCATTGAGCTAAGACCTCATCGCCGTTGGACACGTCCGTCCCACGAACCCAACAGATCCAATCTGAGTTAGACTCGTTGGACCCGTCAAAATTTATATAATTTTAAATTTATTAAATAAAAAATTTAAAAATTAACAAAGATCGTTGAATTTAATTTTAAATTTATATTAATAATATTTATGGCAAAAAAATAAACTCACATGTTAAAATTTATTGATTTATATTTAATTAATAATTAATAACAAAAAAATATAATGAGATATTTTAATATTAAATATATTATTAAGAATAAATCATTTCAATCTAAAAATATTATAAACTCAAATTATAGATAAGTATTAATTATTCAGTATAAAAATATAGTTATATATTAATAATATATACACACATATTATATATATAGATATTCTTTGGTAGGACGAGTTTATTCCGTTCCAAATTTGCTTGACTGAGTCTAGATCGATCCATTATCATCCCTAGATACATCCAAATATGTTAATAAGTTAATTAAATTCAAAGAGTTAAACTTAGCAAAAGGCAACCATGTGAAACTATAGTCATCAAGTATTTGTTAGCCTTGTCTAGATTATATATATGTATTTTTGTTGTTACAAAAATTATGAAAAATCATTAAAAAACTCAGATTATTGACAAACTTTTTATTTTATCCATTTTTAATTCATTAAAAAAATGGTTTGTCTCATTTTTATTTTTTTATGACGTGTAAACCCGCATCCGCTATCTTTCGATGTGCAATGGATAATGTCACGGACTAACTCATTAATACCTTGTAAACTACACTAGTTAGATAAACCGCATTAGGCAAACCGTGCGCGGTTTGTCCCATTTTTTAAAACTTAGTTAATATGAGTATATATATATATATATTGGTAAAAGAATAGAAAGAATAATATAAATCTATATATTTAAGACAAAAGAAAAAAAAAACATAGTCTATATAATTAAGACGAAGATAATATTACTATGCACTTATTATAAAGTATATATTTTTGAATGAATCAAATGCAACCAATTGCACTTGAATTTTGAATTGTGAAAAAAACAAATAATTCTCTACTGCATATATACAAGTTTCGATTTCTTGGGAACCCCATATGATTTTGAATAAGCCTGTAATTATTTAATACAATTAATAATAAGATGTCTGGAAAAAGAAGGGTGTCACAGCACATAATCCCACAAAGCAAAATAATCCCACCTCCATAAACAAAAATAAAATAAAATAAAATAAAAATAAAAATAAATATAAGCAAAGCTACAGCTCCTCTCACTCTTTTAAGTCTCCACCTTCCTCCACTTCTCTTATTGGGATGGCTCCAAGCACATCTCAAGGCCACTATTTCTTCATCACTCTTTCTCCCTTTATTGGACTATAATGAATGCACGCCTTCAAACTCTTCTTCCCGGAAGAGGATGTCTTTTCATCAACTGAACCCATTGCTCTCCATCGATTCTTTGCATTGTGAGGAAGAGCATTGGGATAGTAACGAAGAAATTATAGAAAACAGCAACTGTTTTTTCATCGCGGAAGGCACTGATTTTGTGGGTTTTTTGGAGCACAACTCTTTGGGGGAAGATGAGGAGTTGAAATGTTTATTGGCCAAAGAGAATGGAAATGGTACTGGATTTGAGCCGAGCCCATCTAGGGGTGAGGCAGTGGAGTGGATTCTTAAGGTTATTGGCTATTACTCCTTTTCTGCTCTCACTGCGGTTCTTGCAGTGAACTATCTGGATAGGTTTCTCTCCAGTTTTCAGTCTCACAGAGAGAAGCCATGGATGACTCAACTTGTTGCTGTGGCTTGTCTTTCTTTGGCTGCCAAAGTTGAGGAGACTCATGTGCCTCTGCTTTTAGACCTCCAAGTATGTGAAAAAATGTGTCAACCAAAATCTTGATGAATATGTATTTTCCACCCATTGTTGGATTTTGTTTTGTGGGATCTTGTGGGGATACGGTTAGATTTGATTCTTTTTTAATGTTTTTGTTTTGTATTTTTTTTTTTTCAGGTGGAGGAAGCCAAGTATGTGTTTGAGTCGAAAACCATTCAAAGAATGGAGCTTTTGGTTCTTTCAACACTTGAATGGAAGATGAATCCAGTCACCTCACATTCATTTCTTGATTACATTTCGAGGAGTCTTGGATTAAAGAGCTCTCTTTCTAGGGATGTCCTCAGGAGATCCGAGTGCCTGCTTCTTTCCCTTATTTCTGGTAGATTTTTAGTTTTGATAATGCTTCTTTGATAAATTTTCTCAACGGGTTTTTGCATTTTTCTGAGTTTGATGCATAAAATCACTAGCAGATTGTAGATTCTTGTGCCATTTACCTTCTGCATTGGCCACTGCCACAATGCTTTATGTTATAAATAGCGTTGAGCCCACCATTGGAGTGCAATATCAAGATAGCCTAATAAACATTCTTGGAACAGACAAGGTATAATTAAATTCTCTCTAATCATGATTCAAATCTCTGTTTTTACCCACTAAATTAACTTAAAAAAATCTGAGAAATTTATTTATTACAGGAAAAAGTGGAAGACTGCTGCAGGTTCATACAAGATGTGGCCACAAGTGTGCACTTCTACTCCAGCAACAAAAGAAAGTTCGGATGGTCGCCTCGCAGTCCCAATGGTGTATTGGATGTCTCGTATGGCTCGGAAAGCTCAAACGATTCGTGGTCGGCGGGGAGTATTGCATCGGTCTCCTCCTCACCAGAGCCATTGTCCAAGAAAACCAAGTCCGGCCCAGAGTCAAAATCATGCGATTTTCTTATATGATAAATTCCTCCAAGAGTCCAATTGTTCCCTTTATTTCCATATTTATTTATTTCAATTTGTCATAGACTAGAGATCAATCAACATTTCATATATATGTTCAATAATATGTGTATGAACATATCGTTAAAATTAATTCCCTGCCATTTCTTTTGCTATCCAATCCCATATGATTGACCAACATTTTCCAATTTGTTTTCCCTTCAAAAAAAGGAAAAGAAAGTTGAATATTCATCGGTAAAATACATCAAATTCGCGACAAAAAATGAATCGTAGCCATGCATCGGTCATTTATGTTGGTATTTTGTCTGTATGAATGGTGGGGTATGGAGATCTGGCTGGGGCTGTACAGAGAGGCACAGATGATTGGCATTTTTATCCAGATGAAGCCAAGAACTTGAGAACACACACAAACAATATTTTAATATTTCTTATGTATATAATCAATCTTATTGTAAAATCTTTATGTGCGTAACTTTTTGTTTTTACATTCAGATTTTCGTAGTGGAGGAAAGGGACTGGTGTGGGGGGAAATATGAATATCAATCTATAGAGAAAAGTGTAGAATTTGTTTGCATGTGAGGGGAGGAACAATTTGTCGGCCATTTAGCTAGGCAATGGAATTAAATCGGTTCTTAATTAAATTTAATGGAGATTATTATTATTATTATATAATATAGTGTTTGTATAATTTGATTTTTTTTATAGGGGAAAATGTTTTTAATGTTATGTTGATTGGATTGACCTTGTTGGAAGTGCAAGCATAGGAGGTGTGAGACTAGTGTTTTTTGAATTTTGAGGCAATTGAACATGACTGGAGTTGAAATCTACTTCACGTAGGGTACCTTTCGATAGGAGATTTGGTGGATTTTGACTATTGGGAATTGTACATTATGAGATTTTGCTTTTGAAGTGGTCAAATTGAGGGATATCGTTTCATTAAACACCATATATATAATATGTATAATTAATAAAAGTGAGTTGATATTTACACTCTATTTTGTTTTATCTGCACTCTACTTTATATGATGCGATCGTTATCTTTCCATGTGTATCAGATAAACTCTTATATTAACTCCATGCAAAATTTTGGAAGAAAAATGAAACATTTTAATAATTTTAAATTTTAGAAACATTGATTATTTTTTTAAATATAAAATTGATTGGACATGATAGTTATGTGTTGAGTTACAAATTTACTGAAAATATGTTTTTATGATTTTTTTCAAATAAAATTTGATTATTTTTGTAATTTTATAGTGTTATTATTCGTATTTAATTTTTTAAAAAAACTAGATCATGCCATTAAAGTAATTATTTTATGTCATTTAACCCTAATAATTATAATATGGTATAGATGTTATCAAATATCAATAGCTAAATGATTGTGATAGTAATTATAATATTAGAATTCGGCAAGTAATTCATTGAATTATTTCATAGGGGCTTTTGTGCTATTGTTTACTCGATTTTACAATAATACACATTATTGAAAATTATTAATCTCGATAATTGGCATATATATGGATGGATTTTTCATTTATTGGTATATGGCCACGATATATATAGCGATTGATTTGTTTGTCCAGGAAAAAACAAGACTCGATGATCTATGGGTTATATTTTACTTTAATTAAGTCAGGGAAAATTATTTTTACTTTTAAAAAATTAATTAATAAATTTATATTTCATATTTGAATGCGTAAAAGAAATCGAAAAACTGGTTCACCGATACTGAATTTTAACAATCAAATTTAAATAGAAATTCAGACATAAAAAACCTAAATGTCCATTCGCATTTTGAAGTATTCCGATTCTAAATTAAACCGAATCACAAACATGTTATATAATTTCAACTGGGAAAAAAATCGATATGAACATGGAATAGTTCGTATTAGATTCTATTATTATCTTAAAAAGTTTTAAAAACCAGTGAATTCAGCTCGATTCGGTTCAATTTATGCATCTCTTAATTTGTTTTCTATCTGAAAAAAAAATCTTAAATCAAAATACAATTGCCCGAACCAAACATATATATACTAATAGCATCTACATTTGTATCTATATATAATTTCTTTTTTCCTAAAACATACAAACAAATTATGGCTTGATCGAATTTGAGTGGGCACTTGGGGTTCGCACAAAAGACATACATAACAAGGCTTGCATGTGCTTTCGTAAATATTTATATGTAAGATATCATGACTTTGAATGCATTCATCAAAGTTCAAACTTTCATACATCCCTCTCACAAAACTACAAAAAAAATTTATTTTAAAAAATAAGGTTAATTAATCTTTAGGCCATTAAAAATGAAAATTTGATAAAAGTTTACAATTTATGTTAAAATATTTAGTATATATACTTTTTTAATGTTTGCCCATGTTTCGTAAATTGTAATGAAGTCGCGTGACTGTCGGAGCAAGTTATTGCAATGGGTCACCATAAATTATTTTTTGGTTAATTATACAATAAATATTATATATCATCGATTTTATTAATTTTTTCATGTTGGCAAAGTTTTGGATTTATTAGTATTTTTTTAAAACAATTAATGGGGCACAATATTTTTTGTCTTGTTATACACCTTTCCTCTATTTTTGGGAGCTTTATGGTGGCAAGATTAAATAAAAGGAAAATTAATGGCACGCACATATTTTGCTCATATGGGTTTGTGGATCTTACTTGTCTAACCTTTTTGTTTAATGTGCCATAAAATATGTCACATATGATATGACTGGTTAAGAAACTAGTGGAAGAAAGAAATTAATATTAATCTTTTTTTTTTTTTTTTTTTTTTACTTTTGAAATCTGTCAAAAAAAATTTTATTTTCGAAACACATACAACACATGTAATTAACACTTTTTTATTACCATATATTTAAAATTTTCATCCCCTAAATGATATATAACACATGATAAATCATCATATTGAGTTCATATGAAGAGATATTGAGCTTTGACACCAAATTTAGAACCACACATGTGACATTTGCACTTATCAAAAGTTATAATAGTGGTTAATAATAGTGTAAATTCAATCTTTTGAACTGTACGATAATTTAAAGAGTACATTTCGACCGCTGATCTGCAGCAGGGATAATTATGGCATCCAACCAATAAAAAAAACCTAATTTGGTATAAAACAAAATTAAAATAAAATCTCGAAGGATGGATGATCATTAGAAATAGACAAATAGTAGAGTTTGTTAGTACTTAAAAGGCATGAAATTAGGATGATTTAATTTAATTATATAAATAGATGCACCAAAAGAAGAAAAGGAGGAAGAGAATTAAGGGGAATGTTGAAATTGGGGGACAGTATATTTTGATTTCGGGCAATATGTCTTTTGTTTGCTCGTTGCTTTTGGTAGTTAGAATAATGGAGACTTTAGTGTTTTTCAACCTATAAATTAAATAAGAGAAGACGTTGTTGTGACATTTATTTCTTTTATTTTAATTTGTGATCATTTTTTAATATAATAAATAAAAATTGAAATGTAATGGGTAAAGAAAGTTGGTTCCAGATAATATAATTCTACTGTACGTACCCAACACTTTTGGTCTTTTCTTTTGACCTGGTGAATGCTTGTGATTTAAAGTATGTTCTCCCCCTTTTTCTTTATCAAATATATGAGTAAAATCAAAAGAAAACGAATAGATGGCGTTATTTCAATCAAATCTTGAATAATGTTTCATTTGCATTATTTGATCAAATAATTTGTCCGTCTTTCAAATGCAATTAGACCGCATTTGAATATGAGTCATTTGATCAACCCGACTGTTTCATGAGTTATTTAGGTGAAGCTGTTCTTTTATCCAAACCGACTTATAAAAAATATTAATTTTTATGCAAAAAAAAACATTATTTTTCATTTTATTTATTAATCGGGTCGATCCGTGTCACAGAAGACCTACATTTAGATCAAATTGCGGATTTTGAAATTATTTAGAAAAATAAATAAAGAAAATCAAAGAGATTTCAAATTCATCTAATAGATTTCAAATATAATCTCATGCAGTCGTGTGATTCGAAATACATATGTCAATCAATTTCAAATGAAATACTACGAGCAAATCGCAATCATAAATAATTAACATACATACCTTTCGAATTTGTTTAAAGTTAATCTATTTCAATCCAATATAACGTGAAAAGACATTAAGGCTATGTTTGGTTTGGAGAATTAGGTGAGATAAAAAGACGATTTTGAACCTAAACTCATGATTCATTTTTTACTAACCTGTTTTATAAGTCTATAATTAAGGACAAAGTTGCTTTAAAGTTTGATAATTTTACTCACCTATTCGGCTATTCCCCAATTACTAATAATCCATATTTTAAATAAACTTATTTTATTCCCAAAATGTACTCGCCCTACCCAAAATATTAAAAAATGTCCAACAAGTTTCAAGGATATTTTGAGAATAATATCAAACTCTCCTTATTTAAGATTAAAAAAAAAGCCAAACTAAAAGTATCACATATTTTTTTAATCTATCATTAAATTACTAATCATTCAATAATCTTATTATTGATTCGCATGGTAAGATGACCTAAAATTACTGCCAATAAGAGTATATTTTATTTTTTACTACAGTAATGTATCAAGTCTTGATTGCGGCAATGTGATTGTACAATATTGAAATCTTGTACTGGTGCATCGAATTTGGCAGTGGAATTTGAAAGGAGGTAAATTTGTAATCAATCCCCAAATCTAAACTTAAATTAGTAATCAGTTTCTGTCAGAAAAAAACTTTGTTTAAACTTTTTGGGCCCACATATTTTGTTTCGAAAGAAATTTGGTGCAAAACATGAAAAATATGATACAAATACATGATATTTGAGTATCAAATGTGTTAGATCTAGTATAAATATATGATTTTCGAGTACTAAAAATTATTGATATTAATAACACATTTATCTTATTTGGATGAAAATCGGTACAAAACATTGAAAATATGATACTCATATGTGATTTTGAGTACTCGATGTGTTAGATCTGGTACAAATGTATGATTTTTGAGTATTCAAACACGTGTTGCAAGTTCACATTAATAAAGATGTTTAGATTTTATACTCAAAATTATATTTTTTGTACTCGATCTTGAACAATTAGTGCTCAAATATAATGTATTTGTACCATATTTTCAATGTTTTATACTTAATTTTATCCGAGAAAAATAATGTGGGCCCAGGAAGTGCAAACAAATTTTTTCTGACAAGAGACTGATTCTTAATTTAATTTTGGATTTAGGGACTGAACACCAATTCATCCTTTGAAAGACCACATCTAAACTAAAACAAATTAAATAGAGGTACTGAATTTACTCTCTTTTCTGAATTTGATTGTTTTGAAAAAAATGTTATGTAAAATCCTAATTGCCTGTTAACGCAAAGCTGCTTTAAATTTGAGTATTTAAAGCAAATTTACTCTTTTACTAACACATTGTGAACTTAAATTAATAATTATAAAGCAAAAATACGAAGCGTAAAATTGTAAATATTTTTATTTGATTGGAGAAATTAATTAACATGCAAATCCATAGCGTTATCATTTCTTCTTTTTATTATATATATATATATATATATATATTTGCGCATTGGTGAATATACATACATTAATAGCTAGCTGGTTCTACAGCTAATGATAATTTTATAATTACGGATCAGAAATAAAAATCATTAACTAAATTTAATTAAATATAAAGAAAGACTTAGAGAAACGAGTCATTCATTGTCAAATCATTATATTTTCCTCAAGATTGATGAAGGAGCAAGCAGACCAATCTCACAGCTAGATTTTACGTACTTTTTAACAGTATATATTTCGTTGAAATTTACTTTATTATTATATACTTATTTGTAATTATTTATTTCTTTTTTTTCCCCCCTTTTGCAATAGTCTATCATCACTTGTCGTTATCCATGCTGCATAATATAGGGAAGGAATCATGTTTGCTGAGTTATATGCAACATAACATGAAAATACTTTTTTAAAGACTTGTGGGAAGAATTTACAAGCTTTGACTATGAACATCCAATGGTGCATGAGTCATGGGATCGAAAACTCTCTACTAAAGATTTTAGAAAAATCGAATATCGGCTTCAAATAGTTCGGAGGAGCGTGGAATTCGGGATTCAGGGAAAACAAAAACACACTCATCTGAAATTTTCAAGATTTTTATTATAATTATAAGCACGGTTAATCTAAACCGATGCACATTTAAATTAATCAATTTATAGAATGGCTTGTTGTTCATATTTGAGTCCTTAATTAATAGTTCATATACATGAGAAGTCAATATTTGTGGACCTCATTTTGAAATCCCTTCCCTCTTTTCTAACTAATATTGTTCATGATTGAGTCATACAAAATATGAAATAATCACTCGTAATGATCAAGGTTATGCATATATGTTTTCCTAGAAAAATGGATGAAGCTTTTATCTTTCTGATCCCATAAATATATTATTGGGTTGCAATAATTATCTTAACTGAATAAAACGATCAAACTGTGACACTTGAATTACTATACAATTCAAAAAATGTGAGTTGCATAATTACTATCAATTATAATTTTTGATAAAACTTTTCAACTATTTAGTTTCACTACGTGATATTCTTTCAATATATATTTGTGGTTTTGGGTTTGATCATCTTGAAACAAGACATATATATGTCATTATTTGATACACGACTCGATGTCACTTAGACCAAAAGGCGAGTGACGTATAATCCTTCGTTTTTGTAGAAACGTGATTATAAAGTGATTATTAATTATGAAAGAAAATGGGGTGGGGGGAATTAAACAAAAAAGTTTAAATGGGGATACAAAAGCCAAAAACTCCTGCATGCTGCAAAAGAAATAAAGAAAGGGCCCATAGTTTTGCAGAGCAAAATGATTTGATTGGAACTTGACTTTGGGAAGATGATAAAATTGGGTTATTTCATCCACCCTGTTTTGCCAGCACCAACACACTTCAATCGTGATACCCTTTATTATCTACCACTCTTTCTAAATCTTCCCAAGATTTTAATTTTTTTCCAATATTTATTTTTTGGTCTCTTGCATTTAAATACTCTGATAATTTCATATATATTGATGTGTCGAAAAGAAGAGAATCCAATGTGTGTGTTTAAAAAAAATTTTATTTTTATTTTGGGTCTAAATTCATATAGTTGACATGTTTCAAAAATTGAATAGGAGATTGGATATCATAAATTTTATGAAATACACGAAAATTGAATCTCATGATTTATCCATTGTAATTAAGATCTATTCGAAAACAGGTACGGTTCGTGTTCCGGACAATTACATTTTTTTCCCCTTACAAAACAAATCATCTTTCAGTAATATACTCATTTAGTCATTTATATGGAGAAAAAAACTCTCATATTTAAGAATACGATAATATTCATGCTTATGATTTTAAAATGTCTTTTTAGTAGATGGGCTTGACAAGAGTTGATTCTCAAGGTCTAATTATACGTACAACATATCTCGGTGTAAATCATGGGCAAGGTTGTTTCTGGGCCTTCACTGCCCATGTCTATTGAAATGGGCCGTCTGATAATTGAGTTGGGCTTCAGAATGGGTTTTCCCTCATGTAGACCAATCATGAAGCTTATCGAGTTGTAGTCGGATAATTAAGCTACATCATCAGCCAATCATCGTGCCTATCACAATACTCGTCATCGGATAATGCTTCTTTATTAGCGTTTATGCAATGTTTTGTTTTTGCAAGGTCCAAATTGTTTATTACTACTAGGCCTTTGGGCAGGGCGGATCCAGAAATTTTATGAAGGAGGGGTAGCCGGGCAAAATAAAAATTATATATATATATATATATATAATCACCACATAACAAAATTTAAATATAATACTCCATTTAAATAATATTTTTAGATTTCAAAATTTACTTACAATTTACCCTTACGACTTTCCATTTTCTGAAAATAATTAATAATAATTTCATTCGATAAACTAATATATATATATATATATTTATTTCGGTATAATTAATTAATATTCGTAATAATCTTCTCAGCAAAAAAATTTCTCATCACTGCAGTGTTGCGATTGGTAAAATAAAAGTCAAACTCACAAGCTTGTAAGTTAACAATTCTTGCTTCAACAATTTGTTTTTAGGTTTAAAAAACTTAAAACTCATTTGTGTTTAAGTTTAAAAATTTAGTGATTGAGCTACAATTTATTAAATATTACAGGCCATAAATATTTGTTTTTAGGTTTAAAAAACTTAAAACTCATTTGTGTTTAAGTTTAAAAACTAAGTGATTGAGCTACAATTTATTAAATATTACGGGCCATAAATTTTTGGGTCACTTTGCACACATTAAACAATAAAGATTAACTTAAATTTTTTGACCCCTTTTTGTATTTTCATGTTTTATTCCTAATTTATGTTTATAAATTATAATTTTTAAAATATAAAAGTATTTTAGTAATTTAAAAAAAAAGATCAAGGGGGGCAGCTGCCCCCCTTGCCCCTTACTGGAACCGCCAGTGCCTTTGGACTTCAAAGTTTTGTTCAACACCAGTTGTATGCATAAAATAATATTTTGTTATTATAATTTTCTAATTGTATTCAATAGTTTAATTTGAAATTAAAGAAATATTAAATATAAAAACACAAACACTTTTACGAGACCGTTTCACGGTTAATTTTGTGAGATAACTTTACGACCAGATTAATGAAAAAATATTTACTTTTTACGTCAAAAATTTTAATTTTAGTCACATAGAAATATCTATAGATATGTTTAGTATTAGAAGGCTTCACAAACATACCACCAAAACTACGTTTACTTATGTGGATATGATTGTGATGATATAATTTGTAAAGTGATTATATAATTAGTTATTGAAATATGTTAGATATATTTTTTGAGAGTACAAGTACAAACTCGATTTGTTTTCATGTACTCGTAACATATTCACATGTTTCGGTTTGCTTTCAAATCACGGATTAAGATCTCAAACTGCAAACCAAATCTCTAGTTGAAACCAAACCACTTTTATCGAGAAAACCATTGATTTCCGCATTTCGTCTTCGAATTGATTTTGCCATTTTGATCAATTTGTCGGGTATACGCCTACCTCACTCATGGACTAGAAATTAGCTTAGTCGACATTGGTTCGATCCAGTTTTTCGAGAAAGTCTCATGCAAAACGATCATATTTGTGATATGAATGGATGAATTTAATTTATATTTACAATAAAAAATAATATTTTTTTTAATAAATGAGATCAAATAAGATATCTATCTTACAAGTTGATCCATAAGATCACAAAATTTTGGATTTATGTGTTAATATGATTAACATAATACGTTTTTTTAGAAGAATTTTGACGACATACGAGAAATGAATACTAGTACTAATAATAACGACGTGGAATCGCAACCCAAAATGATGTGATAATAATAATGTAATAATAATAATAATAATAATAATAATAATAATAATAAAATGTTTGGGTCATAAAAATTCAATTATAACGAAAGAAAATCTCAAATTCTGTTATAAAAAGGGCAGAAATGTGCCACTAAAATCACGAAGAAAATCAACCGCCACCAATCCTCAAAACAGAGAAAAATATTTGAAAGAAACGGCGGGCGAAATTCAGGCAACGACAGCCGCCGGAAGGGAGAATGGGAGGTTGGGCTATTGCGGTGCACGGCGGCGCTGGTGTCGACCCAAACCTCCCGGAAGAACGTCAGGAGCTGGCCAAACAACTCCTCACTCGTTGCCTCGACCTCGGAATCTCCGCCCTCCGCGCTTCCGTCCCCGCCATTGACGTCGTTGAACTCGTCGTACGTCGTTGTTTACTTCTTTCTAATTTCAACAAAAAATGACACAACAAATCTTTACACATTCGATTTTCGATCAATCCGGTTCCTATTCTTCTCAGGTGCGTGAATTGGAAAGTGATCCTCTGTTCAATTCGGGCCGTGGATCAGCACTGACTGAGAAAGGGACGGTGGAGATGGAGGCGAGCATCATGGATGGGTGTGGGCGGCGATGCGGCGCCGTTTCAGGCATCACCACCGTGAAGAACCCTATCTCCCTGGCCCGCTTGGTCATGGACAAGTCACCCCATTCCTATCTTGCTTTTTCCGGCGCCGAACAATTCGCCAAACAACAGGTTAATTTACCTTTCAAATTTGCCATACAAAAACATCTAAATCCGATTATAAAGTTTGTTTATTATTATTATTATTATTATTATTAAAAAAAATAAGAAACTTGAATAAAGTTTTCATGTTAGGGAGTGGAAATAGTGGACAACGATTACTTCATTACAGAGGACAACATTGGCACTCTCAAATTGGCAAAAGAAGCAAGCAAAATCCTCGTAAATTGTCTCATATATTGTTCTAATCCCGATTAATTTTTCATTATTTAAACACAATTTGAAGAGTAACTAATGCTCTATTCAATCTACACGCACCACAGTTCGAATATAGGATTCCAAGTACTGTTGGATTAGACTCCTGCACTTTAGAAGCCGAGACTCCTCCGCTCACGATGAACGGACTTCCTATCAGCGTATACGCCCCCGAGACAGTCGGATGCGTGGTGGTGGACAGCCAAGGTCGCTGTGCAGCCGCCACCTCCACCGGTGGACTAATGAACAAAATGGTCGGTCGAATAGGAGATTCGCCGATCATAGGCGCGGGGACCTACGCGTGCGACGCTTGTGGCGTGTCGTGCACCGGTGAAGGCGAGGCGATCATACGAGGCACGTTGGCTCGTGATGTGGCGGCCCTCATGGAATATAAAGGGCTAAATCTTCAGGCGGCCGTGGATTATGTGATCGAGAACCGGCTGGATCAGGGCAAGGCCGGGATGATCGCGGTTTCGAGTAATGGAGAAGTAGCTTGTGGATTTAATACAGTAGGGATGTTTAGGGGATTCGCTACTGAAAATGGTTTCATGGAAGTAGGTATTTGGGAATAGGATATGTGTACAGATGATATGGTAATAGTATAATAAAAGCTGTAGTTGTATTTGGGGATTGGAAAATAAATATGCATGTTTTGTGTTGCATTAATTAATTGGTGCATGTTGGGTTGAAGGAAAAAAAAAATTATAAAAAAAAATTACAATTTAAATATTTTAGATTTATTATTTCGGTTGGAACTTAAATATATTGTTTCGTTTGCAAATTGAATTTTTTATAATGTGCAACTCAAATTGAAATAAAAATATAGGACTGTTCAATGTATTATCGAAAATTTCGTTCGACTTAAAAAACCAGCGTATTCGCAATGTTTCGGGGTGAGTTAACTGCCATGCATTCTTCATGGAATGAATCTTCGTAAACATATTGGTGTCTCCAATATTGTGTGGGTTTATTTTGGGACTCGTTGGAAGCAATTCGAGCGGTGAATGAAACCATCGAATTCTTCGGTCCAGAATTATCTTTGATTGTTCAAATTCAGGATCTCTTCTTGGATCACGGCAGTTGGAAAAATGGGTTTTGAGGCCCACTAAGCTTCGAAAATTAATAGAGTATCAATCGTCCAATAAAACTGGAAGTTGACTTGAAAATTGGAATCTATGTTTTGAGTAGATAATTTTGATATATTAATTTCCTCAATACTAATTTTAGATAAATGAGAAATTAATTATTTACAATTGCGTTCAGTGTCCAATTGTTGTGATGTAGTGACATGAGACTTGTCTCACATGAAAAGAATTAGGGAGGTGTATTGGTTCTAGAGTTTTAATGACTTTTATCAAGTTTAAATTCTATATTCAATCTAGACTTTTGAATACTCCATAAAAGTTTAGTGATATCAAGATGAACATTTGTAGAGTTTTAAAAAAGTCATGTGATATTCAAACTTGACTTTTAAAAACTTTACAAAAGTCTAAAGGTATTCAAAATGTCTATAGTCGACTCTATGAAATTCTATTAAGTACAATAATTAATGCTTAAGGTACAATAATAAAATATCAATAATTGTCTTTAGTTCAACTTAAAGATTTGGATGAACATTTAATTCAAACACACACACTTTTCTTTCATTTCTATTAAAATAGTCTCTATAACACTAGCTTCATACATACTAGTTATATTTAATATATATATATATATATAAACATATTTTTCTATTTCTGAAATAAAATAAAATGTTTTATCATTCATAATTTTTCGTATTTTAATTACAAAACCTCACGAGATTTAAAATCATATTTATTAAATTTTTATAATAAAAACTTAATATCTACATCACAAAAAATTATAATATTTTATTGATCATAAATTGAAAATAACAATAATTATTTTTTATGAGTAATTCATTATTTATTATATAAAATTTGATTTTTTAATTATTTTATATATTTTTTTTAATTTATAGCTTAATTTTTATTATAACTCAAAAATTTTTATAGTGATTTTATTCGCTTTATATACATATGTATATATATATATGTATATGATTGATATATATTGATTTTATATATTGACGTATTTTTAAAAATTAATTAACATAAATGTGTATATATATATATATATATATAGATATTATATATAAATATATTCAAATTTATAGAGTTATATTAATTTATTAATTGCAATAAATGTAATACTACTTATCGATTTTCGTAAACCAAATAGATAAGTAAAAATTATTTACATTGATAGATAAAAATATTTTAAAGAAATAGAATTATTTTAAAGAAATATAAATAAAATTTATTGACAGTCGATTAATAATTCTAAGAAATAAAAATAAATCAAAATCAAAATCATGAATTACAAAGTTCATAGGGTTCTAAAAAAAGTTTACAAATGTCAATAAAAGTCATGAAAAATAAATATGCAAGATTCTGTTAAAATCTTTAAAAGTCTGTGAGATTCTATAAAAGTCTGTATAAATCTATCAACTCCATAAAAGTCTGTCATTTAAAAAAAATCAGTAAATCTCTACAACGAATAACTTTCTATTCTTAGTTATATAATGTTATGTATATTTATTAATTAAATAAAGTTCAAGTCAAGTCTAAGTTAAAGGAGGTTCAACGCACCGAACTTGCATGGAGGTATGCATATTTTCGAAGAGTTTTAATTCTTTATGCTACTCGAATGCGATCTGGATCGCTGATCTAGAGATAGAATCACATAAATTAATCCTTGTGCAGAAGAATATTATCTAAGGGGAACACACATATGCGAAAAGGTCTGTTGGTTTGTGAAACATAAGCAATCTTGATTTTGATGATAACAAAACTTGTAATTGTGTTTATAACATATTTCATCAAGTGTTGTAGTCAGTAGATCAAAGTTGAAACTTTTCGAGTTGGAACTCAAGTTACTCAAACTAGCGCAGTTGATTGAATCAAACATATCTCATAGCTCGGTGATCCAAATGATTTGAGGCAAAATGGTTGGAAAGCTTACTCAAATATCTACAAGTCATATTTCAGACCAGATTGTTAGTTCGGACGTTATCTAGGAAAAAATTTGTCGCAATATCAAGATGGATGCAAATCAGATCAATGCTACAGTAACCAGATCAAATATGACTAGCTCTGGTAATTTGGCTATATCTTACAGATCGCTTATCGAAACGGAATGATTCAGTATGAGTTACGAAGATAAGAGAATGATCTACAAATCATCTTCAACAAGCTTAGTCTGAATCGGATTTTAAGAAGCTGACAAAGCACGATGAATTGTCGGGTTCTGCACTGAAATTATGCAGAACAAAATTTTTAGAGCAGCTGAGTATTTAAAGTATATCTTTCTCAAACAAACTCGAAATTGAGCGATTTTTGATTCCTTGGAAATCCAAGACAAAGAGCTACAAATTTCATGTTTATCACTTTACCCAAAAATTAGTGAATCAAGAGTTATAATCAAGTGAACAGATTAGATCAAACATGACTAGATAGATCAAGTGAACAAGACCAGATCGAAGTTGGTCTATACCAGATCAGTTGGACCAGATCAAAGTTCGACCACACCAAATCAAATTCGTACCAGACCATATCGATCTGACTAGATCAATCAATCAGCCCGATGAACAGTAAAATCAGCTCAAGTTGAGAAAAATTCCAGCAACTCAAATATGACCGTTGCAACTTCAGAAAGTGTCAAGAAACTTCCCAAACGGTCATATTCTTGAATCTAATGTTTATATCATTCTTGGATCTTATAAATACAACACTTTGAAGATCAAACACAAGATTTTCATGGGGATTAAAATCATGGGAATATTATAGAAGCAAAAGAAGCTATAATTAGAGCAAGCCCAAGATCTGAAGAACAAGAAGAAGAGATGAGCTTTCAACGTTAAATCCTTCACACCAAACCCACTTTATAGAACACTATTCCATGTTCAATATCTTTGTATATGAGTTGAAGAGAGCTCACTCACACACATACGAGAGATGTGCTTCGAAAGATTAGTTGAGTGAAAGTCTTAGTACAAAGATATTAAAGATTGTGTTTGTAGTTTTGACATAAGAGACGTTAAACATTATGTGGATTGTGAGGTTGAAGACTACAATCGAGAGTTCTAAGAGTTCTTGTTTAGGAATTGGTTAAGTCCTAAACCGGATTGGGTTTGTACAAATGAATTGTATAAATCAAAGTCTTCTAGTGGATCCTTCCGATGAGGAAGAAGGGGTGGCATAGGAGATTAAGCTCCGAACATCTATAAACAAATTTGTGTCTATTTTTTTATCGCATTTACTTTCTTATTGCCACTGTTTTTAAGATGCATTGTTGAAGCATTTTATGTGTTCTTCATTGAACAAAATATTGCATACAAAGTGTTTGATAAAATGCTTCAACCAAACTGTTTTTATCATTTCAACTTGCATCTCTTTCAAATGATTTCTAAAATATTTATTCGATTTCTACAAAGGATTATTTTGAGTGTATCCCGCTTGGTTTAAAAACCAAACTCGATTTAATTCATCGGTGCTCGGTTCATTTTTGAACATTTCAAAAACGAGCTATTATAGCTCTAAAATATTTTTAAGTGTGTATTTCCCCCCCCCCCCCCTCTATACACGTATTTCGATCCTAAAAATTGATATCAGAGCAGGTTGTTCTTGAAAGAGCATTTGAAACTGATTTTGATCTTCAAAATTTCGTTTTTGAGATTTTCTAACTTATATATGTAGAGTTGAGAATTTCTGGCCGCTTGGAGCAACTTTGGGAAAAATGGCATAACTCTTTGCTCGAATGTCCAAACGATGAACCACTTTTTGCATTGCAAACTAGACTTGTAAAGGATCACAACGGTATAAATTTTGCAGCCTGGTCATGCGTGTAAAAATGAAGTTTATTTGTTGAAGTCGGACCATGTGTGCTGCGGTAGAAACAGGGCATTGAAAAAAAGTTGTTGTTTTTGTCAAGAAGCTCAAGAATGTTGCACTCATCAATAGAAGGGACAAAGAAACTCAAATTTCAGTCACACGCCATCAATAAAACTCGGTACACTCGTTCTAAATTAGCTTTAGGAGAGCTTTTGAGTTTGATTGTCATCTTGATGTTCCACTTGTGCTAGCTTGTCTTGGATTAAGAATGTCTAGTCATTTCCCTTACAAGTGTGATTGTGCCTAGTGACTAAAGGGACGCTTACATGATTTATGGATATTTCAATTGATATCTCAATCTTGATTTTGTGATGCTTGCTAGTTTGAGATAATTTGGTTCAATCTATTGTCAACTTGTTTTATTTATGTTGGAAATTTATGTGCATTGCATATTTTTTTAAAAAAATATATTGGTTAGTTATCCCTCTACTTTTATCAATTTCAAATTTTCAAAAATATAGGGGGAGAGCTAATTATAATTTTAAGGGGGAGAAAATTTTGTGTTTAATTTGTGTCTTTTTGATTCACACAAAAAGTGGGAGAAATATATTGCATAAAAATATGATTCTTTCTTGACTTTTAATGTTCATATTTTTATCCAAGTTTTGTGATCATAAAAAAAGGGGAGATTGTTGGATTGTGAAACACAAGAAATCTTGATTTGGTTGATAACAAAATTTGTTATTGTGTTTATAACATATTTCATCAAGTGTTGTAGTTAGTAGATCAAAGTTCAAAGTTTTCGAGTTGGAACTCAAGTTACTCAAGATGGCGCAGTTGATTGAATCAAACATATCTCATAGATCGGTGATCCAAATGACTTGAAGCCAAAACGATTGGAAATATTACTAAAATATCTACAAGTCATATTTCAGACCAGATCAGTTTGTTCGGATGTTATCTAGGCGAAAAGTTGGTCGCAACATTGAGATGGATGCAAATCAGATCAATGCTACAGTAACCAGATCAAACATGACCAGCTCTGGTAATTTGTATATATCTGACAGATCGCTTATCCAAATGGAATGATTCAATATGTGTTACGAAGATAAGAAAATGTTCTACAAATCATCTTCAACCAGCTCAGTCTGAATCGGATTGTAAGAAGCTGATAAAGCACGATGAATTGTCGGGTACTGCACTGAAATTCTGCAGAACAGAATTTCTGGAGCATCTGAGTATTTCAAAGTATATCTTTCTCATACAAACTCGAAATCAAGCGATTCTTGATTCCTTGAAAATTCAAGACAAAGAGCTACAAATTTCATGTTTACCACTTTGCCCAGAAATTAGTGAATCAAAATTTATAATCAAGTGAACAGATCAGATCAAACATGGATAGATAGATCGAGTAAACAAGACCAGATCAAAGTTGGTATATACCAGATCAGTTGAACCAGATGAAAGTTCGACCACACCAAATCAAATTCGTACCAGACCAGATCGATCTGACTAGATCAATCAACCAGCCCGATGAACAGTGAAATCAGCTCAAGTTGAGAAAAATTTCAGCAACTCAAATATGACCGTTGCAACTTCAGAAAGTGTCCAAAAAATTCCCAAACGGTCATATTCTTGAATCTAACATTTATATAATTATTGGAGCTTATAAATAAAACAATTTGAAGATCAAACACAAGCTTTTCATGGGGATTAAAATCATGGGCAGATTATAGAAGCAAAAAAAGTTAGAATGAGAGCAGACCCAAGATCTGATGAACAAGAAGAAGAGATGTGCTTTCAACGTTAAATCCTCCACAGCAAACCCACTTTATAGAACACTCTTCCATGTTCAATATCTTTGTATATGAGTTGAAGAGAGCTCACTCACACACATACGAGAGATGTGCTTTGAAAGATTAGTTGAGTAAAAGTTTTAGCACAAAGATATTAAAGATTGTGTTTGTAGTCTTGGCATAAGAGACGTTAAACATTATGCGGATTGTGAAGTTGAAGACTACAATCGAGAGTTCTAGGAGTTCTTGTTTAGGCATTGGATAAGTCCTAAACCGGATTGGGTTTGTACAAATGAATTGTATAAATCAAAGTCTTCTAGTGGATCCTTCCGATGAGGAAGAAGGGGTGACGTAGGAGATTGAGCTCCGAACATCCATAAACAAATTTGTGTCTATTTGTTTATCGCATTTACTTTCTTATTTTCACTGTTTTTAAGATGCATTGTTAAAGCATTTTATGTGTTCTTCATAGAACAAAATATTGTATAAAAAGTGTTTGATAAAATGATTCAACCAAACTGTTTTTAACATTTCAACTTGCATCTCTTTCAAATGATTTCTAAAATGTTTATTCGGTTTCTACGAAGGATTATTTCGAGTGTATTCTGCTTGGTTTAAAAACCAAACTCGATTTAATTCATCGGTGCTCGGTTTATTTTTTCAATATTTCAAAAACGAGCTATTGTAGCTCTAAAATATTTTTAAGTATGTATCCCCCCTCTCTACATACGTATTTTTGATCCTAAAAAGGCCCCTCAAAGCTTTGGATATTTATATATAGACATATATGTGTGAATGAAATAAGTTTACACAATCTGAAATTTCGAAAATACAAATATTTACGTTCACTATCGCCATATTATATTAGCACCGTGTGTGGGGTAAATTTTTCTATAGAGTCTAACTCCAGCCTCAACTTAAAGACCCGGATTAGCGATTTATGATACTATGCAATTTGTTATGTTCCTGTCTCGTTTCATCTCGTGTCGCAACATCTGTCAAGACACAAGTCTGACATTCTTATTTTGCACAGTGCTCAGATCCAACATGGCTTCTTGGGAATTAAATATATGCGTAGACAAGTTAATCGAACATCTCATAGATTGGCTAAATTTGCTTATTTGATTTTTATTCCTATAATTTGGAAATACTTTGAGTTCCTTTCTTCATTGCAAGAAGTTGTACTGAACGATGCGGGATTTTTTTTTTGAGTCGATGGAGGGGGTTGTTGTAGAGCCTCAAACTCAAGACCTCATCCCATACTTGAGATCTTAGTGCCAGGAGAGGGATTAATGTGTTGCTTCTTCTTGAAAAAAAAAAAAAGAACAAAAAATAAAAGAAAATCAATCCATTCTTTTTTATCTCCTTATTTTCTCATGAATTTCTGAAATATAAAATCTTGGATGGGGATTTTCTAAAAACATATATTCTTGTATTTTGGTTTTTTGGTTTAAAGAATTTAAAGATCGTAGTGGTATAACTATTATAATACAAAACTCGTGTGAACATTTAACAAATTAAATTTATGAAATGAATATCTTATTCGACTCGACTCATAAATTTTTTTTTTGATGTCAAAAATATTACTTTTTATTTTTTATTTTTTGACGTGGGAACCCACAGCCGCTATCTTGCGGTGCGCTCTAGGTAAACCCTCGAACTAACTTAATAGCCTGCAAACTACGCTAGTCAGGTAAACCACACTAGGCAAGCCTTGTGTGACAGGTTAGCCCAAAAAAGTGTTGGTAGGGGAATCGAACTACTGACCTATGACCAAGAGTTCACCTACTTTTTACTTATATATAGATCCAGTCGATGAGTCTCATGAATAAATATCATTTAAATCGTTTCAGAGGAGAATAATTACCCTGAAACCGTGGTTGAGTTTTTGTGAGCGATGAATTACAAATAATTGTGAATGTTATGGTGACGTACTATATCGTTTCAAAGACAACTTTTAACATTAGTATAACTCCCATGAGGTTTTCTGTCAATTTTGTGAGACAAATCTCTTATTCGACCCGGATATTAAAAAAAATATTATTATTCATTACAGATATAAATCGGATCAATATGTCTTATAAATATAGATCTATTAACCATCTTACAGAAATATACTCTTTCATTTTTACCTCGTTCTAACAAATATTTGAAAATTATTTCCTCTCTCTCGAATAAATAAATAAATACACATAACATTGACAACGACGACACTAAATAGAAGGGGACAAATGTAGAAAAATTAATTGCACATAGATTATTAAATATCGAGTTTACTTTATTTATTTCACTTTACAACCCGATATGCTTTCTTTATTCCTGGTCAAAAAAGTAAATGATGTGAGAAGTTAGAAATTAAACAAAAAAACCTTGATGCCTAACATGCCTTTTCCTTGTTCTTATCTCATCTCTGTTACGGAAACGTATAGTTGACCACTTGATCTTGACCAAATTATATTAAAAGCATTTCATCGGTATATTTGACTATTTGAGAATTTTGAGTTCAACATTTCTTGAGAAGTAAGCGAAGGATTTGTTTAACTTTGGTTTGTTTTAAATTATCATTTTAGACTTTATCATGCTATACTCAAAACTTTTATGAGATCTTCTCTTTGATCAATTTTGTGATACATATATCAAATCTCATTTGATTCATAAAAAATTACTTTTATGTTTAAAATGTTATTTTTACTGTAAATATAGATCGGGTCGATATATCTTAGAGATATATTGTAACGTCCAGAAATTTGCTACGTAAACCCGCATGCATAACTAGGGGATTTTATAATTTTATAATAATGTGAAAACGTGTTAAATTATTTTTATGAGTGATTATTTAAATTAAATGATTTATTTGCATGTTTTAAATATTGTTTCGGCATTTAAATATGTATGATGTGATTTATGAATTTATTTGAGAAAGTTTATTTTATGATCGCGTAGGCGGGGCCGTGGACGGACGAGTTGTGATTTTCACCCAAAAATATTTTATGAGTTTATGAGCCTTAAAATATTATTTTAAGATATTTTGTCAAGAAAATTTTAGTATTTTATTATATATTTATTTAAGGATTTATTTTTAGCCAAATTAAGTCATTTTGATGACTTTTATTAAATTTTAAAAATCCCCTATTATTTTATTTCGGGATTAAGGATTTAATATCAGATTAATTCTTGTATTTAAAAATCTTTGAGTAGGGTATACTATTATTTTTTTTAATTAATTAGTAGACTAGATATTTTATTTTCTAGAAACATTCTAACCCTATCCCAACCCCACACCTCACGTTTTTACTCTCCCTTAGCCGCCTCCATCAACCTTCAGAAAGTTTTCCATCATCAAAAACACAGCACACACGATTTTCTTGAGGTTTTTCGGCAAGGATTTTTAAAGTCGTTCGTCCCAACGAGCTCGATACGCGTCGTTTTCTTTGTTTGGTCCAAATCTTCAACAAGGCACGTTTCGAATCCATCTTTGAACACCGTTTAAATCATATACAATGTTTTTTTTTAATCATGAATGTTTTGTTAATGCATGATATTTAAGTTTTGAATGAAGTTATTTGAAGATCATGAAGTTACTCACGTTTTTCATGTGCATGGCCGGTTTCTTTTGTGATTTCTGCTTAAGGCTGGTTCGAGGGGCTGACCAAGGGCTAGGGGTCTGATCTAGGGTCCTTAGGGTCGGGTTTGGAAGGCTGGTTCAGGGCTGGAAGCAGCTGGAACCATGCGGGAATGAGCCATGACAACAGCTAGGCATGCAGATTTTTGTATGGGATTTAGGGGCCTTGGCCGAGCCATGCATGGCTTGGCTCGGGCCAGGGCTGGGTCACGTGTTGTGACTGGACCCTGGGAGGGTCCAGTAGCCGGGGCTCCGGCCAGTAGTGGTCGGAGCAGGTCGAAAAGGGAAAGGGAAGTGAGTGTGTACAGAAGCATGTGTGCACAGGTTTTATGCTTGAGAAAACCAGCCATGGCCGAGCCATGCACTGCATGGTTCGAGCCAAGGTTGGACCAGGAAGGACCCACAGGACCCTGGGGAGGTCCTGTGGGCAGGGCTCTTGAAACGACCCTAACTCTCTAATTATAAATAAATATGCGGAATTTTTTTTTTTTTTTACTTACTAAATAAAAATATGTACATACATGCCCATACATATATGCACAGAATAAATAGATTTAAAAATAAATAAATTAAATAACTTAAATAAAAATTGCATTCTTTAAATAAAATAAATATCTGAGCCAAACATTTAATTAAAAATACTGCATAAGAAAAATGATGTAAAATTTGCATGCACTGAAAATATTCAAAACCACAACCACTGAAAAATAATTAAAAAGTGTAACATGCTGACGTAATTAAAACATGCAATGTGACTCAGACATCTATCACGGTCACGAGATCACTGCATGTCCGCTCATATGTCCTCACCGCCGGTAGGAGCTACATCCTCCTCTACGAACTCACTTGCACCACACCAGTGTAGTGAGCCTAGAGGCCCAACATGCTAACATAACAAGGGTTTAAAATAATTTAAATCACTTGGATACTAATACATAACATATACATGAATGAGCATGCTTAAAAATATCATGGCATAAACATAACTTAAATTAACTTAAATAACATAATACATAAACATTGTTGAGCAGTTAAATTTCTAACATCGCATGGTTGTATCCGTAGTGTAACCTTAAATCATACATTAAATACTGATCAGCGTGGAAACCAACGTACGTGGCGGTGACGAATCACATCTTAAATTGGCAGTAAACTGCCCTTCAATAGTTCACATATGGGGACGAGTCCCCCTTAAATTGTCACACTACTTCAACTTCCAACATAAAATATTTTATTATGGCTCAACCTTAAACATTTAATTATGCATAAAATTATTTCATGAATGCATGTACTTAAATAAAATGTGTGTCCTTCATATATATTTAATTTAATTTCTTACTAACATATAAATATTAAAATAACTTCAATGCATAAAAATAATTAAATATATAACCAGGACACATGCAAATTTCTCATGGATTGTACTGGACTGCTGGCCCTAACACTCAAGCCCATTTACTTAAATCTGGCCCAATAACATACTTAAGCCCAATAAAATTATTCTAAGCCCAATTAAAATAATTTAAAGCCCATAAAACATTCTAGGCCCAAAAACAACTTAAACTGGCCCAATGGGCCCAAAAGCCCAAAGACTGACCCAATAACTTTCATGGGCTCAAAAGCCCATAAAATTAATGGACTAACTTAATTAAAATTTTAAAAGCCCAAATAAAATTATTTGGGAGTCCAAATAATTTTATTTCTAATTAATTGGCCCAAAAACCAATTAATTCATAAAATACTTTAAAAATAAAAAGACTCGAGCCCGGCCCACCAACCCGGACCCTGACCAACTTAACCCGACCCACTACCCTACTGACCCGACCCGGACCACATACCCGACCCGGACCACACCCTAACCCTAAACCCGAAGCTCCCCCTCCCCCTTCCCTTCTCGGCCGCCGCGTGCAGCAACCCTTCTAGGGCTGCTGCCGCCCTGCTCCGGCCACCCCTGGCCGGAGCCCCGCCGCCCAGACGTAGCCCACGTCTGGGCGGACCAACCCAGCCCAAGGCCTCAGCCCCATGCATCTCCTACACCATAGCCGATCACCCTTTCCCCAAAACCCTAACCTGCACCGAACTAGAACACCCGATCGCCTAGCTTGCTTCCTGGGCTCGTTTGGCTAGAACCACTCGAGCCACTCGAGTCCAGACCACCCTTACACGACCTCAAGACCCCTGGCCAGCAGCGAGACGCGCCATTAACCAAAAACATGAACATGAATGCCCAAAACGTGAACAAGTGCATACCTTCAACTCTTCTCGATTTTTTTTCTAAAAAATTCTTAAAAAAAATGATGCTCACGCACACACACACACGTATAAATACTGATATAGTACGTAAAAATAAGAAGAATCATGCCTTGCACCGAAGTTTGAAGAGAAAGGAGTGCGTGGGACGATTCCGGGACGACGGGACGACGATGACACGCTCGGAAGCTTCAAGATCGTGGCTATGGTGTTCTTGGAGGTGTCTCGGTCAAAGGAGATGATGAACAGTGGGGGTGGCGGCTGATGGAGGTGAGTGATCGGTTAGGTTTTTGGGTAGATTAGGTTTTGGGTTTTTAATTTAATTAAAATAGGTTTTAGGATAATTAAAAGTTTTAAATATAAAATTTAAAATTTAAAAACTCCCATTAAAAATTAAAATCTGATAATTAAAACTAAAAATATAAAAATCCCGAAATTACAAATTTAGGGAATTTTAAAAATAATTAAAAGTCATTAAAATGGCTAAATTTTGATAAAAATGGACTCCTAAAATTATATAAAATTAAATACTAAAAATTTTGAGGTAATAAAACTCAAAATAATATTTTTGGGCTCTAAAAATGCTCATGGAATAAATTGGCTAGAAAGTTGTCATCTCGTCCGTCCACGGTCCCGTCTACGCGATCAAAACAATTAAAATACTAAAAATCGTAAAATCACTAATTATGGGTTAAATGCTTAAAATAACTTAAATCATGCACAAATAATTCACATAATTATTTAACCCATAAATCTAAAATTTAAATAATTAAATACCCTAATTATGCATGCGGATTTATGTATTTAAAATACCGGGTGTTACAATTCTCCCCCCCTTAAATTGAATTTCGTCCTCGAAATTTAAAGTACTTACCCGAACAACTCCGGGTAGCGAGTCCTCATGTCTGCCTCGGTCTCCCAAGTAGCTTCCTCCTCTGAGTGATTCAGCCACTGGACTCTGACCATCGGTATGACTCGCGTCCTAAGCCTCCGCTCCTCCCTTGCCAAGATCCGCACTGGCCTCTCCTCATACACTAGATCTGGTGGCAACTGCAAGGGCTCGAAATCCAACACATGCGACGGGTTAGAGACATATCTCCGAAGCATGGATACATGGAAAACGTTGTGCACTGCCGCTAGCCCCGGTGGTAGAGCTAAACGGTAGGCCAACGTGCCAACTCTCTCCAAGATCTCGAATGGCCCTATATACCTCGGATTAAGCTTGCCTCTCCGGCCAAAACGCACTACTCCCTTCATCGGTGACACCTTCAGGAATACGTGATCATCTACAGCGAACTCCAAATCTCGTCGTCTGGCATCTGCATAACTCTTCTGCCGACTCTGAGCAGTCCTCATCCGATCCCGAATCTGAGTCACAATGTCAGCTATCTGCTGCACAATCTCAGGACCCAGTAGAATCCGCTCACCAACCTCATCCCAATGCACAGGAGATCTGCATCTCCTCCCGTACAATGCTGCATAAGGAGCCATACTATAGACGACTGAAAACTGTTGTTATAGGTAAACTCCACTAATGGCAGTCTAGTCTCCCAAGAGCCCCGAAAATCAATGACACAAGCTCTCAGAAGATCCTCGAGAACCTGGATCACCCTCTCCGACTGACCATCTGTCTGGGGATGGAATGTTGTGCTGAACAAAAGCCTAGTCCCCAAAGCCATGTGCAGACTCTTCCAAAACGCAGATGTGAATCTCGGATCTCTATCTGACACAATAGACACTGGTATGCCATGCAGTCTAACAATCTCTCTGATGTAAAGCTCTGCATACTGTGTCAAAGAATAAGTAGTCCTCACCGGCAAGAAATGAGCTGACTTGGTGAGTCTATCCACGATCACCCAAATCGCTGTGCAACCTCTGGCACTCCTCGGTAAGCCAACCACAAAGTCCATCGTAATATTCTCCCATTTCCATTCCGGAATAGGAAGAGGTCTAAGAAGTCCTGCTAGACGCTGATGCTCTTCCTTGACTTGCTGACAAGTCAAGCACTCTGACACCACTCTCCCGATGTCACTCTTCATCCCGGGCCACCAATACAATAGCTGCAAATCTTTGTACATCTTCGTACTTCCGGGGTGAATGGAGTACGGAGATGTGTGAGCCTCTGCTAAAATCTCAGCTCTCAACTGATCGACGTTCGGTACCCACATCCTACCACGGTACTGAACGATACCATCCACCACTGTATACAAGAGGTTACCCCTAGCCTCATCTCTCTGTCTCCATCGCTGCAACTCCTCATCAGTAGACTGTCCATCCCTAATCCGATCTCGCAGAACTGGCTGCACCGTCAACACTGACAAGCTCGGTGCATGACCACTCGGATAACACTCCAAGTCAAATCTCTGAATCTCGCTCTGTAGTGGTAACTGTACAGTCAAACATGAGACCACTGACGACTTCCGACTCAAAGCATCTGCTACTACATTAGCTTTACCCAGATGGTAGCTAATGTCACAGTCATAATCTTTCACCAACTCCAACCATCGGCGCTGTCTCATGTTCAACTCCTTCTGTGTGAAGAAGTACTTGAGACTCTTGTGGTCTGTGAAAATCTTGCACTTCTCTCCATACAGATAGTGCCTCCAGATTTTCAAAGCAAAAACCACTGCTGCCAACTCCAAGTCATGCGTCGGGTAATTCTGCTCATGAATCTTCAGCTGCCTCGACGCATACGCAATAACCTTACCACACTGCATAAGCACTGCGCCTAAACCTAGTTTAGACGCGTCAGTGTACACCACTAACTCCTCGTGTGGTACTGTCACCGCTAACACTGGTGCAGTAGTGAGTGCTTCCTTCAGCTGATCGAAGCTCCTCTGACAGTCTGAACTCCAAATAAACTTCGCGTTCTTCTTGGTTAAGGAAGTCAAGGGTACTGCAATAGAGGAAAAACCCTTGATGAACTTCCTATAGTATCCTGCCAAACCCAATAAAATGCAAATCTCTGAAGCATTCTTCGGAACGCCCCATTTCTGCACTGCCTCAACCTTCGACTGATCCACTGCAATCCCATCTCTCGAAATAATGTGGCCAAGAAATGCCACCTGCTCGAGCCAAAACTCGCACTTGCTGAACTTGGCATACAAACGATGCTCCCTCAAAGTCTACAAGGCTGTCTGTAGATGCTGCCTATGCTCCTCAACGCTCCTAGAGTAGATCAAGATATCATCAATGAAGACTATGATGAACTGATCTAGATACGGTTGAAAAACTCGGTTCATGAGATCCATGAAAACCGCTGGAGCATTGGTCATCCCAAATGGCATCACTAAGAACTCGTAATGCCCATAACGTGTCCGGAAAGCAGTCTTGGACACATCTGCCTCTCTAACTCGCAGCTGATGGTAACCAGATCGCAGGTCGATCTTGGAGAACACCGAAGCTCCCTGCAACTGATCAAATAAGTCCTCTATCCTCGGCAGTGGGTACTTATTCTTCACTGTGACCCTATTGAGCTCTCGATAATCGATGCACAGTCTCATACTGCCATCCTTCTTCTTCACAAATAATACTGGAGCTCCCCATGGAGAAAAGCTAGGACGAACAAAGCCTTTCTCTAATAATTCCTGTATCTGCTCCTTCAACTCTTTCATCTCGGTAGGAGCAAGTCTGTATGATGCCTTGGAGATAGGCACGGTGTCTGGCACTAAGTCGATGCTGAACTCCACATCTCTCACTGGTGGAATTCCTGCAATATCCTCCGGGAAGACGTCCGGAAAGTCACGAACCACCTCTATCTCTGATAATGATCTGCTAGATGGTTCTGATGCCGTGACAATACTCGCTAGAAAACCTCGAAAACCCCGTCTCAACAACTTCCTCGCCTGAATAAGAGATATCACCTGAGGTGTACTACTGCTCTGAGATGCATAGAAAGTAAACAGGTCGCCTTCTGATGGTTTCACTGACACTGTCCTTCGACGAAAATCAATCGAAGCTCCATTGACTGTCAACCAGTCCATACCCAATATCAAATCAAACCCGTTCAACGGCAAAACCACTACATCTGCGCGAATGGAGTGCCCCTGTAGCTCCAACTCCAGTTCTCGAATGACACTAGAGGTAGAAATAATCTGTCCTGACGGCATAGTGACATCATAACCACTGTCGGCAAATCTCAGGTGTGATGCCTATCCATCTGATAAACTCTAAGGAGATAAATGAATGCGTAGCCCCTGAATCTAGCAACGCAAATATGGAGTTTCCTCCTACTAGAATTCTCCCGATGATTAAGGAGGTATCTGGGTCTGCCTCCTCAGCCTGCATGACAAACACCCACCCAGTGGTGTTCTTCTTCCTTGAGCAGTTGTATGCCCCATTCCCTAGCTCCTTGCAGTGGTAGAAAATGTTGGAACCGATCAAACACTGACCTAAGTGAGGCCTCTAACACTATGGGCACAAGGGAACTACTCCTGTCTTAGGGGCCCCGCCCCTCTGCTGCTGCTGCGGCTGGCGCCCCTAAGGCCTCTGCTGCTGTCCCTGCTGATTCGGGCCCTTAGACGGCCCAGTAAACTGCTTCTTCGCAGAAGGCTGCGAAGATGGTCGATAAGCTCCTGGCTGGAACTGCCTCTTTCTTTGCTGTTACCTCTGCATCTCTCGTCTTCCTTCCTCAGAACGCAATGCTCTGCTAACTGCCGCCTCGTAAGTAGTGACATCCAACATGCGAACGTCATGCTTGATGTCAGCCCGCAATCCACAAACTGTCTCAACTTCTCTGGTGGACTATCTGAAATCAGAGGCACAAAGCGACAGCCCCTCTCGAACTGACTCACGTACTCGACCACTGTCTTGTCCCCCTGACGGAGACTCATAAACTCCCGGATCATGCGACTGCGCACATCCTCTGTGAAGTACTTGGCGTAGAAGATACGCCTAAACTCTGTCCATGTCAGTGTAGGAAGGTGAACTCCCCTGGCAGCACCCTCCCACCAAAGCGCTGCGTCACCCCTCAGCATGTACGTCGCACAGTTCACCCTGTCGGTGTCTGTGATCCCCATATAAGCAAAGATGGACTCCAGAGAACGAATCCATCCCTCAGCCACCAAAGGATCGGTGGTACCAACAAACTCCTTGGGTCCCTTCTTCTGGAACCTCTCAGCAACGTCCTCCTCATGGGACAGCCTAGGACGAGTAGCCTGCTGCTCTAACTGAGCAGTAATCCCTGCCATCATATTCGCATTGGCCTGCTCCAATGCTGCTAGAGGGTTCTGCGGAGGTGGAGGTGGAGGTGTAGGTGGAGATCCCCCACGTCTGTTCATCGGTCTGGGAGGCATTCTGCACCACCACATATTTCTTTACGTAAATCGCCATGCATAACTAAGTTGTTTAAAATTAATGCTAACTTAAATTCTAAAAATTAAATCATGCTATAAACACTTAAAACTTACAGACCGGTAGCGTGGATTTCTGAGCTCGCATAGCAGTAATGACCCCTCCAAGAACCGTGCTTTGATACCAACTGAAATGACCCTAACTCTCTAATTATAAATAAATATGCGAAATTTTTTTTTTTTTTTTTTACTTACTAAATAAAAATATGTACATACATGCCCATACATATATGCACAGAATAAATAGATTTAAAAATAAATAAATTAAATAACTTAAATAAAAATTGCATTCTTTAAATAAAATAAATATCTGAGTCAAACATTTAATTAAAAATACTGCATAAAAAAATGATGTAAAATTTGCATGCACTGAAAATATTCAAAACCACAACCACTGAAAAATAATTAAAAAGTGTAACATGCTGACGTAATTAAAACATGCAATGTGACTCAGACATTTATCACGGTCACGGGGTCACTGCATGTCCGCTCATATCTCCTCGCCGCCGGTAGGAGCTACATCCTCCTCTACGAACTCACCTGCACCATACCAGTGTAGTGAGCCTAGAGGCCCAACATGCTAACATAACAAGGGTTTAAAATAATTTAAATCACTTGGATACTAATACATAACATATACATGAATGAGCATGCTTAAAAATATCATGGCATAAACATAACTTAAATTAACTTAAATAACATAATACATAAACATTGTTGAGCAGTTAAATTTCTAACATCGCATGGTTGTATCCGTAGTGTAACCTTAAATCATACATTAAATACTGATCAGCGTGGAAACCAACGTACGTGGCGGTGACGAATCACCTCTTAAATTGGCAGTAAACTGCCCTTCAATAGTTCACATATGGGGACGAGTCCCCCTTAAATTGTCACACTACTTCAACTTCCAACATAAAATATTTTATTATGGCTCAACCTTAAACATTTAATTATGCATAAAATTATTTCATGAATGCATGTACTTAAATAAAATGTGTGTCCTTCATATATATTTAATTTAATTTCTTACTAACATATAAATATTAAAATAACTTCAATGCATAAAAATAATTAAATATATAACCAGGACACATGCAAATTTCTCATGGATTGTACTGGACTGCTGGCCCTAACACTCAAGCCCATTTACTTAAATCTGGCCCAATAACATACCTAAGCCCAATAAAATTATTCTAAGCCCAATTAAAATAATTTAAAGCCCATAAAACATTCTAGGCCCAAAAACAACTTAAACTGGCCCAATGGGCCCAAAAGCCCAAAGACTGGCCCAATAACTTTCATGGGCTCAAAAGCCCATAAAATTAATGGACTAACTTAATTAAAATTTTAAAAGCCCAAATAAAATTATTTGGGAGTCCAAATAATTTTATTTTTAATTAATTGGCCCAAAAACCAATTAATTCATAAAATACTATAAAAATAAAAAGACTCGAGCCCGGCCCACCAACCCGGACCCGGACCAACTTAACCCGACCCACTACCCTACTGACCCGACCCGGACCACACCCTAACCCTAAACCCGAAGCTCCCCCTCCCCCTTCCCTTCTCGGCCGCCGCGTGCAGCAGCCCTCTGCTCAGGCCACCCCTGGCCGGAGCCCCGCCGCCCAGACGTAGCCCACGTCTGGGCGGACCAACCCAGCCCAAGGCCTCAGCCCCATGCACCTCCTACACCATAGCCGATCACCCTTTCCCCAAAACCCTAACCTGCGCCGAACTAGAACACCCGATCGCCTAGCTTGCTTCCTGGGCTCGTTTGGCTCGAACCACTCGAGCCACTCGAGTCCAGACCACCCTTACACGGCCTCAAGACCCCTGGCCAGCAGCGAGACGCACCATTAACCAAAAACATGAACATGAATGCCCAAAACGTGAACAAGTGCATACCTTCAACTCTTCTCGATTTTTTTTCTAAAAAATTCTTAAAAAAAATGATGCTCACGCACACACACACGTATAAATACTGATATAGTACGTAAAAATAAGAATAATCATGCCTTGCACCGAAGTTTGAAGAGAAAGGAGTGCGTGGGACGATTCCGGGACGACGGGACGACGATGACACGCTCGGAAGCTTCAAGATCGTGGCTATGGTGTTCTTGGAGGTGTCTCGGTCGAAGGAGATGATGAACAGTGGGGGTGGCGGCTGATGGAGGTGAGTGATCGGTTAGGTTTTTGGGTAGATTAGGTTTTGGGTTTTTAATTTAATTAAAATAGGTTTTAGGATAATTAAAAGTTTTAAATATAAAATTTAAAATTTAAAAACTCCCATTAAAAATTAAAATCTGATAATTAAAACTAAAAATATAAAAATCCCGAAATTACAAATTTAGGGAATTTTAAAAATAATTAAAAGTCATTAAAATGGCTAAATTTTGATAAAAATGGACTCCTAAAATTATATAAAATTAAATACTAAAAATTTTGAGGCAATAAAACTCAAAATAATATTTTTGGGCTCTAAAAATGCTCATGGAATAAATTGGCTAGAAAGTTGTCATCTCGTCCGTCCACGGTCCCGTCTACGCGATCAAAACAATTAAAATACTAAAAATCGTAAAATCACTAATTATGGGTTAAATGCTTAAAATAACTTAAATCATGCACAAATAATTCACATAATTATTTAACCCATAAATCTAAAATTTAAATAATTAAATACCCTAATTATGCATGCGGATTTACGTATTTATAATACCGGGTGTTACAGCTCCGGCCAGGGGTGGCCGGAGCAGGGCGGCCGAATGGCCAACATGTGAGGCTGCCGTGAGAAGTTGAAGGGAAGAGGGGCTAGAGTTGTGTCTTGTGTTTAAGTGGGCCGGGCTGGGGTTTTTTTGGTCCGGGTTGGGTCTAAATTTTATTGGGTCAATTTATTTGGGTCCGGGTCTGGGTTTTATTAGTTGGGCTCGGGTGTTATTTTAAATTAAATAAGAGATTAATTAACAATTAATGGGTTTGGGCTTGGTTAATTAAGTAATTGTACTAATTTAATGGGCTTTAATAATTATGAAAGTGAGCCCACTAATTTTTCATGGGCCATATGATCCATGAGAATTATTGGGCCAAGCGGAGTCGGGTTTAATAATTTTATCGGTCTAATTTATAAGTTAATGGTTAGTTAATAATTTTATTAATTTAATTTTAAGTTAATTAGTTAATGAGCCTAAATTATGTTTTTAGTGAGCCCATTAGTTTCTCATGGGCTTGGGGGCCCATGAAGCTTAATGGGCCAGGTCAGGTTGGGCTTTTGGGTTTTTGAGCCAGTCTAGGAATTTTTGAGTTAAGTCTAGTGGTCAGCAGCTCGAACAAGTCCTTGGAAAAATAAATGTTCGTAAATATATATTTAATTCATGCATGCATTTTTATTAGATATATAAGTATTATTTTTAAGAAAATAAATTAAATATATATTTACGGACAAATTTTCATGAAAATAAAGAAATAATGAGAATTTTTATGTTCATGCATCATGTAACAATTTTTATGATAATTTTAAATGCATGTTAAGAAAAATATATTTTTTATGGAAGTTGAAGTGAAGGTGGAAAGTGATGTGGTTGGAGGCCGGGATACCTGGGCCCGGTGACCTTCCTAATGATGTATAAGTATGATGAGCTTATGGATCCAGCTGAGAGGGCTGGTGAAGTGGCAGCACAGAGGTGAAAACCCCACCGCCGCGTACATTGGTTTAAGATTGATCAATCGCTCAATATGATGCCACCGACATGGATACGACCTGTTGAGAACTAAGAAATCATGATATGTTATTTTTACGAAAATTATAAAGTATGATGAATTATGTTATAGCATGATGATTTAGCAGTATGATTATTTATTTATGTTTATATGCATATAATTTTAAGATCATGCACGTATAATTATTATTCACATATTTTATATGATGTGTGCTTGTGTGTGGTTTCATTTTGTTATGTAAGGATAGAACGTGCTGAGCCTCTAGGCTCACTAGATTTAAATGGTGCAGGTGAGCAGAATGTTAATGAAGTTAATGTGTTTCCGACCGGCGGCGAGGGCGTATGAGTATTCAGGCGGCTAGTACCCGTGACCATCGCTCTATTATGAATTTTATGTTGAGACTAGAACATTTATGTCCGCATAGGTTTTATTATTATAGATTTTTAGTATATGCATGATTTTAGATTTAAGTATTTATTTTCTAAGTTTTCATGAATTTTTGTGAAAGAAATATTATTTAGGAGTTTTATTATGGCATTCATATAAATTATTATTTAGTAATTATTTTTAAGTATTTAATTGCATGCGTGTACTTTTATTGTATCTTTGGTGCATTTGTATTTTTAAATTAAGTAAAGTTATTTTTAAGTACGATATATATATGTATGGGCATATATATATTTATATTCATTATTTTATAATTAGAGATTTAAAAAAAAAAATTTCACTAGAAGTTCTAGGATGTTTCATATATATCACGAGAGACCTACTCTATGTCATACTAAAAAAATTGTGTGAGCCCGGGTACCCTTCATAAGATAGGGTGAGCCCGTGTACCCTTTTTGATTACAGTGAGAATAGATATTCTTGACATAGTAGGATGAGCTCGGGTACTTTTGACAGGATAATGTGAGCATGAGTACTCTTGAAAGGGTAGGATGAGCTTGGGTACCCTTGACAGGATATGGTGAGCACATGTACTCTTGACATGATAGGATGAGCTCGGGTACCCTTGACAGTGTAGGGTGAACATGAGTACTCTTGATAGGATATGATGAGCCCGAGTTGGATGATCTACACACACTCAAACAAAAAGGTTAGTGGGGCGTCGAAAATATTTTCGGCCTAGCCACTCTAACGCTCAATTCAGTGAAGCATTCACGCAATGAAAAGTAAAATACTTAAAAAATATATGTATATAAAGTGTTTGAGAGAATGAAATGACATCCTTGATTTTACCTTTACTCACAGGTCTACAAGGTTGGAGACCATTCCGGGATTCTCGGGTAGTGTTCATGATGTAGGACGTCTAACACGTTCTGGTATGGGCACTATTTTAAAAACATGAGAGGGAACACATTCCTTGATTATCGGTGGACGTAGTTCATGATGGATAGACTTAGTGTATTTACCTTGTCTGGCCAGGAAGTGTCTGAGATGCCAAGGCTTCCCATCCTGGCCAGATACATTTTTACACCCAGAATATATCATTAGACCCGTCGGGTTGGCCCGCTCCGCTATACAAAATAGATGGGTTAAGTCGCATTTTTTCAACCCGTCTAATGTAGGGTTGCGACGGGTTGTGGGTCGGTCCATCATGCTAACCCGTTTTGACACATCTAAATATCATTCCACCATGTCTCCATGGTTACTCTTAACCCGACCAAACTCCCTTCCTACTCGGGTTCATCTTCTATCCAGTCTTTCCTGGGCTCTCCCTTCCCAGCCAGAGTCTGAGGATGACCAGTGAACTTCCGAGGCATCAATTATGTTTTAGGGTGGAAAAATTGTTTCCACAAACAACATATAGTAATATAGCCTTAATTCTCGAAATCAGAATAAAAACTAGTGATACGTGGGAATCTTTTGAATGATGTGAAAATAAATTCAAATATAAAAAGATAACATAAATTTTATATATATATATATAAATTTTTATAAAATTTGTAAAATTTGAGTCAAACACGAGTCGATACAAGGATGTCAAGATAAATTGAAATATAAAGATAACATAGATGTTTCTTTAGCTCTAATTAATGCAAAATTTGAGTCAAAAGTGGGATGATGCAAGGATGTTGAATATAAAAAATTAACTTCAAATTAAGTTCATTATTTGAAGGATTAAAAAAATGGTCGTATTTGTCAAATTAAAAGGGGGTCTGTAGTATCTCCATTTTTAATTAAGTTAATCAAATGTCTAAACAATTTTAATTGGTCAAAAAATGATTAAGAAATCCTCATTTGGATTTAATGAGTTGAAAATCGGATTTAAGATGATCAGAAATATTCTATAAATCCCCAAGTGTCTGGGAAATTCGGAAGCTCCGAAGATCAGATCGGAAGTTTTGAAATGGTTCGGAAGACAATGTTAGATTTTGGATGCAACGAGTAGTTCAAAAGTTCCGAACTGCAGATCGGAAGATCCGATCACCTTTGGATATGAAATTAATGGTTTTCTGATTGATGACTTGAATCGAGAGAGTTCAGAAGCTTCGAACCCCCAGTTAGAAGATCTGAACTCTGCAAGCACAGTGAGTTGTCCTATCACAGGACACACGTTCAGTGGATAGAGTTTGAAATCTCCGAAGACACGTTCGAACGCTCTGAACTCAGATCGAAAGCTCCGAACTATGGATTGAAAGTTTCGATCGTTGTCTACAAATAGAGGGCTGAGGCAACCATTTCACTTTCTCATTTCCAACCTTCCTTCTAGTCTTTAGTGCATTCTTGGACGCTCTAGTCGACGGTTTGAGGGTCGGGCGATAAAGAAGCGCTACCGAGATCGTAACGAATTTGTGCCTAGAGTTTGGGGTCATTGTCATCAAAGGACTGACGACGGACGCATGTATAAGCCTATACTCTAATTAGCTTTTGGGAGTAGTTATTTGTCTTGTTAAGACTTTTGGTACGCAATTAGTGTTATGGTAATTACTTGCTTATATGCTGAACTTATGTGCCTAGGGGTATAAACGAGCCGAGCTACTCGTGAGCAACTCGGGAGTAGCTCGGTCAAAGCTCGACTCGAGCTCGATTTGACCGAGCTCGAGCTCGAGTAGCTCGAGCATACAATCGAGCTCGAGTCGAGCTTTGAAACTATGTGATCGAGCTACTCGATAAGCCACATATATATTAAAAAATAATATAAATAAATATATATAAATATAATAAATATAATATTATATTTATATGTTAATTTATTTATAATATTTATATATTTATTTATAATATTTATATATATTATTTTATTTATATATTTATTTATTTTATAATATATATAATATTATATTTATTTATTAATATATTTTTAATTTATATATATATATATATATATATATTATATATATATATATATATATATATATATATAATATAAAAGCTCGAGCTCGAGTACTCGAACTACAAACGAGCTCGAGCTCGAGCACATATTTTACTACTCGATCGAGCTCGAGCTCGAGCTCGAGTAGTAAAATATGAGCTCGAGCTCGAGTAGTGTGCTACTCGAGCTCGGCTCGGCTCGATAACACCCCAATGTGATCCAAAGTTGCTAGGTTGCTTGATTAGAGGTACAAACGTACTATCCGAGATATCCTGGTTGAGTATGCATGTTCTATGTTTGCATGTTTATATGTCGTGTTCTATGTGCATATATTATGTCATAATTATTATGTTGCATACATTATCATGTTGAGCTTGTACCTTGGTATACCCATAGTGGGGCCGCTCAGTCCCGTATTCTTGAGTGAATGGTTGACCCGTTAGTACGAGATCATGTTACCGATATCCACGGATGCTTTCTGGTCTGTGAGTCACCTCCTGATGCGACAGTTTTCATTTGTTGTAAGGTTTAATTTCCGTTGTTTTCATTTGTACTCGTATTTTAAGTTTTAATTGCATGTTGTTATTGTTAAGTAGGTGATCCAAGAGCGGGTCACTACATTATCTTTGCTCCTCCTGGAGCTCTACTCCCCATATCTCCATTTGTTGATACGCGTCATAGTTTATATATTTTTAAATTAATTTTTCTAACTTCTAAAATATCTTTATTACCCACACAAACAATGTGTGTAAAAATACAATATTACAAATATTTAGAGTTTTTTTTAATAAGCGGAAATTTCTTATGATATTTAAATTCTAATATATAAATTTTGAAATTTTTTAATTTTTTTATCCAAAATTAAATCGATATTTATAAATATTAATGGTTAAAAATATAATAATGACATGGTTATAATTTATAAATAAGAGCGAATAAATAAAACAAGAAAATTAGTAAATGAAGAAATAAGTGAGATTAAAAAAGGGAAGAAAAGAAAAAAAGATGAGGGAAGAGAATTATTGGTGGCAAAGGGAAAGTGAAAAAACAGGGAAAAAATTAATAAATAAAAATATAGTGGAACACGTGTCTACAAATGAAGAGGCGGAGCACAGCTCCCGGAGGAGCATAGACTTCCCCGTCAAATTAGTTGGTAGTTGTACACATTATGTTCAGTTCCGAGTGTTCTGTAAAATAATTTTTTTTAAAAAAAGAAAATAAAAAAGGATTGAAGCAAAAGATTTATTATAATTAACAGATCTCGAGAAACTCAAATTTAAATCTGAAGAATTTTTAAATATTTTCCTATTGCGAAATATATATATTTTAAAAAAAATTAACGGAAGAAAATGCTATGAATAATTACGTGGGACAGCACTTTATAAATTAATGTTATAATTAAGTGGGTCTAGTTAATTAATGATGCAAACAAATCGAAAGTACAGGAATAATGAATCATGGTTAAGTTTTGATTAGACTTAGAATTCCATTAAATCTTAATAATAAAAAGGTTAAATAATAAAGTTATATAATATAGGTATAATTATGATTTCAAATAATGCTTTCATCAAATCAATTAAATTTAGTTAATATAGAGGTTGGATCAAGATTCATGTATCAAAATATGTTCCACCAGAATTTGATTCAAAATTCTTGGGTTAAAGCTTATTTGGGTGAGATAATTATCGGAATAGGTGATCCCATAAGAAGATTTCGTACACATTTATCTCACATTGTTATATGATATGGCTAGTTGGGTGAATTGTAAAAAAACAACTTAATGGGTAAAGACAGATATCCGTTAAGACAACTTCGTCGATAAGATAATATAAGATAAAATATGATCGATATATGTAAGGTGATAAAGGACAACACCAACAATATGACACGCTATTCTTCAAATTTATGAGCTATTGATACTTGATCAGTTGGTAAGATCGATCAAGGTCAATAAACCTAAGCTCAAAAAATTGAAGCCCAAAGATATAGGGTCCATGAGAACCAACTCTGATCCAAGGTGCTTAGCTCGGATGCCAAGCTAAAAGAGTGCGGATGGAACCCCAAGGTGGGGGGATGAGATGGAAGAATCATTCCGAACTCAAGGAGATTAAGGTATTAAGAGGGTAGGAAATAGAGCTCGGATCACTCTCACTGAGGACAGGAGATTGGTTTGAGTCTTGGGGTGTTCGGAGAGGCATCATGAATTAAAAACAATCTAAATTAAAGTGACGATATATTAATTCAAAAAAATTGATTGTTGTAAACCCACTCTTTGTACTAGTTCATCCATAAAGAATATTCTTCAGCTCATCACATTTAAGTGTACACAATACATGATTAGTGATCGTCCATACTGATAGAGTCACCTTCCATTTGGACTTTTGGTATCTTATTCCCCTATAAATATCATGCTTGGATCTGTTCTTGTGTTCATTTTCGTAACACACATTTATATATAGAATTTGACTTGAGTGTTGGATAGGACATGTTGGAACACACCTCCGTCCTCTTCCTAATGTTCATTCCTTCGATCTCAGGTGAGCAAGTTGTCCACGCTGCCGAGTTTGGCAACCACTTGACTCAGCAACTTTGATTTTGTTCAGTGATAATTGAAGATATTGTCTCATATTTTTCAAGAACATCAGTACTCAAGTAGGTGCAATCCCTAATGTTCCTCCGTCATTTAGCATGGAGCTTTGCTCTGACACATAAGCATAATGAAATAAAAGTTTCGTCTCTATTAACAACTATAATTTTTGGCTTAGTAATGATTAACATTTGATCTAAAAATAAAAAAAAATATGCCAGTTTGATTCAAATTAGAAAATTTAGTAAATTATTAAATCAATATATATATATATATATATTGCAATAAATGAATATATTTTTCAAAACAAGATATTAATATTCGAAGTATTTTTTTTTTTTTTTTTTTGAAAAAATGGTTCACCGACTCCTCCACGCTTTTGCAATGTGAATACCGTTGCTAGTATTAAAATCTTGCGCAGAACTCGAAAAGAATCTTTGCCATTACAACTAATAAATTAAAATAAACAAAGACTTAATTACCAAGTTTTGAAAAGCATGGGAACTTGTTGCCTAACATAATCATTCATTCTTCACAGGCAAAATGTACTTTTGTTAGGTACTAACAGCCGTAGATCCGTATTAACAATTAATTTAATATTAATTATCTGCAGACATTATCTGAGTTTATATCCCAAAAGCTTAACTAAATCAAGCTTTAATACGTTCGTTTGAGGAAAATTAGGCAAACCCATGTGCCAGCCTAAGCTTTCTAAAAGGTTTAATCAATTATTGTTGTTATTTTTGCTTATTTATTATTTGAAACAAACAAATTGTTTTGTTTATGCGGCGTGACAACACTCATAAACCAAACATATGTTTAATGTTGAATGATGGATAAATTGATAGGTATCTGTCGTGTACGAAATGGTAAATAATTTTTGCTCGAATATATATCGAGGTAATATTTGTAAGAACTTATTTTTAATGATTTTTTTTCAGTATAGATTTGTCAAAACAGGATAGATAATCTGACCGACCTTTAATCCGTCAAAATCCGTTATTTGACGAGGCGGGTTGTAGTGACCCAACCCGAAATCTCCTACAATTTAAGAGTAATTAAGCATGCAATTTACTTAATCAAACGATAAACAGAATTTAACAGCGGAATTTAAAAAAATCGCAACAGTCGACGGAATACAACCGACACTAAAACCCATAAATAATATCTGAATAAATACAACCAAATCGAAACATGGTATCAAATCCCTAACCACTAAGGGAACTCACTGCAACTCTGGCACCTGGTCTCAACCCTGCCACGATCCGGCGTCATCCAACCTGAGACATGTCCCGTCGATTATGGTGTCCAAAAAATTCAAAAATACTGGACGTAAGCGACTACGCTCAATACAAAAGCATAGATATACAAACAAATATGATGCATGAAATGACTTTAAAACTCAGTCTGCTCAGGGCCGCCAATCGAATATACAGTACCGGCTTGAGTCCACTCCGCAGGATACATCCACACATTCGTCCTATCACCGTTGCGTCAGTCTCCGTCGTCACGACGTCTCTCGGTGATATACAAATCACAATAAATGTAGGGCCGAGCCTCCCTACCAACATGACTCATCTCCAAAGAGATAAAAGTTCAATATGATCATGCATGTGCAGAAAATAGTAAATCATGGCACATAAAATGCAACATATAAGTGTATATCATGTCGACTATCTCGGACAGTACTTACGTACCTCAACACTTGAATCTCCAGAATCACAAGTCTAGATCCCAACCTATAATTCAATATTACCATATCATTAATACTGTTCTAAAAGTCTTAACTAAGATAATAGATACTCTTTAATTTTAATAGGGATCTCAAGCTATACTTGCATCTGTCGTTAGCTTTTTGCAGTCGAAATCCCAACTTCTGGACACAGCCCTGCCACGACTTACGCAACGCCTTGCAAACTCCCGAACTCTGCCTAAGCGGCTAGAAACCGCCCAAAAGTACTAAGAAATCAGAGGAAAGAATTAGTGAATTGGCAAAGAATGAGGCTCTTGGACCCTCTATTTATAGGCCATGATCGGACGGTCCGATCTGCACCTTCGGATCGTCCGATCTCCCTTGATCACCACGTGTAATGATTTCTCGACAAGTGTCCCTGCCAGTACTTCGGACGCTCCAATCCCACTTCGGATTGTCCGATCTCGCTTCATGACGTCATCTTGCTGACCTTACACTTGGACATCTGGCTACTATGAGTTCGGATCATCCGATCCTTCGATCGGATCGTCCGATCTTTCCTCTGCCTCCGAACTCCAATGGAGCTTCCGAACTTATGCAGATCGGATCCTCCGATCCTGGTTCGGATCGTCCGAACTGGTCCAAATTATCGAAGTCCAAATTATTATTCAAAGTTAGCAACTCTATATTTAAGATTACACTTAATCATATAAATTTGGGTACATGTTACTACACGGGTTGTGAAGATTAGTAACCCAACACACCTACTTGATGGGTTGAGACATATTGACCCACAACCGCTACAACCCATCAATTAGCAGGGTAGGGCTGACTGAAAAATTTTCTACCCAACCCACCTATGTGATAGAGGGGAGGCTGGCCGGCGAGCTAGTCTATTACGACAACTTTAGTTCTAGTTAATGAAATGCTTGGATATTATATATAGAAGTAGTGAAACACTTAAAATAAGCTCTCCTAATTACTACTTCAATACATAAAGATATGAACAGAAAACACCTAAAATAAAAATTGATGAAAAATCCATAACTTATTTTTATAATTTTTTTGAAACAAACAAATTATATTAATCACTGAATGAAAATAGAGCTTTAGTAGCCAGCAAGTGCACCACTCCATTCGTTATGTGTCACATGTATGTTATCGATAAGATGGTTGATAGATCAAGTAGGGACTAAATCTCTAACACTAGAACACCATCCGGATCCAGATAATCATCAAATTGGATTACTACTTGAATCGTCTGCAAAGAATTCGAAAAGATACAAACATTCGAAAAACCTTGGTCTGCACAAAGGTTCATCCCGAACCGAATAGTTGCAAGCTTCGCATTCTTAATCGATCTCGGATTCTAGATACCACAAGCCTTAGCCCCAAGAACCCATTTCTGCGAGTCTCAGTTAACACCCCCTACACTGCGTAAATCACTGGAAACCTCAAAACCAATATTTACATCCAACCATAGATAATTAGGTGAAACAAACTTTCAATACGATCTGATATAACATTATTTTTTGATTTAAGATTGATTGAATTTAGATCGGGATGATTCGATAGACCACTATAATTTGGTTTAATTGACTAACCATGACCTTATAATTTCAAAACATCAGTATATTTTAAGTTTGTTAAAGAAGAAAACCTCAAACAATTCATTTTCTTGAAAAAAAAATATAAAATCTATTTCACAGAAAAAAAAAACATGTGAGAAGTGTTTGTAATGTGCGGGCCGCAATAATTTTTAGTATAATGTTTTTTTAATAAATATAGCAGAAAGAAAGGAATTTAAAAGTTTAAACCACAACATACCCGTCGGGGGGGACTGAGCACAGGTCACGTGAGGTGTGTGCGGTGTGCACGTGCAGAGTACGGCCAAAAGGACAGCAGCAGTAGGTGAAGACTGGGTGGACTCCAGCACGTGACAAATTTATAAAAATTGTATAAAATATTTAAATTTACCAAGTATGGCAACGTACGGCTGAAGCTTCTGGTCCATTAACCAAGTTGTTTCTTGACCCCATTTGGCCAAAAGTGGTTCCATTATCTCACTTTGTAGTTTGTATAATTTTCCTATAGACCTATCTCTTAGCAGAGACGGTTATTATTTCTCTCTTCAGTTTTTTACATTAATGCGTAATTGATGTTAGAGCCGTCAATTTGGGTTAGACTCGTCGGATTGGTTCGCCCCGCCACACAATTTTAAGTGGGTTAACTAAAGATGAGCCTAGATGGGCTAACATGCCTAGGCCCACGACCCGTGCGGGTTGGCCCGCGGTCTTGAAAAATTATTTTTTTATTTTTATTTTTATTATGATATATGTATTTTTTAATAAAATTTGTGAATTTTTTTATATTAATTACTTTATATAAAATTTACACGTATAAAATCAATAATTAAAATTTTTATTAATATGTTTCTATTAATATTTATTTATTTATGAAATAAAATTTATTGTGATTATTTGCTCTTTCGTTGAATCCATACACGGTTGATTTATTGTGATTGAAAAAACACTAATAAGTTTCATTTCTCAATTAAACGTTTATTCGATTATTTTCATAATAATAATAAAGGTGTTGATATTGATTATCACATCCTCACATCTCTGCAAAAAAGGAGAGACTATATCATGTAAAAAATTAAACTATTTCGTATCTATTTAAAATTTTCACCGAGATTAAATTACGACACAATTTTTAGTTTTCCAGCGAAATTAAAATGAGGATTACCTCACTTCACATGATGTATTATAATTAAATTTTTTTTTATACGTAGTGTGTATCTCCACTACTAGTATATTATCAAAACTAAATATATCAAACTTTCAAAATTCCTATAAGATCTTTTAATATCATCCAATTTTAAACTATCATAACACTTGTAATCCAAAAATTACTATAAAATATAATAAATCTTGAAAGATCTTAAAATGAATCTTACTCACATAGTTATTTTAGCTAAATTATTAATTGAAATATTCATAAGAAGCTATTTCCAAAGAAACAAAAGATACCATAGACCAAAAAAAAAAAAGGGGTAAACTTCCCAAATCTGAAATTTAAAAAGATTGACTGATTTATTCGAAGAAAATTAAAAAAAAGGAAAGTGAGAATGGTTGTTGTAACCGTGGATGTGGATCCAACGGCTGTAAAGGCGTGTCAGTTATTTACAGCCTGGATTCTACTACAGTAGTATTTTTTTTCATGCTTTCAGTTGTTTGTCGTTTTCCGAAATATCAAACGAAATCCCAGAATGCGCTCCAGCCTGGCTGGCTCGGTCAACATTCACCTCCATTCGTATTAACTTCCAAAACGGTCGGTGATTTTCTTTATTTATTTTAGGTGTCCCCCTCCTCCCACTGACACGTGTCCCCCTACAGCTGTTGGACTCGTAACTGCCACTCACCCTTCACCGGCTCGACCGGTCGTCCCTATCCTCTTTCCCCCATTCCCATGTATAAAATCCCACCCTTTCCTCTCATTTCTTCTAGAATTGGCCTAAAAAAATCAAATAAATTTCAAATTCTAGGGTTTTGTTTAATTAATTGATTGATTGAATCTACGGTTTCGGTTTGGTTTTATGTTATGGCGGCGATGGTGGTGAGGAAGGAGAGTGATCGGATAAAGGGGCCGTGGAGCCAGGAGGAAGACGAGCTGTTGCAGAGCTTGGTGGAGAAGCATGGCGCCAGGAATTGGTCGCTGATCAGCAAATCGATTCCGGGTCGTTCTGGGAAATCTTGCAGGCTTCGGTGGTGTAACCAGCTTTCGCCGCAGGTGGAGCACCGACCCTTTACGCCGGAAGAGGACGATACTATTCTCGGGGCGCATTCCAAGTTCGGAAACAAGTGGGCCACCATCGCCCGATTGCTCTCCGGCCGGACGGATAACGCCATTAAAAACCACTGGAATTCGACGCTCAAGCGGAAGTGCCAGTCCATGACGTCGGAGGACTTCAACAGCTTCGATCCCGAAGCTCAACAGCCGCTGAAAAGATCCGCCAGCGTCGGCCCTGTAATGGCCGTTTCCGGCTCCGGGTTCTGCTTCAACCCGGGTAGCCCATCCGGGTCTGAGGCCAGTGATTCCGGTGTTCCTGTCTACAGACCCGTTGCTAGAACCGGAGGATTCTCGCCGCCGGACCCGATCACATCTCTCACCCTTTCACCTCCGGGGTCCTCTCTCAAAGAAAAGCCCTACCCGAATCTTAACCCGGCGATCGAACCTGTTCTGAAACCCAAACCCGTTCCCCGCCCCGTTCATATGATTCAATCCCACCCGCCACAACCTCCGCAGACAACCGTGGGGGAGAAGCAGTTCTTCAACCCCGAGTTCTTATCGGTGATGCAGGAGATTGTGAGGACGGAGGTGAGGAACTACATGGCGGGGATTGAGCAGAAGGGCTTTTGTATGCCGACCGAGGCCATTAAGAATGCAGCGGTGAAGCGAATTGGGATAAGCAAGATTGATTGATTGATTGATTGATTGATGTGGGAAAATTCTGTAAGGAATCAAGAATTGTGATGATGATGCTTAAGAGAGTTTAAAAGAAATAATTTTGGATAAGAGGAGACTGTGTACAGGGCAGGGGAGGCGTGGAGAAGGAGAGACAGGTGGAGGGATTTCATGTTTAATTGATAAATATGTTTAAACAAAATCTCGAAAGAAATTTTCCTCTAATTAAGGCTTTTTTACTTGTTCCACTTCTGAATCACTCTTTGAACAATTAATCAATTTTGGAAGAAATCCCTCTCCCAAGCTTTTAAACAGTTTCATGATGTTTAAAGTTCAAATTAATGTATTTAAGATCCAATTAAGTGACGACTTTCATAATATTTAGCTTCGAAATTCATGCAATTCAACTTAAATTACAATTCTCATCACATATATATAGGAGTTGATATGTATGATAATACGAAATAGATGGCATATAAAAGGGGGTGAATATCAACAAGGAAACATCATAGCTTATCTATCTTTTTATACCATAGAATGCACATCGGGGAGTACGAGTTTTATTTCTTTAGGCAACAAACGTGTAACTTCTTCCAAATCCCTTAGTCAACTAACATGCTAACAACTTCTCTCATCGTTGGCCGATCATCTCTATTTTCCTGCACACATTTTAAAGCCACTTCCACCAATTTCCCCATTCTTTCCGCCTCATATTCACCTACAAAACTAGGATCAACCATTTTCTTAATCCACCCCCCCTCATTCATAACACAAATATTCATCAGCATCTTCCCCTCCGTCCCACCTTTTCTAGTCTCATCATGCAACTCTTTCGGGTTTCTCCCAATCACCATCTCCAACACGACGATCCCATAACTATACACATCGACTTTAGAAGTGATTGGAAGGCGAGAAACCCATTCCGGAGCCATGTAACCTCTTGTCCCTCGAATCCTCGATACGTTCATGTTCTCCTCGCCGCTTCTGTTCAGAAGCTTCGACAGCCCGAAATCCGCCACCTTCGGCTCGTAATTGGAGTCCAAAAGTATGTTCTGAGGTTTAACATCACAGTGCAGAACCCACTCCAAGCATTCTTCGTGCAAGTATGCTAGCCCTTTAGCCGTGCCAACTGCGATGTCATATATTTTCTTCCAATCTAGTTTGTTGGAGTAAAGATTTTCTGCAAGCGATCCGTGCTCCAAATACTCGAAAATAAGTAGCCTATACTTCCCTTCAGCACAATAACCCCAGGACTCGATTAAATTTGCATGATTCATCCTTCCAATCAAGTTAACTTCAGCAAGAAACTCAGCTTCTCCTTGATTCGGTTCAATATCTAAGAACTTGATAGCCGCGATCCGATTATCCGGTAAAGTTCCCTTATACACCACACCGCTGCCTCCTCGCCCAATTTCTTGGCTGAAGTTATTGGAAGCCTTCTTGAGTTCTGCGTATGTGTATCTCTTGAATAATCCAGAACCAGCTTGAACATACCCTTGTCCCGTTGGACTTGAACTTTTGCGGGTTTGGTACAAGTATATAAGCAGACAAAAGATTTCGAATGCTCCGATTGCTACGGTACACCACAATAAGTACTTGAACCAGCCATCCTCCCCCTTCTCCCTGTACTGCCTGCTGAGTTGCGTGACAGAGCTCGGACACCGCATGTTGATATGGTCTATCGTCGAATTTCTGCCAGAAGGCTCCCAAGATTGAGGCAGTTTCAAGTAAAACCACGACCACACTCCCGGAGTTTGTAATCCATTTAACAATGTTGGCTTAGTATAACAAGTGTACGTGCCAGTAGTTTCCATATCGTACTGGAATCCTTTGCATTCACAGTCACTGGAGCACAATTTCTTGCATTGATCCAAAGTACAGTTTGGGAAGAACCCCTTGTCGTAGCCATAAAATTGGTAATGATTATGCTTAAGAAAGTACGGAGAATAGCTATCTCTACATGGAAGCTCGAATTCTGGGACGCATCCTTTCGACCAATCGGTAGCGTTTTTCATCTTGTGTCCTGCTAAGCACGAACACCTCGGACTCGAATCATGTCTGTAAGAGCACACACTGTTGACACCACAAATGCCATGGACCTTACAAGGTTCCCTGAAGGCTTGCCATGTGATATTCCAAATCCTCATCCCTTTGTCTAAACTGTAAACTCGAAGGTTACCGTCGTGATCCAGAGTCATTCTTCTCTGAGGCCCGAGACCATAATCCGATGTATTGATCTGGAATTTGTCCGAGGACAGAAAAGATCCTCTTAAATCAAGGGTGGCAATCTTGCTGGCATTATAGCTAGTCCTTCCTTCGTCCCAAATACGTCGCCACGGCGGAGGCCAATAAATACTAGTAAAATCTCCGCTATCGTAGAGAAGAGACAGGACACAATTATTGTCAAACAACAACGTATAAGAACCCGAAAAATAGTCACCAAAGCTCCGCGAGGAGACTAGTTTCGTATTTCTTTGAAGTGATTGGAGAGGAAGAAGTGTGTTCGTGGGGAAGTCGAAACTTCTCCAAATATCAACACCATCTTCTCTGTGGAGAACAAGATTGCCATCATCATGGAGCTTCAATACCACCGGTAAAGACGATTCGGTGCCACTGTTCCATACAAACAACCGTCCCGCGTCTCTTAGGACAAGATCTCCGGAGTCTTGCAAAGATAGCCTCGTGTCTCTTCCATTAACCGGTCTGTCCCGATTAGCCATCCAAACTAGAGTTAAATTTCCATCAAACAGAGGCTGCGTGTACCATATCGAAAAGATGTAAGCATTGTCACCGACTGAGTAGAAACCAGCGGTGAAAACGGCTGATGGCGATGAGATTAAAAGGTCTCGCGGAGGTGCCAGCGATGAACCTTGAGTTAAAGTTTGATATGATCTTGTGGAGGATGATGAAAATGGTGGGAATATGATCAAATTAAGCAATAAGTATTATCAGATAAAATATGAATTTCATATCTAGTGATGTCTTATTATATGTGTGTTAATCGTGCTTCGAATTCTATTCATCTCATAATGAGTAATAATATATATTATTTTATTTCTATAAATCTATCTCAAAAACCTATAAAATACTACTGAATATAATGGTGAAATTGGTTCAGGGAGGACTGAACCAAACGCGATTACCATTCAAGTCAATTAATTGGGTCTTCCCAAATTTCTAATATACACATATATTAATAGTCCATCTTTACAATTCACAAATCAAACCACCAAATCATAAAATAATAATTATAATAAAAATAACACCAAGTATATATCCTCAATTTAGTAGTCTTACAACATGCCTCCGTGTACATTATTCTTTTCTTTCCTAACTTTTGACAATAATTAACTAACAACTTTTGCGAACTCTTAAATTCTTTTGTATTTTTCAAACGTTTTCGGTCCATTAACTTCAATTAAATTGATGTAGACAAGTTTTTTGTATGAACTTTTGCTTGTTTACATAATTAAAATTCACGTGGTCAAATAAAATCTCGATCTGAATAAGAAAGATTCGCCTGTTCGGGCAGATGGTGAACGGAAAAGTTTAGATATAAAGTTGTTGCTCCTAAAAGCCCTAAAAAAAACTTAGCGTGGATCGTTAGTTGTTCAAGAACAGAGCGTTAGAAGTGTCGTTATATAAAATATTCACACATTAATACATTAACTACGTAGTTTGTTTCCACCCTTCACTTCCTTGTGATTAATCTATATATACCAATAAAAGTATGGATAAAGAAGATTGTTTTTCAATTGTGTATTGACAAAAAAGCAATGCTATATGTACAACCAAATTTGTATAACAATTTTTACACCACAAAAAATTCAATACAAAATTTTAATTTATCAAATCTCACGATACATTGAATGCAAAATCTCACGATATTATATCGAAATCTCATGAGATAATAGCAACATATCACGACATAATTGTTGTAAATATCGTTGTACGATATATTGGTTGTACCTCTAGCATTATTCATTGAGAAAATTATCCCTACCCTTTATCCACACTTTTATGTTATTATTAAGTATAAGTATTATTACTTTGACCCACTAACTACTCACCCACATTTTTTTCAACTTATCATTCCACTAATTAGTTATTATTATACCTAATTAACTCTTAATAAATAAAATAAAAAAATTATTTAAAAATCAAACTTAAAAATTAATTGTCATTAGAGCATTAAAAATCAATAGAAGTTAAAAAAATCGGTTATCTAATGGATAATTAATTATTAACCAACTAAATTACCCACATTTTTCTCAAATTAATTTAATTCATTATTTAAATTGGAGTCCAATAAAATTGTTAAAAATAGAAAAATAAAGTTTAATTATATTTATATTTTAGTTTGTAGTCATATATACTTTTAATTTGAAATTATATATACTGCTATAATGATAAATAAGTATGGATAGAGAAGATTGTTTTCCAATTGTGTATTGACAAAATTATCCCTACTCTTTATCCACACTTTTATGTTATTATTAAGTATAAGTTTATTATTATACCTAATTAACTCTTAATAAATAAAATAAAAAATTATTTAAAAATCAAACTTAAAAATTAATTGTCATTAGAGCATTAAAAATCAATATAAGTTAAAAAATTCGGTTATCTAATGGATAATTAATTATTAACCAACTAAATTACCCACATTTTCCTCAAATTAATTTAATTCATTATTTAAATTGGAGTCCAATAAAATTGTTAAAAATAGAAAAATAAAGTTGAGTTATATTTATATTTTAGTTTGTAGTCATATATACTTTTAATTTGAAATTATATTGTGAGACCTCGGTTCTAAACATCTAAACTCGAGTTAAACAATAACTAAGCATACAAGATCCAAGATTAAAAGCACTAATTTTTTTTTTTGAAATAGTGCCTCGCTCGATCGGTAAGATCTTATCGATCGAGCGAGCAACTTAGAAAAAGTCACTGCCCGAGAAAACCAACAGCTCCGCTCGATCGGTAAGATCTTACCGATCGAGCGGCCACCAAAATTGCAAAATAACAACTCAGCAAAAGGACCTTCGCTCGATCGGTTAAATCTCGCCGATCGAGCGGTGACAGCTCTGAAGCAAAAACCAGCATAAAACTTGCTAGAACTTAAGTCCAATACATTCAAAATACCATCATGCATTACAATCACAAATTCTCCAATTAATACATGAAATTCTGGAGTTCAACAGCTGCTCAAAAGTAGAGAACATACAACAACAACATAAAGACGAAGTTCGATAACTAAACATGTTCGAACATAACTAGGTTAACATGCTAAAATCAACTTCTAAACCGAGTCCCACGACTAACTCTCCCTCTTGTTGCTAACCGGGCCTTCGCTGACTCGATCCTGCCTCACCTGTTGCCAAGTACACATACAAAACAAAGCAACAGCCGGATAAACCGGTGAAAAAGACATTCCCAGCAAAAGCAACATAACAAGTAATATATAAACAACATGCTATCAAAACAACATATTCAAGTCAAAGCTAATGATATGCATGTCTTTAAAACCAGGATATCAATTCTGATAAACAAGGGAGTGCTGCTGTGCTTTTGGGATCCCGAGGATGAGATCACGCAACTACTCACCGACTCTCCCAATCGAGGTGGTGCCACGTATCCCAATCCTCTAGACTTTGGTGCGACTATGAGGAGTATGCTGACACTAGGTGAACTTCTACAACCTAGGCCACTCACAACATAGCCCCCAAACTTCTAAACAAAAAGGGTTGTTCTGCCCGCTGAAATCAAAGTTGGCTCAAGATAAATGCATAACAAAACATAAAACATAAGCCACATAATAAAACTCAATCAATCGACAAATATAAGTTCCACATACTAGAACAAGTATTGATGCAATATGTGATTTTAAGGGAAACTCGAGAACCAACTGTCCCGAGTATGCTATCCCACCAACGCAGACTGCTTTTACCTTTTAATGCAGTAGTTCCAACTCTGGATAAGCTACAATAAAAGATTGTATCAAAGACTATACAATCTAAACAACAACTACGGTTCAAGATAAATCTCTTTACCGTTCTTCATCCAATTTCTTGATGATTAAATGTTGTTAACACCGGGCTTGACAAACTCCAAATGAATCTGTTCAGAACAACTACGGTTCAAGGTAAATCTCTTTACCGTTCTTCGTCCAATCTCTTGATGATTAAATGCTGTTAAACACCGGGCTTGACAAACTCCAAACGAATCTGTTCAGATACAAATAGATGATCAACAACGACGATTAATTCACAAGTCAAAGATCAACAACTCAAAAACGGTTCAAATCTCCAAAACTCAAATCGGCGGCATAATGGCTATAACCGAACAAACCGGGATCGCATACAGCAGTTCAATATCGATATCAACTCATATCAATGCTAATACAACAATAACAAGGCAATTCCAACAAATCCCAAAAACCTCATTTTCGAAAATGACTTCCAAAAATCATAACAAATCCGAACGTCACTCTATTTCAAAACCGACAGATAATAAATGATCAGAACTCTGTCAAGAACAACATACTCGAATCTCAAACGATTCTAACAACATCCGAAAAATAGAAAGTATCCGATCGTAGAAAAACTTACGATATAACGGAGCTCTCGCTGCAGTGATCGCTAAACTGCTTTCAAAATTAAATTTCAACGGACGGATCGAGCTCGAAGAGAAATCCCAAAGCTTGAAATCTCAAAAGGGCGCTTCAATGGAGGTGGCGTGCAAGGAGGAAGAAGATGGAGAGAATGAAGACTAGTCTCAAGTCAAGATAATATATTAAACTCCAAAATTGCACTTTAGTCCCTGAAATTTTCTAAATTTTCAAAATAGACAATGATCAAAATCAAGTCGGCTCTTGAACTCTGGAACTCTGATTATCTCAAATAAGCTCATTTAAGATAAAAAATGGGGCGTTACAATTCTCTCCCTCTAAGAAGAGATTTCGTCCTCGAAATCAATAAGAATCGCAACTCATAAGATATCATTCTGTCGGCAGAATGATCGGAGCGTCCGAACCCTCTTTGGGCCGTCCGAACTTCGACATCGGAGCCTCTGAACTCAACAACGGAGCCTCCGAACTCAACAACCCTCTAACCATTATCGAGCGTTCTTAATCCATTTCCGAACCTTGTTAACCCATCTGGAACTTCCTTAATCATATTTCATTTAATCTAACATGATCGTTCTATTAATCATTCATTAATCGTTAATTCTGGATACGGGTTACTACAGGGTGTTAGACAACCGATCACTGAAGTTCCACAAATCGCTGATGATATTCCAATAGATCAAGTTGTTAATGAGGATCAACAAGAAATTGTTGATCAACCAGTTACTCAAAATAACAACCTAAGGAGATCTACTAGAATAAGAAGGTCAGCGATATCTAGTGATTATATTGTGTATCAACAAGAATCGGATTTTAACATCGGAGCCGAAAATGATCCTGAAACGTTTTCACAAGCCATGAGTTGTAACGAGTCAAAATTATGGTATGATGCTATGAAAGAAGTAGGGGTGGAATAGGGTCGGGACCCGTCCCGTAAACCCCCTACCCAACTCCCGTCCCGAAAAGAATCGAGAAACTTTTTTTTCTCCTGATCCCGTACACGAAACATTTCGGAACCCGACTGTTCGTGATCCCGAACATTCGGGATCCCGTCGAGTAGGGAGAGAAAATCCCGAATTTTTTTTTCATGTTCAAGATTTCGTTCAAAAATTAAAAAAATTATGTGATAATTTTATTAAATATACTATTTAGAAACTTATATTTATAAATAAAAATAAAAATTCAACTTAAAAAATATAATTTTAAAATATTCCAGATAATGTTTCAAAGTTTTGTTAAGAGAAAAAATATATCGAATAATTATTAATAAAATGTTCGGATACAATTACTAAATAAATTTTTTTAAATAGATTGTCAAATTAATCTCTTGAGTCTTATTCTACATATTTGTTCTAATTAGATAATTATAAATATGAATTAATTAAATTATTAATTAATTTTTTAAAAAAAATACACAAAAATAAAATGACATTTTGTAATTTTATAATTGGATCGTCCCAACAATAAAAATTATGCGAATTAAGTCCACAATTAAGTGTTATATGAGTTGAAACCTAATAATATTTAGCTTATTATATTAATAAAATATATTATTATATTATTTTGGGACGGGTCGGGAATCCCGTCGGGATAAGGTTTTATTTCCGATCTTGCTCCCGATATTAATCGGGATAGGAAAAATCCCGAAAGTTCGGGTCAGGAAAATTTCGTGTTGGGATTTTTTCGGGACGGGAATGGGATGGCATTCGGGAAGGGTCGGGATTTCGGGAGTTTTTGCCACCCCTAGAAAGAAAAGATGAATTCTATGGCATTTAATGGAGTCTGGGATCTTGTTCAGTTGTCTGATGGTATAAAAGCCATTGGATGTAAATGGGTCTTCAAACTCATTGAGCAACATTGAAAGATATAAAGCAAGACTTGTCGCTAAAAGGATTCAATCAAAGGGAAGGAATCGATTACAAGGAGACCTTTTCTCCTGTATCTAAGAAAGATTCTCTCCGTATCATTCTAGCATTAGTTGCACACTTTTACTTGGAATTACAACAAATGGATGTGAAAACAGCATTTCTCAATGGAAATCTAGAGGAAGAGGTTTATATTAAATAACCTGAAGGATTTTTCTCTAGTGATGGTGAGCAATTGGTTTGCAAATTAAAGAAATCTATATATGGATTGAAACAAGCTTCTCGCCAATGGTATTTAAAATTTCATGATGTTATCTCTTTATTTGGATTCGTCGAGAACATCATGGATAATTGTATATACCAGAAAGTCAGTGGGAGTTAAGACTTGTTTCATTATTCTATATGTGGATGATATATTGATTGCAACCAATGATATGGGTTTGCTGTATGAGGTGAAACAATTCCTCTCTAAAAACTTTGATATGAAGTATATGAGTGATGCATCTTATGTCATTGGCATTAAGATATATAGAGACAGAATTCGAGGAATTCTAGGTCTGTTTCAAGAAACCTATATCAACAAGGTTTTAGAGAGATGTCAGATGAAAGATTGTTCACCAAGTGTAGCTCCAATTGTAAAAGGTGACAGGTTCAATTTGAACAAATGCCCAAAGAATGATCTTGAACGGGAACAAATGAAAAATATTCCTTATGCTTCAGCTATCGGAAGCATGATGTATGCTCCGATTTGTACTAGACCTGACATTGCATTTGTTGTTGGGATGTTGGGAAGATATCAGAGTAATCCAGGTTTAGACCACTGGAAATCTGCAAAGAAAGTGATGAGGTACCTTCAAGGGACCAAAGACTATATGATTATGTTCAGACGAACTGAGAATTTGGAAGTAATTGGCTACTCTGATTCAGACTACGCTGGCTGCATTAACTCTCAAAAATCCACTTCAGAATATATTTTCATGCTAGCTAGTGGAGCTGTGTCTTGGAGAAGTGCAAAGCAGACATTGACTGCAACTTTCACTATGGAGGCTGAGTTCGTATCTTGTTTTGAGGTCACCTCACAAGGTGTTTGGTTGAAGAGTTTCATATCGGGGCTTAGAATTTTTGATTCTATATCTAGGCCATTACAATATATTGTGACAATTCAGCTGCTGTTTTTATGGCTAAAAATAACAAAAGTGGTAGTCGAAGTAAATACATCGACATTAAGTATTTAGCCATAAGAGAACGTGTTAAAGATAAAACAGTGGTTATCGAACACATTAGCACTGAATTGATGATTGTCGATCCTTTGACTAAAGGCATGCCACCATTGAAATTTAAGGATCATACTGAAAGCATGAGACTTGGTTCATATATGTAAATTTGTTGTAAAAACAAATTAATGAAACTCTGTTGCGATATTTTCTCATATTTGTTGTGTACACATTCATTGATTCGAGAAAAATATCAATAACGTTGGACCTCGAATAAACATACAATAAAGGTTTATTCATAAAGCTTGAGAGACATAATACATTGTGATACATGGAAGATAATACTCGCTTATCAGAGGACTTGTCGCCATGATTCATGTATTTTGTTTTTTTATATATATTGGCGTGTATATGTGCCAAGTGGGAGACTGTAAGAAAATATGACATATAATTAAACGAGATATCTTCGATGACGGAAGCTGTGACGACTGATGCCGCCATACTTGAACACTGTGCATATGGCGTCTCACATTCAAAAAGGTGAGACACGCAACGCACACTTATTTTGAATCTCGTGCTCCCGAACACTAATTGATAGTATGAGAATTTGCCTATAAATACCGAGGCTCCTGAGGTCCCTAAACATACAACTCATAACAACACAAATACACCATCTGCGAGAGAGTTGGAGTGTTTAGAAGGCTTCAACTGGAGAGGAAAGCAACACACTTACAAATTATTCGATGGCTGGAGGTAACGCTCGATCTTGCTTCCGCATATTGTTTATCATGTTCATATATTGTATAAACATGTTTATTGAGAAAACTCTAACATACCATTCCTACGAGTTCCTCCCCCCGTCCTGGGTTCGGGGATGACGAGCATCTCCCGGGGTATCGAGCAAGAAGAATTGGGACAAAGAAAAACTGAAAGGATTAAACGATTTAAAAAAAATTAATGCTTTTCATTTCTTCTCACAATTATATTGCATTTTATAGACAATCAATCGTATTCACTATACAGTAAAACATTTTTAAATTAATAATGTTGGGACATGAAATTTTATTAATTTATAGAAGTATTAATTAATAATTTATTATTTTAAACATGCATTTTCGAATTAACTAATATATATTAATTACATTGATGTATCACTAGAAGTTTTCATATTATTTACTAAAAAATATTTCTATATTATTCAAATGAAAATTGATGTGTTCACAAGTGAAAAAAATTATAAGAAATTACGGCTCACACAACTGAAAATTTCATTAATGATGAAGTTGAAGATGATGTGGTATCTTCGGAACCACCTAAGTAAAGAAAGCATTCATATAGAAAACAACGATTCACAATTTGATATCGCAGTTCGAGAATACAACAATGGAGATTCTTATCTCGCCTTCGTAAGGCTTTGTTTGTTGAATGCGGAATTGTGATGTCGAAAGCTTTGGAACAGAATGAGTTTGAATTGTTTGCAACAATGACGTGGGCTGTGTGGTATGAATTTTGTAAGAGAATGCATGAGCCTAACAGAAAAGTGGAAAGAATCAAAGTTGATTGGGCCATTATGCCGCTGGATACATTTAGAAACGCAATTATCAAATGCAATACTCTGAATTTACCGAGGCAATGTATATCATATTCGGTGTGGAGGCCTCCAGTATCTAATCAGTTAAGAATGGATGTTGATGCGGGGTGTATGTAGTCGAAAATTTTGTTTAGTTTGGGGGTGGTGATCAGAGATTCTCACGAGCTGGTTATTGGGATTAGGGCTGAAATCATTCGAAATCCAGGCTCGGTAAAAGGAGTGGAATTCACACCTATCCGTCATGGCATGGCTTTTTGTTTGCACTATGCAGAGCCGGTTCTTGTTATCTCGAGGCTCTGGTCGAGCCTATCAATTATGCCCCAAGTTTATCTTTCGATCAATAAATTTTCTTCTACATGCACGACTTCATCAAAAAAAAACTTTTACATCATTCATAATATTATATGTACCTAAAAAAATACAACACAACCAACTCATTTAAAATGTCTTTTTGATACACTTTTGAAGGAAAAATCATCAATTATATAACCATTTAATGTTTTCCAGAATATTCTTTGCAATGCATAAAATGAATAATCCATTTAGTCTATCTTGAGTTATTGTGATCCGTAAATAAAATTTTGTTAATTAAAGAACAAAAAATTTCCCTCAAAGTTCATAAAATACACAACAATTTAATCAAACCATAAAAAAATCGCTCAAAATTATGATTAATTAAAGAACATTATTGATTTGAAAAAATGATTACTCCACAAAGCACTAAATAAAAATAATAAAAAATTAACAAACCTGAATCAATAAGAAGAAAAGTTTTCGTGAGATTGTAAATATATAAACTTAAGTATCGCAAGATTTTTTCTATTCACGACCAGTTTACGGAGTGAAATTTTTTTGATAGATATAAAGTTATATTTTGATTGACAAAAAAGATTTTAAAGATATAAATTTTAGGAATAATTGACTTATTTTAAAATTATTTTATTTGATATATATATATATTTATATTTATAGACTTATTTTAAAATTATTTTATTTGATATATATATATATATATATATATATAATTTTTAAAACTTTTGTGCCCCATTTTTTTTTCAAAATATTTGGGCCCTGGGCAGAAGCCCTGGTAGGCCCTGCCCCAGGGCCGGCTCTGGCACTATGGTTTTGTTGGTGTTTGAATTTTTCAGATTCGCTTCAGACGGTTCAATCAGTAACTCAACCAGAAGAGGATCTTAGTCCAAATGATGCTTTAGCTTTGGAAATTCTAGAGCTTCTTGACAATCCAGCTTTTATCTCGTTCCATCATATGCGAAAATCATCGAATGAAGTGGCTCATTGTCTTGCTCGACAAACTCTCTCATCGTCTTGAACTTTGAATGGTTTAATGATGTATTATCTAGTTGGCTGTCTAATGTTGTAGAAACTGATTTGAGAATTCCTTGATATAGATTGCTTGTTAACTTTGAAAAATAAATAAATAATATTTTACATATAAATCAGGAACCCAGTAACGTATTTTTTTTAAAACAAAAAAAAAAAAAAAAACTCATTAGCGTGGTTGAACGGACGGTCGGTCTTCCATGACGTGCAAGACCTGGGTGAGACTATGCTGCACCTGAAGAAGAGTTCTTCTCTAGGTGCAGCATAGCCCTTGGATCAATAGGGCCCACATTATAACATGTGGAACCCACATGGTCCCACATGTTATCATGTGGGCCCTCCCTTGATCCAAGGGCTTAGCTGCACCAGGTGTAGCATAGGGCCCACATTATAACATGTGGGACCCACATGTTATAATGTGGGCCCTCCCTTGATCCAAGGGTTTAGCTCCACCAGGTGTAACATGTGGGCCCTCTCTTTATCCAAGGGCTTAGCTCCACCAGGTGTGCTACACATGGTAGAGCATAGTCTTACCCCGCAAGACCTATATGAGTCAACTTGGAAATTGAACAAAAACTTTTTAGCATGGTTGTACGGACTGCAGGTCTTCCATGACGTGTGAGACCTATAGGAAAGTCAACTTGGAAATTGAATTGAACTATGTTTTTGTCCGAGATTGAGGGAACTTGGAAATTGAATATAACTATAGAAGCTAGAAATTAATGAGTGGTTGATTGTCTTGAGCTGTGATTGAGTATATTTTAGAATTTTATTTCCAATTTATAGCAATTTAGCTCCTAATTAATCTTCACAATATAGTAAAAATAGTGTCTGAATCATTTTATGATGTTTGGATATGGTGTTTTGCAACAGCACCACTGTAATCCAACGTCATATTGCACACCGTGGAGGATTTCGAATCTCATTTTATGACATTCGAAGTACCCAACATTTTACCTTTTTTTATACTTTTTGAAAAAAACGACTGAATTGGTGCACTGGTTCCGACTTCCGACTCCTCGATTATTTTGAAAAAACAATTGATGCTTTCACCAAATTTCCCTTTGAATTGAATTGCAGTCGAAAGTAATTCATGCGAATCCAGCTAATTGTTCCCTTTCTTAAGTGATGTAATTGCTGTCCTATAGAAACCTTTACTTGCCCGTTGCCTTTCCCCTTTCGTCATGCTCGCACACTTCTTCATGTTAAGTGTAATTTCTTCCCAACTTCGTAATTATATATTTACTAGGTTTACATATGCTTATCATTTTTTTTTCGAAATGCATATGCTTATCATTTAACAGATCACATAGGTTCACAAATTTGTATTAAGAGTCATCGATTGTTTTTACAGTACCCAAAAAAATAATTAAATAGCGGAGCACATATCAGTTAATGTTTCAAAAGGTATATTTGAATTTTGATTATCACAACAGGAATCAGAAGAAAGAATTATAAAAATTTTTAATACTCTGTTTACTTCTAGGGACAAATTACATCATCACAAAATTACGAAACCAAGTCAATCCTGGGAAAATCCTCAATTTAAGCGAATTTTAAATGAAAAATGTCATGCTGAGGTAAATTTATCACCTAGTCATTCGTATTCACCTCCCCCCAAACTTGACGCATTTGGCATTCGGGTGGTGAATGTTAAAAGCAAAAAGTGCAGGGGAGATAAGTACAAATTACCAATTTATTAATGGTACTCCCATCCTTGGCCCTGTTTCGGAAATACATACACCGGGGAAGGTCCATTAGAACCCATTACCAGCTCCAAACCCAGGTTCTAGACCTGTTGATCAGGGTTGGACCTGCCCTGCACCCCGTTTCAATGGGTTCAAACCACCCCGAGCTGGGTGGATTATCGCGAGGTCGGTTTAATTGCCATCCTAGGCCTACAACTGAAAAGCCGCAATATACGCGCTACATTATTAGTACTAGTGTTGAAATAAGGATCAAGCAATCTGGTTCTGGTTACTAACTCACCAATCAAGTTAAGCCTTTGTGGGTTGAGTACTCAAATAAGGTTAATTTTCCATCAATAATATTGCCATCTTGTACAAAATAAACTCGACCAATATCCACTCTCATCGGGGACACGAAAGGTCTAAGGACGACGGTTTCAATCACCATTGCTCACACTAATTTTACATCACTACAAGTCTACAACCATATCCAGCTTATAGAACTACACTCATGAGCTTCCCCACCACAATCATTTACTTTCAAACAGATTCAATAAATGTTTTAAAATCATATCTTGACCTGTGGATAAACTCAATTATCATCTTTTTAGTTTCATATCTAGACGCACCAAGAGGCCAATGTATTGTTGGTAATCTCAGTGATGAAACTCCACAGCAGCAATGGCCAACAATTAAGCATTTAGTATAACCAGATCTAGAGGTTATGTTTGTGCAAGATAAAGATCCAAGATTGCTGCTCTTTTGAATCCAACAAATTCATTATCAGTAATCACAATTCCATATAAAACATATACTTGAGCACACTAAAAGGGCAAATAGTACATTATAATTATAATCCAATTCCAGATTAATAGAAAAATAAATCGCGGACAGAACACTTACATCTTAAATCTTTCAATTGGATCATTTATTTCGATTATTGAAGCTCATCTTCTCAAAGTACTTAATTGAGAGCAATGAAAGGGAAAGATTCACCTCATCCTTCCCCCATCTAGCCTTAGACTTGGCTGTACTGTGCGGCTGTGGTTCGGGAGCCAGCGGAAGGCAAGGCCACGACGAAGTGACCGGAGACGTCGAAGAAGATGGCTTCAGCAGAGGCCAGAGATGGCTAGAGTATAGTTGGCGGAAGCCGCCGAGGGCTAGAACGACAGCTCGCAGCTGAATGGGGCTGCGATGGTAGTGTCTGGTGCAGATCAACTCCCAGATCCGCTCGTCCTGAGCCGTCCTCTTCCATTGCCGGTTGACGCAAGACGCCTTAGCCAAGGTGCGGCCGTCGTCCACGTGCCTGAGAACCTCGTACAAGAGGTTGTCATCTAGCAGCACGGCTTCGGCCCCTAGCGGCATCCCTTCTTCTTCCTCCTCTTTCCCATCTGGTCTGATCTTCTTATTGGTGTCTTCGTCGAAGGAGGCGGAGGAATCGTCGTCTCCGGCGGCGAGAGGACGTTTCATGGTGGCGATGGGATTGAAATTGTCTAGGGATTGGGAGGGTTTTGATAGAGGATAAGTGAAAAAGGAGACTGATAATTGCGTTGGTTCGTGATGGGGTCAAATGAATAATTTTGGCCGTATCGTACGAATTGACTGGTTTACCCCGTGGTGGTGGAGACTTCTGGATTTGTAATTTTGTATACAATATCATTACAATCCCCTCAACTCGTGCTGTCCTTTTTCTTTTTCTTTTTCTTTTTTTTCATTGTACATCATTCGAAATTTTATTTAAAATATGATATGTTCTGTGGCTTGGATAAATATTAGACTCATATTTGAAATTCTCCAATTTGGGTTAAACTTGTATATATTCAAATTTGAGTAAGTTTCATATTCATATATCTACATTCATGAAATGAATCGATCCATCTCATATTTTTACTTTGACATAAAAAATAATATTTTTTTATGAGTCGTGTCAACTGTCGAATATGATAACTGTCTTATAAAATTGATTCGTGCAACCATTTCACAGTTTTTGCATTCATTTTTTTTTCTAATTGAACTCAAGTTCAAATTTTTTTATTCGATAATTCATGTATCGTTCGTATGTAATAAAAAAGGAACTACATTTTTTGTCATTTTATTTGTAAATTTTGCATTTTTTGTCATGTTAACAGCGATTTTGTATTTTCAATCTTGTAACTTGCAAATTTTTTTTCTAATTTTGATCCTGTAACGGTGAATTCTCATTTGTAATCTTGTAACTTATATATTGTTTTCATTTTTTGTCCTTTAAGTTGAATATACTATTTTCATTTTTGAACTTTTTTTTATCGAAGTCTATTATGTTTTTCGATCATAAAAAGATTGAAAATAAAAGCAAGTACAAGTTAAATGATAAAAAAATTAATATAATATACAAATTACATAACTAAAATTGAAATATCTCATAATTGAACCAACAAAAAAAAACATGCAAGTTAAGTGATTGAAAATATAAAGTCATCGTTAACAGAACCAAAAGTGAAAAAAAAAAATACAAACAACATAATCCTAAAACATATTTCTGCCAGATAAAAATAGATATTTACCTAGGGGCCTTCCCGACCCTAGTTAGACCCGTTAAAATTATTTTTTCAAAAAAATAGTAAATAAAAAAGTTAAAATTAATCATAAGTTACTTTCCAGATATATATTTCTAATGTTTAGAAAAAAATATTATCACAAATTAAAATTTATTAATTTATATTCAACCTATAACCAAAAGAAATCATACTTATATATTTTCATATTATAAACATATCATAATAAAATAAATTTATTTTAGTCCTAAAATACTAAGTCAGTGACTGAAAAAGTTTCTAAAAAACACTTCTAAACTTTTTTAAAAAAAAGTTTAACAAAATTTCAAAATTTTGTAAAAGAAAAGTTGAAAAAACTTCCTAAAAGCTCTCTCAAACACTACCTAAGAACTAATATTAACGATTAAGGCATCGTTTAATTTGAGTGATGATATAAGTAATACATAGATAAGTAATATAATGTATTAAAAAATAAATAAGAAATATTAGTTAAAATAATATTGAATTTCATTGATAGATTATAGTTTATTTGATTTGATTGATTAAATTTTATATAAAAATATTAATGACTATTTTGTTTTTTTAACAATAAATAAAATAAAAATTATATTATTTATAAAGGATAATTAAATAATTTAAATTCAATGATTTGATTGATGTATTATATATAATTAATGTTTTGATTGACGTAAAATAAATAGTTAATATATGGATAAATGAACGTGGTATGAAATGAGTTGTACATATATTAACAATATGTTGAACAGAACGATATCCATTATTCAATACAATAAAAAAAATATAAATAAAGAGAACCTTTCAAAAAAAGATAGAAATAAGTATTAATTATATTTGTGCACATACATGGCAGGACAGGTTTACTCAGAATTCTATCCACGGGAACGGGACATTTTTTAACGAAAGCAACTCAACCTCAAGGAAAAGAAAAAGAAAACCAACAGACCCTGACGAACTTTGTCCTGTAAAATTGCACATGGCTATCCGATGCCCACTATGAAATCTAGCTTTGTCAGGTAAAGCTGCATTCCACGCACTGAAACAAAGAATGACTAATTTTTCATTGATATATTTGACCCAACTAAGAAATTTATCGTTTTAGTTATATTTGAAATACATAAATATTTTAAATAAGCTTACATATGCTTAATCTAACATTTCATCCTAGTTATACACAAGGAAAATGTAGCTACTACAAATTTACGATGCTCCTTGATAATTGGTACCATTCAAGTGTTCTTTTAATGACTTTTTCTTCCCATGTTCGAATGAAAAGAATGTGAGGGCAAAGGATGACGCATTAACCTCTCTGGTCTCTACTCTCTACTTGGGTTCTAAAACAGATAACACTATGTAACCAACTAGGGAAGTCACTTAACTGGATTACTCTTTTCTTTTGTAACTTAGTTTTCTAATCAGACACTGAGATTTCAAAATCAATTAGGTTTGTTTGCCCTTAAGTTCCTCACAGTTCTAACAATAGACACTGATACTGCCCAAACGATCTTTAAACTTCCACCCCGGGTCTGATAAAGGTGCACTAACCATTTCTCTAATATGCTGCTTCTTATTTCCAAACTTCTATCCCTGGTCTGATAAAGTTGCACTACTTCACGTTGAAATTACAAAAATAAAATAATAATAATAAGAAGAAGAAAGATAAGCATCTTATCTAATGTTTGGCATATTATTTTAGGCTGCACCTCATCAGGCCTATTCTTTAGGCAAATCAAGCTTTGCTTCAAGCCATCATAGTTACTAAAAGCCAAAAAGCATGTGTGCAATAGGCTTAAGGGTCAGCAAGGCTCAGCCTTTGAGCCTAGAAACATGCCCATGGCACAACCCTTTCAATGAGGCGCACCTCTAGGGCATAGGCATAAAACATGCGTCTAGGTGCAGTTAAAGGCTCAAGGCACATTTCAAGTTTGCCTCAAACAAGAAGATTGCATTTATTTATTTTTTTTGAGAAAGAAGATTGCATTTTTTAAATAACATCCAATATGTCATTCATTATTGCATATGATAGAAATATATTTATTTTATGATTATTCAACGGATTATGTATAATATATTATAGGGCTAGTGGGTATAGTAGATTCAATAACTATGAAACTGATTAACCTCAATTTTGAGCTCAAGCCCAAAGATACCTACACTCCTATAGAAAAGAAATAAAGGAAAGAACTAGACCGGCTGAATCTACCAAGAACCAACACCTTTTCCGCTAAATGAGATCATAATTAGGAGTGAACATTATCAAGGGGATATTGCCACAACTAAAAGCAAGGGAAAATCCCAAAAAACATACACATTCTGAAGCCAATGTCATGGAAAATAGTGTTTATATTATATTAGCAAGGAAGGATCCATATAACAGTCAGAGGAAGATAGACCTCACCATAAAACAGATTACATAAACAAGTACACCAAGATTTAAAAAGAAAAGGACAGGCTAAAATTTTTCATGGAGGAGAGTTTACTTATTCATCATCGGCAACCGACTCGGTTTTCTCACTCTGAGGCGGAGCCGTGGATCCCGCGTCCTCCTCCTCAGCCTTGGGCGTCGGCTCATTCGCCGGCTGCGCTGCCGGAGCCCCCGATTCAACAGATCTGGCCTTCACAGTCTCCAGCATTCTCTTGCTGATCTCCTTGGAGTAAACCTGAAGAATCTCGATCCCGTCATCATCGCTAGCAGCCGTCGCACCGACCGATTCGAAGGCCTCCTCCTCGATACGTTTGGCCACATCAACGGCCTCATCGGGTGAAAGGGTGCCGTACCGCTTGGACAGTATGGAGGTGGATGATAGGGTCTCGACAAGGCGGCTTCTCACAGCGTTGCGAGTGCGTTCAGTTGGCGGCCAAATGCTGAAAGAGACATTAGTGTGTTTCGGGGCGACGGCAGTGCTTGTGGCGTCAAGTTGAGGTTCGGCTTCGGCCATGGTGGTGGTGGTGGTGGTGGCAGCGGCGGAGGTGGCTTTCAGGCGTAATTGGTAAGATTAGGTCTCGGAGTGGGGGGTTATATTGGATTTGGGGATGGAAATGGAATTATGGTCCGGCATGTGTTTCAAATTTTTTGTCAATTTTTTTTTAAAATTAATAAACTAATACTAACAGTGTGTTTGGATGTCTAAAAAAAGAAATTTGGAATTGGATTTGGATTTGGATTTGAAATTGGATTTAGATTTTAAAATCCATGGAATTGAAATTCCATTTTGTGTTTGGCAAAAAGTTAAAATATATTTTGGAATTTGATATTATAAATTTTGGATAAATTATATTTTATAAAAAATTATAAAAAAAATCTTAAAATATATAAGTAAAGTATATGAATTTATTATTAAAAATAATTTTATTGCTTTATAAACTCAAATCCCATGAAATCCCGTGAAATCCGACCAATTTTGTCAAGATTTCACATAACTAATTGAAATCCCATCAAATCCCACCAAATACCAATCCCGTTTTGAAATCTCAAGTTGCCAAACAGTGAAACGGTATTTTCAATTCCAAATCCCATCAAATCCCGTCCAATTCCCGTGATCCAAACACAGTGTACCGTTCTGTTTACCATATTACTAATGCAAACATTTGTATGAGACTGTCCCACGAGTCATGTTCGTGCAACGGATTCGGGTCGGATTAACCCATTTTTTAACCCGTGAGATTCAAGTCTGAGTCTTACTCTATTTTCTCCCAATTTTTCGCATTGACCTACTTGTTTTTGAGCTTCCGCATTGGCCTACTTTCAATCGATAGATCGCTGCTATTTTCCCAGCTTCTCAATCGCTTCCATCCATCTGAAATCTCTGGCTACATTGAAGAACGAAGATGGCGAAGATTGCTGCTATATTGAGGTCTAAATTTCCTGTTTTAAAAAATTATGAAATCGACAAGATCCCTGGGAAATTTAATTTTCGCGGTTGTTCTATATCTAAATATGTTGTTATGTGTCTAACTGAAATCTGATTCAAAAATTTTGGCTGTATTTTGTCGATCTTTTTAAATGTCGCGCATGTTTTTCTTGTTTTCAATAAAGTAATTTCTTGTGAGACAGGGAAAAGTAATTGATTTTGCTTGTTGTATTGTGGGTTTGCATCGACTTTCTCAGAATTCTACTATTTTTTGATTTTTTTTTTTCTTCATTCCTCTTAGTTGCTGTCAGTTTCAATTTTGGATTAATTGTTTTCCTTTTTCTTATGTTCGTATTCCAATAGTTCTTGATTTTATTGTGAGTTCTTCCAGGAATTCGAGCATCAATCAAAATTAATGTGATGGTTTTCTTAAGTTGGTTGCAACTTTGGTTGACTTGGTGAAATCAATGTTTTCTTTTTTTTGTGTGATTGGAGGTTTTGGATTGATGATTGTAATATAGTTAACATTTTCTGGATTTTTTGGTTTATGATAGCACTAGTTCACGATTTCTCTTTTCGGTTTATTCCTCGATTTTCTGTACAATTATTTCTAAAATATTACTTTGCTGAAATTTTGATTTATCGAATCGCCGTTATTCCATAAAATTGGGTTTCGCATTTCTCTTGCTATTTTTTTTTTTTCTGTTTTGATGTTTATGTGTTCGAGGATTCTGATGTGAACAAGGTCTGTTTTGATTTTCTAGAATTTGGTAGTAATTGGTTGTGAAGTTCAGTCAATATTTTTGTAGGCTTCTTTATGCGCTTGATTTATAGTTTGTGAAATTCTACTCTTTTTGTAATTGAATAATGCATCAGTCTTCTTTAGGCAAACTCAGGAATCTTCAACTACTGGATCTCAAGAATGATCACCTCAATTTGATCAAATATTCATCTTGGATTTGTGATATACAATAGAATAATTCCACCACTTGTGTGTGCTTGGATTCACCATTGAATTTAGATTAAGGAATACAAGGATTGTCCAGCAAGAAGGCCAAGTAGGCTTCTCAGTAGAAGCAGAATCCTCGAGAGGAAGAGAAGGTAATTCTTGCATCATGTATGTTCTTAGCTGCAATAGTTGAGTTTTGCTATATACATCATTTATGAAGTATGAACACTACTACCGATGATAACTCTCTTTCCTTGTGTCGAATTCGTGCCGATGCCTAAGCCTGTTTTAATCGAAGTCCTACTTCCAAGTGAAAAGTACTAGTACTTTTGAACATCATTGATATGTATAATTTATGTTTTATCCATTTGATGTTTGCTTGGTGTCGTTAGAAGCCATACGCCCATACCACACGAATCATATAATTGCACACATTTTCAGTGATTTAAATCCAATGTTTTGAAGTTACCATGAGCTAATGAAATAAAGGAGCCAATCACTGGTGAAATTTCATAATTGCATAGTATTTTTTTTATTGATCTAATTGGTGTTTTAGTGCTGGATTTTCTTTGATTCTTGTTGTCCTCATATTGGATGATTTCGAAAGAATTCAAAAATAAGTTGTCTTCCTCAAAGATGACAAGAAAATCATAGCTGGCTTTGAAATGGGCATTATGGATTTTCGATGAGAATAGAAGATTTTTGTGACATTATCTTTAACTTCGTACACATGTCATCCACCTTAAAATATTGTGCATTGACATAAGAACCATTTATGTAGAAATGAAGAATCTGCAAATGGAGCTGTTGAAAAATATGAAAAAAAAAACACGCAAAAGGAGAAGATACGCGGATGCACTGAGCCAGCTGACTTGATGATAGAAGAAAACAGTCGAATACGGCATACTATTTGAATCAGAGAGCTTTTTAATTATACATTTTTTTCGGTGTTCTATCGTTGGATGTAATTGCAAGACATGGCATAAGATCAATTTTGGATTGAGACGAGTAGATCTTTCTGTGTGTTTTATTGTTCTTTTCACAGTTTAAATTTGATCTGCTTCTGTTCCAATTGTGATCTTTATTGATTTTGGAATTTTCACCCATCATACTTGGAATTTCGCCCCTGAAATTGTTGCTGGTTTTAACATTACGAGTCATTAATACTGCATCGCATTCTTGCTGTACAAATTCTTTAAAGGAGGAAAACTATGTAGCTTCTGGATTATGATATGTGTAAAATTTGCAAATGCCATCTTATATGAGTTCCATTTATTTCTTTGTATTATATATTTCATTTGTTTTGTCTTTATTTATGGTTATTTTGGCTTGAAGCTTGGGATAATCCAAAGAAGTGGTCTTGCATAAAAACTAATACATTTATCATAAAAACTATTACTTTAGATCAAAGAAATACTTTTTATTTTAAATTACACGTTATAATAATATTTTTAACATAAAACTATTACTTTTAATCAAAGAAATAATAATTTTTATGTCAAACTTGCATATGTTAAAAATAATATTTTTCACATAAAACTAATATTTTTATTATAAAAATAATACGTTTAATATAAAAAGTAATACGTATCACCGAAAATTTAATATTTTTTCTTTCAAATAACACGTTAGAAGTAATACTTTTAACATAACAACAAATACTTTTGATCAAAAACATTATATTTTTCAAAGAAAAAATAGTATTTTTTATGTCAAACTTCCATACATTAAATGTAATACTTTTCACATAAAAACTAATATTATTATCATAAACACTAATACTATTCAGAGAAAAAATAATACTTTTAATGTAAATTTAACATACGTTAAAAGTAAAATTTTTTAAATAAAAACTATTACTTTTGACAACAAAAGTAATACTTTTCACAGAATAAATAATATTTTTTAATGTCAAATTATCATACGTTAGAAATAATATTTTTCAAAAAAATAATACTTTTATCATAAAACATAATACTTGTAACATAAAAAGTAATACTCTTTATATCAAATTAATATACATTAAATGTATTAATTTTTATGATAAAAATATTAATTTTTATGTAAAAAGTATTATTTTTATGTGAAATAATATAATGTTTTTTTTTCATATAAAACGATATATATTTATACCGTATTGAAATTACTTTGGTACGGTTTATACCACCCATATTCTTGATCACGCTATTCTGTGTCGGGGGCATAGAGGTCATTTTCCAGCTTAACAAATTGACTCTAACCAGCTGCCGTCAACTACTGCTTTGAAACTGTCAACAATTCTTTATGACTTTGATCATATCAAACAACAGTGAAAATAATAACAAAAAAATCTCATATATATTTATTTTCGATTACTCAAAGTTGAAAAGCTGTTGTTTTTTGCCTAATTCCCACTTGATTTCCATCTTTGAATCCCGCAAGAAAAAGCGAATACTTATCCAATCTTGATCTTTCACGCGGAAGTAATTTCGATTTTCGTGATAGAATTCTGCAGAGAAACAGATTTTCATTCACTTCTTAGGTTTGTTTTCTTTTTGAAGTTCTGCAGGAGAAGCTAGCTATCGTTGGATACCAAGGTTTAATGGTATCGAAGTTTAGCTATTAAAGATGAAGACGCGACTACCTTTTCCACCAAAGTTGTGACCAGCTACCACTCGAGGAGTAGTATCATCTAAACCAAGCTAGTTGAAAGAACATATGAGGATAGTTAGACGAAAGAACAATAAGGAAACCAACTTCAATCCCTATCATCTAGATGGATAAATTAGAGATTCAAATAGTTTATTGAATAACCATACTACATGGAATACAGATGGGTTGATAGGACAAACTATTCTGCTATTGATTATAAGGTGGAGCCAGATTCAAAGTAACAATAGAAATGGTTGCAATCTTAGTGTCTCTGAAGTTGCATTTAGGCAAAATTTTGCATGCTGCTACTTAATGTGGAAGGCAAAGACAAAAACTTCATGACATGAGCAATAGTTTGAATTTACATCAGGCAAAGCGTTGCGTATCATTTGGGGAAATTGGAAGCTACCAATGAACAAACAAAAATACATGAGAAAACATTTAAGAAAAATATTTGTGCGCCTACCACAGAAACCAGATTATGTAATAAAAAAATAAAAGAAGCATCTCTAAACTAATCTTGTGAAATGCATACTACCTTTCTAAAAACTAAACAGCATCACGTAATGTTTGAGACACCAAATGACTGCCATTAGCTATCAAAAACCAGTGAGAGTAAAGAAATTCAACAATCCCAACCAAATAATGTTTAGCATTATCTCGATCCAGAGCTATAAATTGACATTTTATACTATATAATAGCGTCAACATGTTCAAACGGAACAGCAGAACTTATACCATGAAAACACTTCAATGTTCAGTCAACCTATCATAATCCATCAAAGTAACCAATAAAAAATCATATTTCCAGCTATAAAGAGCATAATATAACCAAATCCTCTTGTTGTTAGCAATTTCCAATAAAATGACAAATTTGATATTTTTTCTAAAAAAAAGCCTGTTAAAATGCTAAGCTAACGTTATTTTGGCCAATTTCCAGCTACTGCTCACTAGCAAAATTCGAAAACAAAAGCATAAAATCTCTTTTAACAAATGAAAAAGACAATACGTAATAGGTTTGAACTTTGAAGCATAATCAAGATACCAAACAACAAGCTTACTGCTTACATGCTGGCAATCCGCTTCTTTAATGGCCATTTCCTGGTAAAAGGCATTTCCAAAAGCCACCACCATTCTTTAAATTGGGATTCAAGTTGGATGATTTTCTGAGAAATAAAATATCTTATTTAAAAATTGAGAGCTCCGAAGCATTAACTAGCCGGAGAATCCATCAAAGAATGATATAATATATAAAGTTTAAATGGATTGATCGTGATGAATCATAGACACACACATAAAGAACAATCATGATCATTGGTTCTTATAATCATGAAAATCACAATCAACCAGATATATATTTATACATAAACACACGCATATATATGTTGTAAACAAAAGAAAAGCGAAACAAACATGTTTCCCCATTTGAAGTGGAGTTCAAGAACAAGGCGCTCTTCATGAGGGGACAACTTTCCCCTTTTGAGGCCAGGATGCAAGTAATCAACCCCAACGCAACCTGCAACTTTTCCCACTTCTTTTCAAATCTGAGACAACAAAAATCAATTTTCAAAGTGAATCTTTTTGGGCTCTCCAAAAAATACCGATCCATGCCCAAAACAAGCCAACCGAAAGAGCGGATCACCCGCCACCTTCAAACCTGAAACATTAGCAATGAAATTCCATCTTCTATCACCAAACAAGTTGATGTACAATACAAGCTGGGCATCTTCTTCTTCTTCTGTCCACGACCCTTTTCTCGTCTCACGATCTAATTTCTTTATTTGACTGTATCTGCTGTCTCTTTTCATGCTCTTCTGAGTCACCAGAAGCTTGGGATGGTAACGAAGGAAAGAATTGAAATCTGTCTGAGTTTGAAAGATCAAACGAACAAAATAGATACCAGAAATACGACTATTACATCGATTTGAATCCTGAAACATAAGAACCCTGAATTTGTTCAAAATTATGGAAAAAACAACTAGAAATGGACAAAAAAATTGAGAAACAGATGAGTAGAGAAGAGACTCACATGCGCTGCAAAAAGATTCACGAGAGAGCAATGTATAATCGGCCTTGAGCTTTCAATTTGACAGACCAAGAGTTTCGCGAGAGTGAACAAAAATTGGCTCAGCCCCGGGTTCGAGAGAGAAACGGAGAATATGACCAAACAAAGAAGATCCGATTAAAACTAATTGGATAATTTTATTTTTTGGGTTGACCCGTTTCATTGTGAAACAGTTTCACAGGAGTGTTACTCTATTACTAATATACATATAACTTATCACATCTCATTCCACATTTTTCTCATCATATTATTTATCCATATATTAACTATTTATTTTACATCAATCAAATCATTAATTATTTATCTCACATCAATCAAATCATTGAACTTAAATTACTATATTACCTCTTATAAATAATATAAATTTTATTTTATTTATTATTAAAAGAACAAAATAGTCATTTAACATTTTTATATAAAATTTAATCAATCAAATCAAATAAACTATAATCTATCAATCAAATTCAATACTATTTTAACATCATTTTTTATTTATTTTTTATTACATTATATTACTTATCTATATATTACTTATACCATACCTCAAACCAAACGGTGCCTAAAAGCCTATGTAATTTTAGGAACGATATAAAAAAAATTAATTTAAGAGAAAATTACAAATTTGATCATATATATTTGGCTCTATGTTTTGATTGTTTATCATTATATTTCAATATTACTTTTGCATCATTTCATTTTCGACAATTTTAATATTTTTCCATAAGAATATTGATATGAAATTGTGCATATTCTACTTCCCCAAAAAAAAAATTTGTGCATATTCGTGTTATGAAGTGACTCGAGTTCCATTTTATTTAGATAAGCTATATTTAAGATAATTAAGCAAATCAAAATAATTATAAACGAGTTAGTTCGTAATCACTAAATTGAGATGGGAGCGCACGAAGAGATCGGAGCATCCAAGGAGTAGTTCGGACAATCCAAAGAGGTCAAATCATTTGAAGTGTGTTCAGACCTTCCGAAGTCATAATGCCAACGAGATGACTTATATATCAAGAGTGCACGAACACGTATCAGTTCACACTTTCAAACTCGAAGCTCATACCTTCTGAAACCGAGACGAAAATAAATATTAAATGAACTTAGGAGAAACTTGCCGAACTGCCAACCACGCAATCTAGTTCCCTTTGAAAACAAGGCAAATTTACGTGGAAACTACAACTGAGCAACATATTTAATACTGTGGATTAAGCGTACAAATGACTTCTTTGTGTAGTTGCATCTTTGTGGAAATTTGAGAATGAAAGTAACATTGGATTGAAGAAGAGTAACAGTAAGATGAATTCTATATTACACCGGTCTTACTGGTGAGAGTCCATGTTTTTATGGTCGTCGAGTGAAATTCATTTGGTATGATATTTTTTTTCCCGCATAAATATATGTTGGTCCCAGGTGCGGCATCACGAGATAAAAACTATGAAAATTGAAGAATAAAATAGACACCAAGATTTACGTGGAAAACCCCCCAAAAATTATTAGGGTAAAAACCATGGGCAAGATCAAAAGATTCCACTATAATATTTGGAGAATTACAACCTCTTTCTGTGTTTCCAAAGAGACATTCACTCTCTTATACAGGAGAAAACCTATCTCACAAATATATATAAAAATAATTAAGGAAAGAGGAGAACTCAAGAATCTGAGAAATGAACTTGAGATGGGATGATTTCGAATGCTGGGAATGCATCTATTTATAGATGCCAAAATCTGAACCTCAGGTGTGAATACGCGTGAAGGAAAATCAGAATGAAATTGCCTTCAGCTACACGAATTTTCTTCAGCTGCACATGGAATTTGACTAAATGCATATGAATGCATTATTTATGTCACTTGCCAACATTTCTCCCACTTGGAGATTTGATTGAAAATCAAACACATCTCCACACATCCTTTCAAACTTGTCATTCCTGTTGCTTACGTTTCTGCTAGGCCACTTGAGGATCTACACCACTCAAACTTATATGTGTTCACTGGCTTGGTCAGAAAATCAGATATGTTATCCTTCGTATGGATCTTCAGCATGTCCACACTTCCTTTCTCTACTACTTCTCGTACAAAGTGAAATTGAACTCCAATGTGTTTAGTCCTGGAATGAAAGGCTGGGTTCCTTGCAATGTGCAAGACACTTTGACTGTCACAAAATAGAGGAATCTTTTTTTGTTTGTGCCCAAGCTCCTCCAATAACCTTTTAATCCATATTGCCTCCTTGCAAGCTTGAGTAGCTGTCATGTATTCTGTCTCCGTTGTAGATAATGCCACAACTGTTTGCAGTTTTGAAACCCAGCTGACTGCACCTCCTGCAACTGTAAACACATAACCAGTAGTAGATTTTCTCTTATCTGGATCACCTATGTAGTCTGAATCCACATAGCCCCTGAGTGTAAAATCTGATCCTCCAAAACATAATGCAGCTTCCGAGGTACCTTTAATGTATTTAAGGATCCTCTTAACCGTACTCCAATGCTCTTGTCCAGGATTCGCCATATATCTACTGACTGCTCCCACTGCTTGTGCAATGTCTGGTCTTGTACAAATCATAGCAAACATTAAACTTCCTACTGCTGATGCATACGGTACTCGAGACATCTCCATCTTCTCTGCTTCACTGCTAGGACACATCTCAGAAGATAACTTGAAGTTAATAGGAAGAGGGGTTGAAACTGACTTACTATCTTGCATGTTGAAGCGCTGCAAGACTTTCTTCAAATAATTTTTTTGGGAAAGCCAAATCTTCCTATTGCTTCTGTCTCGGTAAACTTGCATCCCTAGAATCTTGTTTGTTGGTCCCAAGTCCTTCATATCAAATTTCCTAGCCAACTGTGTCTTCAATTCTTGGACCCGATCTTTGTTGGGGCCTGCTACCAACATGTCGTCCACGTACAACAGCAAAATGATATAATCATCATTACCAAACCTCTTGAAATACGTACAAGGGTCTGCACTGAGTCTGTTCTACCCAAGGCTCATGATATAGGAATCAAATCTCTTGTACCAACACCTCGGCGCCTGTTTGAGACCGTACAGAGATTTATTCAACCTGCAAACCAAGTTCTCTTTGCCTTTTTCTGCAAAACCTTCTGGCTGAAGCATATAGATTTTTTCTTCAAGATCGCCATGAAGAAATGCTATTTTCACATCTAGCTGTTCCAAATGTAGGTCAAACACCGCACACAATGCCAATACTACTCTGACTGTTGAAAGTCGAACCACAAGAGAAAATATCTCATTGAAGTCAATTCCTTCTTTCTGAGCGTACCCTTTGACAACCAATCTCGCACGATACTGCTCCACTTGGTTATTGCCATCACGCTTGATCTTATAGACCCATCTGTTACCGATAGCTTTCCTTCCTCGTGGTAGTGTAACAAGATCCCAAGTTTTGTTTCTGTCCAATGCTTCCAATTCTTCCTGCATCACTGTCATCCACAGGGATACATCCGAGCTTTGAGTAGCCTCATGGAAACTCGATGGCTCACCATCCTCTGTTAATAGACAATATGCAATGTTGCTTTCAGTGACATAATCTGAAAGCCAACCTGGTGGTCTTCTCTTTCGAGTTGACTGCCTCACTTTGGAAACCTCTGACTCAACTGGTTCTTGTTCCTCGTGCTCTGGTACTGCTTCACAAGAAACTTGATCTTTGTCTGTCTTATTTTCCACATAAATGATAGTAGTTTCTGAATTCAGTGTGCCTTTGTCTCCCTTCACTTTATCTTCCTCGAAGATAACATCTCTGCTGATGATAAGCTTGTGGACAGTAGGATCCCACAAGCGAAACCCCTTTACTCCATCAGCATAGCCCAAGAAGATACACTTTCTGGATTTGGAATCCAACTTTGATCTTTCTTGTTCATTGTACAACACGTACACCGGACTTTCAAATGACTTCCAAATGTATGTAACCGAGAATAATCAGCTGGCTTGCCAGTCCACACCTCCATTGGAGTCTTCAAATCAATCGCCACTGAAGGAGAATGATTGATAATATAAGAAGCGGTTTTGACTGCTTCTGCCCAAAATGACTTTGGTAGACCCGCAGTACTCAACATGGCCCTTGTTCTATCCAACAAAGTTCTGTTCATCCGCTCTGCCACTCCATTCTGTTGAGGCATGTAAGCCGTCGTGAACTGTCTTTTGATGCTCTCATGCTGACAGAATGCATCAAATTCATCACTGGTATATTCTCCTCCATTGTCAGTCCTCAAACACTTGATTTTCTTATCAGAATCAAGTTCAACCGCGCTTTGAAAACTTTTAAGACTTCAAAAACATCTGACTTCTTCTTGATTGGATACACCCAACATGTAGTAACCCAGATACCATTTTAAGATAATAATATGTTAAACATGATTAAGGGTTGGTATTTAACCAATTTCGGAGTGTTATTGGACTTCAGAAGTAAAATTTGGGCTTTTTCATTTTGGGCCGGATAGTAAGTTCCGATCCCAGATAGTAAGCTCCGATCCCGGATAGTAAGCTCCGATCGGAACGGAAACTCCGATCCTGGAACGGAAGTTCCGATCCCCAGCTGTCAAAAATGATCGATGACTCAGTCGCGAGTTTTGACAAGTGTCGGTCATAGAGCAGATCGGAAGCTCCGATCGTAGATCGGAAGTTCCGATCCTGGCATGGCAGACATGCACGCAATGAGCTGGATCGGAAGCTCCGATCCCGAAATCGGAAGTTCCGATCCTGGCCGAGAAATTTGGCTATAAAAAGGGCCGTTCAGAGTTCATTTTCAATTACGAATTCCCGAGTTTCCTTCTTCAGTTATATAGTGTGAGATATACACTTGAGAGCCCTATCGGTTATAATAGAGGTTCTGGAATAACCAAGGTGTGGTTATAGTCATCCGGGACTAGCGACTCCAAAGGGCTAACTACGGACGAAGGTATGGTCAGGGAATCTATTTAAGTTTTGGGAGTACTTATTAGCTTAGTTAAGGCTTATAGAATTTATGTAGTGATACGGTGAACTTTTGAATATAGGCTTGGAACCTAGGATCTATTATACTTGAACTAGCCTAGAGGTACGTACACATTGACTGAGATTGCCAGCGAGTATACATGTTTATATGTTGCATTTATTTGGCATTATTATATGGCATGATGTATGATTTACCGTTTTCTATACTCATATGTCATGTGCATATACACGTTGAGCATATACCTTGTTATACCTGACTATAGAGCCGCTCAGCTCTATACTCGATAGTCTGTCACTGAGAGTACCGCGACGGCGGGGGCATTTATGTCTGTCTACTCTGGTGTACTAGACGAGTGTGGTTGCACCCAGAGGTTGATCCATGCGGTGGCAGCACTCATATGGCGCCGGTTCTGAGCATGACTTTTCAGATGACCCTGTACCAGTCATCATGTTGCATGCATTATATACATATGTTTACTCATGTCTATGTACTGGGCGTAGCGCTCACGTCCTAGTTGTTATCTTGGACACCCTATTCCATGGGGCAGGTCGCAGGATGGACGTAGCTGGTAGTTCAAGGCAGGACTAGGGAGCAGGATCTTTGAAAGTTTTTATACAGCACGATTTATTAGTTGTATAATGTTTACTGGTTAAGAATTTCGATATGGTTGTATCATTACAGATTTAAGCCTGGATTATATTACTAAGCTGATATGTAAATTATGGATTATGTTTCCGCGCGTTTTTACTCTGTTAAGTATTTTGCTGTATTAAGTTTAATGCATGCTATTAGTTGCCAGTTAGTAGGTGATTCCATGTAGGGTCACTACATTTTTGGTATCAGAGCATGCATAGATTTTGGGATTAGTACTTGGGATTTAGTTTAGTCTTGAGTAATTCTTGCGCATTTGGGGTTTTAATGTGCAATTCTTTTCAGGATATGGCTGACGAGAGTCACGGTAGTGTTGGCCAGGGAGGTGGTCATCATCATCGTCATCACCGCCATCATGATGATCAACATCTTCATCATAAGGGTAGACGTCGCTACTCTATCAATAAGTTCATGCAAGTAGGACCGAAACCCTTGGTGGGAGGCGAGAATCCTGAACAGGCGAGGAGTTGGATGTCTAAACTCGAGAGTACTTTTCGTGCTTTCGATTGTACTGAGGATCAGAAATTGGAAGTTCTAGAATTCGTTCTAGAGGATAGAGAACGTTTTTGGTGGGATGCCAAAGCTGCTCAGGCACGTACTGAGAGAGGACATGTGACTTGGGGGGATTTCTGTCGGGAGTTCCAGAAATTGTATTTTCCTCCGGCTGTTCGCCAAGCACGATCTATGGAGTTGCTTACTCTGAGGCAAGGATCAATGACTATTGATCAATATCAGCAACGATTTCTTGATCTGCTACCTTTCAGTCCTCATATTAATGAGAGTGATGCATCGAAGTACGATATCTTTTTACAAGGTTTGAACCAAGATATCTACTCTCAGGTTGTCGTCTGTGATGACCCGGTATCTTTTGAGACTTTGGTGAACCGTTGCCGTCTTGTGGAGACTAGCAACAGGCGTGCACAATTGATGATGCCAGCACAGCCTAGTAGATCTTTTGAGCCTCGAGCTCAATCTGTTGTGCAATCCGGACCTACGTCTTCTTCTACTCCTACTACTTCATCTGGATCTCGTGGTTCACGAGGTATGTTCCGTTTTGGAAAGAAGAAGAAGAAGGAGGAGTTTTGTAGCCATTGTGGTGGGAAGCATCCTGCAGCTTCATGTCGGAGAGCTACTGGTGCTTGTTATATTTGCGGTCAGCAGGGACATCTGCGGAGAGATTGTCCTCAGCACATGGGTTCTGCTAGTGGATCGGGATCCCAGGTTGGATCTCAGGCATCTACTTTTCCACGTCAGCAGCCAGCACCACAGAGTTCTTCTGGTTATCGTCCCCAGACTCAAGGGCGGGTGTTTGCTCTGTCTCAGGAGCAGGCTACTGAGGGAAGCGATCGCATGTTGGCAGGTAACTTCTTGTTATGTGGTATTCCTGCACTTGTATTAATTGATACTGGAGCATCGCATTCCTTTATTTCTAGTCGCTTCGTTAAGAGACATAGATTACCTTATGTATCATTAGATATGGATTTAGTTGTATCTACTCCGTTGGAGCAGAAGGTAGTAACTAAGCGTCTAGTGATGGGTTGCCTTCTGGAGTTTGAGGGTAATGTTTTATCGGCTAATTTGATGATATTAGCGATGACGGATTTTGACTGTATCTTGGGAATAGATATGCTGACTTTGTATCACGCTACTGTGGATTGTTATCAGCGTCTGGTACAGTTTCATCCCGTTGAGGGTGATAGTTGGTACTTTTATGGTGAGGGTGCGCGACCTCCGATGCCACTTGTTTCGGCTCTGAAGGCATGTCATGTCTTGGAGTCAGGTGGGGAGGGCTACCTCATCTATGCAGTTGATATGTCCATGAGTAGTACGTGTATTGATCAGCTACCGGTTGTCAGCGAGTTTCCTGACGTATTCCCTGATGAGATTCCTGGTTTTCCTCCGGTTCGAGAGGTTGAATTTGGTATTGATCTAGTACCAGGAACTACGCCTATATCCCGAGCACCTTATCGTCTGGCACCGTCAGAGATGAGGGAATTGAAACAGCAGTTGCAAGATCTACTTGATAAAGGATATATTCGTCCGAGTGTTTCTCCATGGGGAGCACCTGTTTTGTTTGTCAAGAAAAAAGATGGATCGATGCGATTATGTATTGATTACAGGCAGTTGAATCGTGTCACCATCAAGAATAAGTATCCTTTGCCGCGGATTGATGATCTGTTCGATCAACTACAGGGTACTTCTGTTTATTCGAAGATAGATCTGAGATCTGGATACCATCAGATGCGGGTACGAGACTTAGATATATCTACGACTGCTTTCAGGACCAGATACGGGCATTATGAGTTTCTGGTAATGCCATTCGGTTTGACGAATGCACCGGCAGTCTTTATGAATCTGATGAATCAGGTATTTCGAGATTATCTGGATAGATTTGTCATCGTCTTCATAGATGATATTCTTGTCTATTCTCATGACAAGGATGAGCATGCACAGCATTTGAGGATTGTTCTACAGACATTACGAGATAAGCAGCTATATGCGAAATTAAGCAAGTGTGAATTCTGGCTTGATCGGGTAGTATTTCTCGGTCATGTGATTTCTAATGAAGGGATATCTGTTGATCCTAGTAAGATAGAGGCAGTGCTGAACTGGTCTCGTCCGACGACGGTTGCTGAGATTCGTAGTTTCTTGGGTCTAGCGGGATATTACCGTCGGTTCATCGAGAATTTTTCACAGTTGGCCAGGCCTTTGACTCAGCTTACACGGAAAGATGTTGCCTTCATTTGGTCCTCGGATTGTGAGGAGTCATTTCACGAGCTGCGTAGACGTCTTACTACTGCACCTGTGCTAGCTCTACCTTCTGGATCAGGAGGTTATGTTGTCTATACTGATGCCTCTGGTCAGGGGTTAGGATGTGTTTTGACACAGCATGGACATGTTATTGCCTATGCTTCTCGACAGTTGAAGTTGCATGAGAGTAATTATCCAGTGCATGATCTCGAGTTAGCCGCCATTGTATTTGCGCTCAAGATTTGGAGACATTATCTTTATGGCGAGAAATTTGAGATATTTACGGATCACAAGAGTTTGAAGTATTTATTCACTCAGGCAGAATTGAATATGCGACAAAGACGCTGGATGGATCTCCTGAAGGATTATGATTGTGAAATCAAATATCATCCAGGTTCTGCTAATCTTACTGCTGATGCCTTGAGTCGGCAGGTGAGACTGTCTGCACTTCAGACTAATGAAATATCTCATATGATTCAAGAATGCTGTTCATTGAGTTTTACGCTCAAGCACAAGAAAGGGAGGAATGGGATTCGTTTGTATACTATTCTATCTGAGCCGGTATTGTATTCTCGGATCAGAAATGCTCAGATATCTGATGTTAAGACTCAGCGATTGGCACGTCTAGCCAATGGAGTTAATACATCTGGATTCCATTTTCAGGCAGATGGTTTATTGTGCCTATCCAATAGAGTGGTTGTACCTAATGTTGCGGAGCTCAGGAATGATATTCTATCTCAAGCTCACAGGAGTCGATTATCAGTTCATCCTGGAAGTATGAAAATGTATAAGGACTTGCGAACTAGATTCTGGTGGAAGGGGATGAAGCAAATTGTGTATCAATTTGTTTCGAGATGTTTGGTTTGTCAACAGGTCAAGGCTGAACATCGACGACCAGGTGGATTACTGCAGAATCTTGAGATTCCCGAATGGAAGTGGGAGCACGTGACTATGGATTTTGTCACCCACTTACCTATGACATCACGTCAGTGTGATGCTATCTGGGTCGTTGTTGACCGTTTGACGAAATCAGCACACTTTATTCCTTATAACCGGGAGTATTCTTATGATCGCATGGCACGCTTATATATTCAGGAGATTGTGCGATTACATGGGATTCCAGTGAGTATCGTCAGTGATAGAGATCCGCGATTTACTTCATATTTTTGGGGTAGTTTTCAGCAGGCGTTGGGTACCACTCTGAGTTTGAGCACTGCGTATCATTCGGAGACTGACGGGCAGTCAGAGCGCACTATTCGTACGCTGGAGGATATGCTACGTTCTTCTGTCATGGATTTTGGCTTATCTTGGCAGGATCAGTTACCTTTGATTGAATTTGCCTACAATAACAGTTATCATCGTAGTATTGATATGTCACCATTCGAGGCATTGTATGGTCGACGGTGTCGTACTCCGTTATTCTGGGATGAAGTCGGGGAACGGCAAGTCGAGGGTCCTGAATTGGTGCAGCAGATTGTAGACAAGGTAGATTTGATCAAGCATAGGATAAAAGTTGCTCAAGATAGACAAGCCAGTTATGCGAATATTCGCCGCAGGCCACTTCAGTTTGAGCCTGGTGAATATGTTTTTCTGCGAGTATCACCTTTCAGGAAGGTGATGAGATTTGGTGTGAAAGGCAAGTTGTCTCCTCGTTACATTGGGCCTTTCCAGATACTGGAGAAGATCGGAGATGTTGCTTATCGTTTGGCTTTACCGCCATCTCTTTCCAGTATACACAATGTTTTTCATGTGTCGTTGCTTCGACAGTACATAGCTGATGAATCTCATGTGATTCAGTCTACTAATATTCAGCTAGAGCCAGATCTGTCTTTTGTTGAACGACCAATCTGTATCCTAGACAGGAAGGAGAAAGTTCTTCGGAACAAGACTATACCACTTGTGATGGTACAGTGGCAGCGCCGAGGCGTTGAAGAAGCAACTTTGGAAACTGAGAGTCGTATGCGAGCAGAATATCCTGAGTTGTTTGCTTTGTATTTTTGATTACCATATAAGATGTAATTCTCGTTGTTGTAATAAGACATGGTTTGATGTTTCATATTGTATCTTTGATTTATCTTTAGATGTTATTTCGCGGACGAAATATCTAAAGGTGGGGAGAATGTAGTAACCCAGATACCATTTTAAGATAATAATATGTTAAACATGATTAAGGGTTGGTATTTAACCAATTTCGGAGTGTTATTGGACTTCAGAAGTAAAATTTGGGCTTTTTCATTTTGGGCCGGATAGTAAGTTCCGATCCCGGATAGTAAGCTCCGATCCCGGATAGTAAGCTCCGATCGGAACGGAAGCTCCGATCCTGGAACGGAAGTTCCGATCCCCAGCTGTCAAAAATGATCGATGACTCAGTCGCGAGTTTTGACAAGTGTCGGTCATAGAGCAGATCGGAAGCTTCGATCGTAGATCGAAAGTTCCGATCCTGGCGTGGCAGACATGCACGCAATGAGCTGGATCGGAAGCTCCGATCCCGAAATCGGAAGTTCCGATCCTGGCCGAGAAATTTGGCTATAAAAAGGGCCGTTCAGAGTTCATTTTCAATTACGAATTCCCGAGTTTCCTTCTTCAGTTATATAGTGTGAGATATACACTTGAGGGCCCTATCGGTTATAATAGAGGTTCTAGAATAACCAAGGTGTGGTTATAGTCATCCGGGACTAGCGACTCCAAAGGGCTAACTACGGACGAAGGTATGGTCAGGGAATCTATTTAAGTTTTGGGAGTACTTATTAGCTTAGTTAAGGCTTATAGAATTTATGTAGTGATACGGTGAACTTTTGAATATAGGCTTGGAACCTAGGATCTATTATACTTGAACTAGCCTAGAGGTACGTACACATTGACTGAGATTGCCAGCGAGTATACATGTTTATATGTTGCATTTATTTGGCATTATTATATGGCATGATGTATGATTTACCGTTTTCTATACTCATATGTCATGTGCATATACACGTTGAGCCTATACCTTGTTATACCTGACTATAGAGCCGCTCAGCTCTATACTCGATAGTCTGTCACTGAGAGTACCGCGACGGCGGGGGCATTTATGTCTGTCTACTCTGGTGTACTAGACGAGTGTGGTTGCACCCAGAGGTTGATCCATGCGGTGGCAGCACTCATATGGCGCCGGTTCTGAGCATGACTTTTCAGATGACCCTGTACCAGTCATCATGTTGCATGCATTATATACATATGTTTACTCATGTCTATGTACTGGGCGTAGCGCTCACGTCCTAGTTGTTATCTTGGACACCCTATTCCATGGGGCAGGTCGCAGGATGGACGGAGCTGGTAGTTCAAGGCAGGACTAGGGAGCAGGAGCTTTGAAAGTTTTTATGCAGCACGATTTATTAGCTGTATAATGTTTACTGGTTAAGAATTTCGATATGGTTGTATCATTACAGATTTAAGCCTGGATTATATTACTAAGCTGATATGTAAATTATGGATTATGTTTCCGCGCGTTTTTACTCTGTTAAGTATTTTGCTGTATTAAGTTTAATGCATGCTATTAGTTGCCAGTTAGTAGGTGATTCCATGTAGGGTCACTACACAACATCTCCTAGAGAAATCATCAATAAACGAGACAAAATATCTCGCTCCTCCTAGGGATACCACCGGTGCTTGCCAAACATCAGAATGAATCAGCTCCAATATGCCTTTGCTTTTGGCAGTAGATGTGCCAAACTTTAATCTGTGTTGTTTACTGGTAACACAATGCTCACAAAAGGGTAGAGTCACTTTTGTAAGCCCCGACAACAGCTTCCGTTCAGAGAGAATCTTCATTCCTCGTTCTGACATATGGTACCTATGGTGCGAATAGTACCATCAAACATTTTAATTATACACTGTTTCTATCGTCAGAGTGATTAGCGCAAGCAACAACAATTAAAGCGTTAAATAGTGGATAATTCCAAAGTACAACAAATTCAATCGACAGAATACAACCGACGATAGAAACAGTGTATAATTTTTTATACAACCAAATCGAAACTAGGGTATCAAAATCGCTAACAAACTACCTCTGCACGGTAGCAACCTTAACCCTTCTGGGAACCACCGGGATCGTCCAGCCTTAGACCTGACCCGCCAAAAGGTGTCCCAAAACACGAAACATAAAGGGCGTGAACGACTACGCTCAATACGGAAGCAATGATATAAATACAAATATGAGCATGCACATGACTTTAAAAATCAGGGTTAAATCACTTTACTCATGGCGCCTGGAATACACAGTACCGGCAAGAGAGCGACTCTGCGTGGTACTCGTATATTCCCAAGACACGAATCCTCAGGAAGAATCGCCTCGACTGATGGAAACTGTCATGACTCACATCATACCCGATGCAGTCTCCGTAAAAACATATGCATGTGCTAAAAACAGTAAAACATAGCCAATACAGCACATACATCATGCATCACACACATATGTATAAATATCATGCTGGCTATCTCGGTCAGTACTTACGTACCTCTAACACTGCAGGTCAACTCCTAGCACACCCGTCTAGGTCCAAAGCCTACAAGTCTGCTCTACTGCGTCTACACATGCAAAAGTCCATGCATCACTATAAACGCTCTAAAAGCCTTAACTAAGCTATTTCATACTCCTAAATATTTTTAGGAAGCCAAATTATACCTTCGTCCGTCGTCAGCCCGCTGGTGTATAATCACCTCAAAACTTAGGCACACCTCCGCTACGACGCCGGGATCGCTAGGCAACTTCCGGATTCCCAATAGGATGCCTAGAACTCCGTAGATCTAAGTAAGAAGGTTCGAAAACCAGAGGAAAGGAGGGGAAATCGGTGCACAGAATGAGGGCTCGGACCCCTTATTTATAGACGGCGATCGGAACGTCCGATCCCTCATCGGAATGTTCGATCACGAACGGAGCGTCCGATTGTGACATCGGAATGTCCGATGTCACCTCACGTGCATAAGCAGTGACGTCATCTTGCTGACGTCGGTGATGACGCCAGCCCTAGCCAGAACGGAACGTCCGATCCTCCAACGGAACGTCCAATCTAGATCGGAGCTTCCGATCTGTGCTTCGGAGCTTCCGATCCACTTCGGATAATTTTAGGCAAAATTTAGTAATTAATTTCCTTAATTACCTTGATTAATTGCGGGTCACTACATTCTCCCCACTTAAGAAATTTCGTCCTCGAAATTACATTTTAAGGAAAACATAGTACGCAAAAATCATTGCTCTTATTACAACTGAACAATATACATTCGATACAACAGAGTACAAAATCTTAAAACAACTCGGGGTGCTCGGCTAACATCCGACTCTCCAACTCCCAAGTAGCTTCCTCTGTACCTCTGCGTTGCCACTGTACCATAACCAATGGTATTCGCTTGTTACGAAGTACCTTGTCCTTCCTGTCAAGAATCCGCAGGGGTTTCTCCACATACGATAGATCCCGATCTACCTTTACCCCGGTCGGATGCAAAATATGTGACTCGTCCGCCACATACTGCCTCAACAAGGACACGTGGAACACATCGTGGATCTCCGAAAGATTCGGTGGCAAGGCTAGATGATAAGCCACGTCTCCAACTTTCTCGAGAATCTCGAAAGGACCAATAAATCTTGGTGACAACTTACCCTTGAGACCAAACCTCATCACCTTCCGGAAAGGTGATACACGCAAGAATACATACTCTCCTTCTTCAAAATAAAGTGGCCTGCGGTGAGTGTTCGCGTAGCTAGCCTGTCGATCCTGGGATGCCTTAATCCTGCGTCGGACCAATTCTACTGCATCAGTCATCTGCTGAATCATCCGAGGACCTTCCACCTGCCGCTCACCAACCTCGTCCCAAAACAAAGGTGTACGACAACGACGTTCATAAAGAGCCTCAAATGGTGCCATGCCAATGCTGCTATGGTAGCTATTGTTATAAGCGAACTCCACCAATGGCAAATGATCGTGCCATGCTGGGCCAAAATCCATTACGGTAGCTCGAAGCATGTCCTCGAGAGTACGGATAGTCCTCTCCGATTGTCCATCAGTCTCTGGATGATACGTTGTGCTCAAACTCAAAGTGGTACCAAGAGCACGCTGAAAACTCCCCCAAAATCTTGAGGTGAAACGAGGATCTCTGTCGCTCACAATACTCAGTGGAATACCATGCAAACGGACAATTTCTTGCACATACAGCCGTGCCATCCTGTTGAAGGTGAAATCCCGGTTATATGGTAAGAAATGCACGGATTTCGATAATCGGTCAACAACAACCCAAATTGCGTCGCAATTCCTGGAAGACATAGGCAAGTGGGTGACAAAGTCCATCGTCACATGCTCCCACTTCCACTCAAGAATATCGAGATTGTGAAGTAGACCTCCGGGTCGACGATACTCTGCCTTGACCTGCTGACACACAAGGCATCGGGACACGAACTGATAAACGCTGTGCTTCATTTCTTTCCACCAAAATCGAGTACGTAGATCCTTGTACATCTTCATGCTGCCAGGATGTACTGAGAACCTAATATGATGAGCTTGCGATAAGATCTCGTCTCTAAGTGTGGAATCATCAGGCACAACCATACGACCAGAAAGACACAACAAACCATCCGCCTGAAAATGGAAACCTGTTGAATTCTCACCCTCAGTGAATCGGGCTAATCTCTGCATCTTGGGATCAACACCCTGTGCCTCACGAATACGTCTATACAAGGCTGGCTCGGCAAGCACAGACGCAACACGAACTCCCTGTTGTTCCTTCTTATGACGGAAAGTGAAACCCAAGGAACAACACTCTTCCACCATTCGTGACACTGCACTGGTACGAAGGGAACTCAAATAAATCTTGCGACTAAGCGCATCAGCAATCGGATTAGAAGATCCTGGATGGTAATTGATTTCGCAATCATAGTCCTTCAGCAAGTCCATCCAACGGCGCTATCGCATGTTCAACTCTGCCTGAGTGAACAGGTACTTCAAACTCTTATGATCAGTAAAAATCTAGAATCGTTCACCGTACAAATAATGACGCCATATCTTCAGAGCAAAGACAATGGCTGCAAGCTCTAGATCATGTACGGGATAATTCCCCTCGTGAGTCTTTAGTTGCCATGAGGCATAGGCAATCACATGCCCATTTTGAGTCAACACACACCCCAAACCCTGAAGAGAGGCATCGGTGTGGACTACGAAACCACCAGATCCAGTCGGCAAGGATAGCACTGGAGCAGTCGTCAATCGACGTCTCAACTCACGAAAACTGTCTTCGCACGCGGAAGACCACTCAAAAAAAACATCCTTTCGCGCCAACTATGTCAAAGGCCTGGCTATCTGAGAGAAATTCTCCACGAATCGACGGTAGTATCCGGCCAAACCCAAGAAACTACGAATCTCAGATTCTGTCGTCGGGCGCAACCAATTAAGAATAGCCTCTGTCTTGCTAGGATCCACTGATACTCCATCTCTAGAAATGACATGACCAAGGAACACAACTCGGTCAATCCAGAAGTCACACTTGCTGAGCTTAGCATACAACTGATGCTCTCGCAAGGTCTATAAAACAGTACGAAGATGAAAGGCATGCTCATCCATGCTACGAGAATACAAAAGGATGTCATCGATGAACACTACAACGAACTTATCCAAGAGCTCTCGGAAAATCCTGTTCATCAAATCCATGAAAACAGCTGGAGCATTCGTCAGACCAAATGGCATCACTAAGAACTCATAGTGCCCATATCGAGTACGAAATGCTGTCTTCGAAACATCCTCGTCTCTAACTCGCAACTGATGATACCCAGAATGCAAGTCGATCTTGGAATAGACAGAAGTACCCTGCAATTGATCAAACAGATCGTCAATCCACGGGAGAGGATACTTGTTCTTTACTGTCACTTTGTTCAACTGACGATAGTCAATGCACAAACGCATCGAACCATCCTTCTTCTTGACGAATAGAACCGGGGCTCCCCAAGGTGAAACACTGGGCCGAATGTAGCCCTTATCAAGAAGATCCTGCAACTGCTGCTGAAACTCTCGCATCTCAGATGGAGCTAATCGGTACGGTGCTCGGGAAATCGGCGTTGTCCCTGGCAACAAGTCAATGCCAAACTCGATCTCTCGCACAGGTGGTAACCCTGGAATCTCGTCGGGAAACACATCCGGGAACTCACTGACTACTGGTATCTCCTCCATGTCCGGACCCTCTAAGGATGCATCAATCGCATAGATCAGGTAGCCTTCCCCGCCAGACTCTAAAGCACGTCGGGCTTTCAGAGCAGAAACCACTGGCATCGGGGTCGCGCTCCCTCACCATAGAAATACCAAGCATCCTCAGCCTCGGGGCGAAACTGGACAAATCTCTGGTAGCAATCCACTACCGCTCGATACGAAGTCAGAAGATCAATCCCGATGATACCATCAAAGTCATCCATCGCTAAAACCATTAGGTTAGCGCTCAACAGATGTCCCTCAAATCCCAAAATACAACCCAAAACAAGACGCTTAGCTAAGACTTCCTGACCCATCGGAGTCGAAACCGCTAACAAGACGTCTAAGGAAACAAAAGGTAATCTATGCCTCTTAACAAACCGAGCTGATATGAATGAATGCGAAGCACCGGTATCGATCAAAAGATAAGCAGGAAAACCGCACAAACTAAAAGTACCTGCAATCATGTTCTCACTGTCTGCCTGAGCCTGCTCCTGGTTCAGCGCAAACACCTGCCCCTGAGCACGCGGGCGCGATGACTGTCCTCTCGAAGAAGACTGAGAATGATGTCGCTGCGATGGCTGCGACTGCTGACGCTGCTGCGGTGAAGGCTGCTGCTGATACCGCGGTGGCTGATAGATAGTGGTCTGAGAACCACCAACACTCCCCGAACCACTCACTGTACCGGTCAAAGTGGGACAATCTCTCTTCATGTGACCCTCCTGGCCGCACTGAAAACAAACACCAGTGATATGAGGACATGGTCCTGGGTGATGCTTCCGTTTGCACTGACGACAACGTCGTGAATCACCAAAAATATGAACACCACCAGATTCTAAAGAAGAAGAAGAAGTACCACCCTGTCTCTTAAAAGACTGGGCCTTTGGACCCAAAGAGCTAGATGGTCTGGATGCAGAAGATCCGAAAGTCCTGTTCCTCTGCAGACTGTCCTCTGCTTGGTGACAATTGTTCACCAAATTCTCGAACTTCCTCTCTCTGCCCACGGCAACCAACTGATGAATGTTAGGGTTAAGGCCCTGAAGAAATAGATCGTGCATCGTCTCTGAGCTACTCGCAATATGGGGACTGAAAGAAAGAAGCTCAAAGAATTTATGCTGGTACTCATCAATGGTCATAGTACCCTGTCGCAAACTCAGCAACTCGCTCGCCTTCGTCTGACGCAAAGTTGGAGGAAAGTAATGCTTCACAAAGGAAGACTTAAACTCAGTCCAAGTAGCGGTACCCCTGGCGGCAATAAACGGAGTAGAAGTAGCTCTCCACCACCTTTTCGCATTTCCCTCTAGAACAAAAGCTAAAGTCTCCATCTTCTGGGCTTCAGTACACTGATACTCCCGAAAACAACTCTCCATACGCTCCAACCAGTCCTCAGCAACTGCAGGAGTCTTGCCACCTACCAATGGCTTAGGAGCCATCTGAAGAAAATGGTTCATACTAAAACGCCTATGATCCTCATGATGATGTCTATGGTGATGTCTCTTTGGTGGATCACCCCAACGATCACCGCTAGCCTGACTTTCGTAATCATCATCTGCCATCTGTCAATAACAACAGACAACTCTTAAAATCCGTTTTACTAATTCCCAGTTGCAATGCGCTCTGATACCAATAAATGTAGCGACCCTACCCGGATCCACTATCTAATCAGAGTGATTAGCGCAAGCAACAACAATTAAAGCGTTAAATAGCGGATAATTCCAAAGTACAACAAATCCAATCGGCAGAATACAACCGACGATAAAAACAGTGTATAATTCTTTATACAACCAAATCGAAATTAGGGTATCAAAATCCCTAACAAACTACCTCTGCACGGTAGCAACCTTAACCCTGCTGGGAACCACCGGGACCGTCCAGCCTCAGACCTGACCCGCCACAAGGTGTCCCAAAACATGAAACATAAAGGGCGTGAGCGACTACGCTCAATACGGAAGCAATGATATAAATACAAATATGAGCATGCACATGACTTTAAAAATCAGGGTTAAATCACTTTACTCATGGCGCCTGGAATACACAGTACCGGGCAAGAGAGCGACTCCGCGTGGTACTCGTATATTCCCAAGACACGAATCCTCAGGAAGAATCACCTCGACTGATGGAAACTGTCATGACTCACATCATACCCGATGCAGTCTCTGTAAAAACATATGCATGTGCTAAAAATAGTAAAACATAGCCAATACAGCACATACATCATGCATCACACACATATGTATAAATATCATGCCGGCTATCTCGGTCAGTACTTACGTACCTCTAACATTGCAGGTCAACTCCTAGCACACCCGTCTAGGTCCAAAGCCTACAAGTCTGCTCTACTGCGTCTACACATGCAAAAGTCCATGCATCACTATAAACGCTCTAAAAGCCTTAACTAAGCTATTTCATACTTCTAAATATTTTTAGGAAGCCAAATTATACCTTCGTCCGTCGTCAGCCCGCTGGTGTAGAATCGCCTCAAAACTTAGGCACACCTCCGCTACGACACCGGGATCGCTAGGCAACTTCCGGATTCCCAATAGGATGTCTAGAACTCCGTAGATCTAAGTAAGAAGGTTCGAAAACCAGAGGAAATGAGGGGAAATCGGTGCACAGAATGAGGGCTCGGACCCCTTATTTATAGACGGCGATCGGAATGTCCGATCCCTCATCGGAACGTCCGATCGCGAACGGATCGTCCGATCGTGACATCGGAACGTCCGATGTCACCTCACGTGCGTAAGCAGTGACGTCATCTTGCTGACGTCGGTGATGACGCCAGCCCTAGCTAGAACGGAACGTCCGATCCTCCAACGGAACGTCCGATCCAGATCGGAGCTTCCGATCTGTGCTTCGGAGCTTCCGATCCACTTCGGATAATTTTAGGCAAAATTTAGTAATTAATTTCCTTAATTACCTTGATTAATTGCGGGTCACTACATGATCATTTCCCATGAATACAGATCCTCCTGAGACTGGTTCATACTGATCGAACCATTCTCTCCTTGACGTCATATGCCACGTCGCTCCTGAATCCATAATCTATGCATCACAAAATTTGTGTCTGCCTTCCGCAACCGTTGCTGCTTCGCTGAATAATATTTCACCACCGCCTGAAGTACTGGCCACATTTTCTTGAGATCCCTTATCGATGCTCTTCGTACACTCTCTCTTGAAGTGCCCTTTACCGCCACATTTAAAGCAGTAAATATTCTTCTTCTTACTTCTTGACTTGGATCTACCATATCTGTGGCTCCCACTGGAGTCACGCTCCGTCAATCTTCCTCTCGTCATCGATAAAGCCTCTGCTTGCTTCGATGTTGCCAACCTATCTTCCTTGTTCCTTCGACGACTCTCTTCTCCAAGAACCGCAGTTAAGACATCGTCAAAATTTAAATTATCCGAAAGAACATTGTTGGTAACATTGATGATGAGCTGATCGTATGAATCTGGTAGACTCTGAAGAAGAAGCTCCGCACGTTCTTTTTCCTCTATTTTATGCCCCATAGACGTGAGCCGGGAAAATAGAGTATTCAGTGTATTGATATGGTCGGTCATCGATAAGGATTCCGCCATCCGAAGAGTATAAAGCTTTCTCTTTAGGAAAATTTTGTTGTGTAGTGACTTGACCTCGTACAATTTTGTCAGAGTATCCCAAATAACTTTTGCGTTTTTTATTTCAGAGATACTTGACAAAACTTCATCCGCTATAGCCAAGTGCAAATTGGCAACAGCATTGTGATTCATCTCGTTCCACTTTTGATCGTCCGTGACATCCGTCGGTCTATCTCCAATAGCTGTCAAGCAACGCTTTTTTGTTAGAATTGCTTGCACCTTCAATTTCCACAGCAAAAAATTGCTCCCGTTGAACTTTTCTATCTCGTATTTTGCCGTCATCATGACTACAAGAATCCTGCCTTATAAAATCTTCAAAAAATCTTTTCTGATGCGGAAGATCAGTCAAAGCTGCAATCACAGAGCATACTCAAAATTTTAAGAAATTTTACGCCAAGGCTCTGATACCACTTGTTGGTCCCAGGTGCGGCATCACGAGATAAAAACTATGAAAATTGAAGAATAAAATAGACACCAAGATTTACGTGGAAAACCCCCAAAAATTATTAGGGTAAAAACCACGGGCAAGATCAAAAGATTTCACTATAATATTTGGAGAATTACAACATCTTTCTGTGTTTCCAAAGAGACACTCACTCTCTTATACAGGAGAAAACCTATCTCACAAATATATATAGAAATAATTAAGGAAAGAGGAGAACTCAAGAATCTGAGAAATGAACTTGAGATGGGATGATTTCGAATGTTGGGAATGCATCTATTTATAGATGCCAAAATCTGAACCTCAGGTGTTAATACGCGTGAAGGAAAATCAGAATGAAATTGCCTTCAGCTACACAAATTTTCTTCAGTTGCACATGGAATTTGACTAAATGCATATGAATGCATTAATTATGCCACTTGCCAACAATATACTCACCCATCTTTGCCCGAACAAATAATATTTTCGTTAAAAAAAGTTGACCTTGAAGGAGACCCCTCCGCATGAGTACGAGGTTCCATTTGCCCGTGCAAAATTTAAATTGAGGGATGTGCGCGAGTAGGCAGGAACCCGAAGGAGAGTACAACATGACTCAAACTCCAGAGTTACCCCACAATATTTTAGTAGAAAATATGTTCACACGAATATCGAACCCGCAACGTCGGAAAATTTCTTCACACGCCACCTCAGACCTTACCAACTCGCATGCATACGTCGTATGGGCAATAAATAACAAATAATATTTTAGTGCAGCTGAACTTGATGACTTCTCTTTCGGGGGAATTAATTATTATAACAGTTCACAATTAGGTCAACACTTGCAAATGAAGCATGCTTAAAACAAGTTCACCAAAACAAATCATTTGTTACTCTAATTCCCTTGTTACAATCATGAATTTAACTTAAATCAATGTCACGACACTCCGAAATTCCACCTTATCATCACTTTCGCCGGCCGATTCATCTCTCACACTCCCACCGCCTCCATTTCTCCCCTTGTACCACTTCGCTACACACACATACACCAAGAAATTCACACAGTTTATCCCTGTCAAAATCCAGTAAAAATAGTCCAGCCTGCTTTGATTGAGATCATCCCTCAGCCACCCTGTTTTCACCCCTCCTGTAGTTTTCTCTATGATCTTGACAATGGCGGTACTCAGCCAGCTTCCTATCCCAATCTCACACAGAAACATGGCGCTGCTTATGCTTCTTGTCCCATCCGTAGCCTCGTCGTAGAAGAATTCGAGTTGTCCCACGTATGTGAATACTTCTGCTGTCCCGATGAGGAAACATTGTGGGAAAAGCCAGAAAACGCTGACGGCGGAATGATTTCCCCTGCGGTTTCTTTCAACCAATGCGGCTGAAACCATGGCGAAGATGGAGACAAACAGGCCGATACCCATTCTCTGGAGGGAGGTTATCCCTCTTGGATGGCCTGTTTTGGCACGGAGAGATGGGACGATGAGCTTTTCGTATATAGGTACCAATATCAATGCGTTTATGGCACTAAAAACCGGGGTGGAGCTTGCCGGGATTTCGAAATGAGGTCCAAGTTTTCTGTCCATGACGTTGGCCTGGACGATGAAAAACGTGGAGAGCTGCGCAAAGGAGATGGCGAGGGCGATTGTTGTTGCCCAAACGGGTAGGATTCGGACAAAAGATTTGAATTCTTCCACTTGTGTTACAGTACAGAGTCTCCATTGATTCTTGGTGTTGCACTCCGGGTTTGTTATCACAGCTGCTTTATCAAGAAATCTGCAGGTAAAATGATATAGTTAGATTGCATTTAGCTTATTATTAGAATTATGTTTCCTTACAAGGAAAAAGAACAAGTCTTTAGCAAGAACTATTGTGAAATACCACCCAATATTCCAATACATTGAATAAGTACTTGCCTGTATTGTTCCGTGTGAGCAAGCTTTCGTGCACCAAATATGGCAGATTCTCTGGTGTTCACCTCATACAGATGATCTCCTCGCCCCACTTCGACGCCTCTAACATGATTCCTCACAGAAGCCACAATCACTTGAACAAATCGTGTAAAAGCACTTCCCATCGGCTTCTGATACCGATACTTTGTCAAACCAACAACCAAGATAAAGATTGAACTGATCATTGCCGCTGTTGGAACCCCAAACCCCCAAGTCCATCCGAACCGCACTTGTATGTACACCAAAAGGGTTATCCCTGAAAGGGCTCCCATGTTTATGGCAAAGAAAAACCAGTTGAAGAAGCTGTATTTTTTATGTGCTTCATTTCTATCAGATTCGTCAAACTGGTCTGCGCCAAAGGAGGAGACGCATGGCTTGATGCCTCCGGTCCCAAGGGCGATAAGCGCCAAGGCACAGTATAGGAAGGCTGTTTGGCTGGTGGACGCTGGAATGCAGGGCTTTTTCGTGCAGTGAGGTGGTCTTAAGCTGTCTATGGAGGCTGAAAATGTAAGCAAAACCATTCCCTGATACGAAAACACGAAACTATAATGAATTAAACATTGGTGCAATGCAGAAGACCAGTAAATTAGATAGAAGAGCATCTGAAACTTGTTGATAAATCTACAAATGCATGCGAATTAGACATGAGAAATCGAGGACCGCGAAGGCAACGGCTTCAATTAATTATTAATAACTGGTGTATGCATCTTAAAGATTGACTTATATTGTAAAACAAAGCCACATACTTATTTTAGCTTCTTTATATCAACCTGTCCTTTGCAGTACAAAGAACAGTTTCGTTTCCTAAAGAGAAGCCCATCCGTGAGTTTAAACGAGAGACTTTCTTAAATTTTAAGTCATTTTACAGTTATTTCTTGTGAAGTTGATGCAGAACAAATATTATATAGTACTACAAATATAACTAGGATTAATAATGAACTTATGGGGAGTGGTATCAAATTCTTGAATAAGCTAACTAGATTTGAAAGTTTAAATGTTTGCCGGTAAATAAAGAAAAGATTTATGTTTTGTTGGTTCTTACAACAGCGTAGATGCAAGAAAAGATCATGATGGTCAGGAAACGGCCCAAATATGCATCAGCAAGAAAGGCTCCAAGCAATGTAAGAACATAGGCTGCTCCAATCCAATCTGTTACGTGTGTGGCGGCATTGGGGATAGGCTGATGCATTTCACGTGCTAAATAGGGCACCATACTCACAGCAATTGCAAAGAACGCCAACCTCTCAGCCACCTCATTTACTGCACTCAAGAAAAAGTACATAAGGCCAGTGGCTTGACTGTATTCATAAAAAAAATTTAGCACTTGGGGATGGCCGCCCTGGCCCAAGCTCTACTACTACAACAGCATGATTTCAAGTATCCTTTGTAGTATATAGAAGAACTTGGGAGACATGGACAACTTAATATATGGATATATTGATCACTGTTGCAGATAAATTAATTACACTTAAGATTTCGACAATAATATCGTATCGCAAAGGAACAAACCTATGATGAAAGGGGAAGCTTTCCATCCTCCGGTGGACTGTTTATCAGCAATCCTCCCTTTATAATCAACACAACCATTCGAAACCAAGGTTGAAGACATGCCTTGTTCCTACAAAAACCAAATTCCATGCAATTTAGGAGCCAAAAAAAAAAAAAACAATCAAACTTAATGATCACTGAGTGTGATTTAAATTCCTGCCTTATTGTTTATCTTGTCTTCAATCCCGTCCATCGATAGCTGTCCGGCGCTCATTTCTTCGTGTTTTAGAGACAACTTGTTGGTATTTTGAGAATCACAAGATAATTGCATTTATATACAAATTAATGTGTCCTTGACAGTTCATTGTTTTCGGGCTCAAATTTTATTTAAATTAAGTTTGACTGGTAACTTTGAAGTAATTTCAAATGCTGATTTTGACATGGTCGTGGCTTTTTCTGAGCGGCACATGAGTTTATTATACTTGTTTCTTACATTTAAGAGCTGGAAAAAATTAAAAAGTGTTAAGCAAATAGTGTCCTTAATAATACAGACAAATTATTACAGTTCAATGCTGAAATATATATTATGAACCATAATATATATTGTTATATTGACATAGTCAATATAGGTGCCGGCCAAACATTCAGTCCAATGAAATAATAAAAATAATGAAAGGTTAATATTATTACTCCATAAGGTATGCAGATGCAAGAAAATTAGACAATGACTAAATGAAAGAGTACTCCATTGTGGCCTCCCTGGGCTTGCATACAGCTTCCAAGGCCTTAACTTTCGGTATACTAAAGCCGGTGCCTTCTGTCATGTCCACCGGCTCCCCGTCGACCCTCTCCCACTCGAAAGCCTGGATCATCGCCCCTAGGGTCAACCCGAGAACCCTGGTGGCAATACCTCCACCGGGGCATTTACGACGTCCGGCTCCAAAAGGCAGCATGAACCCTGCATCTTGCTTCCGGCCTGTTTCGTGCCTTTCGGGGATGAACTTGGTGGGATCCTCCCACGATCTTGGATCCCTATGAATGGCCCATAAGTTCACTAACAACATGGTGCCCTTTGATATGTCGTAGCCACCAACTACACAATCTTCGGAGGATTCGTGAGGTATGAGAAATGGCACGGGTGGATATAGGCGCAACGTCTCGGTTATTACATTTTGTAGATAGGTTAGTTTTGGTAGGTCTTGCTCGTCTAACTGTCGATCCTTTGGGACATTGGCTTCGATTTCTGATCTGATTTTCTTGATTGATTCGGGATGGTTAAGTAGTAGTGCCATTGCCCATTCCATGCTTATGGACATTGTATCTGTTCCCGCCACCAATAACACCTATATTTGTGAAAAATCAAAAGTTAACGAACCAAAAATGTTATTTCTACTAAATAAATAGTACTTCATTTCTACGATGGTCCACAATAACAAACAATTACATGGTGATTTGAAATATTTCAGGATCACAAATAGTTTTTATTTACTTAAAACTTAAAAGCAAGGTTTAAAAAAATGTGAAATGTGAGAACCGTGAACACCATATGTTAAGTTTTACAACTTTAAACAGGTTTGTTAATTATTATGAGTTTAACGTTAAAAAAAAATTGTTTTAAAATTTTGTTAAAATTTTTATAATTATCGCATACCAAAAAAATCTTATTTGAAATTTGGCAAAAGAGAACATAGTGAGTAAGCTCATTTAACCACACTTAATGTGGTCAACTTAGAGTTGACGTTTTCCCAAATTATAGCATTGTCCTCCTCATATTTAGCATTTAATATCATTTTAGAGCAATACTTAAACCTTGTAATATAACTTATGTAATTATCTAAATTAATAGAAGACATAAATGATTCCGTTTCTTGTTGACACTAATTAGTACAACTCAATCTAAGATTTGAACTTTGAATTAATTAAGCAAACCTTATTTTCAATCAGCATAGTTGTTGAAGTATGCTTCTATCAGATTGAATGAGAATAGAGATGAGATCGGATCGAATAGTACAGATCAGATGAGCTCGGTGTTCAGATGAGTTCATGGTCCAGATCGAATACTGGGATCAGATCGATGTGATGGTCAGATGAGTCTTCGGATGAGTTCATGCAGATAGATAGCTTAAGTATTGTAACTTGGTTAGAAGTGAGATGAAGTTTCCGTAAAGCTGGAAGCTTGCAGGCAGATCGATGCAGATCGAAGTGCGAGAGCAGATCAGACTGATGAATGAAGGCTTATCGGGCTGGACCATGTTGACTTTATAATTGGATTGTAAGTTACTGTTGACCTAAAGCCCAAGATAAAAGTCGGTGTAATTCTTTATATAAGCAGATGGAAGATGGCCGCAACGAACATAACAGAAAATCAAATTCTTCAGAATATATTGAGAGAGAAGAAGGAGAGATTTTGGAGGAGAAAACTTGGGCGGAGATTGTGACGGAAAGATTCAAGTATCAATAGCTTGAATCGTGTCTGTATCTAGCATTAAGAGTTTTCTGGTCTATCTCTGTAATAAGCTATGTTCTTGAGCTTGGATTGTTCTGTTGGTGATTAATAAAATGGTTGTGTTGCTCTCTCGTGGACGTAGGCAAATTCATTGCCGAACCACGTAAATACTTGTGTTGTTTATTGCTTTCGCGTGAGTGTTTGAGTTTGATCTGTATGCGTTGGTTTTATCGGTGTTTCTGGGATTATTGTTCTTGTTTCCTTGCGAGGTGAATTCTCGGAATACCAAATTTTGGATTGATTCCTAACAAGTGGCGCCGTCCGTGGGAAACTAAGTAAAGATGGTGGGATCAATGAAGTTTGATATCGAGAAGTTCACGGGCAAGAACGATTTCTCGCTCTGGAGAATTAAGATGCGGGCAATTCTGATACAACAAGGATTGGTGGAAGCTCTTAAGAGGAAGGAGGAGATGTCTGATGATATAAAGAACAAGGATGAACTACTCGAGAAAGCACACAGTGCAATTATTCTCTGTCTGGGAGATAGACCTCTTCGGGAGGTAGCCAGAGAAGAATTTGCAGCGGCTGTGTGGCTTAAGCTTGAGAATCTATACATGACGAAATCTCTGGCTAACCGTCTGTACGCGAAACAGAGGTTGTATTCCTTTGTGATTAAGGATGAGAAGAACCTTGAAGACCAGATCGAAGAATTCACCAAGATATTGGATGACTTAGAGAATATTGAAGTAAAGCTAGAGGATGAAGATCGGGCTTTGATACTTCTGAATGCTCTTCCAAAAGCATATGAAAATTTCAGAGATGCTTTGCTGTATGGATGAGAACAGACGATAACCTTGGAAGAAGTTATGTCTGCTATTCAATCCAAGGAACTTCAGAGAAAGTCAAACAAAAATACTGAATCACATGGAGAAGGTCTTACGGCGAGAGGCAGAAGTGATAAGAGGACATCCAGTGGGAAATACAGGCCAAAGTCCAGATCGAAGAGTCAAGGAAGATACCAGAACAGAAACTTGGGTAATATGAAGTGCTATGCTTGTCAGAAGGTTGGACATCTGCGAAGAGATTGTCCGGAAAGGAAAGGGAAGCAGCAGGAAAAACCCAAAGAAGATGGTACTCTGGCCGTATCTACAGATGGATATGACTCAGCAGAAGTATTGGTGGTTTCTAAAGGTGATCAAAACCACGAGTGGATACTGGATTCAGGATGCTCCTTTCACATGTGTCCTATAAGATCTTGGTTTGAAAAGCTGGAAGAAGCTGATCAGGGCATGGTACTGTTGGGGAATAATCAGTCATGCAGAATAAAAGGCTCTGAAAATATCAGAATAAGGATGCATGATGGGATCGACAGAGTACTCACCAAGGTGAGGTATGTGCCTGAGTTGAAGAGAAACTTGATATCATTGGGAACGTTTGATGCTCAGGGATATTCATTCAAATCAGGAGCAGAAAGTATCTCAGTGTCAAAAGGATCTCTAGTTGTTATGAAGGCTGTCAAAAGAAACCTCTTATATGTACTACAACGTGAAACGAATATTGGAAGTACAACAAGTATTCAGGAACAGCAAGACAGAACCAAGCTATGGCATCTGAGGCTTGGACATGTAAGTGAGAAGGGATTACATGAGCTGTCTAAACAGGGTCTGTTAGGTGGAGATAAGATTGAATCACTGGAGTTATGTGATAGTTGTGCTCTTGGGAAATCAAAAAAAGTATCATTTGGTCGAGGAAGTCACACAACTGAGCAACCATTGGCCTACATTCATTCAGATCTATGGGGTTCTTCTCGGACAGAAACTCATGGTGGAGGCAGATACTTCATGTCTTTGATAGATGATTACTCAAGGAGAGTATGGATATTCATCTTAAAGACCAAGGATGAAGCATATGACAAGTTCAGAGAATGGCTGATGGCAGTTGAGAACAAGAGTGATAAAAGAGTTAAACACCTGAGAACAGATAATGGGCTGGAATACTTATCAGATACGTTTGTGAAGTTATGTAAGGAGAAAGGCATTACCAGACACAGAACAGTGGCAGGAACTCCACATCAAAATGGCTTGGCAGAGAGAATGAACAGAACTCTTCTAGAAAGGGTCAGATGTATGTTGATCAATGCTTCTCTACCTAAGTCCTTCTGGGGAGAAGCATTATCTACTGCGTGCTATTTGGTCAATAGGTGTCCAATATCCAGCGCGATTGGTTTCAAGACACCAATGGAAAAATGGAGTGGAACACCTGCAGACTACTCAAGCTTGAGGGTATTCGGATGTCTTGCATATGCTCATCTGAAACAGGACAAGTTGGAAGCAAGGGCAGTCAGATGTATATTCATTGGGTATCCAGATAGGGTGAAGGGTTATAAGGTTTGGAACCTGGAGTCAAGAGGTCCAAAGTGCTTCAACACCAGGGATGTGAAGTTTGATGAATCCAAACTGGGATATAAAATGAATACAGATGGAAAGGACAGTCAGATCAGTGTGAATGATAAACTACCGATTGAGGTGGAGTCTTCTGTGCCAGATGAAGATTCAGATGAGATGCAAGATGATGATATGACAGCGAGTGATCCAAAAGAGGACTTAAGTACTTATAATCTTGCAAGGGACAGAACCAGAAGGGAGATCAGAGCTCCTAAGAGGTTTGGTGAAGCTGATCTGGCTTGGTATGCGCTGACAGTAGCTGAGGAGGTGGAGTATTCAGAGCCGAATACATATGATGAAGTTATGGCGAGTAAACAGAAAAACAAGTGGATTGAAGCTATGAATGAAGAGATAAACTCACTTGAGAAGAATCAAACCTGGAAGCTAGTAGACAGACCGAAGCATCAAAAGACATTGGGATGCAAGTGGATCTATAAACAGAAGGAAGGAACTCCTGGTACAGATCAGATCAAGTATAAAGTAAGATTGGTTGCAAAGGGTTTTGGTCAAGTAGAAGGGATAGATTTTAATGAGGTCTATTCTCCAGTGGTCAAACATTGTTCCATCCGAATTATGTTAGCACTGGTGAACCAGCTCAACTTGGATCTTGAGCAGATGGATGTGAAAACTGTGTTTCTACACGGTGACCTGGAAGAAACTATTTATATGGAACAACCAAAGGGCTTCATACATCAAAAAACCCAGAACAAAGTCTGCTTACTGAGAAAATCATTGTATGGGCTAAAGCAGAGTTCGAGGCAGTGGAACAAAAGGTTTGATGAGTTCATGATTGGTATTGGTTTTATGAGAAGTCAATATGACAGATGTGTCTATCTGAAGAAGGATGGTGGGCAGGTTATCTTGTACCTACTGATTTACGTTGATGATATCTTGATCGCAAGTAAAAGTAGGACAGAGATATCATCCTTGAAACAACATCTCAACACAGAGTTTGAGATGAAAGATCTGGGTGAAGCGAAGAGAATTTTGGGCATGGACATAGTGAGAAACAGGAAAAGGCAGGAGATTCATCTAAGTCAGAAGAACTATTTGAAGAAGGTTGTTCTGCGGTACAACATGAATCATGCAAAATCTGTCTTGACCTCTCTGGGACAACATTTGAAGCTATCTGCGAATCAGTCACCTGAAAGTGAGGAAGACAAGAGGAAGATGGTTGGTATTCCATATGCTAGTGAAGTGGGGAGTCTCATATATGGAATGGTGTGTAGTAGGCCTGATCTGGCATACACAATCAGTGTGGTGTCAAGATTCATGGCTAATTCAGGAACATATCATTGGGAAGCTCTGAAATGGATTCTCCGATATCTCATAAACACAACTGGGTTGGGGTTGAAGTTTGAAAAACAGCAAGATGAGATTGATCCGGTAGTTGGATATGTGGATTCAGATTTTGCTGGGAACTTAGACACTAGAAAGTCGTTGACTGGTTATGTGTTCACCTTTTATGGCACAGCGATCATCTGGAAGTCAAATCTACAGTCAGTGGTTGCCCTTTCTACCACTGAGGCAGAATTCATAGTTGTTACTGATGCCATAAAGGAAGGATTGTGGTTAAAAGGGATGATAGTGGAGTTGGGTGTAAAACAAGATCAAGTTGTAGTACATTGTGACAATCAAAGTGCAATACGCTTGACGAAACACCAAGTCTATCATGAACGATCGAAACACATAGATGTGAAGATGCATTTCGTGAGAGATGTGATTGAAAAAGGAGATGTGATCCTTGTGAAGATAGCATCAGAAGAAAACCCTGCAGATGCTATGACAAAGTCACTGCCGTATGCTAAGTTCAAGAAATGTTTGGACTTAGTTAATGCGGTGGTTGGGAATTAGCCAAGGGGGGATGGAGAGCAACATTCAACCTGAAAGAATCAAGGTGAAGATTGTTGAAGTATGCTTCTATCAGATTGAATGGGAATAGAGATGAGATCGGATCGAATAGTACAGATCAGATCAGCTCGATGTTCAGATGAGTTCATGGTCCAGATCGAATACTGGGATCAGATCGATGTGATGGTCAGATGAGTCTTCGGATGAGTTCATGCAGATAGATTGCTCGAGTATTGTAACTTGGTTAGAAGTCAGATGAAGTTTCCGTAAAGCTGGAAGCTTGCAGGCAGATCGATGCAGATCGAAGTGCGAGAGCAGATCAGACTGATGAATGAAGGCTTATCGGGCTGGACCATGTTGACTTTATAATTGGGTCGTAAGTTACTGTTGACCTAAAGCCCAAGATGAAAGTCGGTGTAATTCTCTATATAAGCAGATGGAAGATGGCCACAACGAACATAACAGAAAATCAAATTCTTTAGAATACATTGAGAGAGAAGAAGGAGAGATTTCGGAGGAGAAAACTTGGGCGGAGATTGTGACGGGAAGATTCAAGTATCAATAGCTTGAATCGTGTCTGTATCTATCATTAAGAGTTTTCTGGTCTATCTCTGTAATAAGCTCTGTTCTTGAGCTTGGATTGTTCTGTTAGTGATTAATAAAGTGGTTGTGTTGCTCTCCCGTGGACATAGGCAAATTCATTGCCGAACCACGTAAATACTTGCGTTGTTTATTGTTTTCGCGTGAGTGTTTGAGTTTGATCTGTGTGCGTTGGTTTTATCGGTGTTTCTGGGATTATTATTCTTGTTTGCTTGCGAGGTGAATTCTCGGAATACCAAATTTCGGATTAATTCCTAACAATATCCATTTGAACATTGAAAACATTGAGATTAATTAATTAAAGAGTAGAATTAAGTATATACATTACTTACAAGTATAATCCCTTTAATAAGCTCGTCTGTATAATACTCCGCCTGATCACTTTCTTGCAGCGACAGCAAGTGACCGATCATCGTCTTCTCCAAGCTCTCATGGCTTCCACCACACTCCTCCTTCTCCTTCGACGCCATTTCCCTCCGCTCATTCACTAGATCTTGCAAGAACCTGTCCAGTTTCCCCATCAGATTCGCGAACCTCTTCTCCAAACCCTGGAAATCCACCCACTGCAGAAATGGCAGAAGATCACCCAAGTTGGTGTTCCCACTGTGCTCCAGCATCTCCCTCATTATGAACCTCACCCTCCTCGCCTCTTCCGTATCCCCCACATTCTCTCCGTAGTATCTCTTCCCAGCCATGGTCATGGAAAGCACGTTGAAAGAGAGCTCGATGAACTTCGACTTCAAATCCACCCTCGTCCACCCTCCACCCCCGAGCTTTGAATCACGCTGAAGCTCTCCGAGAAGCAGATCGAGTTCCCTTTTCCGGGTTTTCGCGAACACGGCGATTCTAGCCGGGGAGAAGATCTCCAGCGCAGCGATACGCCGGAGGTTCCGCCAATGCTCTCCGTAGGGGGCGATGCTGATGGTGGTGTTGTTGTAGCTGAAGTGTTTGGTGGAAAGGGTGGAAGGGCGGTTGGCGAAAACTATGTCGTTCTTGGTGAAACATTCTTCGACGGCGGATGGAGAGGTGAGAACCAGGACTCTGCGCACGCCCAGCTGGAGCTGCATGATGTCGCCATACTTGGCGGAGAGAGCTTCCAGGGTGCGGTTCATTGGCTCTTTGACGAGGTGGAGATGGCCTATGAGTGGCAGTGAAAATGGGCTTGGGGGTCGATTTTGTCTTTGTTTTCTGAGAAGAAGAAAAGGTTTTGATGCTAAAAGGGAAGCTAATATGATCACAAGGATGATGCAACACAAATTTGGTTCCATTTCTGGATATATATTAATTATGGTTTTCTCTGCAAAACTTTGGTTGGTTGGTTGATTGATTATTCAATTTCTACGTGCATATGTTTATATATATAGGATCGGAGATAGTTGAACCAACTTGCAAAAGAAGTGTCTCTTTTGGCTGGTATATCATTATTATGTTAAAGACACAACACTCTTGGTGAGGTTTGATCTTTGAAATCAAATGAAATAAATTTTGGAATACTTTATGTGTGAAGACTCAAAATTTCAGAAGCACCTCCCCAACCGATGGAATTCAAAAAAACAAGCAGCTGATTTGGGAGAGGGTGTAACAACCATAGTAATAGTCATAGTAATGGAAAATGATGGAGAATTGTAACAGCCATTGTAACATCCATGGTAATGGAGATTAATGGCTATTATGGAAGATAAATGACTGTTAATAGGAGGCCTTTGGCAGCTATGTGAAGCCTGTAAATAGGGGATTAAGCTGATGGAAAAGAACACACAAATTTGAGCATATGCACTACCCAAGTTTCTGTCCAAATCCTGAAATTTCCAGCAGCAGAGAAAACGTCATTCCTATCGATAAATTGCTTTAAATCCCATCTCTACCGTTCCTATTATACCCACACATGTTTTGAATAACATATCCAAATTTTAGCTCAATCCAACGGTTAGATATACGTAAAAGTCCTTCACAATAATACGTGGCAGATTCTAGTCGAGAAGGGAGCGACTCTAGTTCGTCGACCAAAAATGGTATCAACTGATCTTCAAAGCCGATCTTCACCGTTCATAATCTTTTTCACATCCTTATGAACGCTGACAAAATTTGTGGTTGATCCGACGGTTCAATATTCCGAAAATACTTCTGCAAGTTGACTGAATTTTGTTGCATACAAATCCGAAAATAAGGTAAGTGGGTTTTTGTTTCTTTAAGTCATCTTTGTTTCAATTCGATGGAAATCATTGAGTCTTGTTTCTATTGGATTCTTTTTGTTAATTTTGATTCTCTAAGCATTATTCTAAAAAACCATCGAAATCTTTGTTTGGGCTTATTCTTGTTTGAAATCACCAAGTATCCGTTTAAAGTTTTGATCGTACACTTTTTGTTTTATGTCCTTTGATTCCGTATATTTTTCGTTCCACGTGAATCCTTTATTATGCTTCATTTTGAAGTACCTTATGATTTGTTATGCATTCCTTTGCTAAGCCTTTGTTCAGATTCATTCTGTTATTTTCGTTCCAATTGATATCCATGTGATATGTTCGTTTGTGATGATTCTGATTTGAATAATGGCGCATTAGGAAAAGCCTGTGAGGGAAAAGGCCCCAAAGGGAGTCTGTCTACGGGAAAAGGCCCCAGAGGGAGCCCATGCGTGGGAAAAGGCCCTAGAGGGAGCCCGTTTACAGGAAAAGGCCCCAGAGGGAGCCCAAAACCAGTAAAAGCCCATGGTCATTATGATAAGATATGAATAAATATATTTTTAAAAGAATGATGTTCCTGTTTTGAAAACTCGATCGTACATTCCTCGTTTCATGTCCTTTGATTTTGTTTCATGTTTCGTTCTGTACGATTCCTCTGTTATGCAATGAGATCTTGAAATGCACTGTTAGGATTCAAATTAAGAAATGGTAAGGAAATTCCGAAAACATGATATGATAAGGCCCTGATGCGGTGGGTTATAATAACCGTTTAAGGCCTCGTCCCCTTAGAGGAGTAACAATTAGGGACTGATCAGTAGCCAAGATTAACGAGATGAATAACAGTGCCATGTATAAGTTATGATTCGGTTATGATATGTCTTGATTCTTTGTTTCGTATTCTGTTTGTCTCCTGTCTTGACTCCTATTGAATTCGTATCATGTATATATATTCGATATTTGTGTGTACGATTGGCCCCCACTTGCTGAGTGTTTCCCAAAACACTCACCCCTTACTTTCCTCCCCAGATACGGGCGAAGATGAGTTGGAAGATGATGAACAACACGTATTTTGGGGTTGGTGATCAAGTTCAAGATATGGAAATTCAAGAATTTATTTCAGTCTTATTTCTTACTACGTTAATTGCTTCCGCACTTGTGTTTTTCACTGTAAAAAAACAGTTATGGTTTATGAAATAGACTGGTTTTTGGAAAGATTTGTACTACGAGGCTTATTGTTTCAATGTTAAATTGTTAAACAACGCCGATGTCAACTAGGCTCGGTTCCGGGACGTGACATTATGTGTCAAATTTGGTTCCGTTTGAACATTTATTTATAAAACGTTTTTGTAAAAAAAAAAAATTAAAAAAGTTTTTATAAAATATTTTAAAAGTTGTTTTAAGAATAAATATATGTTTAGACAACTGTTCTATAAATACATTTTTAACATTTCGAAAGTAACGTTGTTCATATTTGTCTTCCATAGTTTAATTATAAAACATCTAAAAACACATCTCAAGTGTTCTGTAAAAACTATACTTGGAGAACAATTTTTAAAAAATATTTTTAAAAAACAATTTACAATAATTTTATCCAAACACATACTTTAATTTTTTCTTGATTTATAAAACACTAAAAACGTTTTTAAATTACATGTCCAAACGAAACCTTGATCTTAATGTAATTAACACTGATATTTGGTGTAGCTATGTGTTTACTCGCAACATGCAGTGGTTGACCTACATGGTCCCGAAAGAATGCGATCGCCTCCCTGAAATTATAAAAAAAATTAGTACTATATACATACAAAATATATCTTTTATATATAAATTTAATTGTGCAACCTCCCCTTTGAATTTTTTTAAAAAAAACTTAGTACTATATATATAATATATTTTAGAATGTTGATTTAATTTTATATTGATTAGGACGGTCTTTGATGAATAAGATAAGAATAAATTTATTTTAGACTATAATAGATTTGACAGTATGCTTTGTATTGGCTCATATTTTTTTATTTTTTTTTTTTGGAAAACGAAATGTCTTTTATGCTTGAATGGGACATGAGAAATTTGATCCAGTTTACTCAATTTTTTCCACCTGATTTCTTTTTGATGGTGTAGACAATTAAATTTGTCAACCTTCAAATATGGCAAGTACGAAATAATTAAATATCAATAAAACAATTAGCTATTTTTGGGAACATTAAATTCCTAAAAAATAAATAGTTAATTAATTGATATTTTAATATATTTTGTGATCAAATCAATATTTTTAAATCAAGATTGCATCTTGCACAAATTGGAAGAGAATACTAATATTTTTAGTATTTGAGATCAAGTCTTGCATCAAATAGAAGAAAATACTAATATTTTTAGTATTTAAAATCAAATCTTGTGATTAATGGAAGATAATCACCAAATAAATAATGAGGAGCCAATCAAATTGCGACACCTCATCAAATAAAAATGGTAGGAATCTGCATCCTTCAGCTATAAATAGGGGCAGATGACCAAGAAGAAAACACAACAAAGAAGACTGAAGCAAAGAAGTAGAAGAATTCAAGATTTTTCTCTCAAGTCACATTCAAGAAGTTCAAGGCGCAATTCAAGGCGTTCTTCTTCAAAATCATCAAATTCGAGAAGATCAAGGCGTGACTCAAGGGATTAATTGCGTTCTTCTTCAAATATACTTAAATTCATTCAAATTCAAGAAGATCGTGTTCTTCATCAAATTCAAGAAGTTCGTGTTCTTCATCAAACAAATCAAATTCAAGAAGATCGTGTTCTTCATCAAATTCAAGAAGTTCATGTTCTTCAACAAATAAATCAAATTCAAAAAGATTGTGCTCTTCATCAAATTCAAGAAGCTCGCATTCTTCATCAAATAAATCAAATTCAAGAAGACTGTGTTCTTCATCAAATTCAAGAAGTTCATGTTCTTCAACAAATAAATCAAATTCAAGAAGATCGTGTTCTTCATCAAATTCAAGATAACAAATTTCAAGGCGCGATTCAAGGAGTTCATCGCGTTCTTTCCAAATTTTGAAGTTTAATTCGATATCAAGGTGTTAACCCATCGAATTAACTTTATCAAGACATCAAATCAAATCTCAAGACATCAAATCTTCTTCTAGAAGATCAAATACTCAAGAAATTCAAATTCATCAAGAAATTATCATTGAAGAGGAAAATCAAGGGATTATCTAGAGATTGTATTCACTAATCTTTATTAAATTCACTTTGTATCAATTTTCTATTTCTTGATTTTAAGAAATAAAGAATTTTGAGCTACAAATTTTGGCACGCCCAGTGGGACCATCTCTACCCTTCATCCCTTCATCTTTTCTCTTCACCAAAAGTTTTAAGCCACCATGTCTACTAATGAAAATATCTCGAGCATGAAGATTTCTGCAATGAAGTCTACTGGAAGTCTTGAAGTCATCACGAGAAGTATGTCCAAGAAATTACAAATATCTTCGGAGGCAACCCATTTCCTTGAGACTCATCCGAACTCTCACATAGAAAGCGTGATGGTGACAAATGACACAACTCTAGAAGATCAAATAGAAAACTTGACAAAGGCCATTGAGGGACTTGCAAAACATGTTCAAGAACGAGACTCCCAAATTATGAAGTTGATGGACAAGATAAATCATACTTATACAAGTTACATGGACAAAGAAGATGAAACTAATGATGAAACTGAGTCATCATTGAAGAAAAAACAAAATTAACAAACTAAAGACTTATATTTTTCATCTGATGAGTCAGTTTCCATGGACCAGTTAAAAGACTTCATCATGGGTACTATCAAAAAAAAATTTGACGGAAGCTCCAAGCCATCTCTCACCTATGCCAAGCTATATTCACAAAGGATTGATAACTTAAAAATGCCAAATGGCTATCAACCTCCAAAGTTTCAACAATTTGATGGCAAAGAAAACCCAAAGCAACATGTGGCTCATTTCATTGAAACGTGTAACAATGCTGGGACATACGGAGATTACCTAGTCAAGCAATTTGTTCGTGCACTAAAAGGGAATGCATTTGATTGGTACACTGATCTGGAGGCATGCTCAATTGATAATTGGAAACAACTAGAACAAGAATTTCTCAATCGCTTCTATAGTACTCGACGAGTAATTAGCATGATTGAGCTAACAAACTCACGACAATGGAAAGAAGAGACTGTCATTGACTTTATCAATCGATGGAGAAATTTGAGCCTTAACTGCAAAGATCGATTGTTCGAATCTTTTGCAATTGAGATGTGCATCCAAGGTATGCATTGGGGACTTCGATATATCCTTCAAGGAATCCAACCAAAGACATTTGAAGAATTTGCTACTCGAGCTTATGACATAAAGTTGAGCATAATTACAAGTGGAGCAGAAGGGCATCCAACTCAAGAGTATCACAGACCAATAGAAACAGAAATTTTCAAGAAAGATGATGAGTATTTCACCAATACTCCTGACCCACAAGAGTATAAACTGTGAACGGTATCCACCAAAAGTCTTACATGTGGTTAAACTGTTATGTGCTCCACCAAAAGTCTTACATGTGGTTAAACTGTTATGTGCTCCACCAAAGGTATTACATGTGGTTAAACTATTATGTCCCCACCAATAGTCAATTCATGTGGTTAAAATGTTATGTCCCCACCAATAGTGAATTCATGTGGTTAAATTGTATTTCTCCCACTTATGGTATTTTATGTGGTTAAAATATTAAATCCCCACCTAGTCTAGGGTGATTAAGAAATATATACTCTTGGCTCGCATGAGTATAAACTGTGCACGGCACCCCCCATCTCAAACAATCAAATTTTTGAATTACGTTATGACTTGATCCCTATATTGGGTATGTAGGCAACTTAGATATATTCTGAGTACAGTCATGAACTTGTTGTTTTCTTTTCACATGAAATATTAATATGTCTTATATTTTCAGTGAAAGTTAAACACAATCAAAAGATCAAAAAAAAAAAAAAAACTTCAAGTCTTTTTAGGCAACTTCAAGATAGATCCTTGACGTGTTCAAATTCTTGATAACGTCATCATCGAAAGGAGAAATATTTTCAATCATAGTGTATTTCCTCAATCTTATGAAGTGGTTGAACACTGAAAAATATTCCTCATTGTCTCTTCAAGAAATTAAATTATTTTCACTTCTTCAAATCACCAAGCCTTCAAATTATGCGCTTCCACCATCTTGAGTTGATTGGACCTGACCCACCTTTCGAAATCTCTCGAAGTATGTGATGTGCAGCCGCAAGATTGAAAAAAAAAATTCAAATATCTGTTTCATCAATGCTGGTGAATTCTTTGGCACCTTGAATGACTTCATCATATAGATGTCCGACGATGGAGAGGCCCAACAAAGAATATGTAAATGGTTCACAATGTAAAAGTCAATAGTTTATTATTGAGTGGACACCATGCTTCTCAAAATATTTTCATAATATTGGAATCTCGATCGAATGTGAATAATGAAGCATACACGGGGTCGTATATTTGCACTGCCTGAAGCCTATGATCACCCTTACAAAGAATGTCTTCAGTACACTTCCAATATCATTTGATGTAATGAAATTCGCCAAATAATTGAAGTGTACTGTCTCGTATTGCTTTTTGTTCAATGATCCGTCGCTTCGATGATGGATATGAATAGAAGGTAGAAAAAAAATTTCATCCAAAGAAGATGCATGAAGGGGAAATAAAAGTTTCTATCTTTCGCTTACTTGGTGAAGAAGAAAATATGGATGCAAGAAAATTTGGAGGGAATTAAATTTGAATTGAGCATTCGTGAAATCTCAAAGAAATTGCTGCAAGTAAATTATCGTGACTTATTCACTCAAAAAAAATCATTTGTGAATAAGTCTCGAGGGGGCATTTGTAGACAATTAAATTTGTCAACCTTCAAATATGGTAAGTACGAAATAATTAAATATCAATAAAACAATTAGCTATTTTTGGGAACATTAAATTCCTAAAAAATAAATAGTTAATTAATTGATATTTTAATATATTTTGTGATCAAATCAAGATTTTTAAATCAAGATTGCATCTTGCACAACTTGGAAGAGAATACTAATATTTTTAGTATTTGAGATCAAATCTTGCATCAAATAGAAGAAAATACTAATATTTTTAGTATTTAAAATCAAATCTTGTGATTAATGAAAGATAATCACCAAATAAAGCAGGAGGAGCCAATCAAATTGTGACACCTCATAAAATAAAAATGGTAGGAATCTGCATCCTTCAGCTATAAATAGGGGCAGATGACCAAGAAAAAAACACAACAAAGAAGACTGAAGCAAAGAAGTAGAAGAATTCAAAATTTTTCTCTAAAGTCACATTCAAGAAGTCCAAGGCGCAATTCAAGGCGTTCTTCTTCAAAATCATCAAATTCGAGAAGATCAAGGCGTGATTCAATGGATTAATTGTGTTCTTCTTCAAATATACTTAAATTCATTCAAATTCAAGAAAATTGTGTTCTTCATCAAATTCAAGAAGTTCGTGTTCTTCATCAAACAAATCAAATTCAAGAAGATCGTGTTCTTCATCAAATTCAAGAAGTTCGTGTTCTTCAAAAAATAAATCAAATTCAAGAAGATTGTGCTCTTCATCAAATTCAAGAAGCTCGCATTCTTCATCAAATAAATCAAATTCAAAAAGATTGTGTTCTTCATCAAATTCAAGAAGTTCATGTTCTTCAACAAATAAATCAAATTCAAGAAGATCGTGTTCTTCATCAAATTCAAGATAACAAATTTCAAGGCGCGATTCAAGAAGTTCATCGCGTTCTTTCCAAATTTTGAAGTTTAATTCGATATCAAGGTGTTAACCCATCGAATTAACTTTATCAAGACATCAAATCAAATCTCAAGACATCAAATCGTCTTCTAGAAGATCAAATACTCAAGAAATTTAAATTCATCAAGAAATTGTCATTGAAGAGGAAAATCAAGGGATTATCTAGAGATTGTATTCACTAATCTTTATTAAATTCACTTTGTATCAATTTTCTATTTCTTGATTTTAAGAAATAAAGAATTTTGAGCTATAGATGGATTTAATGTATCTTGAGTATCAACTTCATAACTTTATTTTTGACATGTGAAGTAACAATCAGTTCTATAAGGCTGCAGGGATTAGCGAGCTTGCTAAAATGATGTTCCAATCGAATAAAGATCGATTATATCATTTGATATATTTTCTTTTAAAGTTAACATTGTTATTACTTGTTGCAACTGCTACCGTAGAGACAGTGTTATCAACAATAAAAATAATCAAAATATCATCTCGTAATCGATTGGGAGATGATGTGTTAGATGATGGTTTGATATATACCATATATTGAGATGTGTTTGATGATATTGAAACTATTATTCAATATTTTCAAACTATGAAATTTTGGAATGTGTTATTGTAAAAATATATGAAGTTAATATATGAATCTTTATTATACACTTTGTGTTATAATAATTTTTTTAATTTATTGAATTCGTTTCTCTTGGATGAAAATCCTGGGTACGCCACCGACAACATGTGATCAATTGGTACATGTACAATGCCGAGACAAATTTAAAAATCTTGAGGTAGATTTAATTGACCTCTCTATATCTCATTATTATATATGTAATGTATAAAAAATGAAATATTTCGTACATGTTTAGATCCATTTAAGTTAATTGTGATTATGATCTGTTTAATAAAAAAACACACAAAATACGTGTGAAAATATAAATTAAAATCCGTAAAAGACAAGCAACTACTACGTTGATTTTAAGCATGATAGTTCTTAAATATTCCAGAGCTAATGCGCTAATCATTTGATATTTAAGAGCGTATATAATATTTTAGGGTTAGTTGGTATAAAAATGATCTAATTATTAAGCACCGACGCCGGTGTGTGTGAACGAAAAGATATTAACTAATTACTCATCTATTTTTGTCAACTTTAAGTTTTACAAATTAATTATTAGTATCATGCATCATAATCTTATCAAATTATATTAAGTTATCGTTCTTATATGATACATCGAACATTACCGATCACATTCATAAGTCAGTTGATGCCTAAGAGGAACTCGTATTTATTTTCATGTGATGCGATGAATTGGTCTCTCCAAAGAGGAAGAAATTAAACATATAGGTAGGATAGAAGAAATCATAAGTTCAGTGAATAAAATCAAAGTGTTAACACACTAGAGAACGAGTAAAATTGAGATGAGAAAAATGCAACCACCTATGCCCTTTTGACTCCATCTGTGAACACATGTAAGTACTTATAGATAAGTATAAAAGCTTTGGAAATGGAGGAAATAATGGCCGACATGACCGCCATGCCAAATTATCACGAAATATGTTTAAAGCTGAACATACATGACCAAATTGGAGATAAGATTCGACAACGAGATCTCAAAGCATAAAACCAAAATAGATAGATAGGTAAGAAAAATATAGTCTTTTCGTTAGCTAATGTGTCCACTTTTAGGTTTGGGAAATTTGCTTATTTGTTTTTTTATATTTGTCACTTTGTGATTTCGGCCCTATATATATTAAGATTTCAGTTTTAATCCGCTATCTTTTTTTTTTTTTTTTACAATTTTAATACTTTTTTCCAATGTGGCATTGGTGTAGCACCAATGTTATGCTAATGTGGAGCTAACATGTATAGTGTCACGTAAGCATTCTCGAAAAAAAAAAACTAATATTGTCAAAAATCAAAACATGCAGGACTAAAAATGAAATGTAAAAACATAGAGGATCGAAATCGCAAAGCGATAAACATACATGACCAAAATTGCAGTTTTTTCTTTAGATTTTGATATTTTAACTTTTGTTATTATATGATACCTTTTAAATTTTGTTTACTTTTATTCAACTGTTGATGTGACATCTGATCAGTCAACGGTTTTTCGACGTCGCTACATAAAATTTCAACGTCATATCAGCAGTTTCTGGTATCATGTCAACAATTGAATTGAAATAACCGAAAATTAAAATTATGTGCGTCAAACCAATTTTGTAAAATTTAGCATACCAAAACTCAAATTTAAACAAATTAGTTGGTAAAAAAAATTATTTTCCCAAATAGATATACATGTTGGTGTTTTTCATACCACCATATCCAAAAGTTGGCGTCGAAAATTAGTGAAATAGATTGAATCTTCATTTTATATGGAAGAATAAACTTCTAGGAAATAGATTGAATCTTAATTCATTTTCTTTGCAAAAATGTTTTGAAAAGAAAGATATATTATGATAGTTTTTTTTTTTTGAAGGTATATATTATGATAGTTTTCTTTGTGATTGATGTACATTTTCTAGTAGATATTATGCTGCATGTCAATGATTTTGTATGTTTATTTTTCAAGATCTGCATCTGTTTTTAAATTATAAAATATATTTTGCCCGACTAAAATAATATTTTTTTATGGAATAATGCAAAAGTAGGTAGAAATATTTTTTTGCGAAAAAAACCTTAGATAATGCGCTTTTTTTTAATTTCAATTTTGTTAGGATTATTGTAATAGAAATTCGAGTCTTATACAATATTAATATAATATATGTGAATTGAAATGTTGTGTCCATTTCACGTGAAATGAGATGGGGATTGTTTTCCACCAAGACTAGACGCCAAATCACTCGAGTGATGGTCCATTCTCCATCACTCGATTTTTCGTTTTTTTAACCCAACATAACATATTTGTTGGGATACGGTACCTTTATTCTCTTCAAGATGTTTGGTTGACTTCACAAGAAACTTTAATAAACAATTTATTATTATTTGAAAACTTGCGTTTTGATAAATAGTCTCTGTTGATAAATGTTTACCATTCTATTGAAAAATCAATAAACCTCACATTTATTTAAGTGTTCATCGTTAAATGAACCTTAATAACTTAATAATAACATCTCATTACATATATACCCCGGAAATCCAATTACAAATAGGTACCAATTTCCAATTAGAAAAGCCGTTTTGTAGAGCTGGTCAAGTAATGTTTGGCCTCATCAAGTTTAGCATTGCTTTTTTTTCCCCACTATGACGATTGATATTATGAAATTATCTTAATTGTAGAATCGAATGAACCATTCATATAAGTTTATAACACAAGGACAGTCAAATAAACTTCAGCTTTATCGGTTGCGATCCATGTACGAAACTCATTGCTTTATATATTTGTTGTTTTTAAGTAGGCTGTTGAAAGATACACAATTTGTTCCAACAGTCGGTTGAAAAACAATTCCAGTATGTCAACATAAAATGTAGATTTGCGCAAAAATATGAAAAATTCTTTGCTGTTTTAGGCTGCAAGGGAACTCTAAGCAACGTTTTCTTTGGCTAAACATAGTATATGTCGATTTTACCCAGATCACTTGACATCGAAGCTAGGTTACTCTAGACAAATGTTCATCCCAAAGATCCCTTAACCTAACTGGTTGGTAAATAACCTAGTAGGTCCATCAGTTGTGCTCGTTAAGCTTTGTAGTTTGTACATTTTCCCCCGATTTCTCCTTCATAAACTAAACCTTATGAGTCAACTTTGAAGCATTCGAAATAAGACTCCGGTATTTCTGAAGGCGAAGAAAGAGCTGACACGCATTTGAACTGTTACATAAAGAACTATTGTCAATATTTGTTCACAGTTTGTGACTAAACACAAATCAGAACATAGGAAAACATGCATGAAGTTAGGTGTGCCAACCTTGTGTTGCTTGTATTTCTCCCTCACTGCAACCAAAGAACTCAATGTTCTACTTGATTGCAAGTCGTGAAGGATGCAAACACATTCTCTTAAATCTGCTGCTTTGTATCCGGATTGACATTCAAGAGCCAAAGTCTACAGAAAGACAAACAATCACTGAGTTTCACAATTCATCTCATTCAGCAATCCAATGAGACTATCACAAAAATCTAAATAGACTTTACCCAAGGATGTTGCTTAGGATGTAGGATAAATCTTGAAAGGAATGTGACCGAGGCGGCCACCATGGAAGGCAAGAATTTAACACATCCATAATCCAGTAAACTTAACTCAGATAGGTAATACCCCAAGAACTCCAATTGTAAACTAAACCCCTGCATATGCCCAGGTAAATGGAATCAGCTATTTTAAATTCTTGAAAAATAATAATGCAACACTTGACAAAGCGGATAGGGTGCAAAACCTCATCATCTTTTTGAGCCATCCTTGTGAATCTTCTGCAATTTTAATTATCACAAGTAACAACTTTTTAGTCAAATGAACTAAGAAGATCTCAATAACTGACAAAAAAAATCATGATCAAATTCTACCTAAGGAATGTTTTCACGGTGGGATTGCCCATTTCAAATTTTAGGGATTTAAGCACATCACTCTCCATCTTTACCACGTCTTCCTTGGTGTATGTGTTATCAGTGATGTAACAAAAATCTTCCACATGTGGAGGACTAATCTCCTCGTATTTCCTAGCAATCAACCGCATACAAAACTCAATTAGCACATTCAAAAACACAAGGGGGTTGCACAGAAACCAGATGGAATGCAAATAACAATTTTCTTACGAGGCAATGAGCATTGAGGAAACACCAAGAAGTTGAAGTTTTTGCCTATTAATGGCATTTGAAGAAAGGAATCTGTCAATGTAGGAAACCGTCAAATACAATGTGTCGGAAAGAAGCTTGTACTCCTCCACAACCTCGACCAACCAATCTATTAAGACCCCTCTCATGTTTGCTGTGACATCCTTCTGGATTTTTTCTATGTAATCTGACAGTGGCCTTCTCTTGGGCTCCATCTGGGACACAAACAGAAAAACAAATCTTTTTTCATCTTCCCAATCAACAGATCCATTTGATATATCAAGAATAAACACAGGTAATCCAGAAAATTAATCATCGTCAATCAGAGAATTGATGCATCAGAATTCAAACTTATCACCCATAAACCCAAAACCGTTCAAAATTTCCACACAAAAATCTTAGTGTAATATGAATATCTTCTACAGAGTTATCATCCATTTAGCTATCACACAATGGTAACGATACGATTAAGATTAATTTACTTAAGTCCTGGCAAGTGGCAACTAATTCATGTAATTGCAAAATCTGAAACATGAATATTCCAAGAAGATAATTTGAGACCAGTTTTGGAACACCCAAACTCGGGCAATCGTATGCTTTCAACTCAAACTAAGCCTCGATATCCATATGCTTTTTAACTCGTAAGCTTCACCAACTAAATCAACAATCACATCCATCCAAACAAGAAACCATGTTCGATTAAACTCAGAAAAGTAAAATCACGAAATGAACCAAAGTTACACACACCTCCATATTGTGCAGATATCCATATATATCAGAAACATAAGCCCCGCACATCATAGGATCGTCACATCCCCCAACCACATCGATCCCAGAATCAAATTCCTCTTTCGCACTCTCACTTGTCCTCAAACTCACTTTCCGTTTCTTCGCATTCAATTTAGGCCCCTTTACTTTCTTCCCATCTCCAACATCAGATTTCACTCCCACATTTCGAGAAGGCGCGACATTCTGAATCTCACCCAACACCACCCTCTTCTTCTCGCTCCCTTCCTCGATGGACCCTGCAGCTGCTCTCCTCTTGGCAGCCAAGCGCGTTACTCTGACGCAGTTTTCTTGGTCCGCCATTGTAGAGTAGCTAAAACGGAGAACCAACGAAAGCCACGCAGAGAAAGAATGGGGGAAATGTTGGTGAGTAAGAGGGGTGGAGCAAAGCAAGTAGCTGAAGTATATAAGCTACATTTGACATTACAAGAACCGCCATTGAAGTGGAGGTTCAAAAAATTTTGATCGAGCGGGGGGTCCGCTGAAAATGAAAAGGGTTTTCGATTTAATTTCCAATTTTTGGCCCGGGAGGATTGTACAAATGGTTTGAAATTCGAGAATTTGGGGATTTGGGACGAGCTTCCCGGTTAAAACCTTTGGAATTTGGAAAATGGCTCTGTGATTTAAACACTTTCATGTTATTTTTCATCTTTTGACAAAAATTATATACAACTAATATAATTTTGGGACATAAGAATTGAATTTACAGCATACAACAATCGAAACGCGATTCTTAATTTATTGCATAAAAGTTTTGAATTGTCGTCAACTAGAAATATCACGGATTTGATTTTCATCCATTGAGAGAAGTGTCATTATCGAAAAAAATATTGTTTAGTATAAATATATTCATTAAAATAGAATCAATATCGTCATTTTATATCTTACTATAGAACTATCTTATAATATCTCCACTTCAAAGAATAACTATTTTTGATCATAAATGTATGTAGACATAAATACCATTGATATTTTAAAAGAGTATACATTTTTAACTAAAAAATATAACTTTACACACATACAATGCGTTTGCTCCGATGGCTAGTTTTTTTAATTGAAATGTAATAGTAATACCACGTTAGATAAAATCATGATATTTTATATTTTACTATTTTTTTTATTAAATTTTTGGAACACTCATAGTTTTGGTGTTGACACAAAGATGGCAGTTGATTTGAACACACGTGATTCTAATTCGGAGACCAACTCCTCTTGTTTAGAAACGAAACTGAAGTCAAGTAAAAGACGTAGACTGAACAAACCTCAAAGCCAAACTGAAATATGCCACGTTAGATAGAATCATGATATTTTATATTTTACGATTTTTTTATTAAATTTTTGGAACATTCATAGTTTTGGTGTTGACACAAAGATGGCAGTTGATTGGAACACACGTGATTCTAATTCGGAGACCAACTCCTCTTGTTTAGAAGCGAAACTGAAGTCAAGTAAAAGACGTAGACTGAACAAACCTCAAAGTCAAACTGAAATATACCAACTGAGTTGAATTTGACAAAGAGCCAAACTGAAGCCATCAATGATTCGAGTCATCCTCACCTGGTATACTGAATTCAGTTTAGGGAGCTAACTAAATCAGTTTCTCAAAGTCAAAACGTTCAGAGCTCAACTGCTTTAAATAGCCAAACCGACTTACCAAAACTGAACGAATGTCAGACTGACTCATCGAAGAGACTACGTGATCAAGACTGAATCAACCTAACTTTATAAATGTTTTCGTACACAACTGACGCAGCAAAAACAGAGCACTATAGTGTACTATCTGTCAGAGAATGTCCAAGGAAAATACAAGTTAGTGGATTCAATTTGAATTTGAAAATTAAAACCAAGCAATTAATCAAATAACCAAAGCCTAAATTTTTTTTTTTTTTTTTTTGAGAAAAACAGGGCGCGCTCGAGCGGCTAAAAAATTATTGTTCGCCAAGTACAAATATGTATCAAATGGTGCTTGAAAATGGCATTCGGTTTCTTTGAAAAAAACTTGCGCATATATTCGATTTATCAGAGGTAGACTGAATGCCTTCAGTTTACCCACAAAACACTGAGTTGAGGGACTTACGCATACTTCAAAAGCTTACATCAAGAAGCCGAAGAACATGAACACACATATATCAGTGCATCAAATCAGTGAGGATCACACTGTGCTTAAGTGTTGAGTTGTAATACATAGTGTTGTATTAATTTCATCAGTTGAGGTACTGCAACCTCGTTGTTACAAGAATCAGTCGATGACTGAGTTCTTGAGTCTAGGAGTTCTAGGATAGGTAGATTGAGTGTAAGTCCTAGTCTTGGAATGGGCTGTTGCAAAGTGTTATAATAGTCAAATTCTTCTAGAGTGAATCCTTCCAAGAAAGAAGAAGAGGTGACGTAGGAGATTTTGCTCCGAACATCCAGAAACAAACACCTGCGAATTTACTTTCAGTCATGCACTCTCACGCACTCACTGCTTTGATCAAATCATTTTATCATAAGTTCAATCTGTTAGTTGGCATCATTCCGCAACGTATTATTTGTTTGTCAATTAACATCGACAAGCGAAAAAAAAAACGATTCAGTTGACCAACCTCAATTGAACTCAACTTAGTAGTCTTAGGGGTCAACTACTACAGTAATATCGAGAAAGCAGTTTACGAACACCCTATCGATCCCATCATAAACTTATCATGAATTGTAATATCGAATTTAAGTATATACCTTACCATGTGGAGTTAGGTTAAAACATAAATTAGAGTACATGCCAATTGGAGACTTCATACATAAATAAAATAATATACTTCGTTGTTAAGTGTTTTTGGCAGATTATCTTCTCCAAGTTCTGATTTAATGAACTCCTTATGTGAGAAAATCAGTCATTCACAACCACTGATAAAGGATTGCTCGAAAAGTTAATGATTAGTAATCTTTTTTAAAAATCGAATGGAATCGGTCTTATACATACATAAGGAAGGTAATCAAAAAAGAAAGAAGATGAGTTCACTCCACAAGAAAGGGCATCAGTTTGCAAGGGATAATGCATAATATTATGTAGTCACTTGATTTGGTTATCAATTAAATAAAATTTCAAAAATCAAATCAATTCAATTTATTCTTTAAGTTAATGTTTTCAATAAATAAATACAACTGAATAATTTTTCCAATATATATGTATATATAATCAAAATATGAAAGATATTTCTCCCCACAAAATTTATTTTATTTCTTGTTCAATATTTTAAAAAATTTAATGAATTGAAATAAGATATCATTTTAAAAAATTCGAAATAAAACATGAAATACATTAAAAAAATATCACTTGAATTTTATACTATTTGATTATATTTATAATAAAAACATATTAACGATTTAAACATATTGATTTAGTACTAGTTATGCGATATAAGTTTGAAAAGTTGATACGAATTTTTTTTAAAAAGAAAAAAACACACGGTGGAGTAATATTAACATTTTTTAAGTGTAAATAACACTTCTTTTCATTTAATGTGATTATACATCAATACAAATTAATTTTGGATACTGTTGTCAGAATAAATATTTAAATTTATTTTTTGGGTCGAAATTTTCTATCTTATGAGATTTCCTTACAATAATTGAAGAACGGATGCAATGAAAATATTTTAAGATTTTTATATATAACACTTATTGATCATAAGTGTTATGAATACACAAGTTTACAAAGAACAAAACAATTTAAATATTTAATACAAGTCTTTTTTTTCCTCGATGAATTCTAGATCTCTTCTATTCCTCATTTTTGATTCTCTAATTTGTTCATGTAATGAATCTTGCATGCCTTTCTTCTTCCACTGGAATCACCTTATATAGTTGCATTGGTACTCCCAGTGATCTTTAGGTTTTCCTTCAATTAGATTAATTGATTAATACCAACATGCACCATCCTTAATTATTTTGATTACCCATTGTAAGTAAGAAATATGTATACGTCATACAGTCTTACAGATCTAGGTCCAATCGATCGTATGTTGCAATTGACGATCGAACCGGAAAACCGTTTATATAATATAATATAATGAATAATATATTCTGAATTTTAAAAACCCAAGATGTATATAAATAATGGTGTGACTTCATTTGAGGGGAGGATTGTTGTGATATCAACCAAAGTCCCACATTGGTAGATCGAGAAAATGATCATGTGTTAATAAATGGAATGATATCTCCATTGGTATGAGGCCTTTTGCAGAGGCGCATCCAGGAGTTTACATTAGGAGGGGCCGACCAGTATTTACAATAATAAAAATAATTATTATATGTTTATATATAACTCTAAGTTTTTTTTTAAACTTATAACTCTCAATAATAAGAATAAAATAAATAAAAATAAATATAATATCTAAAGTTAATATGAATTTTTTTTTGACAGTAAGTTAATATTAATATATTACCAAAAGATAAAAATCAAATTTTTTTTAACTTGATAAAATATCAAATTATATCGTTGTACTAATGAGATGTTATTGTCTCATTAAATCAGTTTTTTTGTATAGTTAGTAAAGACATGTTAAGAGAGTCCTAAACTTAATTCTAAAAAATGTTTTATTTATATATATAATCAAAAGAATTAAAGAAATAATATGTAACTCTCATTCAATAAATTAAGTTTTAATTACATTTTTAGAAGAAAACAAACTGGAAAAACAAGTGGATACGAGTTTGTTTTTTGTCCAATTCGATGAATATATTTTTCATATAGAAAAAAAATTGTAACTTGCAAGTTATTAAACAAAATCCGAAATCAAGACGCAATAAGAAAATAAAATTCATCATAATAGGAAAAAAAATAACGAAAAAGGTTAACATAAGTCACATAACCAAACGAAAAATTATGAAGTCACGCACTAACCCAATTTTAATAATAAGATAAACCGAAAATTTATTAATATTGGTTTAAAAAACAATGAAATTATTAACGACCAAAAGATCCAAAATCTCAAATCTTAAAATCACGTCAAACATATTAAAAATCGAGTAAGGTATTGTGTATTGAAACCGAGTATACTATGAACTTTTAAAAATTAAAAATTTCTCACGTTTTAATTTTTTTTTTCAAATAAAAGTTGTTAATTTTTCAAATAATAAAAAAATAAAAGGATATAAGAGAGTTTTAAATAAAGGTGTTAATTTTTCAGATAAAAAAAATTAGAAGTGATAAAAGGATTTTAAATAAAATAGGTTAAAAGAGTAATATAAAAAGTTTTTAAAAAAAATCAAATTTAAAGTGTTATGTAAGTGAAAAGAATCGAACATGCATCTTCTGACAAAAGTGAAGGAAGTCCCGGCCACTAGACCAAATGAATGAACATGGTTAATTTTGGGCCAAATATTTATATAATATTATTCCAGAAAATATATACATATATAATAAAAAAATTTCAAAATTTTTGGGGGGGCCGTGGCCCACCTTCGCCCTATGGTGGGTCCGCCCCTGGCCTTTTGAGTGATTCCAAAAGCAAAACCATGAGGGTTAGACTCAAAGTGGGCAATATCATACAATTGTGGAGATATCCGAGTTCCGTTGTTCCAACAAAGGTAGCGTTACAATGTAAAATATTGAAGCAAGAAAGTAAGCCTAGGATTGAAGAATGAACGAGAGAATTGAGAAGTACAAGACGGCGATGATGGGGAAGAAGGTATCTAGGGTGGAGCTCGCCCAGGGTGGGTGAGCCCCTTACCCTAGCTCAAACCTCGCCTCAAGGGTGAGATCATGCATTGGATTGCCCGAGTAGGGCGAACCACAGATGAAGGAGTGTGTTGTTGTACAGTTGATTTAAATTAAATTTTGAATGAAAATAATGATTTACGAATGTGAGATTCTTTTTTGGCTCTCTATATTTTTGAGTTAATGAGACTTATGAATATTCATATTCTTGAGTTAATTTTAAGATCAATTGAGTTAATTAATCTTGCATGACTCTTTATGTGTCTTTTGAATCTTATAAATAGAGTGTTCATTTTCTCAATCCATACACACAAAAAAGATATTCAATATCTCACTCAAATATTCTCTTGTATTTCATATTGTTAGTTTCTCAATTGTCCTCCATTAAGTTTTGGTGATAAAATGAATGTACGATTTGAGTTCTCCGGAGTAGTGATATAAGAAATCAAAACTAAATTAAATTTTAAAAATGCTGTAATATATATATATATATACTAAAAAATTCACTGAGAAGTAACAATTAAATCCGTTGCAAATCCTTTAATAAATTACCTTCGCAATGACTTTGTCACGGAATTAATGTTGTGATTAATTCTCTGGTCGCTAATATTTTAGAGATGAGTTATTAATCCATGGCAAAATATAGTAACAGATTATTTCGATGTTAGCACACGGACATTGCACACATACCCGTATCAAGAACGTGATTTATTTTGTATATGAGCTGCAAAATAAATTAATTAAATTGGATCGTTGGACCTATTCTTTAAGCACTATGAGAAGATTATCATCAAATGGTCCCTATTCACATATTCATCCTTCATTAGAATCAGAAAATAATGAGTTGCGCAAGGTCAGGCATATACATATATATATATATATATATATATATATATATATTTTTATGGTGCCCAACACTATATGTCCACTTCATGTCTACAATGTACAAGTCAACTCATCTATTGTATATGGTGAACATAAAGTGGGCATATAATTTGGGCACCATAAAAAACTCTATATATATATATATATTTCTTAGAAAGACTAAACTCAAAGTCTCTAGCTCCTCTCCCATAGCGTCTATATAGTAACTTGAACTCAATTGAATTCTATATTCTTGCTAGTCATTTTTTCTCAATTTTATAGTTAGATGAATCTGTTTTAAAGTTGAAATCAAGTCAAATTTTTTTAGGATCCCCGAGACCGTGTGGTTAGTACGTATCGGTAGTGATTCTCCGATCATGTTTCATCAAGTGAGTGTTAAAAGATTATGCTTTTGTAGAAGTGATTAAATTTATAAATTATAAAAAATTTAAGTGAAATCAAAAGTTGGTAGTGTTTGAAAACAAATGTGAAAATCTAAAAATCAAAGTTAGGTAGTGCTTGATATATACGTGATTATAGAGTAATTTTAACATTGACCTTTTTATTAGAATCACTTTTGGAGAATCATAATCACTATATGACTAACTTTTGGATTTAAATTAAGTTAAGCATAGAAACACACAACAATCATTTTTTTAAACCAAAATCTAACAATCATTTTTTAAAACCAAAATCTAACAATCATTTTTTTTAGCGATTGCAAACACTCTTTAATATCATGGGTTCTCACATTTTAATGGAAGTCGATATCATGTGTTAATGATACATAAGATAAAATTATGTCACGTTGATAAATACTCCAAATGTTACATAAAAAAATCCAAGATTTTATAATTTTTATCGCATTTTTGGAAGTGTTTGCAAAAGATCATGCTTTTGTAGAAATGATTAAATTTACAGATTATAAGGCCATCTCCAACCCATTACGCTATCTTGGTGTCACACTAACTTTAAAATAGTGTAATTTTTGCACCAAATTCAAAACTCATCTCTAACCCATTAACTCTAAATTTACACTAAAAAGAATATTCTCGAAATATTCTTTATTATTTTATTCACAACAACTAATTTATTCCACAAAATATTTTTAAACACCATAATTAAAATATCAATAATACCTAAAATAATTTCTATATAGATATTAATTAGAAATATTGATGAATTAAAACTTTAAATTAAATCTATTTTAGGAGATATTTTTTTTAAAATTCAAAAATGTAATTTCGTTATTTAAATACTTAAACTTCTTAATTAATTGAATATAAATAATTAACTATTAAAAACATTAAAATCACACGTAAAAATAATCTGAATAAATCAAAATGTAAATTTAGTTGATTATTGAATAAATTAAAATTTTAAAATAAATAATTAAAATTTTATATAATAATATAATTAAATTATTAATAAAAAATCTTAATATTTATTATAATAAAAAAATAGAAAGAAAAAACAAAAAAAAAAGGGGGAGGGATAGCGTTGCTACAGTGTTGCACCAAATTTGGTGCAACACTGTAGCAATACGCCAACCCAGCTCCAATTCAAGCGCCAATTTGGCGTATTACGCCAAATTGGTGCCTGATTGGAGAAGCTCTAAAAAAGTTAAGAAAGATCAAAAGTTGGTAGTATTTGGAAATAAATGTGAAAATCTAAAAATTAATGTTGGGTAGTTTTTGATAAATAAATGATTATTGTGATTTTAACATTGACATTTTTATTAAAATCACTTTTGGAGAATCATAATCGACTAGCTTTTAGATTTTAATTAAATTAAATATAAGCTAACACACAATTTAAGTTTAAGAAACACATAAAAATAATTTTTTAAAATCAAAAACTAATAATCATTTTTTTAGTATTTTCAAATACTCCTTTATAGTACGTCGCTAATATGGTATACAAAATTCTGAATGTCGGGCTTCATACTTTAATATATTCTTAGTCACTAAAATCCCATCAAGACCTAACGGCCTTTCTATACATTTTAATATTATATATAAATTAAATTATAATTTTTATAGAGAAATTGCATATATCACCCCGTGAAATCTCGTGTTTGCTGGTAACCCCTTGCGAAAATTTTTTGAGCTAAAAACTCCATGTGTTTTCAGATCGATAGCACGCGCACCACTCCCGCTGTGTTTTATGGCTCACGCGCTGTTAGATGCGAAAATGCAAGTGTTTTTTTTTATAAATTCGGTCTAAAATACCTTTAAATGATACACAGTCAATTCGGCATTTGAACCTGTCACCTTCATCTTCTCCGATCGCGACTCCGGCCAGCCATATTTTATACGTCGCCTTGCTTGCTTTAGACTCCTCTTCACCTCCCCTACAAGCCTCGACCTTTTCCCCTTCATTTTCTTCCCTCAATCTGTCGGGCCAGCTCCAATCTTACGCGGGTACTCACCGCGAAGCTGACTGGTTCTCCTTCATTTCCGACCAACTTCGACCACCAATCTTTCAAAGAAACCCGATCTGTGACCCTCTTGTCCAGACGAACAAAACACACACATCAATTTCTCCGATCCTACTTCCTTTGGAAAGATAAAATAGGGGCAATTTCGTCATTTTATTTTTTTATTATACTAAAATGTGTGCGCTGTAAATGTGAAATTATAGTGAGTTATTAGCTCAAAAATATTTCACAGGGAGTTATACACAAACCCAACATTTCACCTGAATGATATATGCCATTTCTCCATTTTTATAAATATATTTATACTAAAAAATAATATTTTTAAATAAAAATAATAATTTTAACTCAAATCAGCATATTATATATATAATATTTTTCATAACATAAATAATAAAAAAAATGATATTTTTGCGTTGAAAAATTACATTTGGACATAAAAAATAATTTTAAAATTGATCGAATCGGACCAGAAATCTCACATAGAGGACAAATCACATAAGAATTTTTGTGTTCATTTTACTGAAACATAGAAGACTTTGTGTAACTAGATAGCCAAATTCGAGCAGTATTGCCTTAATTTTATTAAAAGCTTCACAATACTAACTAATAATAAATTTTTAAAAGGTGCATACAAAAATTGTAAAATTTATTTTTAACGGTAATTCATCAGTGATAAAGCATTGGAATCCATTTGCATTGTCAAAACTTATAAATTTGATTTGGTCTTTTTTTTTTTTTTGAGAAACCCCAAAAAAGTGAAATTTTAGTTATTGTTATTATTTTGAAGGAGATGATATTTTAATTAATAATTGGGTCCTCACAGAGAATAAATTTAAATTCTTTGACATTAATTAACAATTCAATGCACATACCTATACTTGGGGACAAGTAAATGGGTCAGGTCCCTACTAGGCTGAGGCCAATTCATCTATACCCTCTACTGGATTCCAATCATTTTACTCACAGCTGGAATATTTTACACGCTTGTCGATTAATTCGTCTAATGATAACATAGAAATAGTAACATATATACCAAAAAAGAAAATAAAACTGACATTGGGGCAACTAATTTTTTTTCTTTGTACGAATTCAAGTAATTCATAAAAAAAATAGAATTCAAGTAATTTTATTGTATTTTAAATTATATTTAGTTTGAATATACGGTTCAAATGACAACATTGGATTAGCTGATTTGAAGTGAATAGAATTATGTATACTTGTGAAATATAGGAGATTTCAAATATTTTATTATAGTTTTGAGTCAAATGAATATAATGGATTTGATACATTGTTTGATATGAATAGAATTATGTATACTTGTGAAATATAGGAGATTTCAAATATTTTATTATAGTTTTGAGTCAAATGAATATAATGGATTTGATACATTGTTTGATATCAAATTATTCGAATTCTTCGATCTAATAAATTCAACCTTATAATGTATTCATGTTGATATATTTCTATTTTATGAATTTTAAATACATGATCTTCAAATAGTTTGACCTTATTCGATCATCTGAGTCATTTCATTATTTGAAAAATTGACTTAAAGATGAAGTTTGAAATGATTCGTAAGATCGATTTAAACACCTTCATTCGGCTTCAAAATTGGCTTAAAACCGAAATTGTATGATTTGTAATATACATATTTGAAATTTACTGAAACAAGTGTGATGAATTTTGACGAAGTATTTGATATCTAAGTCACATATCAAAATATAATTGGTGTGAATTTCAAATCAATATTTTTCTCAATGTAAAAATTTGGGTTCCGTTTGAACCTATACTTAAAAATCTTTTTCGTGTTAAAAAAGTGAAAAAACTTAAAGTATGTGTGTTTGGATAAGATTTTATAAAAAAAAAATTGATTTTTTTTTTAAAAGTGTTCTCAAAGTATAATTTTAAGTACATTGGAGAGATGGTTTGAAATATTTTTAGAATATAACTATGGAAGTCAAAGATAAACGCGCAACATTATTTCTGTGATGTTAAAATATTTTTATAAAATTGTTGTTCAAACACATTTATTTTTAAAACAACTTTTAAAATATTTTCTAAATTTTTTTTAAAAACACTTTTATAAAAATATTTTATAACGTCCAAACAGAACTTTGGAATTTCATTGCAATGTATTAATTATATCGAAACAAGTACCATCTAAAATCTTTGTTCATTCAAATCAAATTCATAAAGTCAAAAACATACATTTCCTCTCTTTGTTTCCTCTTTGGCTTTGCAAATTTACGAATTATTCTATGCTACAACTGAAGTATTTATCCTCTTATAATTTGATCAAATATTTACTATTGAAATACAAGCACATATATCAATTTTTATAAAAATATTAAAGACTTATATGACCTAATGATATTGAAATAAAAGTAAAAATTATACTTTTGATAAAGCATATACTAACTCGTTGAACTACCAAAAACCAAACCCATCCATGATAGTTAATATATTTAAATCCTTCGTGCAAACAAATTGTGAACAAGTTGAAAGAAGAAAAAAGGATTCGGTCACTTAACGAGTTACGATAACGTTTTGGCCGCAGGTTTATGAAAATCAATCTAACTTGACAATTTAATTTAACTATTTAAGTAATTTTTCTAACAAACTTTAAAATGATCAATAATTCGAATTTTAGAGTCTCTTCCAAATTCGTGCCATAATTTAATCTACTCGAGAGTATCCATATATTACAGATAAAACAATATTTAGCACTCTGCGATAACTCAAAAAAAAAAAAAACAGATGCGTTTTCAAAAACTGGGCATAAAATCTCTACAAATAGGGAAAATATTCCTAATTTTCAGAATATATTTAATTTAACACAAGAGTTTCATGCCAAAGTGATAATTGTAATTTGACCACACAATGAATTTTGTCTTGATTTAACACCTAATGAGAGTGAAACAAGCCTATGCATTAGACAGCAAAAAACGTAAAAACATAGCAGCCTATACGATTAAAGCGCACCAGCCAATGTCTTTTTCTTGAACAACATTTTGATACCTTATTGCCTTTTTTTTAAAAAAATTTAAAGCCTTATTGGCTTATTTTATGAATGAATGTATTGTGTAGGCATGCTGTTATTTTCTTAATTTGCCAAGGACCCTTGATTGGACACCAAAAGACACTGGCTGATCACCGAAAATTTTCAAGGCAAAATCAAGAGATCAACTCATGAAATGATAATCGGTGAATAAAAGATGAACTGAATATATATCATGAAGAAACAAATATTACTCAGTCATAAGAGCAGTTGAGCAAAGTTCAACTGAAAGTATGAAGACCACTCGAGTTGAGTTTAACTAAAACCTAAGCCGATCGAGAATCTGTGCAAGCCAATCCAAATCAAACAGAATAGGTTTTTCCATACCAGACAAAAGCGCCGAAAACAGAAACACATTCAAGGCATCAGACATAAACTGAGAGGATTTTGAGAGAACCCTAGGAACTATAAGAGAGTCTCACCAATAGGAAACATTATATTTTCATGAAACACAAATTTTGTTCCCTTCCTTATCCTAGATTCTTTCCTATCTAATAAGATATATAATCTTGTACAAAGGAAACTAGATCTTATAACACATCTCACATCTTCCTCCAGTCCTTCGACCACTGGCTCCGACCTCCACTAGATCCCCCCTCCTCTTGTCATTCCGGATAGCTCGCCCCTCTCAGTCCTGGCCCTAACCAAAGTAGACTATCAATCCTGTCCTCAAGCAGCCACTACATCTCACCTCTGTCCCGAACTCGAGCTGCAATATAGCTCTTCCCGGGCACTTGTTCATCTGACTACGCCACCTTTGCCACTAGTCTTACTGCCTAGTGGACTTCATCCCGGGCCGCGGTAGACTACCTCCTGGGCCGAGGTGGACTTCTATATATATATCACAAACGTTTCACGGTTTTAAAAATATCGTTCGAAATTGTATTGAATATTAAAATGTTAGAACAAAAAAAAAACCGTTGCAATCTTTTGCTGTCACGCCCCGAAACCGGGCCTAGTTGACATCGGCGTTGTTTAACAATTTAACATTGAAACAACAAGCCTCATAGTATAAGTCTTGCCAAAAACCAGTCTATTTCATAAACCATAACTATTTTTACAGAGAAAAAACACAAGTGCGATAATGCGGAAGCGAAATTAAAATTTAAAGTAAAAATATTTCTTCAACTTGAACTGATCCATCCTCACCAACCTCAGAACATATTCTGTTCTTCGTCATCTAACTCATTTTCATTTTTATCTGGGGAGCAAAGTAAGGAGGTGAGTGTTTTGGGAAACACTCAACAAGTGGGGGCCGATCGAGCACGATAAACACCAAAATATATTTACATGTACTCATGTATATTTTATAATCTCGAAACAAAAAAAAGCATGCTGAATTCGAACAAATACGAAGCAAATATTGCAATGTTAATTATCTCATTTTCCGTGGTTCTACTGATCAGTCCCCTATATGTTACTCCTCTAAGGGGCGAGGCCAAAGGAACGGTTATTATAACCCACCGCATCAGGGCCATATCAAATCAAATCAAATCGTCGAAAATTCCTTAACTATTTCTAAATCGACTCTTAACAGTTCATCTCAAATATTTCCAAATAATTCTAACATGCTTCAAATAATATCACGAATAACCAACAAATAATATATATCAAAGTGAAACGAATATTATCATGCCGATCGAATTTTCAAAAGCATAAGTATTTATGTTATAAAACTTAACTCACACGCAAAAATAAATATAAGTGTAAAAACTTATATCACACAAAAGAAAAGTAGAAGCCCACTTACCTTATTTTCAGATTTGTATGCAACAAAATTCAGTCAACTTGCAGAAGTATTTTTGGAATATTGAACCGTCGGATCGACCTCAAATTTGGTCCGCACGTTCATAAGGATGTAAGAAATATTATGAACGGTTAAGATTGTCTTTTAAGGTCATTTGATACCGTTTCTGGTCGACGAACTGGAGTCGCTCCCTTCTCGATTAGAATCTGCCACGTATTATTGTGAAGGCCTTTAACATATATCTAACCGTTGGATTGGGCTAAAATTTGGATATGTTATTCAAAACATGTGTGGGTATAATATGAATGGTGGAGATGGGATTTATTGCAATTTAGCGATGGGAATGACGTTTTCTCTGCTGCTGAAAATTTCAGGATTTGGACAGAAACTTGGGTAGTGCATATGCTCGAATTTGTGTGTTCTTTTCCATCAGCTTATTCCCCTATTTATAGGCTTCATATAGCTGTCAAAGGCCTCCTATTAACAGTCATTTATCTTCCATAATAGCCATTAATCTCCATTACCATGGATGTTACAATGGCTGTTACAATTCTCCATCATTTTCCATTACTATGGCTATTACTATGGTTGTTACACCCTCTCCCAAATCAGCTGCTTGTCTTTTTGAATTCCATCGGTTAGGGAGGTGCTTCTGAAATTTTGAGTCTTCACATTTGCAACGGTTATTTAAACCGTTTCACCTTGCGATGATTTTTATATAACCGATGCAAACTTATTGCAACGGTTTTTCATAAACCGTCGAAACTAATATATGTATATATATATACATACAAAAATATATATAAGCATGTAGTTGCGATGGTTTTAGAAACCCATCGCACATTGCGATGGTTTTTTCAAACCCGTCGTATATTCTAATATATATATACACAAATATATATAAGCATGTAGTTGCGACGGTTTTGACAGAACCGTCGGCCATTACGATGGTGTTTTCAAAACCGTCGCAATGTGCGTCAGTTTTTTGAAAACCGTCGTACATTCTAATATATATATACACACACACAAATATATATAAGCACGTAGTTGCAACGATTTAGACAAAACCGTCGCCAATTGCTTAGGTAGTAACTTAGGTAGCGTTTAGGTTTGCTTCTAAAAAGTTCAAAATTTTGTGAAGGACAACTCATAAGCACTTTATAGACACTACCTTAATCCACTTAAGACAAGCGATTCAATAGCCAAATGGGCAGACTATTGACCTTCGTTTCTGCGTTGTTCCAATTGCAGAACTAGTAGGTGGCAATAAAGGAAGTGTGTATGGCTGCAAATTTGAAATTTCCATCTCAAGAAAAATAAGCGAATAGGTCACATCTTAAGAAAGGAAACGACCTTAATAATGGGGAGTGATAGACTCTTGCTACTGGAACATCAGTATGATTATGTAGCTTTAAACACAAAAGTCCCCGGATTTCGAGTCAAGAACAAACCAAGTGAAATCCTCTGAGGTTAAGTAGTTCGATGTGGTTACAATGTCAAATGAGCTTTCTCTAGGAACATGAAAGAGAGGAGAGACATTCAAGAAACACTGGTGATAAGAACTCGAGAACTTTTCTTAAGTTCCAATGTACCATATACACAACTTGCTAAATTTGTCTCAGCGGGAACAAACTTCTAGTCATTTACTGGCATTGTACATCATTACATTATTATCACGAATCCCCGATAGATGGCCACGTAGGCTGCTATTCCACTTCCAAAAGGAAAACAATGTTTAGGAAAGTATATAATCAGAGCAGAGACAAATAACAGACAATATGGCAGAATAAAGCAATAATAAGGGTAGGAAACCCTTATTATTATGGAGCCACTCTGAGATATAACTTGTCTGACCCTTTAAACATCGAAACCCAGGATGACCACTCTAAGGAAGTATTTGTGAGAGCTTCTAAGAAGCACTTCTCAGCTTCTAGGAAACCCTTTAAACACCGAAACCCAGGATGACCACTCTAAGAAAGTGTTTGGGAGAGCTTCTAGGAAGTCCTTCTCAGCTTCTCGTTAACAAAATTTCACAAAATTTCAAATTTTGTTAATGAAAAGCTGAGAAGTGCTTTCTAAAAGCTTTCTCAAACACTATCTAAATGGCTTTGGTTCACACATGAACTATATCATCGATACGGATCTTATGCTAGTCCTTCTTTAGATCAATCCTTCCGCTATGCTGACACTCAAACAGAGGATCAATATAACCAACCAAAGTCCATAAAATTCTAAAGATAAATACAGAACAAAACTTCAAAAATCACAATATTTCAAAATTTCAACTTCTTCATAACCAAATAAAATAAGTGATCTTACAAAATAGTAAAATATGACTATTAAAAAAATTACATCGATTTCTAGGATTAATCTTTGGCAAAATATCACTAGGAAACACTAGAATGGCTTTTAAATTCAGCTCGACTGTTTGAATCCACAATGCCATCAGCTTCCAAGAATCGACTTAGATGCTTATCATCCAAATGTTGCTGTCAAACGGGCAAAGAATTAAACAATCAATACTTTTTTTTACCAGAATTCCCAAGAAAAATAAAAGTTTAATTCAACATCCAATTCACAAAAACTTATCTTACAGATAAGCATTCTCTGTACTTCTCCCACTCAAGAACACACTCTTCTTTATCCCATAAACCCTTCAAGAACTTCTCCGAATACCACCTATACAAAGCCAAAATAGGCAATAACCGGTTAGGGCTCCACGAAATTTTCAACACAAAAAGAAAAACAATAGAACAATATTCCACCCCCAAAAAAATCCCCATTCACCACAAAATGTCATATTTTTTCTGAAATTTCAACATAAAATCCACTCAAACAAAAAACCCAAAAATCAAACATAAAAGATTACCTGTTGAAACAGCTGTGATAAGCAATCCTAAGATGAGCACAAGGTGAAGTTGCGGAAGTCGACGACCGATTGTTGTCCCTCCTTAGAATTCCCATCTCTGCAGATTATGTGAGGCCCAGTTAATCTAATTATATTTAATGATCATACAAATAAGTAATTAATAGTTAAGCAGTGGAAAAACGATTTAAAAAGAAGGATTTTGGGCCCATATAAATTTCGGCATGACCTCCCCATAAGTAGGACATCCCGAAAACTCAGACAACGGTTTATATGAAAATAATTCAAACTAGAACCTCAGCAATTTAAAATACCACACAACAAGTGCCGGCCAGGCACGACAACTAAATAAAACATTTAACAAACATTTGAGCCAGCAAGGCTCGATAACAACATAAACACTTTAAAACATGAACTGGCTCAAAGTAAACGGGATAACAGGAGCCAACGAATGGTACGATAACAACTAGAACAATGCTCGAGCTATAACACACAGGGGAGCTACATCGTCATGAAACTAAACCGCCCTGCCAAGTATGCGAGGTATGTCGTGTTGTGTGAAATCCAACACCCACGACTCGGCCTCCATACAACTGATACACGATACAACAGGAAGGCACAATAACGAATAACGTATGATGTCAAGATTCTAAGAGCATATCACACAGAAAATCAGTGTTCTAAAAAGCTCGCTTAAGCCACGCTTAATCTCGCTTAAGCTTTAATACGCTTAAGATCGATTAAGCGACCGCTTTTTAGAACGGAAGATTTCATTTTTTTTTAAATGAAAATATTTTTATAAATATGTATATTTATAGTTTAGAACTTGAATTATCTATTAAATCTTATATTTATGGTTAATCTAACATTTTATTTAATGTTTGTCTAAAAAAATTAAAATTACAGTAAATATTGAAAACGCTTTTTCACGCTTAAACTCGTTCTAAGCTCGAAAAGCTTGAACCTTGACATTCACGCTTCGACGCGCTCCACGCTTTTTAGAATATTACAGAAAATGCATGAGAGAATAGACAATCATGATAACTAGGCTTAAAACCCACCAACTGATTTCAAAATATTAACAACGGGTGCCAAGAATACAATACAACAGTTAACAAGAAACGATAGGCTCAATATGTGATGCTATGAACATCATGCCCTTTCTAGATGCCAAACAATATGTCAAATATATTAACATATAAACAACGAGACATTTAAATTCACATAACTCATATAGATCACTTAATTTACATAAATGATGTAAATATGCATAAAACAAGATTTATATGTCACCGTCGTATGTAACTAAACTGTAACATACCTATACCAACTCAACAAGGTTCAATGTTCACTTTGCTTTCCAAAGTTTCGGTCTACAACACATTAAAATATTCCAAGACCGAATACATTCACAACTCAAGCTTGAAATATGTCGCAACTCGAAGCTAAAACAAGCTGAATTGGAAAGCAGTCGAAATTCGCCGAAAAACTCGCCGGAAAATGTTCGAAACCAACTGGAAAAATAGGGGCTGGATCGAGTTTAAATACTAGTTCGAATACAGCCTCTAGGTAGTGAGAAAACAACAAAACCGAAAGCAAAACCTGTGAAGGAACGTAGCAGAAATCACGCGCAGAACCAGCTTACAAATAGGGTTCGATTTGGGCAGAAACGACCATCAAAAATTGTGATTCATGGCTCAAATCGAAGCTACGGATGTAAGGAAGAAAACCCTCAAACGGATCGAAGTTTGGACATCGAACGAAGGAGATAAGAACCGAATACAGCAGCTGCGCAGAGGATGACGGGAGCGACGGGTTTGGGGAATGAACTTGTCTCTCTTTTCTTTCTTTGTATTACACACACGAGACTTTGTTTTGATGATATTACTAGAATTTCACCTGTGCTATGCATAGAGTATTATTTTCATGTATTTTTTTTTGAAAAAATTAATAAATATGATTGTTTGAATAAATAATTAAAATACAAATAAATTAAGGTTGAATTGTATTAGATGATTTAAAATCTATCAATATAAATGTGTTTTCATTGTTGAGATAACTTTTTAAAAATAAAATAAAATTTATCTTGATATTTATTACACTACAATTGAGGTGATCAAAACGGATTTCAAATTCTTAGAGTATTGAAATCAATTTAAATTAATTATGGTTGAAGGGGTGTTTGACGGAGTATATAAGTTTTATAAATTTTTTTGGAAAACTATTAGAAAATAGTTTTAAACAGTTGAATCTTTGAGATAAGCTATTTAACATCCTTTAAGATCTATAAAAAAAAGTTTTTACACCCCTATTATTTTTTAAAATTTCTTATTTTAACATTTTAAAATTATATTATTTCCTAAATAATTTATTTATCCAATAATTATAAATTTGATGTATGCAATATTTGTATTTTATACAAAAAAAAATAGAAATTTTTTAAATTTTAAAAATTTAAATTTGAAATATAAAAATATAAAAAAATAAAATAAAAAAATAAATAAAATAAAATATAGATACATAATATTTGGATAAGGTAAGGTACATTAAACTCTGTAAAATTAGTATAAAATGTTCTTTATATTACCAAAAATTAATATATAAATTATATAAAAGTAAATAAACAAAACAAACTATAAGTATGATAATAAAAAAATATAAAAATTAAATTTATATTTATTTATATTTTAAAAAATTTTAGATCAACAATTATATCACTTAAATCATATATTATATTTTCTTGAATATCCTATGTTATTTCTATCTATATTTTTGAATTCAATAATATCTTATTTGAATTTTTAAATTTGATGATAATAATATCTTCTCTATTTTCAGAAATTATTTTTCGGTTAAAATATATATATATGTATGTATATGTATAGTTTAACTTCAATCGTATTTTTATCTACATTCTAAAATTTTTATATTAAATAATATATCGCTCGTAACATCATCGTTTTTTGAATATTTGTTGCATATATCTATATATGCATATAGAAAAATCAATCATCCTATTAAAAGTAAATGTTAAATTTTACTTGATAAAAAAATACTATTTAAATTTTTACAATCTTATTTTTATGTATATTTAAAATTTCTGAATTAAATAGAATATCACTAATAATATTATTATTTTTTTGAATATTTGTTTACTGTTATATATATATATATATATATATATATATATAATAAACAAAAAACCTTTAAATTAAATTTTGTTTCATAATTAAAAATATTTTTTTATAAAAAAAACTCTATCATATTTTTATAAAAAAATAAAAAAAATTAAATGCTGTAAAAAGATTATTTTGATTTGTGTTTTTAATTCAAACATATTTTTTTATTTATATTTTCAAAACTTTAGTTTAACTATTTGTAGCTGAGTTTTATGTTTTTATATATAAAAATGTTAAAGGTATAACAAATATCATATACAATTATATTTACAACAATAATATCCTGATATTTTGATATTTTATGTGATATTTTGTATTTAATTTATCATGATATTTTGATATATTAAAATCTTGTATTTATTTGTTGGCTTGTAAAATTTGATCTATAAATTTGTTTGTATTAGGCAAACACAACCAAAGATAAAAGCAAAAATTAAATAGTATTTTTATCTATATGCAGAACAATCACCTTATTAACCAAAAATTAAACTTTTTATTTTATCATGAGAATATTATTTTAATTTTTGTTTAAATTCAACCCATATTTTTATATATATTTTAAATAAAAATTATGTTTTCATCATAAAAAAATTATTTTAAATTTTTTTAAATTTAATCGCATTTTTACATGTGTTTTAAAATATTTAGATAAAAATCTCTCTCATTTATTCATAATATAATTTTTTTGAATCTATCTTTATCTATGAATTTAAATACATAATTATCTTTATTTGTATTTTTTATGCATTTACTACTTTGGAATGAAACTCGGGAAAAGCTCACTTTTCTTTTTTTAGTATACTTTTCTGTTTATATATATATATATATATATATAGATATAGATTTTTACATGTGTTTTTAAATATTTAGATAAAAATCTCTATCATTTATTCATAATATAATTTTTTTAAATCTATCTTTATCTATGAATTTAAATACATTATTATCTTTATTTGTATTTTTTATGCATTTACTACTTTGGAATGAAACTTTAGGCGGGAAAAACTCACTTTTCTTTTTTTAGTATACTTTTTTGTTTTTATATATACTAGTATTTCACCCCGTGCGATGCACGGAGTATTAATATTTTAATAAATAAAAAATTATTATTAATTTTTTAGAATATATATCATAAAAAATTTATATCAAGTTTATAATTAATATACATATAAAATTGATTTACTAACAATTAATATACATTCACAACGATACTCTTTTAAAAATTCAAAAATGTAATATTATATAAATTTTTTTATATATTTAATATGATAAATATTAGTGAGAACTAAACATATAAAAGTAACACAACACTCAAAATAATAACATAAATTGAATAAAATGATACATCATTGTATATATTTTAATGCATTCTATATTTTTCAGGTGGGTCCAGCCAGAATTTCGATTATCTTAAGCAAAACCTAATTATCATTTATAGCATTTATGCAAATTTTAACATATATAGGGGCAAAAAAATTTAACTGAAATTAATTGAAAAATAATGATATATAATCAAATTTTGAATCGAAATTGATACATTATTATAAATAACATTTTTTAAATTTTTTACATATATATAACACAAAAAGTCAACCATAATTAAGAATTCGTGATAACTTTCTATCAAATTTTTAATTTTGAAACAAAAAAATTGATACATTACAATATATATAGTATTTATGAAAATTTTCATATATGTACACAACAAAAAATTGAAATTAAATTAAAAAGTATTGATAATATCATGTTAAATTTAAAATTTGAATAAAAAAATTGGTACTGCATCATATATTGCATTTATGAAAATTTTCAAATATACATAGACATAAAAAATTTAACTAAAACTAAAAAGTAGCAATAACTTCCGATCAAATTTTATTTTTTTAAATTGAAAAATGTTACATCGTTATATATAATATTTATCGAAATTTACACATATACATGGTTACAAAAAAATTAGAAGAAATTATAAAGTATTTATAGCATCCTTTGAAATTTCAATGTTTAAACCGAAAATTGGTACATTATTATATATAAAATTTACAAATTTTTTTTTTACATATTTGACCAAAAATTAATTGAAATTATAAAGTATTGATAACATACTAACATCCAATCAAATTTCAGATTTGAACAAAAAATTGGTATATTATCATATATAACATTTATGAAAATTTTCACATATATATATGAACATAAAATTTAACTGAAATAAAAAAATAGCGATAATATACGATCAAATTTCAAATTTTGAACCGTACATTGGTACATTAAAAATTTTCAAATTTTGAATCAAAAATTTTAAAATTTTGAAACATTAGATAAATTTTGAACAAAAAATCATGATATAAAAAAATTTGAAACCTAAAATATTGAAACAATCAATAAAATTTTAAAATTTGAAATATCCAATCAAATATCAAATTTTGAACCGAAAATTATCATATATATACAATTAATGAAAATTTTCACACACGTACATAATTGACTAAAATTAAATTAATAATATTTCAAATAAGTATTTTAAATTTTATTGATAATACTTATTTTATTTAATGAATTATAAAAATTATTAAAGACGGATCAAATTATTTATTATAATTTTGTTATTATTTGTTGTATAGCTGGTAGTTATTATTGATAACATGTATATGCTGATCACGATTCACGCATGCAAATATATTAATATTATTTTGTTTAATATTATTTCAAAACCAATATATTCACATAAACATATGAGAAATAATTATGAATGTTATTATTTTTTAAAAAAATACATCAATTAAATAATAATAATAAGAAAACAATCGATAAACCTAAAATAAAAAAATTAATGAAATATTATAATCGATGCATATATTTAAAGTTATTTTATATTTTCAATGTTCTTAATTTCAATCTCAATATGAATTTGGAAAGTTTTGAAATTAATTTTATATTTGGTAGGTGAATATCTCTTACTATTATATTAAAGATGTGAGTCTCATACTAATTTTTTTTGGTAAGTTGGTATAGCCTTTTATAATTTTCAAATAATTCTTTACAATATATTTTACAGAAAAAAAACAATGGAAAAGTAGATAATATTCATCGGTAAAATCCACATTTCAAAAAATAACTTTCCACATCCATTTTCTTTGTATATGCAGTTATTTTTTCTCTCTTCTATTACTTAGCATTATATTTCTCTTCCTTATGCAAAACAAAAAGAGAAAACCAAAACTAACTCAAATTTTGAAACTCTATATCAAATATGTTTAAATTAAGCACAAACGCATTTATCACATTTTTTGTTACACACATGTGTGCCAATATTGCTAGTAATTAATGGAAAATTTTGCATATATATAAGCATAAAAAATTAGCAAAAATTATCATATTAAACTATAACACACAAATATATATATATATATATATATATATATATATATATATATATATATCATTTATGAAAACTATATGCAAGCATATATAAATGTTTTACGTTGTGTCGTAAGTTTTTTATTAATAATTTGACATATATATACACGATATTTAAATTATTTACGATATTTTTGGTAAGATTAATTTGTATATGGACACAATAAATCAATTGAAATTAAAAAACAAACATTGATAAAAGTAGTAAATATTATTATTATTATTATTTGAACCGAAAACATTATATATAGTTTTAACAGAATTTCATCCATAATTTTCATTTATAGTAAGTATGTTTTGGCGGGAAACTACTATATTTAGTAAAAACTCTGCTTTTATATATATATTGTAACGCCCCGATTTTATCTTAATCGACTTTATTTGAGATAATCGAAGATTCCAGAGTTCAAGAGCCGACTTGATTTTGATCAGGGTCCTTTTTGCAAATTTCGGATTTTTCAGGGACTAAAGTGCAAATATTGAGATTATTAGATATTTAAGCTTGAGTTGACTTACCTTTTCACTTCATCCCCTTCCCCAACACGCCTCCTCCCTCTCTAGACGCCATGGACGTCTCCTTGAGCTCCCAGATTTCACCCCGAGCACGATCCGTCCGTTAGAATTTATTTCTGAAGGCAGATTAGCGATCACGGCTGCGAGAGCTTCGTTCTACCGTAAGTATTTCTCCGATCGGATATGTTTTGTTTTTCGGAGGTTGTTAGAATCGATTTAGATTCTAGTATGTTGTTCTTGGCGGAGTTCTGATCGTTTATTATCTGTCAGTTTTGAATTAGAGCGACGTTCGGATTTGTTATGATTTTTGGAAGCCATTTTCGAAAACTTGGATTTTGAGATTGATGGGTTGCCTTGTTATTGTTGTTTTGAGCATTGATATGAGGTTATATCGTTATTGAACTGCTGTCTGCATTTTCGGTTTGATCAGATTATAGCCGTTATGCCGTCGGTTTGAGTTTTGGATTGTTTACCGGTTCGAATTGTTGAGCCAAGCCTTTGTTTGAGTTGTATGTTAATCTCGAGCCTTTATTACTTCTTGCACAGATTGATTTGAGGCCAGTGGAATTGCGAGATTTCAGCTTTGTTCGACTTGGAGATTGTAGCCGGTATAGTATCGATTTCTTATTATCGATTGAAGTAGTTTGATTGAATCTTGATTGAGGAATCGTTGTTGTTTCCAGGTTTGGAGCATCGAAGTTGTTGAAAAGAGGTATAAGATGACTTAGATTGGAATGGAACGTGTGACTCGAATCCGACTTGATTCGAGTGTTCCGAAGAATCACATACTTGCATGTTATTTGATTATTTGAATTATTTGAGTTATGTTTTGAATTTCATTCATCTTGAACATGAATCCTTGATTTGAGTAGCGGGCAGGACGGCCCTTTTGATGATAGACGTTTTGGGGATTATATTGTGAGTGGCCTGGGTGTAGCCGTTTCACCTAGTGCTAGCATACTCCTTATAGTCGCACCAAAGTCTAGAGGATGGAGATACGTAGCACCACCTCGATCGGGAGAGTCGGTGAGTCGTTTACGTGATCTCGTCCTCGGGATCCCAAAAGCAAAAGCAGAAATGTTTTGATTATCCGACTTGATAATCCCAGATTTTAAAGACATGCATTGCATTTATGCATATGAATTGAGTTTTAGACATTCTTGTGGAATTTCATGGTTGTTTTATGAATATCTAGAATATGATGCATTTCGTTTGAGATGTTTTTATGATATTGCATGTTTGTCTCTTTTACTGGGAATATTATTCTCACCGGATTATCCGGCTGTTGTCTTGTCTTTGTATGTGTGCTTGGCAACAGGTGGGACAGGACCGAGTCAGAGATCGCATGGCTAGGTGGATGAGTTGATAGAGTGAGGCCTTGTTATTGTAGAAGTCGAATTTGAAATCGAACTTAGATTGTATTCGAACTCGATTTGTATTTTGGATTTTGGAACTTAGAATTGATGCATGTTCTACTCTTTCTTGTAATTGAATACTTCGTTGTTGGAAAAGTGTTAGTTGGATCATGTCGGAGCCTTTCCGGGTGTTAGATTGCATTTTTGGAGCCTTATTTTGAGCTAAAACAGCAGGCCATGCGCGCCCGCGCCTGGTGAGGAGCGCCCGCGCGTTCTGCTCCCTTTCTCGGAGGCCCGGGCAGGGCTGTATGCGCTCCCGCGCCTCGGGTGGCGCGTCCGCGCGTCACCCTGTGTAAAAAAAAAAAAAAAAAACTTTGCTTTTAATCTTAGATCTTGTATGCGTAATTATTGTTTCTTCTGAGATGAGATGATTAGAATCGAGGTCTCACATATATAGATTAATATTTTAGCCCACAGGGCATAGGCGAGTTGGTAAGGCCTGAGGTGACGTAGGAAATAATTCCCCAGCATTGCGGGTTCGATTCTCGTATGGAGCATATTCCTTGCCGAAATATTGTGGGGGGTAGGGGTGATCACGGTGCGGTTTGACGGTTTTTCATAAAAAAATCAAACCGAATTGCCAATTGCGGTACGGTTATATTTTATTTTTTTTGTTGCGGTGTAAATGTAAAATCATTTTAGCGGTTTTCGACGGTTTTAAGCGGTTGCGGTCGGTTCGCGGTTTTTTTTAATGATAGGTAAAATGGAAAAAAATAAAATTATTCAAATTATTAGAATAATGAATGAAAACTATAATAAACAAAATAAAACTAAATAAAATAAAAATTAAACGACAAAATAAAGTTAATCAACTATAATATGTTTAGGCAAGGTTTAAGATTAATATTTGTATAGAGAATTAGTAAATAGATTATGAAGAGAGAAAGAGGGGAATTTTTTTTGAAGAAGTGTTGGGATAGAAGAGAGTAGAGGCGGCATAAGATTATATCTATTGTGTATAATGTATATACAATGTGCTATAAATATAACTCTAGATAAATACCACTATGCATGGCGGTGCGGTGCGGGGCAGTTTGGGCCAAAAATTATAACCGAACCATGGCGGCGGGGCGGTTTCCATTTTTTTTTAAAACCGCGATTATTTCAAAAAATGAGATACAACGGTGCGGGGCGGTGCGGGGTGGTCGGTTCGGGCGGTTTTTGAAAAAATGTGATCACCCCTAGTGGGGGGTATGCTCTGGGGATTGGGCCATGTGCTCCCTCCTTCAGGTCCCTGCCGCTCATGCACATCCCTCGATTTATCCTCTGCATGAGCCAATGGGCATCTGACTCATGTGGAATGGGGTCCCCTTCGGGGTCAACCCTTTTAAAAAAAAAAAATATTATTAATATTTTTTTAGTACTAAAAATTAGTAAGCACATATGTTTGAATAAATAATTAAAATACAACTTAAGTTTTAATATAAAAGGATTGAAAATTAGAGATGTCAAAATGGGTCAGCAGGGTGGACCGGCCAACAACCCGTCGCAACCCATCATTAGGCGGGGCGGCCCACCTTTTAGGCGGGTTGGAAAAACATCAACTCAACCCACCTATTTTAGGTGGCGGGGCGGGCCAAACCGGCGAGTTCACGTGTAAATTGACAACCCATCAATTTTGTATGGCGGGGCGGGACAACCCGACGGGCCTAACCCATTTGGACACCTCTATTGAAAATCCATTAATTAAATGTATTTTCCTTTTTTAAGTAACTTAGACAAAAAAAAATTATATTTATATTTATTTACACTATAATTGAGTTAATTATAATAGGTTTCAAATCCTAAGAATATTATAATCATTTGAAATTCACTATGGTAAATGAAAATAAATAGGAGATTGATTTGAGTTTACATTGCTGAAATCCATAGATGTCAAATGACTCAATCCAAATGCACCCTAAACTGGTTATGAGCTCCGTTTGGATTGTTTTAAAAAAAACGTTCTTAATGTTTTGAAAGTAGAAAATATTTAAAATTTCTTTTTGGTTAAATTTTTTTAAAACCATCTTGAAAAATATTTTTAAAAAGCATTATTGGATAACATTTTTAAAAAAAATATTTGAAAGGTGTTTTGGTTGTTTTAAAAAAATGCGCGGCCAAAAAATGGAGCTCGTTTATTTAGAAAACAAAACAATGTATAAATGATGAAAGCTTTATAATACAACAATTGTTATTGAATATTTTTCTAATTGTTATACCAAAGATCGAAATTTTAAGATATATTAAAAAAAATTAAGATTCCTAGGATTCAACATATTTATACCTTTGTAATTCGTAACTCTGGATACCACTGACAATGACAAAACATGTGAATCTTCAAAATAAGTCATACATGAGACAATGATTCGCTCAATCATAAAAGAATAACATATTTGTTGGAATAAATATTTGTACAAACTTTTAATAAAAAATACAAAATAAAAAAAATAAAATAATAATAATAATAATAATAATAATAATAATAATAATAATAATAATAATAATAATAATAATAATAATAATAATAATATACAAATATTTAATGTACCAAAAACCATCATGACATATTGAAGTAAAAAATTCGAATTTTGTTTTCAAATTATTTTTAATATTTTATTTTTTTAAAATGTATATAATCATGAGTGTGTATATTTTTTTTATAAGTTTTTTTCATATTTCTTTTACTATTTATTTATTTTTATTTTTTACACATATTTAGGGAAAATTTATTATATTTTGATAAAATTTTCTTCTAGATTATTTTTTCTGCACATTAAGTTCTATTTTTTTTTTAAACGTAGGTATTTTGTTTTGTTTTGATTTGTTGCAAATATGTAAATATTTTTTCTAATATTATAAATTTATGCATTTTGTTTATTTTCTCGAGAGATTTGTTTATCTAATAATTGTAATTTTGACATATGCAATACTTTTATTCTATTAAAAAATAAAAGAAATTTTTTAAATTGTTAAATAAAATTTTTAAATTTTAAAATTTGAATAGAAAGATAGAAAAATTAAATACAAAAATACTAATATAATATAAATCGCATAACAATACTTTTATAAGATGAGGTTACACTAAATTCCATATTTTTGATAAAATGTTCTTATATTAAATATAATAAAAAATTAATAAAAGTATATAAAATTAAATAAATAAACCAATATACTATGACTGAAAAATAATTATAATATATCTATTGTATATGCATGTGATATGAAACATTTATAGGTTCGATATTCTAACAACAGCTGAAATTTAAAAAACATGAAAAATATCATAAAATTTTATTTTATCAAATTTATAATTTACTCATAATAATGCAATTATTTTTTTATTATACTTTTTTGTATATATATATATATATATATATATATATATATATATAGATTTAATAGATATAGTAAAAATAAATAAATAATGTATTTTTTGGTTATTTTTAATAGTTTTTGATAATACTATCCAAAAGACATTCCATAATTTATAAGTTTTTAGTAAGATAGATGCACAGAAATCGGAGAGGCAAGATATAATTATACATATTTTTCATTTTTTTTAATATATATATATATATATATATATATATATATATATATATATATATATATATTTGTTAGTAGATGACACCAAAATCGAAGAGTTGTAATGATGATGCTATTATACATCAATTTTTTTTTTGAAAATATGTTTTTATTTTTAATTTTTTTATTTACATAGATGCTTAATCTATTTAAAGTAAGTATTTTGAGTGAGAAAACTTGAAGTTTCCTTTTTTAGAAGACTTGCTTGGTTTTATATATACTAGTATTCCACCCGTGCGATGCACGGATTATATCTTGCATGTAGTATGATTAAATTGGTGGATGATGTGAAAAATTTTAAACAAATAATGATAAAAATAGTAAAAACGCACATTTGAACAAATAGTTGAAATTCAAATTAGCTAAATGGATTATATATCATACAATTAGAAAACAAACAAATTATCTTATAAATTTTGAAAAACTTTCTTAAAAACAACGTTTGTTGTTAAATTTTTCTAGTTGGTCTTACCATCACATATCAAGATTTTGAGACCCTTAGAATTGGTAACTTTAGATATAGCGACATACAACTGATTATGACTAAACACGAGATTTCTCAAAAAAAGTCCTACATTAGACCATGATTGACCCTGAATTTTGTTGATTGTCATTGATATATATGATACAATCAAATGATACTGTCTTCTTTAAAATTTAAAAGAAAGTATTGGATTAAAAGGTGTCAAAGACATTCTTGAAATAAGCAATTTGTGATCCGCATTCCAGTCATAACTTGTCCTTCCAAAACATGATTTCCGAGCCTCGTCAATATCAATCTAGTGTCATTTCATAAACCAAGAGAATGATCTATGTACCGCAGCAACATAACCGGAGTTCCAACCTTCAAGTTAAACCAAGAAAATGATCTATGTATATTCGCTGGTACAAATCTGCTTCGTTTTTCTGAAATAAAAAATTTAAATTTTCGATGACTAAATATTTTTAAAGATCCGTGATATAAAATCTATTTCATATCGGATTATAATTTTTTGGTATTTTGAAACAAATTCAATGTTTCCACCGATGAATACATATTCTCTGAACATATTTCATAGATCATTTCGTATGATCAATATTTACGTTGTTATTTGTACAATCTTCCAAACGGTAAAAATATTTTGTTATAGGAAGATTATCCATCATTTTTTAATATTCTAAAACAAAAATAAGTTTCACTCTTAAATTTGTCCGTAAAACAAATAATTTCCTGTTAATAATTTCTAATGTTTATTTAAATCCTGATATGTATGTTAAATCCAGATTTAAATAGCGTATAAACACTTTGAAATGTTGCATGCAATTATAAATGATTTTGGGTAATTATTATGTGGTCATGTGGATGTACTAATAGATGAATTCGATATATGCATGCACTTAAAATCATATGTTATTTTAAATATCCTTCTACATTGAAATTTTAACTTAGATAAGTTAATATCATAATCTACATAAGTATAATATTTATTCAACAATGTTTTGTTTATTTGCAGATTATCAATATAGTATGAAGTACTACTGTGAGACCTCGGTTCTAAACAACAATTAAAGGAGTAATTCAATAAGTAAGCAATTAAAAGCCAAGAGCATTTTTTTTAAAAGGGGACGCGCGGGCGCGCATGGCGTCCTGCCCAAGCCCTCGCGCGGGCGCGCCACCCGAGGTGCGGGCGCCTGAAGCTCTGCCCAAAATTTCCGAAACGAAGTGCGGGACGCGCGGGCGCACCACCCGAGGCGCGGGCGCGCATGACCTGCTGAATTGGCTCAAAACAAGCCTCCAAAAGTGCAATAACATAACCAAAAGAACTCTAACATGATCCAACTAATATATATCCAACAACATAGCATTTAAATACATAAAAGTGAAGAACAAGCATCGATGCTAGCTATTACAAGCCGAATACAGAATACAAGAGTTCTAACCACAAGCAAGACCACTTCCAATCCAAGTTCAAGTTCTTAACATGCTTCAAAACATAGGCTAGATTGTCATGCTAACAAGACTTCTAAACCGAGTCTCACTTCTACATCATTCCCTCAAAGCTAACCATGCCTCTTCTGACTTGATCCTGCCCCACCTGTTGCCAAGTACACATACAAAACAAAGCAACAGCCGGATAACCGGTGAGAATGATAATCCCAATAAAAGCAACATACAAGTAATACAACAACAAACATGCTTTCAAAAAAACAACGAAATCAATAACAACGTAATGAAATGCATGTCTTTAAACCGGGATATCAAATCTGATAAACGAGGGATTTCTGCTGTGCTTTTGGGATACCGAGGATGAGATCACGTAACCACTCACCGACTCTCCCAATCAAGGTGGTGCCACGTATCCCACTCCTCTAGACTTTGAGCAACTATAATGAGTATGCTAGCACTAGGCGAAATGACTACGACCTAGGCCACTCAATTATAGTTCCCAAACGTCTAAACAAAAAGGACGGTTCTGCCCGCTAAAAACAAGATTGGCTCAAGATGAATGCATAACAGAACATAAAACATAGCCATATAACAAAAGCTCAATCAAAACAACAGAACACAAGTTCCTCATGCTAGAACGAGTGTAGATGCAAGTATGTGCTTTTAAGGGAAACTCGAGAACCAACTGTCCTGAGTATGCTATCCCGCTATCGATGTCTGCTTTTACCTTTCAATGTCGTAGATCCAACTCCGGACAAGCTACAACAAAAGATTGTATCAACAACTATACAACCTAAACAACAAACAACGATTCAAGGAAATCTCTTTACCGATCTTCGTCCAACTCTCTGAAACGAACAATGCTGTTAACCCTGGGCTTGACAAACTTCAAACGAATCTGTTCAGATACAAATCAAAGATCAATAACCATGATCAACTTACAAGCCAAGTTCAACACTCAAAAACGGTTCGAAATCCCAAAACTCAAACCGACTGCATAACGGCTAAAAACTGAACAAACCGACAACGCAGACAGCAGTTCAATAGCGATATAATCTCATAACAATGCTAATACAACAACAACAAGGCAATCCCAACAAATCTCAAAACTCAAACTTTCGAAAATGGCTTCCAAAAATCACAACAAATCCGAACGTCGCTCGAATTCAAAACCGACAGATAATAAACGATCAGAACTCCGCCAAGAACAACATACTAGAATCTAGATCGATTCTAACAACCTCCAAAAAACAAAACATATCTGATCGGAGAAATACTTACGGTATAACAGAGCTCTCACTGCAGTGATCGATAATCGAGCTCGGGAGGAAATCTGGAAGATTGAAATCCAAAAGGGGCGCTTCAATGGAGTCTCTCGGTTGTGTGGAGGAGGAGGAAGACTTTAGAAATCAATTTCAAGTGTAGATAATATATAAAAATCAATATTTGCATTTTAGTCCTTGAAATTTCAAAAATTTGCAAAAAGGACCCTGATCAAAATCAAATCGGCTCGTGAACTCTGCAAACTCTGATTAACTCAAATAAACTCATTTAAGATAAAAACAGGGCGTTACAATTCTTTCCCACTAAGAAAAGATTTCGTCCTCGAAATCAACGAGAACCACAACTCATAAGATAGAAAAAAGAACTAAAGATAGTAAGAAGAACTCACGTCATCTGAATAACTCCGGAAAACGCTGGCTCATGCCAAACTCTGTCTCCCAAGTCGCTTCCTCGACGCCGTGATGGCTCCACTGCACTTTCACCAACGGAATCGACTTGGTCCTGAGTTGTTTCTCCTTCCGATCAAGGATCTGAATCGGTCGCTCAAAGTAGCTCAGAGTCTCGTCTAACTCGGCTTCGTCAGGCTGAAGGATATGTGAAGGATCTGGATGATACTTTCGCAGCATAGAGACGTGAAAAATGTCGTGAATACCAGATAAAGACGGAGGAAGTGCAAGCCTATAGGCAAGATCGCCTATCTTCTCGAGAATCTCGTACGGCCCGATGAATCTCGGAGATAATTTCCCTCTCTTACCGAATCTGACAGTGCCTTTGAACGGAGAAATCTTCAGAAAGACTCGGTCTCCCTGATCAAAACTCAGGTCTACGCCTGACATTTGCATACTTCGCCTGTCTATCTTGAGCTGACTTCATTCTGATCTGAATGATCTTAACCTGCTCTGCCATATCTCTAAGCATATCTGGTCCCAAATCTGGTGACTCGGACAAGTCATCCCAAAACAACGGAGATCGGCATTTCTTACCATACAAGGCCTCAAAAGGCGCCATACCGATACTCGCTTGGAAGCTGTTGTTGTAAGAAAAATCGACAAGAGGCAAAGAATCCTGCCAACTAGTGCCAAAGTCTAGCACTACCGCTCGCAGCATATCCTCTAATGTCTGGATAGTCCGCTCTGACTGTCCATCGGTCTGAGGATGATAAGCTGTACTCAGATGCAATCGAGTACCAAGTGCCCCCTGAAGACTATGCCAGAAGTGAGAAGTGAATCTAGGATCTCTGTCTGAAACAATCGACTTCGGCACACCATGCAATCTCACAACATTGCTAATATACAACTCAGCCATCTGATCATGACGATACGTCATCCTGTACGGAATAAAACACGCAGACTTCGTCAATCGGTCGATCACTACCCAAATAGCATCGCATCCTCGAACGGATCGTGGTAGCTTCGTGACGAAATCCATGGAAATGTGATCCCACTTCCATTCAGGAACAGATAGACTGTGCAACAGACCTCCTGGTCGCTTCCGTTCTGCTTTCACCTGTTGACAATTCAAACACCGAGATACAAACCTCGCTACGTCGCTCTTCATTCTCTTCCACCAGAACTGGTTCTTCAGATCATTGTACATCTTACGACCTCCAGGATGAATACTAAACCGACTGCAATGAGCCTCTCGGAGAATACGCTGTCTCAACTTCGAAATATCAGGCACAACAATACGGTTATTCACGAACAAAACATCATCTCTAACCTGGAATTCAGACTGATGACCCGATCTGACTTTCTCTACTGAAATCTGGATGCTCGGCTCAGACTTCTGTGCTTCTCTGATTGCAACAAACAACTCTGGCTCGGCTTGAATAACAAACACTTTGATAGTCTCCCTATCTGTTTCAAACTCTAAACCAGAAGTGCAACAATCATCGATCAACTGAGAAACACCGATAGTAGAAAGAGATAAAGAACAAAGCTTTCGGCTCAAGGCATCTGCCACTGCATTAGACTTCCTCGGATAGTACTTGATTTCACAGTCAAAATCCTTCAACAGATCTAACCATCTTCTCTGTCTCATATTTAGCTCTGCCTGTGAAAACAAGTACTTAAGGCTCTTATGGTCAGAAAAGATCTCGAAAGACTCACCATAAAGATAGTGACGCCAGATCTTCAGAGCAAAGACGATCGCAGCTAGTTCAAGATCATGAACCGGATAACGAGTCTCGTGCGGTTTCAGCTGCCTTGATGCATACGCTATCACATGCTTATGCTGCATAATAACACAACCCAAGCCTCGGTTAGAAGCATCACAATAGACTGTGAAACCTCCAGTACCCTTCGGAATAGAAAAAATTGGAGCACTGGTCAGTCTCCTCTTCAGATCAACAAAGCTAGCCTCACAATCTGGAGTCCAAACAAAAGGCGCATTCTTCTGAGTCAGCTGGGTAATAGGCTTGGCAATAGACGAGAAACCCTCGATGGAACGACGGTAATAACCAGCTAAACCCATGAAGCTTCGGATCTCCGGCACTGAAGTAGGTCTAGGCCAATTCATAACCGCTTCAATCTTGCTGGGATCGACAGAAATCCCATCTTCAGAAATAATATGATCGAGAAAGACAACTCGATCTAACCAAAATTCGCATTTCAACAGCTTGGCAAACAACTGCTCAACTCGCAAAATCTGCAATACGGTCCTCAAGTGCTCTGCATGGTCAGTACGGTTTTTTGAGTAGATAAGAATATCATCGATAAAGATAATGACGAACTCATCTAAATAACGCTGAAAGATACGGTTCATCAAACCCATAAAAACTGTTGGGGCGTTAGTCAAACCGAACGGCATGACTATAAACTCAAAGTGACCATACCTCGTCCTGAATGCGGTCTTAGGAACGTCTTCCTCTCGCACTCTCAACTGGTGATAACCTGACCTCAGATCAATCTTAGAGTAGACAGAAGAACCCTGCAGCTGATCAAACAAGTCATCTATTCGGGGTAAAGGATACATGTTCTTAACTGTAGCCTGATTCAATTGACGGTAGTCGATACAGAGCCGCATAGAACCATCCTTCTTCCGAACGAATAGAACAGGAGCACCCCAAGGAGATACACTAGGTCTGATGTATCCCTTGGCAATCAAATCCTCAAGCTGCTCCTTCAACTCTATCAATTCAACAAGTGCCATACGATAAGGAACTTTTGAAATAGGTTGAGTACCTGACACTAAGTCAATGCTGAATTCGATTTCTCGAATAGGCGGCAATCCAGGAACATCTTCCGGGAACACATCCGCAAATTCTCTAACCACCGGTAAATCTACCAAAGCTGGGCTAGATTTCAGTACATCAACTGCATACACCAAAAATCCTTCTGTACCTTTCTGTAGCAAACGAGTCATAGATAACACTAAAATCAAAGGAATTCTAGATTGAGAACCCTTACCAAAGAATTTCCACTCGTCTGCCATTTCCGGTCTGAACCTGAAAACTTTCTGGAAACAATCGACTGTCGCCCTGTACTTGGTTAAAGCATCTATCCCGACAATACAATCAAAATTTGACAGTCCAAGTACAATAAAGTCAAATTCTAACAATTTTCCTTCAAAACACAGTTCACAGTTCCTGAATAATCTGACAGAAACAATTCCTCCACCCAAAGGTGAAGTAACAGCTACTACTGTAGGCAACAATTCAGTTGGCAAAACATGCAATAATACGAATTTCTCAGAGATAAAAGAAGGGGAAACACCTGTATCTATCAAGACATGAGCAGAATAACCAAAAATTGAACAGTTACCTGCTATAACATCGTCAGGTGCTGCTTGAGCCTGATGCTCTGATCCTCTGTCAGAGCAAAGACTCGTGCTTGCTGTCTCGGAGGCTGATTTGCACTGGTACTACCTCCCTATCTGTTCTGCTGCTGAGGCTGGAAAGAGTGCACTGCAGAAGACTGCCTCTCAGGCTGAGCTGCAGGTCTAGATAAACTCCCACTCTGAGCTCTATCTCTGTTACGCTGTGGGCACACTTTAGAGAAGTGTCCCGGTTGCTGAAAGGTGTTACAATTGCCGAAGACTCCCACACACTGATCCGGTGAGTGTCTTCCTCCACACTTACTGCAGTACAAGGATGATGACCCAGAACTCGGTCCTGAACCGAATTGCTTCGAACCACTGGAACTGGACAAACTGTTCCCCTGCCTCTTGAACTGTTTACCTCTTGCCTTGTACTGATCCTTTCTGTTTCCCCCACTGTTACCACCTTCATACCTCTGCTGCTGGTTCTGATGCTGAGGTGGCTGATTTTGATACTGAGAGGGTTGGTTCTGATACTGCCTCTGCTGCTGAGATGCTACCTGATTACCTCTTTGCCTCCACAAGCCTGCTTTTGCTCCCTTTGCGTGATTCATGGCATCCGCAAAGTTGTCTGGCCTAGCAGTGTTCACCAAAGTGAAGATGTCAGGATTCAAGCCATTTATGAAATGATCTGCCTTAGCTTCTTCATCTCCGGCAATTAGTGGTGCAAAACGCAACAGACTATCAAACTTGGCAACGTACTCTTCGATGTTCAGATTCCCTTGTCTCAAATTGGCAAATTCTGCTCCCTTGTCGTTACGGTACGAGATAGGGAAAAACCGCTTATAGAATTCAGATTTAAAAAGAGTCCAAGTAACTTCCGTACCTCTATTTTCTATTGCTTTCTTTGTCATGATCCACCAGCTCTTAGCAACCCCACGTAGCTGATTAATGACTAACCTGATTCTGCGGTCATCTGTGTAATCAATGAAATTGAATAGCTGATTAATATCATCCAACCAACTCTCGCAGTCAACTGGATTTTCTGAACCCATCAATAATGGCGGATTGAACGACTGAAACCTCTTCAACAAGGTTTCCATAGGCGTTGCTGAAGCATCCAACTGATCAACTTCAGTGCTAGCTTGCTCAGTTGCAGGGATAACTGGCGGTGTGTTTCTGTTTATCACTCGATGAGGACCCATCTGATAATCAAAGGTTAGAACACGAGATATCTCAATCGCTACAATCAGTGCCCTTACAACCGCTTGGAATATCGGATACCAGTCGATAACAGAAACAGTTATATTTCAAGTAGATCATGCTTTATAAATTAAATCACATAACCATGTAATTCAATAATTCTCAATAATAAAGCATGCTCGCATGGAATTAAGCACACAGTTAAAATAATTCAAACACATGCGAGGAGCCAATACACGCAGACTCGATCTACCCGCTCACTCTAGTTCGACCAAGAATCTTAACTCTCTGATACCACTTAATGTGAGACCTCGGTTCTAAACAACAATTAAAGGAGTAATTCAATAAGTAAGCAATTAAAAGCCAAGAGCATTTTTTTTTAAAAGGGGACGCGCGGGCGCGCAGCTTGAGGCGCGGACGCGCATGGCGTCCTGCCCAAGCCCTCGCGCGGGCGCGCCACCCGAGGCGCGGGCGCGCTTGAAGCTCTGCCCAAAACTTCCAAAACGAAGTGTGGGACGCGCGGGCGCACCACCCGAGGCACGGGCGCAAATGGCCTGCTGAATTGGCTCAAAACAAGCCTCCAAAAGTGCAATAACATAACTAAAAGAACTCTAACATGATCCAACTAATATATATCCAACAACATAGCATTTAAATACATAAAAGTGAAAAACACGCATCTATGCTAGCTATTACAAGCCGAATACAGAATACAAGAGTTCTAACCACAAGCAAGACCACTTCCAATCCAAGTTCAAGTTCTTAACATGCTTCAAAATATAAGCTAGATTGTCATGCTAACAAGACTTCTAAACCGAGTCTCACTTCTACATCATTCCCTCAAAGCTAACCATGCCTCTTCAGACTTGATCCTGCCCCACCTGTTGCCAAGTACACATACAAAACAAAGCAACAACCGGATAACAGGTGGGAATGATAATCCCAGTAAAAGCAACATACAAGTAATACAACAACAAACATGCTTTCAAAACAACAACGAAATCAATAACAACGTAATGAAATGCATGTCTTTAAACCAGGATATCAAATCTGATAAACGAGGGATTTCTGCTATGCTTTTGGGATCCCGAGGATGAGATAACGTAACCACTCACCGACTCTCCCAATCGAGATGGTGCCACGTATCCCACTCCTCTAGACTTTGAGCAACTATAATGAGTATGCTAGCACTATGCGAAATGACTACGACCTAGGCCACTCAATTATAGTTCCCAAACGTCTAAACAAAAAGGGCGGTTCTGCCCGCTGAAAACAAGATTGGCTCAAGATGAATGCATAACAGAACATAAAACATAGCCATATAACAAAATCTCAATCAAAACAACAGAACACAAGTTCCTCATGCTAGAACGAGTGTAGATGCAAGTATGTGCTTTTAAGGGAAACTCGAGAACCAACTGTCCCGAGTATGCTATCCTGCTATCGATGTCTGCTTTTACCTTTCAATGTCGTAGATCCAACTCCGGACAAGCTACAACAAAATATTGTATCAACAACTATACAACCTAAACAACAAACAACGGTTCAAGGAAATCTCTTTACCGATCTTCGTCCAACTCTCTGAAACGAACAATGCTGTTAACCCTGGGCTTGACAAACTCCAAACGAATCTGTTCAGATACAAATCAAAGATCAATAACCATGATCAACTTACAAGCCAAGTTCAACACTCAAAAACGGTTCGAAATCCCAAAACTCAAACCGACGGCATAACGGCTAAAAACTGAACAAACCGACAACGCAGACAGCAGTTCAATAGCGATATAATATCATAACAATGCTAATACAACAACAACAAGGCAATCCCAACAAATCTCAAAACTCAAACTTTCGAAAATAGCTTCCAAAAATCACAACAAATCCGAACGTCGCTCTAATTCAAAACCGACAGATAATAAACGATCAGAACTCCGCCAAGAACAACATACTAGAATCTAGATCGATTCTAACAACCTCCGAAAAACAAAACATATCTGATCGGAGAAATACTTACGGTATAACAGAGCTCTCACTGCAGTGATCGATAATCTGCCTTCAGAAATAATTTCTAACGGCCGGATCGAGCTCGGGAGGAAATCTGGAAGCTTGAAATCCAAAAGGGGCGCTTCAATGGAGTCTCTCGGTTGTGTGGAGGAGGAGGAAGACTTTAGAAATCAATTTCAAGTGTAGATAATATATAAAAATCAATATTTGCATTTTAGTCCCTGAAATTTCCAAAATTTGCAAAAAGAACCCTGATCAAAATCAAATCGGATCGTGAACTCTGCAAACTCTGATTAACTCAAATAAACTCATTTAAGATAAAAACAGGGCGTTACAATTCTCCCCCACTAAGAAAAGATTTCGTCCTCGAAATCAACGAGAACCACAACTCATAAGATAGAAAGAAGAACTAAAGACAGTAAGAAGAACTCACGTCATCTGAATAACTTCGGAAAACGCTGGCTCATGCCAGACTCTGTCTCCCAAGTTGCTTCCTCGACGCCGTGACGGCTCCACTGCACTTTCACCAACGAAATCGACTTGGTCCTGAGTTGTTTCTCCTTCCGATCAAGGATCTGAATCGGTCGCTCAAAGTAGCTCAGAGTCTCGTCTAACTCGGCTTCGTCAGGCTGAAGGATATGTGAAGGATCTGGATGATACTTTGGCAGCATAGAGACGTGAAAAACGTCGTGAATACCAGATAAAGACGGAGGAAGTGCAAGCCTGTAGGCAAGATCGCCTATCTTCTCGAGAATCTCGGAGATAATTTCCCTCTCTTACCGAATCTGACAGTGCCTCTGAACGGAGAAATCTTCAGAAAGACTCGGTCTCCCTGATCAAAACTCAGGTCTACGCCTGACATTCGCATACTTCGCCTGTCTATCTTGAGCTGACTTCATTCTGATCTAAATGATCTTAACTTGCTCTGCCATATCTCTAAGCATATCCGGTCCCAAATCTGGTGACTCGGACAAGTCATCCCAAAACAACGGAGATCGGCATTTCTTACCATACAAGGCCTCAAAAGGCGCCATACCGATACTCGCTTGGAAGCTGTTGTTGTAAGAAAACTCGACAAGAGGCAAAGAATCTTGCCAACTAGTGCCAAAGTCTAGCACTATCGCTCGCAGCATATCCTCTAACATCTGGATAGTCCGCTCTGACTGTCCATCGGTCTGAGGATGATAAGCTGTACTCAGATGCAATCGAGTACCAAGTGCCCCCTGAAGACTGTGCCAGAAGTGAGAAGTGAATCTAGGATCTCTGTCTGAAACGATCGACTTCGGCACACCATGCAATCTCACAACATTGCTAATATACAACTCAGCCATCTGATCATGACGATACGTCATCCTGTACGGAATAAAACACGCAGACTTCGTCAATCGGTCGATCACTACCCAAATAGCATCGCATCCTCGAACGGATCGTGGTAGCTTCGTGACGAAATCCATGGAAATGTGATCCCACTTCCATTCAGGAACAGATAGACTGTGCAACAGACCTCCTGGTCGCTTCCGTTCTGCTTTCACCTGTTGACAATTCAAACACCGAGATACAAACCTCGCTACGTCGCTCTTCATTCTCTTCCACCAGAACTGGTTCTTCAGATCATTGTACATCTTACGACCTCCAGGATGAATACTAAACCGACTGCAATGAGCCTCTCGGAGAATACGCTGTCTCAACTTCGAAATATCAGGCACAACAATACGGTTATTCACGAACAAAACATCATCTCTAACCTGGAATTCAGACTGATGACCCGATCTGACTTTCTCTACTGAAATCTGGATGCTCGGCTCAGACTTCTGTGCTTCTCTGATTGCAACAAACAACTCTGGCTCGGCTTGAATAACAAACACTTTGATAGTCTCCCTATCTGTTTCAAACTCTAAACCAGAAGTGCAACAATCATCGATCAACTGAGAAACACCGATAGTAGAAAGAGATAAAGAACAAAGCTTTCGGCTCAAGGCATCTGCAACTGCATTAGACTTCCTCGGATAGTACTTGATTTCACAGTCGAAATCCTTCAACAGATCTAACCATCTTCTCTGTCTCATATTTAGCTCTGCCTGTGAAAACAAGTACTTAAGGCTCTTATGGTCAGAAAAGATCTCGAAAGACTCACCATAAAGATAGTGACGCCAGATCTTCAGAGCAAAGACGATCGCAGCTAGTTCAAGATCATGGACCGGATAACGAGTCTCGTGCGGTTTCAGCTGCCTCGATGCATACGCTATCACATGCTTATGCTGCATAAGAACACAACCCAAGCCTCGGTTAGAAGCATCACTATAGACTGTGAAACCTCCAGTACCCTTCGGAATAGAAAGAATTGGAGCACTGGTCAGTCTTCTCTTCAGATCAACAAAGCTAGCCTCACAATCTGGAGTCCAAACAAAAGGCGCATTCTTCTGAGTCAGCTGGGTAATAGGCTTGGCAATAGATGAGAAACTCTCGATGAAACTACGGTAATAACCAGCTAAACCCATGAAGCTTCGGATCTCCGGCACTGAAGTAGGTCTAGGCCATAAAAATAAAATGTATTATCATAAAAAATAATATTAGATAAATATATATATATTATCAAATTCGAATTTATGATATGAATAAATTTAAATCTGATGATATTGATACATTGCTATATATATATATATATATATATATATATATATATATATATATATATATATATATATATTATGTACGAAGAGTTTTATATAACATTTTCAAATGTATATGGACTTTAACAATTAATTGTAATTAAATAAAGTGATGACAAAAAATCAAATTTTGAACTAAAAATTAATATATTATTATATATATGTGAAATTAGTTATTATCTATTTTTTAACACAATTATTATCTATTTTTATTAGCATACATTTAATCAAATTATGAAAATCTTATTCAATAACGTTTCAAAATTTGAAATTTTTTTAGTGTAAAAATTACATGTGTTATGTATACATAGTAAATTAAAAATTACATATGTTTAGTATACATTTAATCAAATTATTTAAATAAAAATTATTACCATTTTTAACCTAAGTTTTTTGGCGAGATTTTACTATGTATAGTGAAAAATCCACTTTTATATATAATATATACTAGTATTTCACCCGTGCAATGCATGAGATATTATTTTAATAATTAAGGATACATATTAGTAAGTATTAAAATTTTAAAAAATAAATAAAATGAAAATTAGTTAAATGGATTATATATTATACAATTAGAAAACAAAATCTTCCCACAAAGTATATGGTAACTTATTATTATTGACAAAAAATAAATATATATAAAAATAACTCACAACCAATAAAATGAGAAAGATAAGAAAAATGAAATTTAAACTAAATCTTCAATGAAGAAATTAACAATTTTCTTACAACGACATTAAATTCTCTATTTTGGAGAGAATTTGTTGATATCATTTTGTCAATGTCTAGAAAAAAAATTAAAATAATAAAAAATGTGTTAGATTAATAAAACTTAAGTAAAAAATTACAGCTAATAAAAAACTAAAAAATAAACAAAAAAATTATATATAATGTGATATATTCATAAAGCAAGAAGACAAAAACGTAACAAAAAGTTTTTTTTCATCGATGACATCCATGTTCTTCAAATCTATAATGCGTGTATATGGATGTGTGCATCCCTTTTTATCATTAATATTGGGCAACTTGACATCGTCCAAATATTTTAATTCTCATGTGTTGTTTTTTAACGACAAATTCTTGAAAAATCCCTAATGCCAAAGATTTAGTTGCTGACAGTCCCTTTGTCAGCAATTTTGATTTTTTAGTCTCTGAGCCATCTCATTTATGTGTTTTAGCTATACATGTCAAAACGGGCCGATGGGGCGGGCCGGCCTGCCATTTGGGCGGGCCTCCAAATGCTCAGCCCAACCCAACCCGTCTTGGGCCGCGGGTTGGGCGGGCCGGCCCGCCTAATTTTTTATTAATTTTTTTTATAAAATAAATGTTAATTTTTAAATTCAAAAAAAAAATTAAAAACACTTTAAATGGTAAGAAAATGAAAAATAAAGTTTAATCAAATAGTTTAATCAATATTAAAAAGTATTACTATTAAAATTTAATACTATATAAAATTAATTAGTAAAAAAATATGAAAAAAATTTAAAAATACTACATAGTTTATTATCATCAAAATTCATTCAAAATAAGTTAAATAAAACTAAAAAATATGTATAAAAAACACTAAAAAAAATACAATTTTGCAAAAAAAAAAATAAAAAATATTTGGCGGGCCAGCCCAACCCACGGCCGGCCAGCCCACCCTAACCCGCGGCCCGCGCGGGCTCAGCCCGTTTGGCCCGCCTCCAAACGGGCTGAGATTTGGCCAACCCAACCCAACCCAACCCAACCCAACCCATTTCCATGGCCCGACGGGCCTAGCCCAATTTGACAAGTCTAGTTTTAGCTCCTAATGACCCTAAATTACCAATATACCCTTCAATTTATTTTTAAAATATATTTGCATATTCTATTGGATATTTGTTGCTCTCATATTCGACAAGTTCCTGGACCATCTTCTCCAACTCTTTTCCCCTATTCATTAGACACCCTATCTTATCTCATATCAGAAGCTCAAACGATAAATAATTCTTCTCTACCCAAAAAGGCGAAAAAAATTCGGGAGTTGATCATAAGCAGAAGCTTTCGATGAAAGCTCTTACGGATCCGAAATCGAAAAAATCAATTCACAGCGTAATGTTCTTGTGAATTTGAACCCACTTAAGGAATTCTTTTGAGTTCTTCTTTGTTATTTGTGTGTTGTTGAGTTTATTTTCTTATCTCATATTCTAACAAATTTATCCCCATATTCTAGGTTATGTTTTTGTTGATGTCGTAATTTGTTCGTTTTTGTTCTATTTTTGCTATTAAAATGATTATTTCTTATTTTTGATGAAGTTTAGAAATGAAGTTGTATAGTGCTCTGTTTTTACCCAGTTATTTCCAATTTCTAGGGTATTTATGTTGATATGAGAATTCAAAATTTTAAATTGCTCGTCTATTAGCTTTGTCTAATCTTATTAGTGATACGACGACTGGTCATGTTAAGAATGCACTCAAAATTACTTGCTCAGTCGAGAATTTGAATTATGCTGCATGATTTAACTTAACATCTGTATAGGTTCTCATCATCGAATTTTATTTTGAAGGAAAGCCATTTGCGGCTTTGAATATTGTGTGTGTCAGCGTTAGGGGTGTAAACGAGCCAAGCTACTCGTGAGTAGCTCGTGAGTAGTTCGGTCAAAACTCGACTCGAGCTCGATTTGACCGAGCTCGAGCTCGAGCTCAAGAACATACAATCGAGCTCGAGCTCGAGCTCGAAATATATGTGTTCGAGTAGCTCGCGAGCTACTCGATAACACATATAAATATAAAATATAATATAAATATATATAGAAATATAATGTATATAATATTTTATTTATTTATTTATTCATATAATTATTTATTTATATATAATTATATATAATTATATATAATTTTCGAGTTCGAGCTCGAGTAGCTCGAGATATAGACGAGCTCGAGTATGAAATTAACTACTCGATCGAGCTCGAGCTCGAGCTCGAGTAGTTAAATATGAGTCGAGCTCGAGTAGTGTGCTACTCGACTCGGCTCGACTCGATTACACCCCTAGTCAGCGTATGCGGGTGTGTTGATGTATATTGATGATTTTAGTTAAAGGACTCTAATTTGGCATATAATATGAGATATTATATTATAATTAAGGGGAGACGATTTTGGTCTTTGTATACACATGTTACACTATAATAACAATATATAATGCTCAATTTTAATGGTTTAATTCTATAAAATATTTGTGCAAGGTGTAATTTTTTTGTTTATCAAACTTCTGGTTATCGAGCAATTTTCGCAAGTTTATGTGTATTTGTTTTGTATTTTTGCTGTAATATATTTGTGCTGGTTTGTTTGTTCAATTTTTTGATGTAGTTTATTGTGCGATTTTTACAAGTTTCTATTTGATTATGTTGATCTCATGGAATCTTGTTTGATGATATCTTTTAACTTTTTTCCGATATATACCTCTACGTCACTTGAAATTGCAAGAGCATATGTCAATGCTCATTTAATCTCAAATATGTTGTTGATATATTTAAATTATCGTAGTTGATATCTTTAACTTTTTCCAATATATGCGTCTACGTCACTAGGAACTGCAAGGTCATATGTAAGTAAGTACTCAAATACTCATTTAATCTTAAATACATTGTTGATAATTTTAAAATGATCGTTGGTTTCCATTAGGCAAAATTTTTAGTTGGGTATATGAAGATTATGCTCGGTTATGACATGGAGAAGCTGTGAATCGAGTTTTCTGTAGACAACAAGTTGCAGAGATTGTGGTGTTTACACATATTTATGGACATATTGTTATGCTCGTGAGTATGACGGAGAGTGGATCTCTGAAAGAGATTTCAGAGCATGTATCGCAACAACAATTTATCAGACAATAATGGGGTGTTCGGTAAATAGTCATGTGGATTTAAATTTATTTTATGTTTAAGTTGACAGTGTTTTGTTTTTTAAATATATAAATGATGGTAAGAAGTTATTTTTCCAAGTATTACGCATTAATTCGATAAAAGAGTTCAAAAGAATATCGCATTGTTCTCCGAATTTTATATGCTTGGTTTTCTAAATCCTACATTTTGTACATATATATTGTTCTATGAAGTTTATATGTTTGGTTTGCTATGTTTTGTACCTCTTTAAGTACTATTTATACCGAATTCAGACTATTCTGTACCAAAAACAAGTTATTTTGTGTCAATAATTAAGTTGACAATTTTTGTTCTTGATAGATAAATTTTTTTTTTCTAAGTCTTATGCATTAATTTGACTGGTCTTATGCATTAATTTACCTAGTACTTGAGGCATACGCGTTGCGTATGTAATATAATAAAAAAATATCATATATGACATAAATGTCATGTATTTATATTTTTAAAGCGTTTTCATATAAATAATGTTTAAGATTGAAGTCTAAAAATCCAAAAATATTATATTTTTGTAAAACTCTTAGATTTTGTATCAAAATAAAAATGTTAAAAATTATTTTTTGTAAATTTTCCATATTTCTCATTTTATCAATTAAATAATTGAAATAACGTGCATATTTAAGTACATTAAGTATACAAATATTACAATAGGATACACATTTGGGACATTAGAGAACATATGTATCAAATATGAGTAGCCAATCACTCCAGATATACTAATGCCAAATTGATAAAATGAGAAATAAATAATCAATTACTTGAAATCAAGTACAACTTGAAGTATATCCAGTACAAACATGTTAAAATAAGGTACACATTGAGGACAATAAAGTACATGCATATGTATCAAATATGAGTGCTGAGAATTTTTTACCCAACCCACGCGGATGTGTATATGCGCATGGGTCTCATATGAGTTTTAAGAAATTTTCTGCCCAATCCACGCGAACGTGGGGATGCGCGTGAAGGTGATTAGTTATTTTAAATATTGAATTATTAATGAGATTTTCACACAAGAACATATATTAAGATTAGCAAACATGTGATCAACTTCTTGGTAAGTGGTTCATGAATGTCTATGGAATGTTTGTATGCTATAGTTTCAACTAGAGATCACCAATATCCCAATTTTCAACCATTAATGGGGCGTATATATATATATATATATATATATATATGTTTGAGATACTAAAATCATATAATAACTACTCAAAAAAGTTTCACTTATATCAATTGTCAAATATAATCTAAAGATTTAATTACTCACTTCAAGATGGTACCTTTTCAAGTAAATAAGGTACAATAACATTAAAATAAGGTACATAACGAGGTGAATATAGCACATATTTCTTCAATTTGAGTATTACACAAAAAACTACACTAATGTCAATTGATAAGTATAAAATAAAATAGTTAAACAAGGTACATATGTAAGTAAACTAGGTACATCAAAGTACAAATATGATACATATTGGGGTTAATAGAGCACATTGTTATCCAATTTGAGTATTCGGTGGAAAGGTTGTTGTATCCACCGAACGTGAATGTGATTAGTTATTTTAAATATTGAATTATTAATGAGATTTTCACACAATAAGATTAGCAAACATGTGATCAACTTCTTGGTAAGTGGTTCATGAATGTCTATGGAATGTTTGTACGCTATAGCTTCAACTAAAGATCACCAATATCTCAATTCTCAACCATTAGTGGTGCGTCTAGATATATGTTTGAGATACTAAAACCATATAATAAATACTCAAAAAAATTTCACTTATATCAATTGTCGAGTATAATATAAAGATTTAATTACTCGATTCAAGATGGTACCTTTTCAAGTAAATAAGGTACAATAGCATTAAAATAAGGTACATAACGAGGTGAATATAGCACATATTTCTTCAATTTGAGTATATTACACAAAAAACTACACTTATGTCAATTGATAAGTAAAAAATAAAATAGTTAAACAAGGTACATATGTAAGTAAACTAGGTACATCAAAGTACAAATATGGAAATATTGGAGTTAATAGAGCACATTGTTATCCAATTTGAGTATTCGGTGGGAAGATTGTTATATCCACCGAACGTGAATGTGATTAGTTATTTTAAGGGTAATTTATAATTCAGTCCCTAGATCTAAACTTAAATTGGTAATCAGTCCCTGTCAGAAAAAAACTTTGTTTAAACTCCCTGGGCCCACATGTTTTGTTTCGGATGAAATTTGGTACAAAACACGAAAAATATGGTACAAATACATGATATTTGAGTATCAAATATGTTAGATCTAGTATAAATATATGATTTTAGAGTACTAAAAAATATTGATATTAATAACACATTTATCTTATTTGGATAAAAATCGATACAAAACATTGAAAATATGGTACGCATATGTGATTTTTGAGTACCCAATGTGTTAGATCTGGTACAAATATATGATTTTTGAGTACTCAAACACATGTTGCAAGTTCACATTAATAAAGATGTTTAGATTTTATACTCAAAATTATATTTTTTGTACTCGATCTTGAACAATTAGTGCTCAAATATCTTGTATTTGTACCATATTTTCAATGTTTTGTATTTAATTTTATCCGAAAAAAATAATGTGGGCCCAGGGAGTGCAAACAAATTTTTTCTGACAAGAGACTGATTCTTAATTTGTTTTTGGATTTAGGGACTGAACACCAATTCACCCTTATTTTAAATGTTGAATTATTAATGAGATTTTCACACAAGAACATATATTAAGATTAGCAAACATGTGATCAACTTCTTGGTAAGTGGTTCATGAATTTCTATGGAATGTTTATACGCTATAGCTTAAATTAGAGATTACCAATATCCCAATTTCCAACCATTAGTGGTGCTTATAGATATATGTTTAAGATATTAAAATCATAGGGCTAATTGCATCCACACCCCCTATGAAAAGTCTAAAAGACATAAAACCCCTTAAGAAATATTAATAGGCTAATGCATCCCTCAGTTTTTTAAAATGTAGTACATTTCACCCCTATGTTATACAAACCCGGACACATTTATACCCTCTCATAGGGGTTTTTATGCTAATTTTTTAAAACATAGGGTCTAACATGCTATTAATTTTACACAGGGGGTTTTATGCCTTTTAGACTTTTCACAGGGGGCATGGATGCAATTAGCCCTAAAACCATATAATAACTACTCCAAAAGGGTTTTACTTATATCAATTGTCAAGTATAATCTAAATATTTAATTACTCACTTCAAGATGGTACCTTTTCAAGTAAATAATGTACAATAACATTAAAATAAGGTACATAACGAGGTGAATATAACACATATTTCTCCAATTTGAGTATTACACAAAAAAAACTACACTAATGTAAATTGATAAGTAAAAAATAAAATAGTTAAATAATGTACATATGTAAGTAAACTAGATATATCAAAGTACAAATATGGTACATATTGGAGTTAATAGAGCACATCGTTATCCAATTTGAGTATTCGGTGGAAAGATTGTTGTAACCACCGAACGTGAAGATGATTAGTTATTTTAAATATTGAATTATTAATGAGATTTTCACACAAGAACATATATTAAGATTAGCAAACATGTGATCAAATTCTTAGTAATTGGTTCATGAATGTCTATGGAATATTTGTATGTTATGACTTCAACCAGAGATCACAAATATCCCAAGTTTCAACCATTAGTGGTGCGTATAGATATATGTTTGAGATACTAAAACCATATAATAACTACTCAAAAAAGTTTCACTTATATCAATTGTCAAGTATATTCTAAAGATTTAATTACTCACTTCAAGATGGTACATTTCCAAGTAAATAAGGTACAATAATATTAAAATAAGGTACATAATGAGGTGAATATAACACATATTTTTCCAATTTGAGTATTTACACAAAAAACTACATTAATATCAATTGACATATTAATAATGAAAAAACTAAATTAGGTACATATGTAAGTAAATCGGGTACATCTAGATACAAATAGGGTACATATAGGAGCCAATCGAGCACATCATCTGGTAAATTTGTTCCAACATAAGGTACATACTTTACTAAATCATGTACATTATAGTTCAATAAGGTACATATAAGAGCCAATCAAGCACAACTATTGTAACGCCCCGTTTTTATCTTAAATGAGTTTATTTGAGTTAATCGGAGATTTCAGAGTTCACGAGCCGACTTGATTTTGATCAGGGTCCTTTTTGCAAATTTTGGAAATTTCAGGGACTAAAATGCAATTATTGATTTTAATATATTATCTACAACTTGATTGGCTTGGGAGTAGTCTTCTTCACCTCCCTTCATCTCTCCCAACCGTGTACCACCATTAAAGGCGCCCCAAAACCTCTTCCAAGCTTTGTGATTTTGATTTTCGGTCGATCCGTCCGTTGGAAATTATTTCTGAAGGCAGATTAGCGATCACTGCAGCGAGAGCTCCGTTATATCGTAAGTTTTTCTACGATCAGATACATTTTAGTTTTTGGACTTTGTTAGAATCGTTCTAGATTCAAGTATGTTGTTCTCGACAGAGTTCTGATCGTTTATTATCTATCGGTTTTAAAATAGAGCGACGTTCGGAATTGTAATGATTTTTGGAAGCCATTTTCGAAAATGTGGGTTTTGAGATTTGTTGGGTTTGCCTTGTTTTGGTTGTTTTGGCTTTGATATGAGTTGATATCAGTATTGAACTGCTGTCTGCATTTCCGGTTTGTTCAGTTTATAGCCGTTATGCCGTCGGTTTGAGTTTTGGGGATTTCGAAATGTTTTTGAGTTGTGATCTTGGCTTGTAAGTTGATCGTGGTTATTGATCATTTATTGGTATCTGAACAGATTCGTTTGGAGCTTGTCAAGCCCAAGATTAACAACATTTGTTCGTTTCAGAGATTTGGACGAAGAACGGTATAGAGAATTACCTTGAGCCTTGTTGTTGTTTAGATTGGTTAGACTTTGATACAATTTTTGTTGTAGCTTTCCAGAAGTTGAAACTACTGCCTTGAAAGGTAAAAGCAGTCATCGTAGCGGGATAGCATATTCGGACTGTTGGTTCTCGAGTTTCCCTTTTTAAATCACATATTGCATCGATACTTGTTCTAGCATGTGGAACTTGTATTTTGTTGATTGATTGAGTTTTGTTATGTGGCTTATGTTTATGTTTCTGTTATGAATTCATCTTGAGCCTACTTTGATTTCAGCGGGCAGAACCGCCCTTTTTGTTTAGACGTTTGAAAACTATGATTGAGTGGCCTAGGTTGTAGTATTTCGCCTAGTGCTAGCATACTCATTATGGTTGCTCAAAGTCTAGAGGAGTGGGATACGTGGCACCACCTCGATTGGGAGAGTCGGTGAGTCGTTACATGATCTCATCCTCGGGATCCCAAAAGCAGAGCAGCACTCCCTTGTTTATCAGAATTGATATCCTGGTTTTAAAGACATGCATATCATTAGCTTCGACTTGAATATGTTGTTTTGATAGCATGTTGTATATTCATTACTTGTTATGTTGTTTTTACTGGGAATGTCATTCTCACCGGTTATCCGGCTGTTGCTTTGTTTTGTATGTGTACCTGGCAACAAGTGGGGCAGGACCAAGTCAGCGTAGGCCTGGCTAGCAGCAAGAGGGAGAGTTAGTAGTGAGACTCGGTTTAGAAGTCGTGTCAGCATGTCTAGATAGTTGTATTTGAACATGTTTAGATATCGAACTTCATTATGTTATTGTATTGTTTATGCGAGCTGTGTTGAAAGTTTGTCGTTACAAATCCAATACTTTTGAGCGGTTGTGTAACCCTAGAATTTCAGATATTAGTTGGAGAACTTGTGATTGTAATGCATGATAAAATGTTGTTGGTTTTGGACTCAAGTTTCTAGCATGAATTCTGCTGTTTTTGGCTCTGTTTCTGTCACCGCTTGATCCGCAAGATCTTGCGGATCGAGCGAGGGCAAGCTGTGCAGTCCTTTGTTTCAAATTTTTGTGGCTCGCTCGATCTGCAAGATCTTGCGGATCGAGCGAGGGCTGGGTTTTCCGGGCAGTAGCTTTGGAAAAAGTTGCTCGCTCGATCCGCAAGATCATGCGGATCGAGCGAGGCACTATTTCAAAAAAAAAAAAAAATCTTATTGCTTTTAACCTTTGGTTATTGTATACCTTATTGTTGTTTAATCCCGAGATTAGTTGTTTGGAATCGAGGTCTCACAACTATAGTAGTTCTGGTACATTAAAATTTAAATGGGGGTACATATAGGAGTCAATCAAACACAATATCTCCTAAATTAGTACGAACATAAGGTACATACTTTAGTAAACTGGTATAAATTAAATTTGAAATAAAGTACGTAATTTAGTAGTTCAAGTACATTAAAATTGAAATATGATATGTATGGAATCAGTCGAGCGCATAATCTATAAGATACTTACTCTAGTAAATCAGGTACATTAAAGTTAAAATAAGGTACACAATTTAGTAGTTCTCGTACATTAAAGTTGAGATAGGGTACGTATAGGAGTCAATCGAGCACAACATCCGATAAATTTAATTGTTACAACATAAAGTACATATTTTAGTAAATTATGTACATTACAGTTGCAATAAGGTACATTTAAGAGTCAATCAAGAACAATTAGATCCAATTTGAGTAATTGGTTGAATGATTGTGGTTGACATCGAATATGAACTTGATTGAGTACACAACACGATTACCAATACTTGATTTATTATTGAATTAATGATAGGAAATTCAGACAAGCACTTGCGTTAAGATTATCAAGCATGAGATAAACGTTTTTGTAAGTAGTGGACGAATGACTATGGAATGAACATTTGCATAACATGACTTCATCTAGAGATCAACAATATCCAAACCACAAGGGTATCTGTGGAGATATATACGAGATATACAAATCTCAACATATTTAGTATAACAAGCTTCACTCATATCATATCATATCACAAGTATAATCTAATATTCAACTAATTGTTACTTAATGATACAAATTCAAGTAAATCCGGTACATTAAATTTGTAATCGGATACGCATAGGAGTCAATCGAGCACATGATCCAGTAAATTAATACCAATATAAGGTACATAATTTAGTAAATCCGGTAAATTAAATTTAAAATAAGGTACATGATTTAGTAGTTTAGGTACACAAATATGGTATATATAGGTGTTGATCGAGCACATCATCTACTAAATTAGTACCAACATAAGGTGCATAATTTGTAAATATGGTATATTACAGTTAAAATAAAGTGCATAATTTAGTAGTTCCGGTACATTAAAATTGAAATATACTACACATATGAGTCAATCGAGCACATAAATTGAAGGCCCAGACCCCGTGCAAGGTCTGTACGAGAAAAAAATGGAAAGACCCTGGAATTACATTTGTGCCATATCCGTGCGTCGACCGATAATTTTTTAAAAAATTATGAAGGCGTCAACGAACCCTGTACCGGACGTGTAGATTAAATATACCTGATTTCTTAGTATATGTACTTATTTTCTGTCAAAAATCCGACATGTAATTTTCATTATAAAACTAACCATATGCACACAAAAATAATGATAATAACATCATCAGTGTTAATGTCTCCAATACATCAAATAACAACACCATATATGTTAAATGTATAACAAGTATAACAATAAGTTGTACTCTATACAAATACTACATATGAACATAATATACCAAACAAAAGTTAACACAAGTTTGGGCTTAAAAACAAAAGATAAACAGATTTGTTGTAAATTGTATTTTCTGATCCCAAATATGTTATCTGAAAATGAGTGTCATATAGCAACATAATAATTTTTAATATATGTCTTAATTTTTGCAGCATCCTTGAATGTTTACCCCACCGACAGATGCAATGAAACCAAGAATCCAGGGAGTTTTTTTACAGCGGCCTTTTCAAGCTCGTCATCAACTTTGGATTGTCTGTCATCTTCCACATCCCTTAATAATTTCATAAACATAATTTCAAAATTAACATGTCACGACTATGGTTTTGTATATAAATATAATCAAAACTTTTAATGATGTACAAATAATTTAATACACATCGTCGTAGCTCACAAAGAACTAATCAATCAAATAAAGTAATAACTTCATGACAAATAGACAATGATATACGTAATATGTATATCATATCACAAAAAAAACATCAGCAAAGTGTCACTAAATATAAACTTTAAAACACAGTTCAAGACTATGCATCTTTCACTAAAGATGATAACTTTTTGTTTTTTTTTAATCAAAATCATCTGCAAAGTCATTGTAAAATAAAATTAAGGATCAAATGAATTTTATCCCTCAGTATTTAAACCTCCAAGAATATGCTTTTTTTTTCTCTCGGTTCTCAATTCAATCATAGTAAACCTCATACACATGTGTAGATATATCATATTACAGACGTCATCGTCATTGTTGAAGATAACGAACATCTAGTACTGTGGAGTTATGTATTGTAATGACATAGATTGAGGATTAATTTGTTCATATTTGCTCAACAAACTTTGAAATATATCATCCAAATATATTTGCTCGTAATTGAAATTACAAAATGTCAGTCACTGCACTTGCAACAATCCAAAAATGCAAGTTGGAACAAGACCCGACTAAAGAGTCCATTCTACACCAATGAGTGCTGTTTTGATAAATAAACAAGTTACAAAAAGAAATACAATATACATATGGTGCTAGAAGATTTTTTTCTCCCCTATTCGAGAATTTAACTTACAGCTTCAAGGTTCTTTAATTGTAGTTCTTCGGAGTAGAAAAGAGATGTTTTGATACACGGCTTGAAAATACAAGGCTTTCAATAGCTTCAATCTTCACCGACAAAGCTCCCAACGGATTCGGCTATGGATAATTTAGCTTCAAAGCAGGTTTCGATTCTCAAAGAAAAAACTTCCAATAACTTCGATTTTTGTTAATTTTGACTCTAAGAGGGTTTATATTCTCACAGGAAAAGTTTCTGACGCCTTCCACTTGATAATTATGCTTCAAGTATTACAATTTCAGATAAGGGTTTTGAACAATTTCTATGGGAGGAGAAGGAAAAAAGAAACTGAGAAAGAGAGCTCAATCACGTGTTGTTTTGGAGGGCAAATTAGTAAAATTGGTTCAGTTGGGGAGCTCAAACTAATAAATATATGGGACAGGGACTGATAAATGAAATGGTCTGACATAGGTACTGAAACCTAAACCAAGTTTGGGTTTGGGGATATATGAGCAATTCACCCTTGTTTTAACTCTACAATGTATTATATATCGTTTAAATCTCGATATTCAAAAATACATATTTTTAACACACTTTCTAATTTATTTGGAATAAATAATTATTTTAATTTAACATCTCAATAATTATTCTAATTATGCCAAATTACTGAATAATTAACTTCAGGGTCTTACAGATTAATAAAGATTCAATTATATAGTTGAACTGCTGGATTTCACACGGTATCACTGTGAGGCCCAGACCCTTGAGCCCAGTTACCACCCCATACCAAATCCCTATCCCTACTAAATATTTAAAACTAATTCTTCCAGCACTCTCAAGAGATTGGGCATAAAAAAAAATATATATATAATCATCTCTCAAAACATGCTTTCTCACGCTCTCTCTCCATGGAACGTGAAAAGACTCTTTTTTATCTCCCTACGAATAAGAACGTGAACATGAAGTAACATTTGGAAGTGTGAACGTGAAGTACCATCTGGAAGGATTTCAGCTCTATTGCAGTCAACATAGAATTCAACACTAGTAGAAGATGGTGAGTGTAATGTTTGTTTTTTTTTTATACTTTTATATTATTTAATCTCATGGTGTATTTATTTTGTATAAATATTTGTTATATTGTTTGATGATCGTTTTCTACAATTATTTTGTTTGAGCCGATCTTGCCTATGACTTTGTCTAGTAGGGTTAAACTAGACATCTATGATCTAATCTGGAGAGTTAAGTCAGATACCTATGATGCAAATCTGGGGAGTTAAGCCAGATATTTATGATCCAGTCTGGATAGTTAAGCCAGACACCTATGATCCAGTCTGGGGAGTTAAGCCAGATATTTATGATCCATTCTAGGGATTTGAGCCAGACAATATGATCCATTCTGGGGAGTTAAGCGAGATATTTTCATATTTAAGATGTTCGAAATTTTAAAATTGTGTGTAACTTTGATATTGTGATTTATAAAATGATATTGTCATAAGAATATATTGAGTTTTGGGGTTGGTGAATTGACTTGGGGTTGAACGTGTTGATGTTTTCTCCTTGTTTTAGTTTGGAACTATTTATTTTAAATTCTGAACATGTTGATGTTTTCTCTTTGTTTTATTTTGGAACTGTTTATTTTAAATTCTGGATAATTAATTTGTTTTTTTATTGTTTTTGGAATAAATATCATTTATTTTAGGCTTAGTGTTCTCTTAGAAATAAGTTTAAATTATAGTGACCCGTAACCAAAATGAGAAATTAACTTGGTAATCATAATTAAATTGGGTAAAAATTGATTAAAAGATTTTCAAATGGGTCTAAGAAGTTCAAAAATGGATTCAGAACGCTTGAAAATGGCCCGAAAGGTCCTGAGCATTCAGGCAGTTAGGATGCTTCGAACTAGAACGGAAGCTCCGAACCCGGATCGGACATTTCGATCCAGGTGTCCCGAATGATGTAAGCTTGATGACGTCATGGGGGGTGGTCGGACGTTCTGAACTTGAGATCGGATGTTCCAAAATGCTGGCAGGGACGCTTGTCAAGAGCTCATTACACATGGCGGACATGCAGGTTCGGACGATCCGAGCCTGAGATCGGACCATCCAAACCTGTGCCTATAAAATGGGGTCAATGGGAGCCATTCTTGCTCACTTCCAATCCCTTCCCTTTCCATTCTTGAGGCTTTTTAGGGGCTTTTTAGCCATATTACTCGAGGGTTGGACTTGAGGAAGGCGTTCCGGGGCCGTAGCGGAGTTGTGTCCAAGTTGTGGGGCAGTCGCCATCAGCAGGCTGACGACGTACACAAGTATAGTTTTGGATCCCTAAAAATATTAGGGAGTATCTATTAGCGTACTTAAGGATTTTAGAGCTTTGTAAGTGACTTGGATAATATTGACTAGTAGGCTTGGAATCTAGGGCGGTGTTACTAGGATTTTGCCTACTATGTGATAGAGGTACATAATTACTGAACGAGATAGACGACATGATATATACACTTCTATGTTTTATTGTATGTGCCATGATTTATTGTTTTACTGTTTTAGCACATGCATGATTTCTCTAGACTGCATCTCGTTAGAGGTGGGTCATGTGAGGGGAGGCTCAGCCCCGTATTGTTTTGTCTATCACCGAGAGACGTCGCGATGATGGAGACTGACGCTACGGTGATAGGGCGAGTTTGTGGATGTACCCCGCGGATTCGCTCTCCAGCCAGTAATGCATATTCGATTAGCGCCCCTGAGCAGACTGAGTTTTACTGGATTTTAAATCATTCGTGCATCATACTTGTTTATATATAATTGCTTTCGTATTGAGCGTAGTCGCTCACGTCCAGTATTTTTGTATTTTCTGGACATCCTATTCGACAGGGCAGATCTCAGATTGGATGAAAATCACACCCCTTGATCACTGCAAAACACTGCTGCAGTTTTTTTCGGGGGCAATTTATTGACAATACTTTATTTCTTGTGCTGTCGTAGTGTTGTTCATGTACTGACGAAGACGGTTTGGACTTTTGATCTGAAGTCCAAAACGGCATAACCGATCCCAGCCCAATTCTGAGACCCATTAATGTTTACCCTTTAGCCCATTAATAAAACAACATATATATAATTTCCACACCCATATAAATTTAAAAATTAAGATATTATAACTTTTGACTGCTGCAACTTCTCTCTCGTTCCCATCTAGGGTTTCGATGAGAGCTTACCTCCTATCTTCGTATATGGCTCTTTCTCCTTAATCTTTTATTTGGGAGCAGATTCTACCATGGATTCAGAAGAAATAACAAGAAGAGTAGACAATTTAAAACTCTTTTCTCATAATATTGGTGAACCGGTGGTTATCTCGATGGTATTGGCTTCTGAGGGAGTACAACGCCTGGAATCATGTCTCATAGCTAAAATTTTCTCTTCTAAGACAGTGAAATGGGAGACTTTCATAATTCAGATTTCCAAGATAATTCAAGCAAAAAAAGAGGTAAAAATTGAAGTTATTGGAGAAAAAAGTTTTTATGTTGGATTTCAATTCAACTCTTGACAGGCGCAATACCTTGTACGGAGGACCATGGACTTTTTTCAAGGAACTGGTGATCTTCAAACAACTAGTAGGGTTGAGGAGGTAGCTATATGGGTTCAATGCCATAACATACCTTTCGCCTTTATGCACGACCCAATCATCCGAAGCTTGGGTGAGTGATGGATTATTAACCAATTTGACTTTATCTCGGGCCCAAGCCCATTGAATCAATTTATTTGGGTCCCATATTATTTTGTTATTTATTTGGACATTTTTATCAAGTCCCATAAATTCTTAAAAGCTCATAAGAGGCTCAAGCCCATGAAACTTTCCGACTATCTATAAATAGCTCAAGTTCTCTTGTTATTAAGGTACGCACTCTATAGTCACATGCTCTAGTTCTCTAGAACTTTTATTGGGCAAATATTGACTTGAGCGTCGGAGTGTTTTCGCCGGGCAACCCCCGACGCCACTCACTTTGCTTTGTGATGCAGGTGACAACCCACGAAGTTCATCTTTGAAACAGTTCGAATATGAATCCGACTATCCAGATCTCCATAAATTACCCAGATTCTCTCTAATCGGGTAATATCAATTTTTTGCTACATCAGCTTGGCGCCGTCTGTGGGAACTTGTTCACTGCATCATTGAGAATGCATACTCTACCAAAAACATCTCAAGAAAATAATCGCAATGGAGACCTACCTACAATCTCCAAACCACCGCTTAGATTTAGTTTCACACAAGAAACATTGACAGCCTTAATGAAATGAACAGCTACATGCGCAGCGACTGAAGCGGTTGCTCAATTTGTGGAATCCCGTCAACGCCAAAGCACCGACAAGAGAGCTCATAGAAGAGGGCTCTCATCTCTAAGTTTAAAGTTAATGACAAAGATCCTGAGGAGAACAAGAAAAGTACTACTCATAATGAGAGTAAAACAAGTGCTCAATAGTTCACGATATCTCTGACGAAAACAAAACCACTAATCCAACCCGTGGATATGGATCTCACACATATGTTGTAAGGTCCAAAAATCCACTAAATCGCTCATGATGATTTTAAGATGATTTTTATGATGTTGTGAGTTTAAATTATTTTTAAGTTATGAATTATGAATATGATTTCATGTCTACATATATTTTATTTTAATAATTTTGAGTAAGTTTACGGTTTCAGGGTGAGTTTGATTTTGAACTCATGGGACGAGGCTAACCAATGAACGAGGTGATAAAGTACATTTTTATGAGAGTTTTAAGTATAATATTGATATGCTTATTATGTATGAGTCGGGGGATAGTATTTTTATCAGACGAGTCGGGACGGGTGAGTGAATGCATTTTAGAGATGAACACACATTACGTGTTGAATGATCATTATCCTATCTATCTACCCGGTTCCCCACCCCATTACTTCCCATGTCCCCTTGTTCCCTTGACTCTCACTTCTTCCCTATCCTCTACACGATTCCTTCCCCCTTCTCTCCATTCTATCATTTTCTCCTTCTTGTTTCTTTATTGAACCTTCACGGTTCTTCAAGATAGTCACAAGCCAAAGTTCCAAATCTCGTTCTTGGTGTGGTTAACTCGTTGCCAAGAATCTAAATCAACTCCGTCTTCATTTCAAGGCAAGTACATATTTAAAAGATTTTGAAACCCATTCAAGCTATTATGTATTTTTATATGAATTGATGTATGTTGAGATATGTATGCATGATTTTCATGAATTTCAAGAGCATGAAGTTATGATTTTACGAGATCGTGAAGCGTAGGTTGTTCTTGTCAAGTTCTTGAGTTGATTCAAGAGATTCATGTTCTTTTAAGATTTTAGTGTTTTGAAGTTTGTTAATTCATGTTCAACTACAATAAAATGAGTTTTGATGATTTATGTAGTTAGGATTTTGGGTAAAATAAGTTTATGTTTGAAGTTTGAAGTTTGAAGTGTTGAAGTTGTGTTCGGTGGCACCGAATTACCGAAACTTGTTATGATTTTAAGGATAAAAATTAGTTACTGATCCAAATGATATGAGGCTAACTTTATTTGAAAATTAACTTTTTTATCCACAACTTTCATGTTTTGAATTTTGTCAAAATCATTTTGGAAGATTGGTCAAAATTGCCCCGAATTGTGTCGAGTGTTTTGAATTCCCGACAGTGACATATCTAGGGAGAATGAACATAACTTCTTACTGAAAACTCCAATTTAGGTTAGGTTTTAGGAATTAGAAATCCAAGATCAAGAGCTACAACTTCCATATTTACCTCCTTTTCAAATTCCGAATGAAAAATAGAGTTTCAGAGCGAGCAAGCAGACCATCTGCGCAGGGCATCCGCGCCCGCGCCCGCGCCCGAGAAGTTGAGCGGCTGGGCATGACCTTCGAATTTCAAGTTTTGTTTATGTTATTTTAGGGTCCTAATTTCATGGTTATGATCTTTTAAGGTTTCTAAAATATTTTAAGAGTTCTTATGCAAAACTTTCTAGTTTTAAGGTCAAGAAAGGAGAGAACGTCTTATGTGGACCGATTGTGTTATGTGATGTGATTCATGTACATGTTTAAGTTTCATTCATGAAACCTATGTTCAATATGAAATATGATTTTTAATCATTTATGACATGCATAAAGTTATTGAGTAAAGGTTTATGTTCATGAAGTTAAAGTTATGATGGAAATTACGATGAAACAATGATGCTTCATAAAGAATGAAATGATATGATGTATGAGAAGTTATGATGAAATGAATGATGTATGATGAAGCATAAAGAATTTTGATGTCTTATGTGTTTTTGTGGCGGAAAATACGGGATTGGTACTTCGGGATGGGCGCTGGAGGGACCTTTCCAAATCTACGGGACTGACACTTCGGGATAAGCTTCGGAGGGGCCTTTCCAATTATGAGTTAAGCGATGAAAAGACACGGGACTGGCACTTTGGGATAAGCTCTGAAGGGGCCTTTCCAATTACTTGTTGATCAACATGAATGATGAGAACAGGCCTATCAGACGGTTGCCACAAATTTCACATAATTTGTCAATTAAGAATGAGTTTATGTTTATGTTCATGTTTATATTACGTCATATTATATTCAAAAGAAATTTTAAAACTCATGATTTTTATTGCATATTCTTGTTGAGTCATTAGACTCACTATGCTTGAATGGTGCAGGTAATGAGGATGACAACTATGCATACGTCGATGAGTTTGATGTCGGACATGAGGAGGAGCCAAGAGTCGAGCCGGCGGGAGATGCATGAGTGTGTTTGTGTTGAAGTTTAATAAAACTAAATGTTGTTATGTTTGAGTGAATAAACCAAGTTTATGTTTTAAATTGTCGTGATTTGGTTTGTAAAATATTTGAAATGATTTAACCGAGGCTTGATGTATGCATACATCTTTCAAAAATGCTCTTTTTCGCGTTTATATTAAGGTCATATTAGTCGAGTAATGTCCTCATCGGTTGAGGGCGTTACATATGTAACTGGAGAGAATTCTTCAGCAATCTTGCCTGCACGTCGGAACCCGTTCACTAACGCCATTTTATCTGAAACATTGCCTAAAAGAGTCAAAATCCCCAGCCTACCTGAGTTTGATGGAACTAGTGATCCTCAAGATCATATTAACAAATTCTACGCAAAAGCAGATTTGTATGACATCACAGATGCTGCTTATTACAAGATATTCCGAACAACGTTATCAAGGCGAGCTCTCACATGGTTCAATAAGCTGCCGTCTGGATCTATTGCCAACTTGGAGCAACTTACCGAGTGCTTCATTTAACAATTCTCAATTAACAAGAAATACCCAAAAACAGCAGCGTATATGTTCACAATCGTTCAGAAAGAAGAAGAAAGCTTGAGAGAATATGTTCGACGATTTACTCACGCAGTTCACAAAGTCCTACACGTGAACCACAATTTGCTGGCTGGAATAATGCAGAAAAACTTGCGTCCTGGAAGGTTCAAAAAATCTATAGCAGAAAAATCCCCGAATACCTTGGAGGAGCTATTGTCTAGAGCCAAAAAATACATACGCATTGAGGAAACTGATGAGTTGCACTCCTCGCGAAAAAGAAAACGAAGAAAAATACGACGAAATATAACGCAAGACGGAGAGTCATGCCAATTTACAGAAACTCTACACTCATAGGGAAAATACGTGCAAGCTAAAATAGATTGCTTGCTGCTACTTTATTTGCCTTACAGATATTTTTTTTCATTTATTTTATGTTTAATAATAAACTTATATTTATTTGTTTACTTTCTATTTAATTATATAGGAAGGAACCCAGCTCCGTCAACGAATGCTTAACTCATACGTCACGACCCATGCAATCAATAAGGCTACTCATCCATCAGAGGCTTGGCCAGCCCTGTAGGACTACCTAAGCCACGATGCTGTAAGAGGTCAAGACGACAAAAATACAGTCCCGGGATACCTCACCACTTAGCAAATAGAGTGGGTTCAGGACTTCCCCATGAGACAAAATCTTAGGAACTTGATCCAATCCTAAGTACTCCATGTTAAGCACTACGTTATTTCTCCTAGAGCACAACAAAAAGTTATAGTGCCTATAAACAATTCAAAAAAGTCATAGCGACTATAAACAATTCAAAAAAGTCATAGCGACTATAAATAATTTAAAAATTTATAGTGACTATAAATAATTCATCAAGTCATAGCGACTATAAAATTTTTTTCAGAAGAAGTCATAGTGACTATAAATAATTCATGAAGTCATAGTGACTATAAAAAAAATTTCAGAAGAAGTCATAGCGAATATAAAATAAATTTTTAGAAAAAATTCATAGCGACTATAAATAATTTATCAAGTCGTAATGACTATAAAAAAATATATCAAGTCATACTGACTATATAAAAAAATCCAACAAGTCATGATGACTATAAAAAAAATTTCTCCAAGTCCTAGAGACTTTAAAGAATCATAAACTCATGGGGTTGCATCGAATGCATCAACCCAAAAGGTTACATGAAATACACTAACTCAAGGGTTTTGATCGAAGATACTACTCCAAGAGATTGCAGAAGATTCAGTCCTTAAAGAGATTGCATGAAGACAAAAATCTCCAGGGCTTTAGAAAAACTCTCCGTCGAAAATATTACAAGTGGCGGTCCTAACGCATCCACCGAAATAGCAGTTGCGGTTCGGCTCCCGTATGTGGGCAAAAGCGATTGTAGTAACCCGTATACAGTTTTAAGTTAATTAATAACTGTGATCAAGGGTTACTAAGTACGCGATCAAGGGATTAAATAAGATTAAAAATAATTGAGTTGTCTGTTAAAAATATGTATTAGTAAATATCGTGTGATAAACGATATTAAAATACATGTCATTTTTATAACACACTGAAATTAAAATAATTCAAATCAGGTCAAGATTTAATTCCAAAAAAATAAGAGAGTATACACATGTAAATACATGTACACAATTACACCGTTAATAACATTGTCACATCACTATTCATCGTCCTCACCATTCCCCATTCTCGAATCGTTTTCTCTCTCTTCACCACCTCCACGTTTCGCCGCCGTTCAGCCGCCTCCGATGGTCAAAATTCAAAATTAAATATACGGTTGGACTCCTCGCGACAAGAGCTAGCCATTGACTCCCATTTTGAATATTTTTAGAGCGACTGGGAGAAACCCGAATTCCATCGGCCGCCACCTTCTTGCCGTCGTTTGGCCGCCTCCGGTCGATGAAACGCAAAACCAAATATACCGTTGAAATCGTCTCGACGAGAGATATCTATTGATACCAATTTTGAGAAGTTTTATTGAGATTTGCAGAAACCCATTTTCCAGCCGTCGTCGCCGCCGCGTCGCCTGTTGTCGCCGATCGTCGGCCAGTGTTGGGTTGATTTGGTTTAGTTGTTGGGACTTGTTTTGAAGTTTTGGGATATAATTTCGACCACACAGTTTCGACATCAACGGGCTAACTACGGACGAAGGCATGTAATCTAAGTCTTGACGTAGACTCGAACTAATACGTAGAAGGTTCCGCTAGATCAACAAACATGTTAGTATTTCGCTTTAACCCCAAAAAGGACAATATCTTATCATGGAACGGACACCCCACCAAATATATATATTTTAAAAATATATATCTAATACACCATTTTCATTACCATTCAATGTAAATAACCAAGTCATAATATTTTTAAAATATTAGACAAAAGTTGTAAAATTGAGACAATTAAAATTCTTACGGTTTTATGGTGAAGCAGACCATGCATTTAAACATAAATAAAAAAATTATTATCAACAACAAATAATATGTGTATATATGCATATGCGTGTATATACATGCATCTATCCATCCCTTTCACGGCCCAAGGAATTCATCGTCGCTTCGTCGTCGCGCCATTGTCGTCGCACTATCATCGCCGCCGCCGCGCCGCAACCACCACGCCCAGATCGAGCCAGGAAATGGAGCATCCACTGGCGGTGGATGTTCCATGCTGGAATTTGACTCCGGGCACTGTTTTTTCTTCATCTTCTTGCGCGGCCATGCTCCTCACACAGAAATGTCACGAACGATGCCGCCTCCGTCGAGCCAGATCAGGAAAGCTTGAAAGCTACTCCATGGTTGGAAATCGACGGGACCCCATCGCCACCTTTTCATCGCGTCACCAACGACCCTCCTCGAGCAGCATCGATCGAGACAAATCTGGACACATCCACCGACAGTGGATGCTCCATGGCTGGAAGTCGATCTCCGAGAGCTGCCGCATCTTATTTTCCTATCACAACCATCGCTTGTCAATGTTGTCGCCTCCGATTTAGCCGTCCGTCGATGATCCTTTGTGATGGTGGAGAGATGATAGATTGAGATTTACACACATAGATACACGTCGTATACAAAACATTGGGAGAGGTGCCAAGAGAGAGGAGAGTGGATATTATTCATCTACTATAAAAATTAAAGCTATGTGTGAAGGGAAATTTTTTTACCTTCTATGTGGATTACTCCTACTATCTTTGGTCTATTAATTTTCCAACACACGAATGCTGCAATAAAAAAAATTCAGACACAATATTACGTTAGTAAGTTGTGATGAAAACACTACGATGTTGAATTTATAATGGTAATTCATCCAAAGTTCTACTGAGTTTCTATAATTATTATTCTGTCAGAACTTTGATTTCTATCCTATTACACCACAATTCTATTGTAATTCTACGATCATTATTCAGACAGAACTGTGAATCCAACAATTTTCAATTTAACTAGGACTTTTCTTCCTACTATCTACATTATAATTGTAACACATTCCTACTACAATTACTTCATAACGGTATCTCCAAATTTTATACTCTCGGTCATCCCGAAGCATGCGACATGCCCGAGAGTGAGGGGCTTATGATGGGTAACGACCCAAATTTTACTATTTCCTGGAACAAGATTATTTGACTTCTACTACAAGTCTCCTACAGGATTACTCCGAAAACTCATACTCTCGATCATCTCGCTAACAAAACATGCCCGAGAGTGGGGGGCTTATGATGGGTTATTACCCAATTTGACTTTATCTCGGGCCCAAGCCCATTGACTCAATTCATTTGGGTCCCATATTATTTTGTTATTTATTTGGATATTTTATCAAGTCCATAAATTCCTAAAAGCCCATAAGAGGCTCAAGCCCATGAAACTCTCCGACTATCTATAAATAGCTCAAGTTCTCTTGTTATTAAGGTATGCATTCTATACTCAAATGCTCCAGTTCTCTAGAATTTTTATTGGGCAAATACTGACTTGAGCGTCGAAGTGTTTTCGCCGGGCAACCTCCAGCGCCACTCACTTTGCTTTGTGATGCAGGTGACAACCCACGAAGTTCTTCTTTGGAACAGTTCGAATATTAATCCGGCTATCCAGATCTCCACAAATTACCCAAATTCTCTCTAATAAAAAAATATCAATTTTTTGTTGCATCAGTAAGCGTATTGGTAGTTCTGGAAGTGGATAGTGGGGAAGATGGTAACTGCACTGGCAAATTTGTTAGGATATGCATTATGTTGGATATCACCAAGCCCCTCCGGCAGGGTCTGGGCTAAAAACTTAAAATGAAGAAGAAGAGATCTGTATCCTTTTATTATACGAACGCTTACCCAAATTTTGTTACCTATGTGGGAAGATAGAACATTTTTTAACGGAGTGCGAAGATCAAAATATTGGGGATTCAGAACCATCATTTGGTAATTGGCTCAGAGCTTCATCGATTATGGGAGATAAAAAAGCGAAGGCTTACAAATCTACTTGCTCTCCTTCAAATGAATCTCCAAGATTCCATATACAGGGTGTTGAGGTAGGATCAGAGGAGAATATAGGGGAAGTTCCATCCCCGATGAATACAAAACATAGCCAGGATGCATTCGAGAAGATCTCTTCTGATGAGAACATTGAATTTGATGCTGGATCATCCGACTGGTTCAATTCCTAATCCAGAAGCCGAGTTATGTGTGAAGGGGGTTGATCATGAGATGGAGGCTGACCAGGAATTGGAAGCTGGATTATTAAAAATAAAGAGACAAGCAAACAAAATGAAATGGAAACGAATGAAAAGGTAACTCAATTATTGAATCACGTACAATTAATAAGAAAAGTTAAAAATGGACATAAATAAATTCCTATAATAGTGTATGTACACTTCAAAAAATAAATTATTTTACACTTATAGTTTTAAATATACAGTAAAAAATAAATTTTATAAATAGTGTATGCATATATATATATAATAAAATACAGACATATATATATATATATATACATAAATTGCGACGCTTTTAAAAAAACTGTTGCAATTTGCGACGGTTGTAAAAAACCATCACATATATATAAAATTGCTACGCTTTTATAAAAATCGTCACAATTTGCTACGCTTTTTTAAAAGCGTTGTATATTGTGACGGTTTTGAAGATATCGTCGCAATGTAATGCGTATAGAATATTTTATCATATTTTACCGTTGCATTTTTCAACGGGTTTGAAAAAATTGTTGTTTTGCGACAATATTTAGAAACCATCGTATTATTTTAATATTTTAATACTCAACTAAGTTTCCAATCGAAAATTTTGCTACGGTTTTTAATAAACTGTTATAAAACTACCGTTTTTTTGTGCTGCAATCGTTGACATACAATGATATAGTGTGATATTTTTTTATGTTGGGTCACGTGTCATGTTACCTGAAAATTAAGATGTGATTTATATATAACAAACAGCTCTAAGTTATAATCCGATAATATGCCAATTTCTATATAAAAATATAATTAATACCATACAAAGACAAAATTTCCAAAAACAAAAGGGGAAAAAAAAAATAAAACTAGTATAATACGAATGCTCAACATGGTAATAAAAGTGGATCGCTTCTTGTTCTAACGTCAGATGCCCTTTCTCTTTCCCTATTTCTGCATTTGCCGAGTGTACACCAACAACACACACTGTTGCCTGCTCTTCTTACTTGTTTTTATCAATCACTGCTATTTCTCTACTCCATTAATTGTCCCCCCCCTGCATTTTTCACTTCGGAACTGTGAGATTGTATCCGCTATGGAGCGAAAGCAGGGATTTTTCTCGGCTTTGAGGGGAGAAGTGGTTCGTGGTCTGTCACCAGGCCGGTCGAGGACGGTTCGGAGCCCGTCGCCTTCCGGGTCGGGTCTTCTCAGGAGGAGGAGAAGCAGCAGCAATGGGCGCCCGCCTGAAATGTTCATATCGAGATCGAGGAGTTCGAGGCCTGGGGTCGACACGCTTTCGCCTCTAAGGGAGGGTCCGGATACGAACGGGTCGGATTCCGGTGAACAAAGGAGTGACAGATGGGCACATTGGCTCTGTCGGGCTCCTTCCGTTCCTTTGGCCGGGCCGGGTTTCTCGAGGTCCGATCTGCGGTTGCTACTCGGCGTGCTGGGTGCGCCGCTTGCTCCTGTGCACGTTAGCAATAACGACCCTTTGCCTCACCTCTGTATTAAAGACACCCCCATTGTTAGTCACCTCTCTTGCTCACCCCATTTAATCATCTTTAATTTAATTTAATTTTTATTACTTTTATATTTGTGGGATTTCCCTTTTCTGCTGTTCTAAGAATAAATAAGTAGAATATATATATATTTGTAGGTATAATTATTTAATCCATGTTTTTCAAAGTTTTACGTTTGTCTTGTGATAATACAATAATTGATCTTGAAGAAGCCCCTTTTCTAATTGGAGAAATCTGTGTATATTATTAATCTACTATTATAAGTTTGCTTTCACTGCCTATCAGTTGTTATTTATGCTAATATATTCAAATGAGGGATGTTTTTAGGGAGGAAGAAACAAATAAAAAATAATGTGAATCTTGAATTGATAAAATGATGTCATGTGGTGTGGAGGTGGTGCTGTGGACCATTTCTTTTTAATATGTTCATTTACTCTTTATACATGTTAGGATGGAAAAACAAAATAAATAGCTTGTGTTGCTAAGGTTGGTCCTTGTTGGGTTGTCATTGTGGTTTTGTGGGGTGTAAATGTTATTAGAATAGAAATTAATTGTCTGTGGAATAATTATTACAGGAAACTTCTTCTGCCCAGTACATATTGCAGCAGTATTTAGCAGCATCTGGAGGGCAGAAGGTTCAAAACTCTGTTCAGAATGCCTATGCAATGGGAAAGGTCAAAATGATGGCATCTGATTTAGAGACTGCGACGAAGGTCATCAAGAGCAGGAACTCTGCAAAGGCGGCTGAGTCCGGGGGATTTGTGCTTTGGCAGATGAATCCGGACATGTGGTATGTGGAGCTTGCTCTTGGTGGCAGCAAGGTTCATGCAGGTTGTAATGGGAAGCTCGTGTGGCGACACACTCCGTGGCTTGGTGCGCATGCGGCTAAAGGGCCTGTAAGACCTCTGCGGCGAGCTCTTCAGGTAAATTTGCCCTGTCACATGAGAATCTGGATTTTATCATTGTGGGTTGAGATGAAAAAAGGCGAATAGAGAACAAAGATGCATTTTTTAAGTTCTATTTCTCGACTATGTGTAGTAATTTGTGTTGAGTTGAATTTAACTTGTAGGGTTTGGATCCAAGGACGACAGCAAACATGTTTGCCGATGCAAGATGCACAGGAGAGAAGAAAATCAACGGCGAGGATTGCTTCATTCTCAAACTCTCTGCTGATCCCCATACATTGAAAGCAAGGAGTGAAGGACCTGCAGAGATCATTAGGCATGTTTTGTTTGGCTACTTCAGCCAAAAGACGGGTCTCCTTGTGCACTTAGAAGACTCTCATCTGACCCGTATTCAAACCAACGGAAGCGACGCAGTTTATTGGGAGACTACTATAAATTCTTTTCTCGATGACTATAGGCCTGTTGATGGAATCATGATCTCTCACTCAGGTCGATCTGTAGTTACGCTTTTCAGGTTCGGAGAAACGGCAATGAGCCACACAAAGACTAGAATGGAAGAAGCATGGACTATTGAAGAGGTGGCATTCAACGTGCCAGGGTTATCCTTAGACTGTTTCATTCCTCCTGCTGAACTGAGATTAAGTTCCGTCGGCGAACTTCCTCGTGAAGGTAAAGTTAAGACCGCCTTAGCTGCAGCATACCGATCAAAAGTTTCTGCATCGGGGAAATCCAGTGATGGCAATAACGTTGTGGCAAGGATGAACCTAAGAAAAGAGGCAGGAGTTCGAAATATTCAGACACTCTAGTTCAGTTCCGCAGTACAAATAGACTGACAAACTGAGGCGAAGTAGTAAATTCGGAACTCTGGTAAATTAGTTTATCCGAATCTGTATATATGTCTCAAGAAGTCTAGCTCTCTAGTTCCGAGTTCGTTCGATAATAGTCTCGGTTTTTGCAACTAAAGATAGTACAAGATCCAATATAGCAGAGGATCTGGTGGGAGTCTTCCGCAGTGAATGAACTTCCGAATGTATAATTTCAAGAATCATGTAAAATTTCAATTCAATCTTTGCAAAGATCGTAACTTTTTTATGATGGGTGTAATATTTAGTTGTTAAATCTGCCCCTACGGAATCAATAAATCATTTGGTTTGAATTGTTTATTCTAAACTTGAATCATTTGTTTAAAACTTGAAATGATTCAAGGTCGACGCTCGTGGCTTGTGAGCGTGGTGTTTGGTTATGATTATTGTATTGACAGCTAGCTCTCAGTTTGAATTAATTTTTAATTCTCAAGCCCCATTATAACAAATCTTTTACATATGGCTCAACCATGGGTGATTAATTATGTTTAAATTATATATACATATAATATTTCTTGGTATCGAGTAATTTTTACGTGAAAAGTTGGATATGAATTAAATTTGAAGAATAAGAAATGATAGCTCCCCCATACATTTCAAGTTCAACCGAATGAGTTGGCTTTTATCTTACTTTTACCGTAGTATTTAGGGACAAAAATGTGACGTATAATTTAATTTTTCCCAAATAATCATCTCCCTCTATTTTGTTAGTTTATGTCTTTCTGAGTCAATAAAAAAGTTGGATGATAGAGAGTATTTGGATAATTTTTTTTCCTTTTCAAATATTTCTACGCTATAAAAAAAGCAAACATGAACATCTTCAATAACCCAAGAAACTCTCCTCAATGCCATTCCAATGGAATCACATGAATATCTTAGATGTTTGAATCATAAATATCATTATATAAACATCTGCTTTTGATGCAATTTTTTCACATATATGATATACCTACACTGTGGCTGTATATTCGTGAGACCATCACCATTGTTCTTCGCTGATTATTGAAGACAATCAATGACTGTAGAATCTAGGAATTGAAAGGGTACATGTACAAACTTCACTTGAAAAATCGCTGAGTTTCTACTACCTACAATAATGCCCTTCTGCATGTTGCACTCAACCCAGTAGGCTCTTCTTGCAGGAATAATGATCCTGTATGCCTCATCATGATCAAGGATAAAATAATGTGTACATATTATACGCCGCGGCTAAACAAATGTGCTTTAAGACTGGATTTTCAACATGCCGAGACAAATGCAGGCAACCATCAGGTAATTACGTGCACCTAGAACACCAGGTTCATGAGGTCAAGAATGGTAGAACTTCTTTTTAGGCCTTTCACTAATCGGTTAGTCGTGTATCTAGCAGCCGTATTTTCTTGAGAACTTCCCAATCTGTGCTTAATAATACTGCACAAACGTGATAATCAAGGTTGGTAAAACTTCTTTTTAGGCGTTTCACTAACTTAATGCCGGTATGTATTGTAGGCGAATTTTCTTGAGACCATCCCCATCTGTACTTGACACTGCATAAAAAATACTGTCATTTGCTTAAAAAAGTTGATGGATTATTAGAAAATGGAGATTAAGAAGGAAAAAGTTACAAGGGACCACTATACCACTTGTAATTTCAAGAGGCAATTAACAGATATTAAGCCTTTTGTCTAAGTGGGCATTCTTGTTCTTGATAAATTAATGTGATCCCTTTTTCACATGAGACAAGAACTTTCCATTTGAGGGACAGACAAATGAGGAAGATTCATAGATTGAGTCGAGGTTAAACCTTTGTTTATCCAAGAAAAGAAAGTATAAAGTTAAGGTAACAGCAAAACTTAGGCAAGATCCAACTCTTAACAGTCTGATGTGTTAAGCACTGACATAATTTAATGTTATAGTAAGTACCACTTTATCTCTGATCATGTTTAATAATGGTTAATTAATCGGTAAGTGATGCATTCAATCATACAAATTGTATTTGATATTGTTAAATTTGCACAAAAGTCTTCACATGCGCCGCTTGCTGTCACCACTTGGCCTAATCAACATGCTAATTAAACGTCTATTTTTCCAAACCCTTCAACTGTAAACTCAGAAGAAAAGGAAAAAATGCCAACTTGCAGCAATGGTATATTTAGAAATATGCCTACTGAACAATCTTGCACCAAATCTAGTTGCTTGTTTTGCATCATGAAGGAGCAAGATTCAACAATCAGAAGAGCTGCAATAAAAGAATACATTAAAGGAATACCTTTTCTTGATTCCGAAGCACTTATTCTTGTTGTAAGCTCGCTATGGAACGTCGCTATGACTCGGCCAAATGATCAAGAGCTTCCCTCTCTTGGTGTCTTTGAATGCATGGCTGGTTTGATTAAAAAAGCCCTCCATGATAGAACGTGGCTACTTACACATCAGAATATATACATCCCATATTACGCAGCTCATATTATCGGTTCATATACTATGAATGAAGTCGAATCCGCAGTAAGAGCTGTAGACTCAGGAGTCATCCCAGCATTGTTAGAGCTCTTGAGAGGAAAAATGAGTTGGGTAGAGCAAAGGGTTGCTGTTCGAGCTCTCGGTCATCTTGCTAGCTACGAAATGACGTTTGAAGCCATTAAGGCATACGGAGATGAAATGGTTAAATTAGCCATGCATTTAGCTTCAACCTGCCTGGAAGGAGTCTACAACATGTTTGTTGGAGTGAAGGCAAGGAAAAGGAGGGCGAGGTATCACGTTAACTTACTTACAAGAGGTGTTGGAGGGGTCGAAATGGAGAACCAGAAGGCGGAGGAGTGGGCCAGCCAACTTCAGTGTTGGAGTATACATCTTTTGAACTGTTTTGCAATAAAGGGAAGGTCTATAAATATCATTTGCAAGCCAGAGTTCTTGAAGGATTTGTGTGAAATGTGGGGTGGATTAGTAAACCAATCATCACCTGCTGGAGTTGGACTGATAAGAATTCTGTGTTACAATGAACTTGGAAGAGGGAGCGTATCAGAATCTAGACATGTTATCGAGAATTTATGTCACCTTTCAAGATCTTCTTATGATTGGCAGTACATGGGAATTGATTGTCTTCTGTTACTCCTTAAAGATCCAAATACAAGGCATAAAGTCTTTGACATTGCTGCATCGTATCTTGTCGACTTGATTGAGCTTAGGAATCTTGGAAACAGGTCAAATGTTGGCGAAGCAATCACAAGGGCACTTGTCAACAACTTTAAACACCATCAAAACTCAGAAATGAAGAATCCTAGAGTCCAAAAAGCCATAAAAGAGTTGTGGATTTTGAAGGTAGATAAGAGAAAACGAGAGCAGACCATGTCTAGTGAGAATCTTGAACAAAAAAGGGTGATGGTAAACGCATTAAAACAAGACGGAAACCACATGTTTTTCGTTGGACAGATCGAGGAAGCCAAGTTGAAATACACCGAGGCTCTAGAATTATGCCGATTAATGCATAGAAATGAAAGAGTTGCATTGCATAGCAGTCGGGCACAATGCCATTTGCTGCTAAGAAATCCAGATTCCGCCATAAGCGATGCAACTCGAGCTCTTTGCCTTTGTAGCCCTCCGAACAATCATGCCAAAAGCCTTTGGTATAGATCACAAGCCTATGACATGAAAGGGATGGCCAAAGAGAGCTTGTTAGATTGCATCACATTCATCAACCTTTGCATCAATATGAACACAGAAAATCGCTTAAAAATTCCATATTATGCAGTTCGAATGATCAGCAAGCAGATGGACTCGACGTGGATCTTTAGAGCTGCTCGGCTCAAGGCATTGAGCACTTGCCCTCGTGTTAGAGAGCGAGAAAACAGGGGAAAAACCGGCATTCGGAAACGAAACAAGAGCTACATATCAGGTAAGTTTATGGTTTATATCTGTTATATGATCATATATACACCATGATCTGAAAGTTGAAATTGATGCTGTCACCTTGTGTTGATTTGAAGGCCTGACAACTATTTTAGAAGAGCCATTTCCTGGAAAAGATGGCTGTGAAAGGAAAAAGATTGAAAAGGCTAAAGGAAGAAACAAACTGATATCTGGCTAGGATGATCAAGTACTCAAATCAGTATAGCGAATCATTCCATTTAGCAAGAACAGTAGTTTAATTTGTGGCATGTTAGTTACTTGATATGTATACATCTAATCTACGAGTAAATCTTGAATCTTCTGATAGATTGATTTATCATCAAGGTAGTGTTTCTAAACACTACCAGATAAAGGATAGATATTGGTGTACGCACACCAGAGCTATAGAGGATAAAACCAACCCGAATTTGTTGGAGCTATTTAATTTTGTCTCATTTGTTTCTTGTAACAATATTAGATTTGATTCCATAGTCTTAGATTTTATTAAGTGTATATAAGACCATTGTATGCAAAGCGATAGGTCAAGATATGAATACGAATCTCGAGTCTCATTCTTGATTTCTAACTTGGTATCCAGAGCCAATGGCTGACGCCACTTCCAGCTTTGGAATCTCCAGGTTTTAGCTGGGATTCGTGGTCTTGGTTTAGATCCATACATTCTAGAGCATCCTCCTATTCCTCAGACTGTTGTCTCGAAATGGTTAACCCCATCTTTATTGCCTGGTGTAGGCAAAACCAGTTGCTTTTTTCATTTTTGTTTGCTTCAATGTTCGAGGGTGTTCAAGCTCAGATGATCAGTTGCATGTGAGAACTCTAGGCAACTCTAGACAAGGGTCTCCCGGTTGTTTGCCACTCGATCTAAAGCTCAGCTCGGGTATCAAACCAGAAGAAAGGAAGTTTAAGCATGAGGGAATACCTCTCTAAAATGAAAGGATATGTTGCCGCTTGTGGGCATGCGATCTCTAAGGAGGATCAAATCCTCCATGTGCTCGGTGGTATAGGATTCGGTGGTGTTTGAGTTGTGTGTTCCACATATCATTAAGAGCATCCACGGCTCTTTTATTAATACAATAATCTTTTCACATCATTAAAAGTCGCGAGTCCCGTTGTTAATAACACATACCTCTTTTCACCCACAATCTTATTAACTCATAATTTATGGGTCTCACATTCCACTCAATAATAAAAAAATATTTTATATTAAATAAATATATATTTTATATATTTTAAAATATTTAAATTATAATTCATTTTCGAAATAATAATATTAATTTTTTAGCTTTAATTTTATTAATTTAAAAAATAATAATAAAATTATTTTAACATATTATTTAATTCAAATATAAAAAAATTTAAATTACAATTAAATATATAATAAATATTCAAAATCAATCCATTGAAAAAAAAAACTTGTACACATTTCATAAAATAATATTATTAAAAAAACAAAAAAAAAATGGCCAATAATGGAAAGAGGCTGTTAAATGGGTGTTATGAATTCCTTGGCACCGTTTGGTTTGAGTGATAGGATAAGTTATCCATAGATAAGTAATATAATGTAAATTAAAAATAAATAAGAAAAAATAGTTAATACATTATTTGATTTGATGGATAGATTATAATTTATTTGATTTAATTGATGTAAAATTATTAATTAATAAATAGATAAATAATATGACGAAAATAAGACGAAATTGATTGGAATAAGTTATATATTGATTAATAATATATCAAACCAAACAATGCCTATTGCTGTTAGCAAATTCACACTTGATAATCATGTGTTTTTTTAATTTCACCCACATTTTTGGGATCAAGTCACCCAACCTGTGTTTCTCAAAGGGAATTTGCATGATGACTTGTATAAATTCAATCTTGGCAAACCAACTTCAATTCCAGCTTCTCCAGCTACCTGTTTCAACACGGTTCTTACCCAACATGCACCTCTCACAGCGTGTCTTCTTCTTCTTTTTCTTCTTCTTTTTTTTTCAACAACATCAAAAATGTCATCACACATTTTAGATTTTTGGAATCTTAGATTAGGACATCCTATTTTATCTATTTTTAAGAATGTTTCCTCGAGATGCAGGGGCGGACCCACCATAGGGCGAAGGTGGGCCACGGCCCCCAAAAAAATTTTGAACTTTTTTTATATATATATATATATATATATACATATATATTAATTTATGAAAACGTATTATATAAATACTTTGGCCCCCAAAGTGAGTGAATATACGGTGTGGTTTATGGGGTAGACCTTGTTTTAAACTTGAAAGACTCAAGTTCGAATCTTGTACCTACTTTCTTTTTCCCTTTTCCCTATTTTGTTAAAATATGTAAATTATTGTTTAATATATATATATATATATATATATATAATAAAAAATTACAAACTAATTTAAAAAATGGTTATTCATCTTCATGAAAAGTAAAAACCCCATTCTTATAATACAAATTATTTATTTATTTAAATATTTAAAAATTTTCCTCTAAAATTATATAAAATTAAAAATTACAAAATAATAAAAAGAAAAAGAAAGGGGTTATTAATCATGAAAAGTGAAAACCCCTATTCTTCTATTTTTCTTCTTCTAAATTTCCTCTAAAATTATATAAAATAAGAGATTTCAAAATAATAAAAATAAAAAGTGAAAAATGAAAACTCATATGCTTTCCTCTAAAATGAATGATAATTTTCTCTCGAATGCATTGATGATATTTTTTGAAAGAGACATTTCCAAAAAAAATTGTTTGATGATATCATTGAAGATTTTAAAATTTTTATAGAACTTCGAATTTACTTTAGCTAAAAATATATTTATTAAAAACAGTGTAATTCTTATCTTTTATCTTTTAATCTTTCGTTTATATTTTGTAAGCGGCCCCCCAAAGCCGAAACTCTAGATCCGCCCCTGTCGATATGTAATTTTAGGTTTCAAAGAAATGAATATATGAGTATTTGTGCAGCATGTGAATTAGGAAAAAGTCACCATCGACCTTCCCCCTTTTCCCAAACTGTTTTTTCAGAACCCTTAGAACTAATATATTCTGATTTATGGGGTCCGGCTAATTCTATATCTAGAAATGGATTCCGATATTATGTTTCCTTTATTGATGCATACAGTATGTATACTTGGAGATACTTTCTAAAACTTAAATCTGAAGTATATATATCAATCCTTTCTGCACTTCAAAACTCATGTTGAAATACATCTTGCAGTATTGATCCGTCTCGAAATCACTAACTAATCAAAGTTTAAGCATGCAAAATAACTTAAACACATTAATTAATTAAACTACTGGAAACTTAAATAACTCAACTACAACTACCAGCAAGAATACAACCGGCCCCAAAACAAATATTGATAAATTTTATCTAACCCCATTGAAATTAATACTAAATTCCTCAAATGAAAACCTGGTACAGTACAATCTACCCTGCTGCATCTCAACGACCACTACCTCCCAGTCCGTCCAACCTAAGTCATGACCCATAGAATGGGGTGTCTAGAACCAAAATCGAGGACGTGAGCTAACAATGCTCAGTACGAAGTATGAGTATACACATGCTATGAATGATAAATGCAAATGAAATGGTACCAGAATTCTATCACGGTAGAAATTATTGCAAAACAAATGGCGCCATGATATGTAGGATACTGGGTTGTCGCATCAGGAGGTACTCCCATACCATAGGAAATACGTGGAATATCCGGACCCAAATCCATGGAATCCATCCATAAAACTTCGGGGCTGAGCAACCCTTCTACTGATAATATCAAGGTGTAGGCTCAACGTGATAATGCATGCAACATAATAACTGTGACATAATAAATGCACATAATATAAGTCATGCAAACATAGAACATGATTACTCAACTAGAGTATCTCGGATAGTACGTCCATACCTCGGAATAAGCAACCTAGAATTACTGGCTCTCTAGTCCAAGACTATAAACAGACAATCACTCTATCACTAAACGTCTACTAAAAGTATTAACTAGACTATTAGCTACTCGCTGAAGCTAATCAGAGTCTAGCGATATACATGCGTATGTAGTCAACCATTTGATGACGATTTCCCTAAACTCAAGGAACAACACTGCTACGATCCCGGTAGCACTTTGTCACTGCCTAGCCCTCGAATACGACACCTGAAAACCCTCAAGACTAGATAAGAACGATAGAGATGTTGTAGGAATGAGTGAAGAAAGTGAGGCTCTTGACCCCTATATATAGACCTCGGTCGGAACGTTCGATCTCTCGTTCGGAGCTTTCAAACGCACTTCGGAACATCCGATTGTCCTTTCGAACTCCCTCTATCGAACGCGTGTGTCTGATTGGACAACACACTGCTGTCGACACAACTCGGATCTACCGAACTCTCTCAAGTCTAATCACCAAATCAAAACCTATACCCTGTCTGATTGACCCGAGATCGGAGCTTTCGATCTGTATTTTGGTGCTTCCGAACTGCTCAGTACTTCCGATCACCAACTCTGGCTTCCGAACCAGTTCGGTGCTTCCGAACTGCTCTTCGGAGCTTCCGAACTGTCCCAACACTTGAAACCCTTGGAACCATTATTGGTCGTCCTGAATCCGACTTACAACTCCTTAAACCCAAATGAGAACGTCTTAATCAAGTTTAGGTAGTAGATTAACTTAATTAGGAGTCGGGCTACTACATTCTCCCCAACTTAAGAGATTTTGTCATCAAAATCCAACCTAGGATAATCAGAACAATAACACTGAAACAACCTTATTAAAATACCGCAGTTTCAAATACAATTATTGCTCAAGAAAACAAAATACAATCAAAATAACTCCGGATGCTCGGAACGCATACGACTTTCTAACTAAGCCGCTTCCTCGGTGCCTTGGCGCGGCCATTGAAACATATATAACTAGAGAAATGCGTTTATTCCGAAGTACCTTGTCCTTACTATCGTGAATTCTAAGCAGTCTCTCCACGTACGAAAAATCGTGCTCTAGCTGGGCATGTGTCAGATGCAGAATGTACGACTCATCTGCAATATATTGACGGAGTAACGATATGTGGAACACATTGTGAATGCTAGAGAGATACGGTTGTAACGCCAAACGGTATGCCACATCTGGCCAACCTTTTCTAGTGTCTCGAATGGTCCAATGAATCTAGGCGCTAACTTGATCTTTAGACCGAATCTCATCACCTTTCGGAAAGATGATACTCGCAGGAAAACGTGTTCTCCTGCCTCAAAATGCAATGGTCTGCGCTTGATGTTATCATAACTGTTCAGTCTGTCTTGCACGGTCTTGATCTTTTTCTTGATCAACTCAACTTTGTCCACGATCTTCTGGATCAATTTCGATCATTCAAAGGGTTTACTTTTGAAATATTTACCTGTGATTCGAGAGTAGGCACATGCGGTGGCATGGGTTCAATAAATTCAGTGGAGGCGAAATTAAGAATGAAATATCTCATGTTAGAAATGATAGACGATGGTATCTGAAGGAACCAAAAAGAACCAAAAAGGAACCTAAAGGAACCAAGGAACGAAAGTGGGAGGAGAACCAAACACTCGATGCACCATGATGTAAAGTTCTTTCGGATCTAAAACGATCAGAGATGTCTGTTCATGACATCCGTAGTTTTGGCAGTTTCTGATGTTTCAAACGAATGAACATCATCAGAAAACATGTCTTATCATAGGAAATGATTCAATCATTATAGATACCGCATCAATCATCATTCCAATAATATACAAACACAGTCAATTGAGAAATTATGAGGGTGAGAATATTCTGCACAGTGGTTCCTAAACCTTTTCAGTAGAAAATATTTTAATCAAAATACTTGTGGTTGGATATCTATATTCTATATAAAAATGGAGTTTTTACTATATATAGTAAGATCTCGCCAAAAAATTTAGGTTAAAAAAGGTAAAAATTTCCATTTACTACTATATATACATAATATATGTAATTTATACACTAAAAAACATTTCAAAATTTGAAACGTTTAAAATTTGAATCAAATTTTCATAAATTTTATTAAATTTATATATAGCAATGTACTAATGTCATTAGTTTTAAATTTACCCAGATGATCACAAATTCGAATTTGATAATAAATAGATTTATCTACTATTATTTATTTATGACAAGAAATAATATTTTTTTCCTTTCTAATTTTACACTCCACTATTTTATTTCTCTAAGCACTTTTTTTCCTTCTAATTTTAATCATTTCTCATCGGAACATTGACATGACATCATATTGCATCCCATCAGCAAATTGGGATAACATGTCAGTTTTTTCTGTTGGCAATGCTATTATTTTTCCGTGTCCGTCGGCACTCCCATAAAAAATATTAAAGCTGAAAAAAGTGCAAATTGATGAGCTTAGGGCATCCACAATGGTAACACCCCTATCACCATTCTTTTGTGGTCCTCACTCCGCCACATTAAAAACCAAAAATGTCATTCAACTCTCCACTATAACAAAAAACTCAAACAACTTTTTTATGGACCCCACACTCAATTCAAATATATCAACAATCAATTTATTTTACATATTTATATATACATAATTTATATAAATAGTTTAATTTTATTAATGAACTTGTGAATTTTTTTATAGTTAAAGAAAATAAATATATATTTTTTATAAATATTTAATAATTTAATTAATAAAAAAATAAATATAATTTAAATTCAATTTCAAAATTTTGTAACGTTACATACAGATTTTTATGTTAAAAAAATAACTAGCAATTTATTTTATATATTTATTTATTACAAATAGTTCATAATATTCCATACATGATAGTGAAAATATTCAACATTAATTAATAATTAAAATTTAGATTACGTAATGCTTCAGTAGATAATAAGAGATACATAAATTAGAACCAAGATTAAAAATAACTAAAATACATCTACTCTATTCCATGCTTCTTTTTAAGCTTTGCACATATTTTGAGATGTATGTTAAGTTGTTCCGGTGTCATGTCATTAGTATCTTTCATAAGGATTTCATAATCCTTATGAAGTGTCTCAGCCTCTCGAGTCGCCACTTCATTTTTTTGAAGTTCTATTTTCTCCATGTGAAGTTCTTCCAACTTTTGCCACCTAAGGTCCATTTTCTCTTCCCATTTTTTGGCATTTACAGCTTTCATTTTGCCCTTCCTTTTTGCAGCTTTCTGTCCCATTGGACGAAGACGAACTTCACAGTCATCTACGTCAACGCTCGTATCCGGATTGGATGAGGTTGTATGTCCCTCTGACTCAGAGGTTCGAGCCTTCTTATTAGCATGACGATGTTGTGGAGCATATTTTTCACACTCTCTAAGAATTCTCCATACATGTTCATATTTGAAAGGCTTACTGTTATGATTTGTCTTCCAAATTTCATGAGCTTTGACAAGTACATCCTCATCGCTCCATCCACTCGGACGATTATTGTATAAATTATTGTATACACCAGAAAACTCATTCACCAAAGGATGAAATAAATAGAAATGTGATTTTACCTTCTTCCAGTCTCTCTCCTTAGATCCGGTAGCGCGATGTTTGTTGTAGTAGTTTGTAATTCGTTTTCCAGAATGCATGATCTTTCTGGTCATTACCGATAATTGAGTCGGTGCTAATAGTGACACATGACCTTGCAAGGAGCTTGTCTTCATAAACTGACCAAGGTGCTCGTTTTCCATCCATTTCATGTTCTTTATCGAAAACAATGTTGTCGAGTCCTAGTTGTGTTGAAAAATTAGGAAATTGAGAACCTGGAATCGAGGATGGTGTTGCGGGTTCTTTGTATGTATCTGTATTCCTTGATTCATTTGAAGGTATGACCGGTGGTTGTTGTGGAGAAAATGAATAAGTAGGGGCTGACATTGCAAATTGACTACACATGGCTTGCCAATATTCAGGTGGATACGCATAAAATGGAGCTTGAGGGCGAACATTGCTCGGAAAATTAGGCAAACTTTGAGAACTTTGAAAATTAAGCGGATATTGTGAAATATTTTGAATATTGTGACAGTATTGTGATGGAGCAATAAATTGGCTATTAGGACGACTCTGATAATTTTCTGATGTATTTTTTTCGGCATCAGAATTCACAGAGTTTCCGAAAGACCCAAAAAAATTTGCATCCATTTCCGATAAATTGATGGAGTGATTCTAGTGATTTTGTGTGTTATAGAATTGTATGACAATGTTCTGTGTATTTATAGGAAAATTTTATCGACAAATCAATTTTATATATTTTTTAACTATACATGCAGATTATAAAAACAAAAGAAACAAAATGTAGCACATGTGTCTGCATAACGTATATATATAATATTAAATAATATAAAATATATTATCTCAAAAAAAAAAAAGTCACAGACACAATAATTGACACAAAAAAAGACAAAAACAAAAGAAGAAGAAAGAAACGGTGGGAAAGTGTATGTGCAATATATAATATATAATAACATATATTTAACGTTAATAATAATAATTAAAATTTCGTTTACATAATATACCAATAGATACTACGACATGTGAAAATTAAAAAAATATTAAAAACAACCAAAACATACATAATATATGCTTGTTTTACGGATTGATATCGTGGTGTGCCCAGATATGCTCAACCAAGTCCGCTCAAAGTTGATGATGCACTTGGCTATCACGTAACTTGCTATTTCTTCGAAGGTATTCTTGAAATTCTTGGGTAGATCCTTGAAATATCTGTGCTGGTGGATTTCCTTCATCGTCTAACCAATTGAGTGTTGCATCTCCTTCATCTTCAATAATCATATTGTGCAATATCATGCATGTATATATTATATCTCTCAAGTTATTCTTGTACCAAAATCGTCCCGGACCTCTGATCATTGCCCAACGAGATTGGAGCAGTCCAAATGCTCGTTCAACATCTTTTCTTGCAGATTCCTGTCTTTCTTTGAACATCTTTCTTTTGGGATCCTCAGGACATGGAAAACTCTTGACAAAAGTTGCCCATTCGGGATAAATCCCATCGGTTAGATAGTATCCTTTTGTATATTGTGACTCATTCACCATGAAATTTACATGTGGTGCATTTCCCTGTAAGACAGTATTGAACAAAGGTGATTCGTTAAGCACATTGATATCATTACGCGAACCTGCGATCCCAAAAAATGCATGTCATATCCACAAGTCCGCCGATGCAACCGCTTCAAGCACAATTGTTGGAACGCCATGATCGCCTCGAGTAAACTGGCCTTTCCACGCCACTGGACAATTTCTCCATTCCCAATGCATACAATCAAGACTACCCAACATTCCAGGGAAACCATGTCTTTGTTCGTGCATTTCAAGCAAACGTTGGATATCACTATTGTTGGGTCTTCTCAAATATGTGTCCCCAAATACTTCAATCACACATCGACAGAAGTTGAACAAACATTCTATGGCAGTTGTTTCGGCAACCTGTAGATACTCATCATAATGATCGGCATGGGCTCCATAGGCCAATTGACGGATAGCTGTGGTACATTTTTGAAGTGGCGACAAACCTTTTCTTCCCGTTGCATCTCTCCTCAATTGAAAATATTCTGAATGATTTTGCAAAGCATTGACTATGCGAAGAAATAATTCTCTTCGCATTCGGAATCGGCGTCGAAATATATCATCGGGATATACTGGCTCATCAGAGAAGTAATCATGGAAGAGGCGATCGTGTCCGCTTTCACGTTCTCGGTTGAAATACCTTCTCCTTTGTGTTCAACTGGAAGAACTTTCATGTAGCTGAAGCATCATTTCTTCATGCTCGAGTAGCATCAATGTCATTTGATCTAATTCATCTTTCTCATTTACTTGTAATTCATTTTTCCAGAAACTATGCAAAATAGATCTGCTAGAGGAATTTGGATTTTGAGACATTCTAAATAAATGTAAATACAAAAAAGAATTATAAGATGAGTGAGAATTAGAAGACTTCATGTGTATTTATAGGAAATACTTCAACGGCTAATTTAATTAAAATATTATAAAAAAATTAACAAAAATTCAACAATAAAAACAAAAAAACAACGGTCTAAAAATTAAAAAAAAAAGACAAGACAAGACAAACAAACAAATAAATAAATATATGTATATGTATATACATATTAACGGTAATAATATATATTATTAAATAATTAATAAAAAAAAAGAGTAAAATGCAAAGGTGTTCAGAGTGCCCTTTGTTTGACAATTGAAAAAGCTTCTCCCACTATGGGAGAAGCTTTTTCAATTGCTCCACGTGGGATAGTGAGAGCTCGAAAGAGCTCCCACTGCGGATGCCCTTAGAGTCTTAGAACGTAAATTAGAAAAAATATTATTCTCCCAAAATTAAAATACTATATATATATATATATAGGGATAAAAATATTTTTAGTTCTGTTATTGTATTTTTTTCACTTTTTGTCTTTATCAATGGTGAATTTGTATTTTCAACCATGTAAGTTACATTTTTTTTTATTTTTTTGTCATGTTACAATGAATTTTTATTTGTAGTCATATAACTTTTTTTTAATCATTTAACTTGCATTTTCGTTCACTTTCGGTCATTTTATGATTGATAAAAAAAAGATGAAAAACGAAAATAAATACAAGTTGTGCGGGGATTAGTCATATCAACTGAGGTGCTGATAGTGTGGCTCATCAACTTGCTCGTTTTGTTTTTTCTTCCCAGTTACTTTTTATTTGGGTAAATAGGAATTTCCAGCTTGGTTGGGTGGTTTTGTAATGAATGATTATTCTCATTAATATTACAAGATGTCCTTAAAAAAAAAAAAAGAATTACAACTATAAACACTGCATCACTATTATTATATACATATTTGCCTTTGATATCAGAATCAAATGCTATGTAATGATGGTGTTAACTAATGTTAAACTATATGACTTCTGACCTTTCCAGAGCACTTGGCTCTTATCTAAGCAAGCCCAATATTCTTTATTAATTCACGTGTTTATCGATTCCTGTTGAGATATCTCGGATTAATGTGACGAATCTGATAAAAAATGGAATCACTACAATATTTTATTTTATTTTAATTAAAAAAACAAATTTCAGGTACAAAAAACTCCTTAAAAATATATGACTAGGACCTAGAATAAAGGATGGAACATGGCTATTTTCTAAAACCATGTTAATTAATTAATTAATACTTGTCTAGTTGTCTTATTTGTGTGTGCGCGCGCAGCTGCGCACGAGACAGTTTATGGGCGTACATGTGATATTGTATGCATGATACATGTGTATAAAATAATACACAAAAATTCTTGTGAGTCGGTCTGAAGAATCAATTTTGTGATACAAATCTCTTAATTATTTTGGTCACACATGGAAAAAATTAATTTTTTATGACAAAATATTATTTTAAATTTGTAAATATGGGTACGTATTATTATGTAATGTATATTTATTTCTTAAATAATTAATTTAGTTATGAGCTAACATGATAGATAAACAAATCGAGAAATTATTATCCTTAGAGAAATTAGTTGAGAATAAGTGGAACAAATTGATGAAATATACTAAAATTACTGATAAATACGTCGAAGTAAAATTGAAAAAAAAATAAATAAATAAGTCAACTATTATATTATATATAGAAATAGTATATATGTCAATTAATTAATCTTGCACACATCTTCACAAAGCATATTATATATATATATAGCAATGAAATCTTGCACGCATCTTCCCAAATCAACAACAAATTTTATCGGATCAAACCGACGACTTAAACAACAATCAATGGCAAATTTTGGTCGTCGGATTTTAAATTTGATTGTTTTGATGGTGATTAGCAGTTCAGTTCCTAGAATTCCGGCGACGAGATATTTGGTCGGAGATTCGCCGAACGGATGGTCACTTGAAGTCTATTATGAAAGCTGGACTAGTGGCAAGAACTTTACGGTTGGTGACACCCTTGGTAAGTTCATACACACACGAGACGTGATCGATCATGTAAGATATTATAATACAAGATCGTTTGGTACATGAGACGATGCATATGTAGTAACATAAGTATGACTATGTTTTGATTGGGACATAAAGGAATTATGACATTAATTCTCTATGCGACATTGGGAGTATGTACTTTTTTTTTTTTTTGTTTTCAGTTTAGGTATTCATATGATAGACAAAGCTTAAACCAACACTTGTATGGTTGCAGTTTTCATGTACGACCACCTTTACCACAGCGTGAGCCTAGTGAGAGCAGAAGACTACGAGAAATGCACTTCTGCAAAAGCTATAGCTAGTGATAACAGCGGTGTTACCGAAATCAACCTCTATAAACCCGGTCCATTTTACTTCATCAGTAGCACGCGCTTATTTTGTAACGCCGGAATGAGGTTCTCGGTGGATGTGGTGGCGGAATCCTGGGGCACTGATTCATCATCCACACCATCACCTCCTCAACTTCCACCTGCACGCTGCTCCGCTAGATGACGTCCGTTTTTCCGCCATCCACGATTTTCTGTAACATTAATTGATCAAGTCTTTTCTGTAACATCGACTTGTTCATGATAGAGGCAGTTGAGACTATGCTTTCAATTCTCCAAGATTTTATGATTTGGATAATTTTTCGCTTGATTCCTTTTTAATGTATAGTTTATAGGGAAAATAATGACTTATTTGGTTCACTATTTTTTTTTCTTATTTTGTGTTTCAGTTTACCAAGTTTTCAAAGTTTGGTTTAATCCACCAACTCCGATTTTTTTTTTTTTTTGGGGTTATTGGATTCCACACTTTTGACATGTTTCGTCACTAGTACTATATATAAAGGATCGGGATCGAGGTTCTTGTTTTGTCAAAAAAAATAGCCCTAAACTTACTACATAATCATAGGATAACTTTCCTGTACTTGCTCGCATAGTTGATCAAAATATATATGAATCAACGTCTGTAAAAGCATGAATTACTATATTTTGTAAATGAAAAAGAATTTGGCAAAGTGATATAATAATTTGTTAAGTCGAAGCAAGAGTCCAGCTCTTTGTCTTAAAATGATATTATCTTTCTATCTCTTTCTATATTATTAAACTTCAGCTTATAATACAGTTAATACTAACTGGTCGTGCGTTGGCATGACTACTTAATTTCTTACTTAATTTACAAAAACTGACACTTTTTTTTCCTTAAAATTAAAATTAATAATGCTCCTCTTTTTTCTCCCCATTTCTCTCCGATTGCCCACGTTCCCTCTCTTCCATGTGAGTGTATTTTAAAATTTTAGAACTCTATTATCTCCTTTAAATTTTTCAATATTCAGTTTCTATCGGTTTCTTACAACTCATTTTCTGATGTACTATTGCTCATTATTTTCTTTTATCTCAATGTAGAGTTTTGTATGCTTTGCATATGTGCACAAAATATTCTGATTGATTTCCTGATGTGCTCGAAATATTGCAACTGTCGATGAGGGTACGTAATATGACATTTTCTCTTATCTGAGTCTTGTCTATTAGTAAACCACATACACCAATTGTTTGACAAACTGGAAAAAAATTCAAAATTTTTTTTTGTTTATATGTGTATCGTAATTTTATTGTATGAATATTTGGAAGGATTCGTAAAATTAAATGCAAACGGTACTTTGGAAGGGTTCATAAACCATTTAAAATCATCATTTTCTTTTGGTGTAGGAATTTACCTTTTCTGTTTTTCTATTTTTTGGATATTTAATTTTCTTCGTTTTGTTGCAAAGGAATTCGAGGCGTCTCCTCAAACAAGTGCTTAATTTCATCGCAAACAGTAGTTTTGTTTTAGTTTTATTCATCTTCTCCTTTTGTTTTATTCTTTTGATTTCGATTCCCTTTCTTTTATTCTTCTGATTTTGATTTTTTATGGATTCTAGAGTTAAATCGTAAATGGGTTACTGTCAAGTCCTTTATAAGAAATTTCTCTATATGGTTGCAGGTCTCCTTTCCACTATAAGTTGAAGGTATGCGCCGAAAATGTTTTGCTGTTTTTTGCTTCCATATATTCACATGCATACTCGAATCTGTATGCGAAGGTGCACTGAATTTTTATGATAATTTATTAACTCTCTAATTATTTATAAGATTCCTATGAAAATGGTGAAAGATGATCAGAATTATGGTTTCTAAATTTTTTTATTATTTTCAATGCAGGCTGAGCAAAAACTATGTGTTGTATTAGTAGTCATGCCGTCATGACCGAATGTTTCTTGGGTTTGTATAATACATTACATTAATCTTTTTTTATTTGTACGTAGTTAGATCTCCAATTTTATTTATTGTTATCTTCTTAAATTTTATGTGAGTTTTTTTAATTGTTATTACGCGATCAATTTTGATTTTCAAATTTTATGTGATTTCTCATGAACACAGTTACACAAAGATTGAGAACGGGTTGGAATGGACGGATTTAGCAAAAAAACTAACACTTAATTAATTTTGTCACGTCCCGAAACCGAGACGCGGCACCGACATTATTAAACAATTTAATGTTGCAACAATAAATCTCGTAGTTCATCAAAAGACCATAAAGTCAGTCTATTATATAAAATGGAATTGTCTTTTACAACTCAAAATAAGAATGCGGAAGCGATAACATAAGGAAAACCAACTAAAGACAAATCCAGAAATCTTCTTGTATTGAAACTTGATCACCAACCTCAAAATATGTTTTGTTCATCTTCATCCATTAGTCTTCACTCTTATATGGGGAGAGAAGTAAGGGGTGAGTGTCTGGGGAAACATTCAGCAAGTAAGGGACGTTCGTATACCCAAATAATAGGACATATAGACACAAAATGGTTCTAGACATGACGTTTCTCAGAGCATGTCATGACATGGGTCAAGATTGATCAAGACATGATAGATATAGACATATAGTAATCAAAGTTTCAAACGAATCATTGACACATACCAGGGGTGAAACATAAACATATAAATATGATAATGGAACTCATATAGATGTACATAATACGAATATGCATTTAAACATGATACTGAATGTGACATGTCTCAGGACGTGTCACTACATGGGTCAAAACATGACAGAAACAAAATTAAAAATGGAACATCAAATCATGTCAGAAACAGAACATAAACATATAGATGGCACTGAAACTTCATTTTATTATTCATGGCTCGTTTTTTTGTCCCTTATATGTTACTCTTCTAAGAGACGAGACCATTGTTTCGGTTTTATACCCACCGAAGGGGGACATATATAAGTATGATTTTATACCCATAGTACAGGGCTATAGGTACAAATTTATACCCAACGTACATGGCCATAACATATCATATTTTTTTCCACTTCAAAATCAATTCATAACAGTGTCATTTCGAAATCTCAAAGCATAACAAACGAATAACAAGAGTTTTCGAACATATACAAATCAGAGTACTCGAAACACATGATGTACGATCGAATTTGCAAAACTGAATGATTATTTTTCAAAGCACAAACAAATCCAATTGAGAAATCTGAGAGAATATGAAAGGTTCCATAAAGAATAGGATGAATTTATAGATATCAAAATATGAACGAGGTGGTGTACGATCATATTTTAAAGCAATGTGTTACCCCGAAAAAATATTTCAACCCGAGCCCGTTTATAATAGGTTAACCCGATATGGCCTAACATGTCAAGGTCCAGCCCAGTTTGGGCTATGTTGGACTTTGATCAAGGCTGGTCATTATGGGCCGAACTAGACTGTTTCTAATGGGCCGCAAGTATTTTTTTCGAGTTCAAGTAGGACTCTGATATATATGAGATAAGCTTGAATCTTTTCAAATATTCATAAGATAGAGATAAACTTAAGAAGGATCCAATGGATGAAGAGTCCTAGTACAGGACATGTTAGAATTCGACTAGGTAATTTATACTATTTTTTCCTATAAATACAGGTATTGTTATGGTTGTATTCATTATTCATTACTCACTATTCATCATTCATCACACATTCACTCTCACTTTTACATTCACGCACTCATATCTCTCAGTTTTCGCATTAATCATACTCTCTTCCTTCAAGACACTGACTTAGGAATCAGAGGGGTCACGCCGAAAACACCTTCGACGCCCCTTGACCTAGCTGTTGCTTGTGAAGAGTTTATTGGTACCCGACCCGACCTGCTTTATAAAGGAGTTGGAGGATCCATTCTACCAGACCGAACCCGAGGTAAAAAATCGACATCATTAATTGGCGCCGTCCGTGGGAACGACATCTATTTCCATGATTATATTCTCTACGGTTGAAAGACATCCCCACGGTTGAAAGAATAAAAAAAAAAACCTCAATCCTCTTGGTCGAGCACCATCCTTGCCCCATACTTTGGGTTCTTGGTTGCATGGTTGTAAACATGCAATTGGCCAAATATCTAAGCCACAATCGTCGTACCAGTCACCTTGTCGGAACCCAAAACCAAATTTCAAATTACAAAATATTAAGCCCAGTTTTATGAGATTACGTGAAGAAAAAATATGAGGATTGAGATCGACTTTGAAGATTTCATACCTTCGAAATCCCCAAACCAAGTTCAAAATATTTCAGCCCTTCTACATAACATAAGAGAACCTTAACATCAAGAGATGGAATAGTCGAGCTCCAAACCACGATAGCGAGGGGTTGATCTTTAATGGGGTCTTGTCCGCTTAAGCCTAACTTGAAGCCACGTCACTCGAGGGTCCTCATCGCTATGAATTTTTAGATGGCAATAGACGAAAAAACGGACTTAGCATAAGCTTCAAAACAAAGATAAGTCTATGCTTTGTTATAGTTTATCATACTATCTGATTTTACATCGACGTATTAATTTCTCTTGAGAATTATTATCTTGATTCCTTTGCTATATTTTTGTTCGGTCATGCTTATGATTGTATTATTGAATTGTATGTGTGACTTATTGGTTCAAGCTCAGTCGTTAATTTGGTTTGTGTGTTTTGATGGGGCTCGATTGTTCCCATGCTCTGGACACCTTAGTCTCGTTTTCTAATGCACTTTAAATGTTCGATGAATTGATTGAGCAGTGGACTCTTTGCCTTCGGTAATTCCTCATTCATAGAATCATTGAGCGCAAAAGATTTTCTTTGGCTATCATGAATCCATCAAATCAGCGCGCATCACCGACATCATCCCGAGAAATATGGTGATATAATTTTAATCTTTATCTTACTATTTCTCTGGCCATGTTTCCTAGATACGAAAATTTTTTTACATCTAATTTTTATCTTTACTATTATTTTGTTTTTTAAGTTCAAGAGTGACACACAACTCATGGGCTATTTTATGCATAGCTTCTGGTAATAAAACATAAAGACTATATGGGTAGACCTTGATGGAATATTAACTCAAGATTAGAAACATTGTGCAATTTGTAGTTGTGTGGGCTGGGATGTTTATCACAGTTGCATTCCTGCATGATGCTCTAGGCATTCTTTCCATGGCTTATTATTGAATTGGCTCCTCTGGAAATTGCACTTCTATGCATTACATGATCAACAAAAGAGTAATCTCTTGGTTCATAAAAATAAACAAGGCTACAATAATCTATTGCATGGTGGACATCGGAGATCACAAATCTTACTTCAAGTTCCTAAATTTCTGCTTAATGATCAAGATTCCCGAGGAGCCTTATTTTGGGAGAAAATATAATTTGCTTAGTGCATTTTGTTATATGCGGTCCATGTTGGTTGTGTTGCCCAACGCCTTCCATTCTTAGTGGGGCACCACGAGGATATCATTTTATGCTTAAACACTTGGATCATATTCGACTAGTGGATTATGTTTTTGAAGGAAACCCTGACAAATTTTAATGGCACAATTTATTATGCTCGGTGTTTCTTAATTTCTCGAGCCAGATTATATCATCTTTATTGCTGGGATATCTCGGTATATGGTTCAATATCTTGCTGTCCTGTGTTCTCGGTTCATTAATACCTGATTTGGCACAGCTTCGTGAAAATTGCATGTCGATGGGTTATTTAAAAATGACAGCAAAAGGACAATGTTTTATGGAGTTGTGATGAGCTTCTTAAGATTTGGATATTTTATATGTTAAATACTTATATCTCGCATTTGCAGGCCGAGTTCCAAGGAATCGAAATTTTATTGTTTTAGGATTTGGCATCCTACATTATGCATTCCAGTTGTGAGATATTATCATCTTGGATTTTTCTGCCTTGATCTTGTGTTTTCTTGCAGTGTCGTGCAATCTAGCAGTAAGCCCCGCCAGATCTACATATCAGGCATGCAATAAGCCCCGCCAGATCTACATATCAGGCATGCAATCTCGCTGTAAGGCCCAATTATATCACATCAGGCATGTAATCTCGCAGTAAGACCCAATTATATCATATCGGGCGTGCAATCTCGCAGTAAGGCCCAATTATATCATATCGGGCATGATATCTCGCTATAAGGCTCAATTATATCACATCGGACATGTCATCTCGCTATAAGGCCCAATTATATCACCTTGGGCATGCAATCTCGCAGTAAGGCCCAATTATATCATATCGGGCATTCTATCTCGCTATAAGGCTCAATTATATCACATCGAACATGTCATCTCGCTATAAGGCCCAATTATATCACATTGGGCAGGCAATCTCGTTGTAAGGCCCAATATATGGTTCAAAATTTTAAAATCTCGGGCAGGTCCGGCATCAAAAGCCCACTTCAGTGGCCCACATCAGTGGTATTCAAAGCTCAGGCAGGTCTGGCATTCAAGGACCACATCGGTGGAACTCAAAGCCCAGACAGGTCTGGCATTCAAGGACCACATAGGTGGAACTCAAAGCCCAGGCAGGTCTGGCATTCAAGGACCACATCGGTGGAACTCAAAGCCCAGGCAGGTCTGGCATTCAAGGACCACATCGATGGAACTCAAAGCCCAGGCAGGTCTGGCATTCAAGGACCACATCGGTAGAACTCAAAGCCCAGGCAGGTCTGGCACTCAAGGACCACATCAGTGGAACTCAAAGTCCACTTCAGTGACCTATATCAGTGGTCTCAAAAGCCCAGGCAAGTCCGGCATCAAAAGCCCACATCAGTGGCATAAAAAAGTCCACATCAGTGGCATCATAAATCCACGTCAGTGGTATTATCCAAAGCCCGACCAAGCTCGGCATCATGTAATCCCATGCGACTCGTGGTTATCTTAAAAGCTCGATCCGCTCGGCAACATCAATTGTTATCTACAACTCTTTATTTGAGTTTGGTTTCATCAGGTTGTCGTCTATTGCTCTTTATTCGAGATCGGTTCTAATCAGACTTTCATCTAGACCGTTCGTTGAAAACACATCATGCGGATTCAAATCTGGGCTGTCCAAGGAGACACATGTAGTTCGGGGTCCGGTCTACATTCTTGGTCTAAACTCATTCTTCTTTTAGACTAGTTAGGGAGGTACTATTGTTACCCCGAGAAAATATTTCAACCCGAGCCCGTTTATAATGGGTCAACCCGATATGGCCCAATATGTCAAGGTCCAGCCCAGTTTGGGCTATGTTGGACTTTGATCAAGGCTGGTCATTATGGGCCGAACTAGACTGTTTCTAATGGGCCGCAAGTATTCTTTTCGAGTTCAAGTAGGACTCTGATATATATGAGATAAGCTTGAATCTTTTCAAATATTCACAAGATATAGATAAACTTAAGAAGGATCCAATGGATGAAGAGTCCTAGTACAGGACATGTTAGAATTCGACTAGGTAACTTATTCTATTTTTCCCTATAAATACAGGTATTGTTATGGTTGTATTCATTATTTATTATTCATTACTCACTATTCATCATTCATCACACATTCACTCTCACTTTTACATTCACGCACTCATATCTCTCAGTTTTCGCATTAATCATACCCTCTGCCTTCAAAACACTGACTTAGGCATCGGAGGGGTCACGCCGAAAACACCTTCGGCGCCCCTTGACCTAGCTGTTGCTTGTGCAGAGTTTATTGGTACCCGACCCGACCTGCTTTATAAAGGAGTTGGAGGATCCATTCTACCAGACCGAACCCGAGGTAAAAAAATCGACATCATCACAATGCATAAAATTTTAAAACATATCATGTAAGCCCACTTACTATTACTGTTCTCGAAAATAAACGAGACAAAGCCCTTGCTTTTGAGACTTGATCACGCGCTCCTTGTCTCCGGTGGATGGCTCGACTTGCATAGAATTTCAGCTTCAATTTGGGCAGAGTGACGCCTTGAGAATTTTAGAAAAATTAGCAGCCTTGGGTTTGAAATTTGGGAGTGTGAGATGATGGATTTGGTGTGTTTGTTGTACAGAAATCGCACGCAAATATAGGCTGATGGGGAGGTGAATCTGCAGCCTGTTTCGGGACTGAAATCAGCCTTGATCATTTCGTTCAATAAGAGAGAAAATATTTGCAAGATTTTGTCTTGATTTATCTCCTGATTATGTGCTGATTTTGGGTCCATATTTTCGACCATCACATACCCTAAAATGGCAAGAATAAAGCTTCGAGTTTGAGAGCTTTTGCCTTCAATTTGAGTTTTCTTGGAGGGTCAAGTTTCGAATATTGGGTTCTCACAAATTCTATGTTAGAAGTCGGCAACATTTAAAGACATTAAAATATTGTTATAGTTTTATTGTATAATCTCACCATTTTCATTTTTGAAAACTTCTAGATCTTCAATATATATATATATATATATATATATATATATATATATATATAGAGAGAGAGAAAAAAATTTTCAGCTGCCCAAACCATTTTTCTTCACTTGGTCCGCGACCACTAAAACCCGGTAGTGGGTTTTAGTGGTTTTTTGTTTTTCGCATCACTAAAACCCACTGGTCGCGGACCAAGTGAGGAAACATGGTTGGGCAGCTGAAAATTCTTATATATATATATATATTTATATATATTATTTCCGCGTCAATGGTAAAATCTTGAAGTTTCTAAAAAATGTGAGCTTTGGAAACAAGAATGTTAGCTGCTGCATTTTCTTCCTGATAAATTGATAACTATATATGGACCTGAATTAGTACAATCTCTTTTAAACAAAACATATTATTTCTTTAAATTGTCAAAAAAGAATAATAATAAAATTATATTAAAAAATTCCACGAAAAATATCCTCTGCTGTTGTAGTAACCCAGAACTCATTTTAAGATAATAATATGTTAAACATGATTAAGGGTTGGTAATTAACCAATTCCGAGATTTAATCGGACTTCAGAAGCAAGAAATAAAATTTCATTGTCTGAGCCAGTTCGGACGATCCGAAGAGGACTTCGGATGGCCCGAACTTGACCACCGAGGGCTCCAAAGGTGAGTTTGTTGACTTCGGAGTTAAGGCTGGTTCGGACGATCCGAACTCAAGTTCGGACGGCCCGAACTCCCTTGTGCCAAGCAAGCAGGATTACTCAGCATGGTGTTTTGACAAGTGTCGGATTTAGGCCACTTCGGATTACCCGAAGATACGTTCGAACGGTCCGAACTCGACGTGTCTCGCATGCAGACAGTGAGTTGGAACGGACGATCCGAACTCAGCTTCGGAGGATCCGAACTCGTCCGGAAATTTTCCTATAAATAGGGCTCGTTCGATTTCATTTTGAAATACGAATTTCCGAGTTTCTTTCTTCAGTTATATAGTGTGAGATATACACTTGAGGGCCCTATCGGTTATAATAGAGGTTCTGGAATAACCAAGGTGTGGTTATAGTCATCCGGGACTAGCGACTCCAAAGGGCTAACTACGGACGAAGGTATGGTCCGGGAATCTATTTAAGTTTTGGGAGTACTTATTAGCTTAGTTAAGGCTTATAGAATTTATGTAATGATACGGTGAACTTTTGAATATAGGCTTGGAACCTAGGATCTTACTATACTTGAACTAGCCTAGAGGTATGTACACATTGACTGAGATTGCCAGCGAGTATACATGTTTATATGTTGCATTTATTTGGCATTTTTATATGGCATGAGATATGATTTACCGTTTTCTATATTCATATATCATGTGCATATACACGTTGAGCCTATATCTTGTTATACCTGACTATAGAGCCGCTCAGCTCTATACTCGATAGTCTGTCACTGAGAGTACTGCGACGAAGGAGGAATTTATGTCTGTCTACTCTGGTGTACTAGACGAGTGTGGTTGAACCCAGAGGTTGATCCGTGCGGTGGCAGCACTCATGTGGCACCGGTTCTGAGCATGATTTTTCAGATGACCCTGTACCAGTCATCATATATTTACGTGTACTCATGTTTATGTACTGGGCATTAGCGCTCACATCCTAGTTGTTATCTTGGACACCCTATTCCATGGGGCAGGTCGCAGGATGGACGGAGCTGGTAGTTCAAGGCAGGACTAGGGAGCAGGAGCCTTGAGGATTTTATTATACAGCAGAATTCGATATAGCTGTATAATGTTTACTGTTTAAGTTTTCGATTTGGTTGTATCACTACAGATTTAAGCCTGGATTATGTTACTAAGCTGATATGTAAATTATGGTTTTGTTTCCGCACGTTTTACTCTGTTAAATTATTTTGTTGTATTAAGTTTAATGCATGCTATTAGTTGCCAGTTAGTAGGTGATACCATGCAGGGTCACTACATTTTTGGTATCAGAGCCATGCTTAGATTTTGGGATTAGTACTTGGGATTTAGTCTTGAGTAATTCTTGCGCATTGGGATTTTAATGTGCAATTCTTTTCAGGATATGGCTGACGAGAGTCACGGTAGTGTTGGTCAGGGAGGTGGTCATCATCATCGTCGCCATCATCATCATGATGATCATCATCGTCATCATAAGGGTAGACGTCGCTACTCTATCAATAAGTTCATGCAAGTAGGACCGAAACCTTTGGTGGGAGGCGAGAATCCTGAACAAGCTAGAAGTTGGATGTCTAAACTCGAGAGTAATTTTCGTGCTTTCGATTGTACTGAGGATCAGAAATTGGAAGTTCTAGAATTTGTTCTAGAGGATCGAGCACGTTTTTGGTGGGATGCCAAGGCTGCTCAGGCACGTACTGAGAGAGGAGGTGACTTGGGGGAATTTCTGTCGGGAGTTCCAGAAATTGTATTTTCCTCCAGCTGTTCGCCAAGCACGATCTATGGAGTTGCTTACTCTGAGGCAAGGTCAATGACTATTGATCAATATCAGCAACAATTTCTTGATCTGCTACCTTTCAGTCCTCATATTAATGAGAGTGATGCATCGAAGTATGATATCTTTCTACAAGGTTTGAACCAAGATATTTACTCACAGGTTGTTGTCTGTGATGACCCGATATCTTTTGAGACTTTGGTGAACCGTTGCCGTCTTGTGAAGACTAGCAACAGGCGGGCACAGTTGATGATGTCAGCACAGCCTAGTGGATCTTTTGAGCCTCGAGCTCAATCTGTTGTGCAATCTGGACCTACGTCTTCTTCTACTCCTACTACTTCATCTGGATCTCGTGGTTCACAAGGTATGTTCCGTTTTGGAAAAAAGAAAAAGAAGGAGGAGTTTTGTAGTCATTGTGGAGGGAAGCATCCTGCAACTTCATGTCGGAGAGCTACTGGTGCTTGTTATATTTGCGGTCAGCAGGGACATCTGCGGAGAGATTGTCCTCAGCGCATGGTTTCTGCTAGTGGATCGGGATCACAGGTTGGATCTCAGGCTTCTATTGTTCCACGTCAGCAGCCAGCACCACAGAGTTCTTCTGGTTATCATCCCCAGACTCAAGGGCAGGTGTTTGCTCTGTCTCAGGAGCAGGCTACAGAGGGAAGCGATCGCATGTTGGCATGTACCTTCCTGTTATGTGATATTCCTGCACTTGTATTAATTGATACTGGAGCATCGCATTCCTTTATTTCTAGTCGCTTTGTTAAGAGACATAGATTACCTTATGTATCATTAGATATGAATTTAGTTGTATCTACTCCGTTGGAGCAAGGGATAGTAACTAAGCGTCTAGTGATGGGTTGCCTTCTGGAGTTTGAGGGTAATGTGTTAGCAGCTAATTTGATGATATTAGCGATGGCAGATTTTGAGTGTATCTTGGGAATAGATATGCTGACTTTGTATCATGCTACTGTGGATTGTTATCAGCGTCTGGTACAGTTTCATCCTGCTGAGGGTGATAGCTGGTATTTTTATGGTGAGGGTGCGCGACCTTCGATGCCACTTGTTTCGGCTCTAAAGGCATGTCATGTCTTGGAGTCAGGTGGGGAGGGCTACCTTATCTATGCAGTTGATATGTCCACGAGTAGTACAGATATTGATCAGTTACCGGTTGTCAGCGAGTTTTCTGATGTATTCCCTGATGAGATTCCTGGTTTTCCTCCGGTGCGAGAGGTTGAATTTGGTATTGATTTAGTACCAGGAACTACGCCTATATCCCGAGCACCTTATCGTCTGGCACCTTCAGAGATGAGGGAATTGAAACAGCAGTTACAGGATTTGCTTGATAAGGGATATATTCGTCCGAGTGTTTCTCTGTGGAGAGCACCTGTTTTATTTGTCAAGAAGAAAGATGGATCGATGCGATTATGTATTGATTACAGGCAGTTGAATCGTGTCACCATCAAGAATAAGTATCCTTTGCCGCGGATTGATGATCTGTTCGATCAATTACAGGGTACTTCTGTTTACTCCAAAATAGATCTGAGATCTGGATACCACCAGATGCGGGTACGAGACTCGAATATATCTACGACTGCTTTTAGGACCAGATACGGGCATTATGAATTTCTGGTTATGTCATTCGGTTTGACGAATGCACCGGCAGTCTTTATGATTCTGATGAATCAGATATTTCGAGAGTATCTGGATAGATTTGTCATCGTCTTCATTGATGATATTCTTGTCTATTCTCATGACAAGGATGAGCATGCACAGCATCTAAGGATTGTTTTACAGACGTTACGAGATAAGCAGTTGTATGCAAAATTGAGCAAGTGTGAATTTTGGCTTGATCGGGTAGTGTTTCTCGGTCATGTGATTTCTAATGAAGGGATATCTGTTGATCCTAGTAAGATAGAGGCAGTGCTGAACTGGTCTCGTCCGACGACGGTTGCTGAGATTCGTAGTTTCTTGGGTCTAGCTGGATATTACCGTCGGTTCATCGAGAATTTTGCACAGTTGGCAAGGCCTTTGACTCAGCTTACTCGGAAAGATGTTTCCTTCATATGGTCCTCGGATTGTGAGGAGTCATTTCACGAGCTGCGTGGACGTCTTACTACTGCACCTGTGCTAGCTCTACCTTCTGGATCAGGAGGTTATGTTGTTTATACTGATGCCTCTGGTCAGGGGTTAGGATGTGTTCTGACACAGCATGGACATGTTATTGCCTATGCTTCTTGACAGTTGAAGACGCATGAGAGTAATTATCCAGTACATGATCTCGAGTTAGCCGCCATTGTATTTGCGCTCAAGATTTGGAGGCATTATCTTTATGGCGAGAAATTTGAGATATTTACGGATCATAAGAGTTTGAAGTATTTATTCACTCAGGCGGAGTTGAATATGCGACAGAGACGCTGGATGGATCTTCTGAAAGATTATGATTGTGAAATCAAATATCATCCAGGTTCTGCCAATCTTACTGTTGATGCTTTGAGTCGGCAGGTGAGACTTTCTGCACTTCAGACTAGTGAAGTATCTCATATGATTCAAGAGTGTTGTTCATTGAGTTTTACGCTCAAGCACAAGAAAGGGAGGAATGGAATTCGATTGTATACTATTTTATCTGAGCCAGCATTGTATTCTCGAATCAGAGATGCTTAGATATCTGATGTTAAGACTCAGCGTTTGGCACGTTTAGCCAATGGAGTTAATACATCTGGATTCCATTTTCAGGCAGATGGTTTATTGTGCTTATCTAATCGAGTGGTTGTACCTAATGTTGCGGAGCTCAGGAACGATATTCTTTCTCAAGCTCATAGGAGTCGATTATCAGTCCATCCTGGAAGCATGAAAATGTATAAGGACTTGCGAACTAGATTCTGGTGGAAAGGGATCAAGAGGAGTGTGTATCAATTTGTTTCGAGATGTTTGATTTGTCAACAGGTCAAGGCTGAACATCGACGGCCAGGTGGATTACTGCAGAATCTTGAGATTCCCGAATGGAAGTGGGAGCACGTGACTATGGATTTTGTTACCCACTTGCCTATGACGTCACGTCAGTGTGATGCTATCTGGGTCGTTGTTGACCATTTGACGAAATCAGCACACTTTATTCCTTATAACCGGGAGTATTCTTATGATCGCATGGCACGTTTATACATCCAGGAGATAGTGCGATTACATGGGATTCCAGTGAGCATAGTCAGTGATAGAGACCCGCGATTTACCTCACGTTTTTGGGATAGTTTTCAGGAGGCGTTGGGTAACACTCTGATTTTGAGCACTGCATATCATCCGGAGACTGACGGACAGTCAGAGCGGACGATTCGTACATTGGAGGATATGCTACGTTCTTCTGTCATGGATTTTGGCTTATCTTGGCAGGATCAGTTACCTTTGATCGAATTTGCCTACAATAACAGTTATCATCGTAGTATCAATATGGCACCTTTCGAGGCATTGTACGGTCGACGGTGTCGTACTCCGTTATTCTGGGATGAAGTCGGGAAACGACAAGTCGAGGGTCCTGGATTGGTGCAGCAGATTGTAGACAAGGTAGATTTGATCAAGCATAGGATCAAAGTTGCTCAAGATAGACAAGTCAGTTATGCTAATATTCGTCGCAGGCCACTTCAGTTTGAGCCTGGTGAATATGTGTTCCTTCGAGTATCACCTTTCAGGAAGGTGATGAGATTCGGCGTGAAAGGAAAGTTGTCTCCTCGTTTCATTGGGCCTTTCCAGATACTGGAAAAGATCGAAGATGTTGCATATCGTTTGGCTTTACCGCCAAATCTTTCCAGTATACATAACGTTTTTCATGTGTCGTTACTTCGACAGTATATAGCTGTATAATGTTTACTGTTTAAGTTTTCAATTTAGTTGTATCACTACAGATTTAAGCCTGGATTATGTTACTAAGCTGATATGTAAATTATGGTTTTGTTTCCGCACGTTTTACTCTGTTAAGTTATTTTGCTGTATTAAGTTTAATGCATGCTATTAGTTGCCAGTTAGTAGGTGATACCATGCAGGGTCACTACAGCTGTGGAGAGAGAAACAACATAGGATACTGTGCATTGAAATGTGCATGATTTCAATATTCCATGTGTGTAATTAATTAATTAATTATTTATTTAATCATGTGATATGAATTACAGAATACTATTTAATGCACAGTATCTTGTGCTGTTTCTCTCTCCACAACAGAGGATCTGGATCCAAATTAAACTAAAGCAAGGGAACATCATATTTGTATAATCCTATAGCTATATAATTTGGACATGTATATTAAAAGAAATGATTGTGGTCCATTTTGTTTGGAGCAATAATTGCTTCTATTGTAGAGATTAGTTGAATATGATATCTATGTGGGTGTAGTGTTTAAAATATTTAAGTTGAACTTATCGTCAGCTACAATATTTTGTAAATTAAGCTCTCAATTCTACGCATTTTCTAACATCAAAATCTGCTCAATATCACCAACGTTAAATTGGATTATTATTATAATTTCTTTAAAAAAAAACCCTAAATCATATGTTCAATTTACAAATATATTTTCTCATAACTAGGTAATAGAAAAAACGCAAGATGACTTAGACATGTGCATGCACGATTTGTTTGATTATTAGGTTTATACAGCATTGAACGATGTGGCTACTATGCAAAAGTAGACTGATTTAAGATGCGCAATTGGCTGAGGGATGCAAGGGGTAGAAAATCAATATTGTTTCATAGTTGAATAATTCTGACGTTTAAAATTAAATTAAAAGCTAATCTAAAATACAAAAAAAATTTAATCGGGACTAGATTGGCATTTATCAAATGGGGAAAAAAATTTGAAACACATGCATTATGGAAGCACGCAAGTTTTGACCTCGTGATATAGATTCTTTCTCGGTAAAATCCAAAATTTGTAATTTTTGTTAGGAAAAATAATTTTTTTGATCCATTAACATTTTTAATTTTGGGTATAAGTCCACTAATTTTTGAAAGTTTGGTTTCAGTAAATTCAATTTCAATTTTTGGCTATTTTGGTCCAATTGTGGACTAACGTAACACAAAATTATGATGACGTACGTAACTTTGAAAAATATTGTCTTTTCAAGCTGTCGCGTCAAAAATTGTACCAAAATAGTCAAAAACTAAAAGTTAGTATACAAAAATTAAACATTAAAAAATTAATGGACCAAAACTAAATATAATAACAAGCTGATAATAAAATATATATGTATATGTATAAAACTAAAAATAATAACAAGCTGATAATAAAATATATATATATATATATATATATATATATATACTTCTCCCTTTTCATTATGTGTTGCAGTGCAATAAGTTTTCTTGTTAGATAAAACGATCGAACAATGATGTTTGGGCTGCTGTGCAGTTTAAAAAGATTTGAGTTGCACCATTACCACCAGCTATAGTTTTTTGGTTGCAAGAAGTACGATTAATATCAGAGTCAATGTCATGATGGGTACGATTTTCATTGATTGCAAAGAGTATAATTATTGGGATGAAGATTGTTGTGGTGCAATAATTATTACTGCTGGGTAAAGCTATATCAAACCATGCATGGTCCTTGGGTTGCTGTGAAGTTTAAAAAGATTTGAGTTGCACCAATACCATCAGCTATAACTTTTGGATAAGCAACGAACGTCGGTCCTACATTATGTTTTCGATTGGTTATTTTGGAATAATCTTATAAGATGACAAATAAACTATTGATTAATATGTGAAAACAAATCGTTTAACATATAAGCTGTTTTAAAATTCATAAGATCTTAATATGTCTTTAGCTAAAATACAACAGTATAGAGCCGTTAAAAAGCCCGTCTCCCGCGCACTCATCGATTGTACTATTTCAGGAGATTTGTCAGAAACATGTGACACAAGATGCCATTGTTTGCAACTGACATTGTACGATCCAAATAGTCATTTAAATTTGAACGGTTGATTATATATCTCTTATAAATAGAAATATTTGAACTTAAAAAGTCTATTTTAGTGTAAGCTTTCAAAACTATACTATGTCGATTTTAGCAAACCTTACCAAGTGAAACTAAGCCGAATTATCAAATCATGCCTCTTATTTGTTGTATTTGATCATTTTGAGGATCACAGCGTGTGTTAGAATTCATTCAAATATACTTTTAATTGTGAGAAGCAGTCTTCTACAAAAAAATGTGTTGGTGTTATAGACTAGAAGTTCCTCCGGTTAGCAAGTGTTATAAGTCCACGCTGAAGTTGGGTTGTTGTAAATTGTTTGTAATTACCAAAGTTTTCTTAGTGAAAATCCTTCTGAAAACAAAAAAAATAGAAAAAACATAGAAGGATTACTGTTGAAAATTGTATTATTGAATGAATTGCAATTGAAATGGGCTTGAAAGGTTTTGAATTGATTAACCCAAATTGTTTGTAAAAGTCTTGTCCAAAGTATTACAAAATTCAAAATTTTGGTGACATAAATTGGAGGGAAATGGGGAAATGGTAGTCCCACATTGGAACAACTCCAATTTATTGTTCACCTTAATTAGTCCAACATTGGACTATGGGATTAGGCCCTTAGGGCACCGGATGTTTTGTAAAGGGGCAAGACGCTAGTTGATGCAACAAACACACACGCGCGCGTGCGGCCGGCCGGCTCGGCTCGGCTCGGTGTGGTGTGGTGTGGCAGTGTGTTGGCTTAAAGTTGGGCGCTCGCGCGGTAGAAAATTACCGCCCGAGCGCACCTTCTGCAGAATGAACAGTCACGACTGTTTCTGGCATTTTTTTGTCATGGATTGCATCCTTACGCCTTCAAACGTGTTGTTTCATGTATAAGACTATATATATGGTGGTTATAACACAGAAAACATATACAGAAACATCTAATAACGTAGATTTCAGATTTTTGATTTCTCAAAATCTCTCCCTCACTTTCTCAAAAGAAAAGTTAAAGCATATTTTCGTTCGTTGAAGTTCGTGATATTTGCAGTGCTGCTATATCACGATCGAAAGTCGTTGTATCTTAGAGACGATTGCCGCTAACGTTTAGCACTTGGAACGGGCAATTTCGTCTTGCGGATAGAGAGTTTCTCTCGCCTCGACTGTGTTGATCATTTTCGTTGCTGTTGATTGCTTCCGACATTGAAGTTTTCAGAATTCAGAATACAACTTAATAACAATCGCAAGACGAAATTGTTTGTATTTTCCGGATTCTGAAGATGTCTACCGTTTCATTCACTCCGCTCGCTTTCGCCCCCGCTCATGGAGAAAAACCACCAAAGTTTTCTGGTGCCGACTTCAAACGTTGGCAGCAGAAGATGCTGTTCTATCTGACCACCCTTAATCTGTCTAGATTTCTCAAGGAGTATCCCCCCGTCGTCGTTGAAGGCGATTCTGACACACAAAGAAGGACAGCAATAGATGCATGGAACCACAGCGATTTTCTCTGCAGGAATTATATTCTGAATGGCCTCGACGACACTCTCTATAGTGTCTACTCCTCTGTGAAGACGGCCAAGGAATTATGGGATTCTTTGGAAAAGAAGTACAAAACTGAAGATGCCGGCATAAAGAAGTTTGTAGTTGGCAAATTTCTGGACTTCAAGATGGTAGACTCAAAAACTGTAATGAGTCAAGTGCAAGAGATACAAATCATCTTGCATGACTTATTGGCCAAAGGAATGGAAATCAATGAACCATTCCAAGTCGCGTCTATCATTGAGAAATTGCCTCCACTGTGGAAAGACTTCAAAAACTACCTTAAGCACAAATGTAAGGAGTTGAAACTTGAAGATCTTATTGTGAGGCTTCGCATCGAGGAGGACAACAGAAATACCGAGGCCAAGTCATATAAAAAGCTGATGGAATCCGAGGCCAAAGCAAATCTGGCGGAGTCTAGTACGAGTCAAAAGAGGAAGCGCCCCCATGATGAAAATCAAAAGGGGAAAGCGAAGAAATTCCAAGGAAGTTGCTACAACTGTGGCAAACCGAATCATATGGCAAGGGACTGCCGACTTCCAAAGAAAAATAACAAAAATCAAAAACCAAGGCAAGTGAACATGGTTCAAGAAAAGTATGTACCTTTAGCACTTTCTGATATTGATCTTAGTGTTGTTATATGTGAGACCAACATGGTGGATGATCCAAGAGGATGGTGGATCGATACCGTCTCTACGAGTCACGTGTGTGCTGAGAAAGACATGTATTCCACCTATGCCACCGTTGGTGATAGAAAGTTATTCATGGAAAACTCCGCAACGTCTGAAGTTGATGGAGTAGGAAATGTGGTATTGAAGATGACCTCGGGCAAAGAGGTGACGCTCAAGAATGTGCTGCATGTGCCAGACATTCGAAAGAACTTAGTTTCGGGTTCTCTTTTGAGCAAAGCTGGATTTAGAATGGTTTTTGAATCTGATAAATTTGTATTAACAAAATCCGGTGTATTTGTTGGGAAAGGGTACCAAGATAGTGGTCTCTTCAAATTGAATGTAATGAATGTTATCCTCCCTGAGGCTAAGAATAAAGATATTCGTTCTGTTTACTTGACTGAAAGTTTTGATTTATGGCATGAACGATTAGGACATGTTAACTTCAACACGTTGCAAAGACTTGCAAATTTCAATGTAATACCTACGTTTAAAAAAAATTCACAAAACAAGTGTGAGATTTGTGTTGAAGCGAAAATGGTTAAAGCTCCATTTCATAATGTCACGAGAAGTACTACGTCACTTGAATTAATATATACTGATGTATGTGATTTAAAATTGGTACAAACAATAGATGAAAATAAGTACTTTATAACATTCATTGATGATTGCACCAGATTTTGTTACGTATATTTATTGAAAAGCAAAGATGAAGCGATCGAATCTTTCAAGAAATATAAGACTGAGGTTGAAAATCAACGAAGTTCAAAAATTAAAATGATTCGAAGTGATCGAGGTGGAGAGTATGTGGCTTCTTTTGAAAAATTTTGCTCAACTTCGGGCATCATTCATCAAACGACGGCCCCTTACTCACCTCAATCCAATGGCTTTGCAGAACGCAAAAATCGAACATTAAAGGAAATGATGAACGCGTTGCTAATAAATTCTGGCTTACCTCAAAATATGTGGGGTGAAGCGATTCTCTCAGCAACACACATTCTAAACCGGATTCCAATCAAAGAAAAAGACGAAACACCATATAAACAGTGGAAAGGTCATAAACCTTCTTACCAATACCTCAAAGTGTGGGGGTGTTTGGCAAAAGTAGAAGTACCTAAGACAAAACAAATAAAAATTGGGTCTAAAACGGTTGACTGCATATTTATTGGTTATGCACACAATAATAGTGCATACCGATTCTTAGTGCATAAGTCAACGAATCCTGATATACATGAAGGCACAATTATGGAGTCAAGGAATGATGTATTCTTTGAAAATGTCTTTCCATGTAAAGAAAAGAAAGAAATAAGTTCGAACAAGCGAACTCATGAAAACACAACTGAAACTCCACAAAACAACGAGGAACCACGACGCAGCAAGCGTGCAAGAGTTGAAAAATCGTTTGGTCCTGATTTTCTAACATACATGTTAGATAATGAACCAAGAACTCTTCAAGAGGCTTTATCAAATCCTGAGGCTCCTTTTTGGAAGGAAGCCATACAAAATGAAATAGATTCCATAATGCATAATCATACATGGGAGTTGGTTGATCTCCCTCCGGGATGTAAACCTTTAGGATCCAAGTGGATTCTTAAAAGGAAATTCAAAGAAGATGGATCTATAGATAAATATAAAGCTCGACTCGTAGTTCAAGGTTTTAGACAAAAAGAGGGATATGATTTCTTCGATACCTACTCTCCGATTTCTAGAATAACATCCATTCGTGTTCTCATAGCTATTGCAGCATTGCATGATCTTGAGATTCATCAAATGGATGTTAAAACTGCATTTTTGAACGGAGAATTGGATGAAGAAATATATATAAAACAACCAGAAGGGTTTGTTGTACCCGGGAAAGAACAAAAGGTGTGTAAACTTGTCAAGTCATTGTATGGACTTAAACAAGTATCTAAACAGTGGCATCAAAAGTTTGACACTGCAATGTTGTCAAATGGTTTCACAATAAATGAATGTGATAAATGTGTCTACATTAAAGGTACTACAAATGCATATATAATTGTTTGTCTTTATGTAGATGACATGTTAAGCATGGGTAGCAACCATGAATTGATTGTGAAAACCAAGAAAATGTTGAGACAACATTTTGATATGAAGGATTTGGGATTGTGTGATATAATTCTAGGGATTAAAGTTTCTAGACTTCCTGCTGAAATTATGTTATCCCAAACTCATTATGTAGAAAAGGTTCTTGAACGATTTAATGCCACAAATCATCCTACGGCTAGAACACCTATGGAATTGGGTACACATTTAGCCAAAAATAGAGGAGAACCTGTTTCACAAGTGGAATATGCAAGGGTGATAGGAAGTTTGATGTATTTAACTAACTGTACCCGTCCTGATCTTGCATATACCGTAAATAAGCTAAGTCGATTCACAAGTAATCCAAGTAAGGATCATTGGAAAGCACTAATGAGAGTGCTTGGATATTTGAAATACACTTTGAGTTATGGACTCGTGTATACAAAATATCATGCGGTCCTAGAAGGATATTGTGATGCAAATTGGATTTCTGACACAAAAGACTCCAAGTCTACGAGTGGATATGTGTTCACTATCGGTGGAGGAGCGGTGTCATATAGATCCTCTAAACAAACTTGTATAGCTCGGTCGACTATGGAGTCCGAGTTTATTGCTCTAGATAAAGCTGGAAAAGAAGCCGAGTGGCTTCGAAACTTTCTCGAAGATATTCCATGTTGGAATAAACCGGTGTCTTCCATTACGATTCATTGTGACAGTCAGTCAGCAATAGGAAGAGCACAAAGTAGTATGTACAATGGTAAATCTCGACATATTCGTCGGAGACATAATACCATAAGACAATTGATCTCGAATGGGGTTATTTCGGTTGACTATGTGAAGTCAAAGGAAAACCTTGCGGATCCTCTTACAAAAAGTATAAATAGAGATCAAATGTACAAACTAATTGGAGGAATGGGTTTAAAATCCACAAAATAAAATATTTATAGCGGTAACCCAACCTTGAGAATTGGAGATCCCAAAACCTTGGTTCAATGGGACAACTAAGTTATAAATATTAGTTTGAGTACTTGGAAAAATTACTTACTCATTCCTGGAACATCCAAGTTGACATAACCTGCAAAATGTGGTGAGGTTAAGTTTTTCTTTTAATGATTCCTATACCTATAAGGTGGAGTAATGCAGGATACTCTTGATAGGAGATCACCTATATAAGTGCAAAGTATTGGCCGCTTGATTGCAACACTTATGAATCTAAGATATGTTCCAGGGCCGAAATGGACACAACGTGAGAACAAAATATGTAAGAGTATTGTTATGTAAGTACTATTGTCTTGGTTTACACAAACGGTTGACTAGTTCAAAACATCGCATTACTATGCAACTAGTAAATCCGATAGTATTTTACTACGGTAGGTTCAAAGTCACAAGCTACCTATCCTGATGTAACAATAACTCAAAATGATTTTCTAGTGAGAATGTTATTATACGTGAAATTCATTCATGTGGGGGATTGTTGGAAATTGTATTATTGAATGAATTACAATTGAAATGGGCTTGAAAGGGTTTGAATTGATTAACCCAAATTGTTTGTAAAAGCCTTGTCCAAAGTATTACAAAATTCAAAATTTTGGTGACATAAATTGGAGGGAAATGGGAAAATGGTAGTCCCACATTGGAACAACTTCATTTTATTGTTCACCTTAATTAGTCCAACATTGGACTATGGGATTGGGCCCTTAGGGCACCGGATGTTTTGTAAAGGGGCAAAACGCTAGTCGATGCAACAAACATACACGCGCGCGCGGCCGGCCGGCTCGGCTCGACGTGGTGTGGTGTGGTCTTTTGATTCGATTATTCTTTTTGAATAAAATTTATTTAAAATAATATTTTATTATTTTATGAAATAGGCCCGAGCGGTAAAATATTACCGCGCGGGCGCAGCACCGCACATGCAAGCCAGTGAGTTCAAAGAGACGTGCGCCCGCGCGGTTAAAAATTACCGGTACCAAAATGGCGAGGCAGTGTGTTGGCTTAAAGTTGGGCGCTCGCGCGGTAGAAAATTACCGCCCGAGCGCATCTTCTGCAGAATGAACAGTCACGACTGTTTCTGGCATTTTTCTGTCATGGGTTGCATCCTTACGCCTTCAAACGTGTTATTTCGTGTATAAGACTATATATATGGTGGTTATAACACAGAAAACATATACAGAAACATCTGATAACGTAGATTTCAGATTTCTGATTTCTCAAAATCTCTCCCTCACTTTCTCAAAAGAAAAGTTAAAGCATATTTTCGTTCGTTGAAGTTCGTGATATTTGCAGTGCTGCTATATCACGATCGAAAGTCGTTGTATCTTAGAGACGATTGCCGCTAACGTTTAGCACTTGGAACGGGCAATTTCTCTTGCGGATAGAGAGTTTCTCTCGCCTCGACTGTGTTGATCATTTTCATTGCTGTTGATTGCTTCCGACATTAAAGTTTTCAGAATTCAGAATACAACTTAATAACAATTACATCACCGTCGAACATCCAGGCTTATTTGTTGTCTCATATTTTATTTGTTTTATTAGCTCTGTCGATTTTCATTAAAGTGTCACTTAGTGTTGATCAATTGAGATCACGGCCTATTTCCACGTATAACTACAACCTTGTTGACTCGTGTCTATGTCGTGTTGAGATAAATTGATTGAGGCTTGCTAACTCAAGACAATCAGTCGTAATTTCAAGAGGTGTTCATTCACTCCCTCTAAACAACTCGTCGATCCTATAATATTAATTTATTTACTATAAATTTAATATTTATGATTATATTGTGAGACGATTTTCTTGAAAAAAAATGTTTACTAATACTTATATGCATATTTTCATAATATGATGTCATTTTCATAATTATAACAATAAAAATATCTTATAATATCAAACAAATCAACATATAATTTAAGTTATTTAAAATAAGTTTACATAAACACTTCAATAACTTATTTTAAAATAAAATTATACAACTCATAATCTCATAAAACAAATTATATGACATATGAGTTTGTAAATTAATTATTTTAAAAAATTTAGTCGAACATTCATCCACTAGTTTGTAGTTTTTTCGATTTTAGTCTTTTTTATGGTAGTTCTAATCGTAGCATAAAAAGGTATATTGAGTGACATCGTCAACAATATTCTAGTAAAAATTTAATGATTAAAATAGAAAGAAAACAAAAGTTAATGGACCAAGATTTGGAATTGACCAACCATCATTTTTAGTAGAATAACTAGTGTTCTATCCGGTCTTGTCTATGCTACCTTATTAGAGTAGTGTCCAAATGGGATCCAACGGTCCATTATTTTTAGCATTTGATATGATATTATTTTAAATGATATCATCTCAAATGAAAAAAAAAATATGGGCCCTTAGATCTAGCATATGGGCAGCATAGACAGATGCCGTTTTATCATACACACTTTTTTCCATCCAAATTATTCTGCTCCATGATCAGCTCAAATAAATTTGATAACAACTATAGATAAATTATCGAAATGATCATATGATTAATTTAGAAATATTTATTCTTCAACGAGGTAATTTTTAAAAAAAAAAACAGAGAGAAAGAAGAAAAAGAGGAGGAGGATATCATATAATGGATGGACGGATGATTTAGACATTATATGAACGGATGATTTAGACATATGGTGCTTTGTACTTGCGTTAGGTGAGCATTTTCTTAGGACTTGTCGTATTCATTTATAATCACACAAACTTATAATAGTATATAATTTAATTTGTACATACACACGCGCGTACAGAGGGAGTTAGATCTAGATGGAATTTTCATTATTTTTTTGTGGAACACAAGGAAGCTCGTTGAAATAATTGTAAATTTTGTGAGTAAGTTTTTTGTGAGATAGTTTAGATGGTCGATTCGATTTATATTTGTATTCAAAAATAATATTTTTGATATAAAAAAATTCACGAGTCGGATCGGATTGGATATAAATCTAACAAAATTGATCCGTTAAATCATGATCTCATAAAAAATATTTAAGTATTTTTAAAAAATTATTTTCGAATCATAATGTTCGTCTAAATTGATATTTATTTTTTATATATATTTATAATTGCCACGATGATCATGCCATTGTTATTATATATAAATTGCCTCGATATCATTCAAGATCACCAACCATGCATCATTAATTTTATAATTAATTTATTACAATTGCAACAAGCGTTTGTCATGCCATTATATTATGATATACAAAATTTACCTCGACATCGATCGATCAGATCACCTACCGCGCGTTCAACTTTAATAAGATAATAATAATAATCTATTATCTCAGGTTACTCGATTCTTGTTCAGATCTCTGTGGATGTAATAACTGGTACAAAATATTCTTAAAAATATACGAGTAAGACTCTAAAAAAATGTGAGTAGTTGACCCCAAAAATAAAAAATAATAAAGGATGGATGGATGGAACACAGGCTATATTATATATACCTTCAATTTTATTAATTAATTTGTAGTTGTATTATATAATTCCTGGTCTCTATGATATACATATATATATACACCAAGGAAATCTTACATGCATTCTACTCCCAAAAAATTTTGTGATGGCAAAATTTGGTGGTGGGATGTTAAGTTTGATAGTTTTGATGATGATGATTTGTAGTTCATCAATTCCTGGAGTTCCAGCAGCAACCTACAAGGTTGGGGATGATTCTGGTTGGTCATTTGGCACTGATTATGGAAGCTGGGCTAGTGGAAAACTTCAAAGTTGATGACGACCTTGGTAAGTTTCATACACGATTTAATTAAACGCGTGATCTAGCTGTTCTTTATATATATGTTGAATCCACGGGAAAAAATTATGAACCTTACATTTAAGAACAAATTAATACCGACTTTTGATTGCATCGTTGGCATTGACATACATGGGTTTATCGAATGATTAGAAAGCTTCGTATAGGTTACGGTTATTTTAGTTTCAAGGACAAGTTAAGTGTACTCATGTGTACATGAGATACTATCTACTTAACAATATTATTTATTTATTTTATAGATATAAATATACGACTTTCAATTGTGATTTAGGAAGCATTTCTCAAATTTTTCTTAACAAAATTTTGAAAATTTATGAAATTTTGTTAAGAAAAAGCTGAGAAGTACTTCCTAGAAGCTCTCACAAACACTACCTAATTTCATCCCGTATATATATGCATCCGTGCATCTCTGAGATCGATTTATATTACATACATATATAGTACTTATATAGATTCCATATATACTTAGATAGTATTTGAGAGAGCTTTTAGAAAGCACTTCTCAGCTTTTTGTTAATAAAATTTTACAAGATTTTAATTTTTTGTTAACGAAAAAGCTGAGAAGTGCTTTTAAGAAGTTCTCTCAAACACAACCTTAAAATTAATGACTTTGATGCTAGAAAATGGTTGCAGTGTTCAAGTTTGAGGAAGAGAAGTACTCTGTGTGCGAGGTGCGTGATGTGGATGCCTACAATGCATGCGAAATTCCTGAACAAGTTATATGCGACAGCGGTAGCCCTTTGACTGTTACACTGCATGACCCCGGCACCATTTACTTCTTCACTGGCTATGGGGACTATTGTGAGAGGGGAATGAAGTTCTCAATAAACGTCCAGCCCGGAGATTCTGGTTGTGATGGTGCATGAATATGATTAACTCGTCTCATGCGCGCGTTAATTAGTTTCCTAGCTTGCTCATGTAATAAATTAAACTAATTGGTCATGATGGATCGGAGCAACTAGTACTGTTCTCTTCTCTTTGTAATGACGAGTACCATGCTTTTCAATTCTCCCATGCAAGCTTATATGTATTTGGCACTTTATTTCCTTTTCGATATATAATTTGATTTACTTCCATGCATTTAATTTAGATTGTTTACAAGGAATTTCATGTTTACTAGTATTTTATTAAGTCCCACTCCCATGAATATATCATATATAATATACGTAGGACGTTTGCAACCACATCGGTGCATGATATATGTATATACGTTGAAATTAATTAGGGTCTTGTACGTAGTATATTTTGGCCTATTATTGTTTTGTTTTCCACTCCAAGTCCAACCCATCCACGAAATTTCCAACAATAATATTGGGTACGTACTGCGTGAAAATTAAATATATATTTCATTTTTGCTGATGTTAGGGAGTGTTCGAGATACTTTTACTTAACTAGAAGTGATTTTTTTTAAAGATTATAAAGATGTTGGTGAGAAGCGAAAATAAAAAAAAAATAATGTTTGGAAATAAAAGTTTGAAGCTAATACAAACTTAAATTTAAGTATTCGGAAAAAAATTGTGTTTTCAAGTGATACTCACTATAACTACAGGATGTCCAATCCTGGATCGAATTGGAATTGTGCTAGTTCTAGCCAACGGATCAGGTGACAATGGTGAAAATGAGCTAAGAGGTGGCTAAAGAGTTAGGGACGAGCTTGAGAGTTTGGAAGGTGGGAAGTGCTAAGGAGCTAAGGACCAGTCTAACGAAGTGGGGAGACATAGAACTTATAACTTAGAAGATGCTTAATTTTTAGTAAAATATCAATAATATCCTTAATTAACTTATATAACATTGATCTCTTTCAAGTATCTAAATTTTGATACTCACATCAATAATGTATTTATATAATTATTATTATATTTTATATCAAAATTATTTTATGTCACGGCCCGAAACTGGGCCTAGTTGACATCGGCATTGTTTAACAATTTAACATTGAAACAACAAGCCTCATAGTACAAGTCTTGCCAAAAACAGTCTATTTCATAAACAATAACTGTTTTTACAGAGAATAAAACACAAGTGCAACAATGCGGAAGCGAAACTGAAATTTAAAGTAAAAATATTTCTTCAACTTGAACTGATTCATCCTCACCAACCTCAGAACTTATTATGTTCTTCGTCATCTAACTCATCTTCATTCTTATCTGGGGAGCAAAGTAAGGGGGTGAGTGTTTTGAGAAACACTCAGCAAGTGGGGGCCGATCGAGCATGATAAACACCAAAATATATTTACATGTACTCATGTATATTTTATAATCTCGAAACAAAATAAGCATGCTGAATTCGAACAAATACGAAGCAAATATTGCACTGTTAATTATTTCATTTTTCGTGGTTCTACTGATCAGTTCTCTATATGTTACTCCTCTAAGGGGCGAAGCCAAAGGAACGGTTATTATAACCCACCGCATCAGGGCCATATCAAATCAAATCAAATCAAATCGTCGGAAATTCCTTAACCATTTCTAAATCGACTCTTAACAGTGCATCTCAAATATTTCCAAATAATTCTAACATGCTTCAAATAATATCACGAATAGCCAACAAATAATATATATATATATATATCAAAGTGAAACGAATATTATCATGCCGATCGAATTTTCAAAAGTATAAGTATTTATGTTATAAAACTTAACTCACACGCAAAAATAAATATAAGTGTAGAAACTTATATCACACAAAAGAAAGGTAGAAGCCCACTTACTTCGATCTCAAATTCGTATAGCGGAAAACTACTGCGGATCATCATCTATGATCAACCTCATGACTTAACTTAAGAATTATATACCTCAAACATCCTTAACTTCCACAAAATGCAAAATTACATGTATCTCTTAGACATACGGATATTTCCCATGGCCAAAAATATGTAGAAGGCTTTTTCCAAATTCTCTAAATCGTGTTTCAAAAATGAAAGTGGTTTTGAGATTTTATAGAGCAAACAAAATATATAATGATAAACAAAAAAAAAACGTAAGTTAGTGGGTAGAGGAAAAGTTAGGAAAATTAATGACTATTTACGATATAATTAAATTATGATTTGAAGACTAACTAATAATTCTAATAAATGTGAATTTAATTATATATATAAATAATTTGTTAAAAATTATAAAGACACGTTAATATAAATAAGCTAATAATATATATATATATATATATATATATATATATATATATATATGTATATATTCCCACAAGTTAATGTGTTTTCTTGTAATTAAATATATAAATTTAGAAGAATGAGGTTTTTACTTTATTTTGTGCAATAATTTATACCCAAAACATGAATAAAAGCTTTCAATTAAAAATAAGAAATTAATATCATAATGAATATGAATATGAATATGAATTTACAAAACTGGTTACAAATTTTAAACACTAATAACTTCACATTAATATGACAATTAAGATAAATCATTATTTTTAAAATAATACTAATCAAAAAATAATAAGTTTCTTTAAATGTAAAATTCATTTAAAATTTCTACCTATATATTAAGATAATAACTGAAATTTAGAATAAAACTAAAATTAAAAATCTTAATTTTATTTCGCTAGTAGATAAACTAAATTTACAAAGATATTTTTATTTATTATATCGTAGATTTGGTCACGGATATCACATTCTACCCTCCTTAAAAAAAAGTTTTGTTCTCGAAACTTGAATTTTGTATTTTGACGTTATAAACAAGTAAAATTTTAATATAAAAAATATCATATAATATTATAAAATATCTTTCGGTCTTTCTTGGGATTGATTGTGGAAAATTATCTCAACATAAAAAAATCAAATGATCAAAAAAAATATTATCGGAGAGCCGAGAAGGGAATTAAAAATTTATATTCTAGAGAAAAGTTTTAATGGAAAAAAAATGTTTTCTATATCTAATAAAAAAACATTTTTAAAAGCATAATAACTAGGAACATAAATAGTATTTTTCTGAAATCAGCTCAACAAAATTTCTTAACAAAAGTTTAGGAATCAAAATTAAGCATGTAATAAAAATTCAATAACTTGATAGATTTAATTTGAGGAAGTGAAGACATTTTTATTTTAAAAATAGAAATGAGGATTGATGATCCAAATAAACCTAATACATGACTCATCAAAATATACTAGAGAGAATATTTTTTTTTTCTCTAATTATTTGTAGGGAAGTATGATCCTTATGGAAAAAAAAAATTATTCTTATTAACTAGATTTTTTTTTTCCAAGTATTTAACACTAATAAAAACCTTCGAGTCAAACTATAACCCAATCACATCCATATATATATAACCCAATATTGTCAAGCAAACTTAAACTTCGACAATCATGACTTAAAATTTTTATCTATAATGTGACAAACATTAGCTCCCAAATAATTCTTTATAAATCCAAAATTAGAACAAACTTAAATATTTATATCGACTAGGTAACCTAAATAATAGTCCCAAAATGATTCGAACATAAATCTAAGTAATCATTCTCATTTCTATACTAACCTTAAAAATAATATTAGTTCCCATTGTTTGTCTCCAAGTGATTCCTCATCATTCCAAATCTTACTTACTAGACCCCAAGAATCATTTTCATTCTTCATCCTAATTTCCCATCAAGATCATGAACCTGGTTTGGCTTTGATACCACTTCTGTCACGCCTCGAAATCGGGCCTAGTTGACATCGGCATTGTTTAACAATTTAACATTGAAACAACAAGCCTCATAGCACAAGTCTTGCCAAAAACCAGTCTATTTCATAAACAATAACTGTTTTTACAGAGAACAAAACACAATTGCAACAATGCGGAAGCGAAACTGAAATTTAAAATAAAAATATTTTTTCAACTTGAACTGATCCATCCTCACCAACCTCAGAACTTATTATGTTCTTCGTCATCTAACTCATCTTCATTCTTATCTGGGGAGCAAAGTAAGGGGGTGAGTGTTTTGGGAAACACTCAGCAAGTGGGGGCCGATCGAGCACGATAAACACCAAAATATATTTACATGTACTCATGTATATTTTATAATCTCGAAACAAAATAAGCATGCTGAATTCGAACAAATACGAAGCAAATATTGCACTGTTAATTATCTCATTTTCCGTGGTTCTACTGATCAGTTCCCTATATGTTACTCCTCTAAGGGGCGAGGCCAAAGGAACGGTTATTATAACCCACCGCATCAGGGCCATATCAAATCAAATCAAATCAAATCGTCGGAAATTCCTTAACCATTTCTAAATCGACTCTTAACAGTGCATCTTAAATATTTCCAAATAATTCTAACATGCTTCAAATAATATCACGAATAGCCAACAAATAATATATATATATCAAAGTGAAACGAATATTATCATGCCGATCGAATTTTCAAAAGTATAAGTATTTATGTTATAAAACTTAACTCACACGCAAAAATAAATATAAGTGTAGAAACTTATATCACACAAAAGAAAGGTAGAAGCCCACTTACTTCGATCTCAAATTCGTATAGCAGAAAACTACTGCGGATCATCATCTATGATCAACCTCATGACATAACTTAAGAATTATATACCTCAAGCATCCTTACCTTCCACAAAATGCAAAATTGCATGTATCTCTTAGACATACGGATATTTCCCATGGCCAAAAATATGTAGAAGGCTTTTTCCAAATTCTCTAAATTGTGTTTCAAAAATGAAAGTGGTTTTGAGATTTTATAGAGCAAACAAAATAAATAATGATAAACAAAAAAAAACGTAAGTTAGTGGGTAGAGGAAAAGTTAGGGAAATTAATGACTATTTACGATATAATTAAATTATGATTTGAAAACTAACTAATAATTCTAATAAATGTGAATTTAACTATATATATAAATAATTTGTTAAAAATTATAAAGATACGTTAATATAAATAAGCTAATAATATATATATATATATATATGTATATATATGTATATATTCCCACAAGTTAATGTGTTTTCTTGTAATTAAATATATAAATTTAGAAGAATGAGGTTTTTACTTTATTTTGTGCAATAATTTATACCCAAAACATGAATAAAAGCTTTCAATTAAAAATAAGAAATTAATATCATAATGAATATGAATTTACAAAACTGGTTACAAATTTTAAACACTAATAACTCCACATTAATATGACAATTAAGATAAATCATATTTTTAAAATAATACTAATCAAAAAATAATAAGTTTCTTTAAATGTAAAATTCATTTAAAAATTCTAACTATATGTTAAGACGATAACTGAAATTTAGAATAAAACTAAAATTAAAAATCTTAATTTTATTTCGCTAGTAGATAAACTAAATTTACAAAGATATTTTTATTACAAAGATATTTTTATTTATTATATCGTAGATTTGGTCACGGCTATCACATTTTATCTTTTTTATAATATGAATGCTTGAAAATTTGTATAAGATTAACAAAAAAAATGACAAAATTTCTTGTAGGATATTCTCAGTACGTGACTGTTGTATCACCTGATTTCTACTTTACTGTCACATTCATATATGAGATTTGTATTTTTCAACCGGTGACTTAGCTCACTTAAGTTTACCTGTTTTTGGTCTGCACATACAATAAATTCATCAAAAACAACATGAATGGTTTCCTCAACGATTAGAGATTTCTTGTTGAAAACTCTATAAGTTCGGCTAACCACCAAGTAATCAATAAATATACCCTCACCAGACTTAGCATCAAAAGCAGTTAAATGAGTTTTATCATTGTTATGGATGAACTACTTGCAGTCGAATACCTTAAAGTAAAAAACATCAACCAATCCAGATCTCACATTAAAGTTTTGTTGAAAAAATGGTAATTTAAAAAAACAAACAAACATTATTTTCTTCTCATAATATGTATCTCAAAGTTCATAATTATTATATCATTTCAGTTGAAACGATGATCACGCCATTAATATTTTATACAAATTAATTTTCCTCGATATCAAGATCAACTACGACATTAATTAATTAATTGTGTACATTTCAGTTGAAACGATGATCACGCCATTAATATTTTATACAAATTAATTTTCCTCGATATCAAGATCAACTACGACATTAATTAATTAATTTCACAATTATTAATGTATCACAATTGCAATGTTTAATTATTAGATTTGCCTTGACCTCGAGAATCGAGATCACCTAGCTCTAATGTTTAATTATGTCTTTTGATCTACCATTCATTCTAAGCAATACTTGCACAACTGCGTGCTCTTTTATGAGTTAACTTAGAGAAGCCTCGTTATTCATATAGGAAACTGATTATTTTTTTCTACTAACTCGTCCAATTTTGACACTAAGTTTTTAAATTTTGGTTTTATTGCATCATTACATCAAGTATTTTTAATTTTTGGCTAGTTTGATCAAATTGTTGACTTGATATCAGATAAAAATATACTAGACTCTAAAAATATGTACGTATTTGACCCAAAAATTAAAAAGAACTAAGGATGGAACATGGGCCATCTTCTAATTTCTAAAATCAATATAATTAATTTGTACGTGGTTAATTGTGTTTCCTCGTGATCTAGCGCATAATTGTGATGAGAAAAGCTTTTTTATTACATCTAAATATATTTTTGGTAGCATCACCAAGCCAAGACCAAGAAAATAAAGAATCTGGTTAACTTAAAAACTAATTATATTTATCACCATATCTCATTATTAATTATATGTTAAACAAAAATACATGAAATCCATAATTTAAAATTCAAAATGGAATGATAGAAATATAATCTAACACAATTTATTTATTTAAAAAAAAATTGCTTGCTATTTTTCTTCTTTGTTCTTGAAATCTGTAAGCTCGGGTGAATGATAAACTCTTATATTAACACAATAGTATGCAAATCACACTAGTCTCATTAGATATTTTATGTAATTAATAATTTATGATGATCTCTCCAAAGAAACTCAAGCTTATCGACAAATGTCTCTTATATTTCGAAGATCACCTAATTGCGAAACTTATCCGGGGAGATTTTTTTTATTTACATTCATGTCTTTTTGAAACAACAGCTAAATCAAGTTCTAATTTAGGTGAAGTATGACTAACTTACCAATAGTTGAAACTCAATCAGGGAATGTTTCGGTTTATATTTTTACTAATGTAATTTCCAATACTGATAGGAAATATTCTTATCCGGAGATGATAAGCTCATTCGAGAAGATATTGGTAAAGGGATCAAACTTCTAATCAGTAATCACTGGTCAAGTATTTGTTTACTCCACCAATTCGAACACCTTTTTAAGAGTTTAAGATTTCGTTTGGACATGTACTTTAAAAACGTTTTTAGTGTTTTATAAATGAAAAAAACTTAAAGTATGTGTTTGGATAAAAGTTTGGTAGAATGTTTTTGAAAACTATTTTTTAAAAGTGTTTTCCAAGTATAGTTTTTTAAGAACACTTGAAAGGTGTTTTTAGATGTTTTTAGCAAGAAACCACGGAAGACAAAGATGAAAAACATAACTTTTAAAATGTTAAAATGTTTTTATAAAATAGTTGTCCAAACACATATTTATTTTTAAAACAAATTTAAATACATTTTATAAAATATTTTTGAAAAATACTTTTTTAAAAATGGTTTATTAATACATCTCCAAACGGAGCCTAAAAATATTTGAATTTTTATGGAAAGGATCTTGTGTTGGCAATGGCCACAGCTAAGGCCCCCCCCTTGCCCCTGGCTTCGTCTCTGACTCTCTGCAGTAATTGTCTTGATCATAAATTGTGATCTTTATTATAATTTTTTCTTTTGTGGAACGCAATGAAACTTGATAAAAATGGTCATTTTTTAAAATTATTTATGATTCATAATTTTTATATCAAATTAAATTATACCATGATTAATAACTACAAATATAGCTTGGATTGGTGGTTAGCATTGAGCCATGGAGCTTTGCCTTTATATCAAGATCACCTACTCTATCTAATTATGGTGTTGCTAATGCTTTATGTAAACAAAAGAGTATCTTTTCACTTGCTACACAAGCGCTTGCTCTTCTTTCAGGTTAGCCCAACTGCTTGTTACTTGTTAGTTTACCAACGCCATTATTAATTCATTTTTTTTTAATTAATTCTTGTTGAGTTTTTCGAAATGTGACAATCTAAACAATGGAACCGTGATAGCATCTTATTTTCTAAAAAGAAATAAATGTCACATATAAAGATTTCTTGAAAATGCATGACTATGACCCTAAAAAGGTGAGTGTTGATTTTTAAACTAGAAGTGTAGTTGGCCCATAAGAAGAATGAAGAATGGAACGTGGGCTATCGTCTAAAACCACTTTACAACCACGCAATGAGCAAAAACAAAAGTTTCTAGTGACCAACTCCATTTTAATTAATTTGTATTTGTATTTGTATTTGTATTCCCTCCTCCCCATCTGTCTGGCCCCCGTATTTGAGTATTATATATATATGGCGAGGAAATCTTGCATGCATTCACACAGTTAATCTCAGAACCGGTTATTCACTCATTCTTTGCACCAAGTTCTCAAATCAAATCAAGAATGGCAAATTTTGGTGGTGGGATTTCAAATTTGATTGTTTTGATTATGATTTGTAGTTCAATTCATGGAGTTCCAGCAGCAATCTACACTGTTGGCGATTCGTCGGGTTGGTCACTTGGTGGTGGTTATGGAAACTGGGCTGGTGACAAGACCTTCACAGTTGGTGACACCCTTGGTAAGTTAACACACACACGGACAACTGAAGAAAATGAGACTAGTTCAACGTTTGACCGCTTTATCCATCCCTATAAATCCTTTAAATTATCCCCCTCGTCGTCTCTAGTTCCATCACACCCCTTCTTCCAAATTTCTGGATCCGTCCTTGTTTGGAAAGCTATTTGTATGTATATATATAATGCGTATGCATATGCGTAGTAGCATAGGCATGTCATATACCTATAAGTAAGTCCACACACATAATTGAGGGCTTTGACAAAGAACTGATGAACACTTACATGCTTGCAGTATTCAACTATGCCTCTGGTCACACTGTAGATGAAGTGAGCACAAGTGACTACAAGACATGTACCACTGGCAATGCAATAACCACCGACAGCAGCGGTGCTACCTCCATCACTCTAAACACTCCTGGTCCACATTACTTCATATGTGGTGTGCCTGGCCATTGTGGCGGCGGAATGAAGCTTTCAGTGAATGTTGTGGCAGCATCTGGTGGTGATCCATCATCCAGTACCACCACTTCTCCACCAACCATCACCTCTCCACCATCCGCCACTGCTGCACCACCTCTGACAAGAGATTTTCCGCCATTCACAACCATTTCACCCGCTCCCACAGCCGGTGGTTCCCAGCATCTTACTCAACCATCTTCTTCAGCAGTACTTCTCACTCCAAAAGTGGCTGTTCTTTTCACCATTAGCATTGTAATGTTGAAGTTTTTTCTGTAATAACCTTGGTCAGGACAGAGGCAGTGCTCCCTTCTCTTTATGGCTGTGCTTTCAGTTCTCCCAACTTTGATTTGGATTATGTATACTTAATTCCTATTTAATATTTTTTACTTACATTTTAGATTCCAGTACTAAATTTTTTCTTATATACAACACAAGATACCAAAACTTTCGGGTCCGAAAACAAGCGAAGTCACTCCAGCGTTGGTCATGGTCAATAAAGACACAAAAGGTGATTATGCAAGCATGCTACGGGACATCTACTATGTTCAATAGTTCATTAGCCCATTGTCTAGCCTCTCAGCCTAGCTAAAGTTTTTTATAAATTATAGCAAATCAAATGAGACCTTCAGCTGCATGCCTCTAATAAATAGACACTAAGCATATTGATTAGGACGCTCAAATTGACAGTAATCTGGAAAAAAAAAAAAGAAAAAAAAAAAAAAGAAGAAAAAAGAAAAAAGAAAGAAAGTCACAAAGCATTTAAAGTCTATTTTCGAAACTTACCTGCAGGAATAAAAGATCATGCAAGGAATGTATTCACGATTCACGAAGATAAAAAAAAGTTAACAGAATAAATCTAATCAATAAGAAAACTGCTTTCGTAATTGATTTTCTGATAATACCCGTTCATCTACATTTTTGGCTCAGGAAATACTATAGCAACAATGAATTGGGACAACAAATGAATCACTACAGATATGGCACATCCAAAAAATTTAAATGTTTGACACTGGTGAAAAATGACCTGTTGCCACTGTATACTGGACAAGAAATTGTGAGCGAATCCTGCAACAAACAAAAAGGAAAAAGGAAAAGAAGATTGATGAGAGAACAACAAGCAACAAGAATGATGGATGAGAGATCAAATGAAAACTGGATTCTCCGTCAACAAACCAATCCAAATAGAATGAGAAAGGGTAAAAGTTCTTTACAGCATTCAAAGCATCAACAGATATATACATGAGAGGACTGGAAAATTATTGGGTTGTCAGATCTGAACTTTTGACAGGTTTAGTCAACAGCGTGTAAAAATGTTGCAAGTACAAAGGATCAAAATTTGAGTTCTATTACACAAGAAACCCTGAAACTAAGATAATTGTAAAAAATTTAGCTTGTACCTCGAGAGCTATCATGCCTTGATCAAATGATGAATCAAGATCAAAAGAACACCAAACACAAGGACTAATAAGCTGCAGACGACTTAGTTCCAGCATGAGTTCCAAGGAGAGAAGCGTCCCAAGAATGATAAGTTTTCATTCGCCAGCCAAAAATGCAGATGCTGCTGAAGCCTCGGCAATTAATGATACAGGTTGATTAGCCTGCAGGCAAGCTCCTATCTCAAAAGGACACAACTCAGATCCATCGAAAAGAAGATTTACACCGGGGAGAGTTACTTCTTTGCTGTCAGAATCATCTGATTCACCTTTTGTTGTACCCAATGAAAGAGAATCTTCAACAGGCCTAATAGCGGTCTCATATATGGGAGTCAATGCATAAGATCTGCAAAATCATGAAGATCAAATGGTTATTTAAGAAATGAACATCTATGGCGACATCTCTGCAATAAGGTCAAACCTGAAAAAGTGTTGAGATAGAGTTAAATTTCAAGACTGAAAATCCCATGTCGGGAACAAAATATATCAACGAGAATCTCAAAACCATATTTTTTTTAATTTAAAATTTAGAGATAATGTGAACAAAAAAGTTAACGAACAATTAAGAATGCTACGGAGAAGAAATAGTTTTCCAACTAAATGTGAAGTCTTCTGCATTAATTTTGGGGAACTCCAAAAAATTGCTGATGTCTCTCAATGAAAACGACCAGAATTTGTCACTGAAATTGTAGTGCATTACAGGCTCTTATTTATAGACACTAGAAAATGATGATGTAATACCCAAACCAAGCAGGAAATACATCATTTAGAAAAGAAACTATAGGTGAATATATTTGTTGTTTTTTTAACCACCAAACACATCTGACTTTGAATGATTATAACTACTAAAAAGTAGCTTTTGTGCTGATTTTGCTGTAAGTTTGATTGAGATTTGAATGCATTGCAACAGCCTCAACCAATTGCTCTTGCTCCCAGATCAAGATAATTAACAAGGAAAGAAACAGAATATAAAGAATACAATCAACTAAATGTTTGAGATGACCACACACACAGGAGAGAGAGAGAGAGAGAGGGGGGGGGGGGGGGGATTGTGGAGAGATGAAAAGAGAACAGTGATATTTCAATAACCTTTAAAAAAAGCCTGAACCACTCATAAACATATACATATCCAATTAGGACACACCTTAGGATTTTACCATCAAAGCTCAAAACTTCTGTCTGACCACGCTGCCGGTTAGCGAGTTTTAATCTCTGATGCTCACTCAAGGCTCCTGATATAGGAGAAGAAGGATCTGCAAGGGGGTTCCATCTTCCACTTGCATAAGTCATCAGCTGTCGAGACAACTTTTTTTCCTTTGGTTGCTCTTTCTGGTAAAGAATTTTTGCAGTTGGGCCCGTTGCTTGGTACTCTGAACAAACATTACGTAGCCTGTTTCTTAAATCTTGCATTGCATCATGATGATCGTTGAGTAAATCTGTCTGAAGTAACTCCGAAGAAACCACTCTCTTACATATTCTGTTGCATAATATGGGACTGAAAAGTGGAATACCAAATTCTACACTCAATGGAACCCATTCATACTTGCCATCATCGACTGAAAAGGTTTCTGATTCTCTCTCTTTAAACAGCCTTAATAGGCGAATATAACCAATGGTCCATAGATTTATTTTATTTGAAATGTCACGCAGCAGCAAGTTTAACTTTGAACTTTCTTCTCTGCATAGTCCCAGTTCCTCCCCAATACAAGCTATTGATCCGTCAGAATTCTTCAAAGGCAACGGAACATCACAAGTTACTATTTTCCCTCCATCATCAAGATCATATCTACTGAGAGGTTGGACCAGTACAGCAGAAAATTTAAGAAGTGAATTCAAACAATGCAAAAGTATGCTTCCTTTAACTAAATTCCCTTCAAACTTTCCTCCCAATCCCCCAACCGTTGATCCATCCCATGACCATACAATCGCTTTTTCACAACCAGCCAATGGTGCAGGAAGCAGTCTTAGACATTGTCCTTTGATCAAAACAACTGAAAGAGGTCCACTGGAGACAGCTGAATACAGGACCAATTTCATCCACGGAGTCATAGAAGACTGAGATGGAGGACCAAAATGAATGGGGCCCTTGGATCCCGGCAAAATAGAAGAATGAGGAAGTGGAATCATGGACATAATAATGTCATAGTCACGGATGAATAGGCGATCCAAAGTTGCTGGAGCCAGAGCAGCCAAGCTTTCACAACGAAGAATATCAACTCGGTATTTCCTCTGCTTCCTTATCTTTCTTCCCATACTAAAACCTTCAACAGAATCAGATTTTTTATGAAGCTCGTAACTAAGGGCCGATTTAGAATCATCATCCAAAGAATTTGTTCTATCCGATAGAGTAGTAGAGAAAATTTCATCACTGGTCCCCCCAGTTAAAGGCTCAGCAGAACCAATACCCTCTGGGACTATAGGATGCACATAATCCTCGGCAGACTCTATTGGACCTGATTCTGTGGACTTGCTAACATCAAAAACATCAGTTATAACAGGATTCTTCTCCTCGTTGCTCACGGATATTGATTTAATACTGTCTCTTCCTTCTGCAAAAACCCCACCTGAGGTTAGGCATTCCAGTACACATCTGAGGCTGAAGGCATGATTAGCAAATTCCTGCAATTCTCCTTCAAATTTGTTCCCCTCTAAAGTAATTAAATCTCTGCAAAGATCTGCAATGCTAGCATGACCTAGTTTCCCAGCTTCATACAGTGTGACGGCATGAGATTTTAAACCTGCAATAGGTAATAACCACAGTAATCATGTATAGATTCTATGCATAACCCCTGCAGGAGTAGATACTTTCTACCAGAATCCTCAAAGAAATTATTAAACTAGCTCGTACATTTATTAAAAAAATGTACTGCAGAAAGGACGATACAAGTGAATGTTGCTTATGTGTACCTAAAGTGAAACTCGCTGACAAGCCTGAAACAAATGAAATGGTCCTAACCCTGTTTTCCCATTGCCCCGGGCCCTTTTGATGGGAAGAAAAAATGAGATACATCATAAAACCTGTAGTTGGTCTACTTATCCCTCATTTCATAGTACTAATTCTTTAAAACATTCATACGTGTGATTCTGAATGTACCTCTTTCATCAGTTTATAACCCTTGTCTTCACTCTTTTAGTAATGAAGAATCCAATTCATATTTCAAAATAATTCCAACATTTACTCTGCAAATGATAAAAGATCTTTCGACAAATCAATCAGGAATTATATCGACTGAAATATATAACTGAGATGCTAAAAATTATATTCAAGTTGAAGAGCATTAAAACATTATTTGGCTATGTTTTATGATAAACTTTTCCCAGATATTCTTCTTCTAAAGTGATGTTTTTTATGATAAAGAAAATTCTTCGATTCAGCAATAACCTGAGTGAAACATATAAATTTACAGTTACTCTTGAAAGGTAACAACGCAGATGAAAAAGCTATATTTTTCGAGTCCTATGCATACATAAATTTACATTACTATTACGTATACTTGAATATTTCATTGGTTGGTTGGCTTTCATGTTTCCCTTCAGACATTGAGAACATGAAGTTACAAAACAAGTTCTCCAGCTATTTCCCATAACGATTGGTTTAGCATAAGTTAAAATGAAAATTGCTCACTACTCATTTCCAACTTTTTGAAACCTTTATTGCTTCAACTATAGAAATTGGTTACTACGACATCCTAAATTACCGTTCGATTAAGAAATGAACATTAACCAGCAGTAAAAAGTTAACATCAGTCAGGAATCAGAATTGAAATAAAAGTTTTACTGGGAAGGGAACTGTCTATATTGAAGAATGGAGAAAAAAAGTTGAGACAATAATAGCTGACAGACCTGGAGAAACAGATCCCATCATAAGATATGATGTTATATTAGCATCAACAACGAAGGCAACACGAGAACAATCTGCCGCTGCACCTTGATATTCTAACATTTCACTTTGTTGGAGGGCACTGCCATCACTGGACAAATTTGCAGATCCCATGGACACATGTGAACCTTCTTCTTCGTCACTGAGAATCCCCTTAGGAGATCCAGGAGCAATAGATTCTTGAAGAATAGAAGCAGGATCTAGAAGTTTTACTGCCCATCCCAGTCGACAAGCAAAAGATGAAGCAGCCTGTAGCTGTGACAGATCGGCTTGTAATGTTGCTGCCAATTCAGCGACAGTAGAATTCTCACTCGACACCACGAAAACAGCATAAAGCAACCTGGGATTTAGAATCCATGACGTCCAAATGTTAAATTCTAAGGTTTTCTTTTGACGAGAAAAAAGTCAAACAAAAGGAGGAGAAGATAAGTATATTACTCTTCAATGGGATCTTCATATAATTGCTCCCTGTTTGAAACAAATCCTTCAAGCCTGGAAACTGAAATACCGAACAATATCAATGTCTTAATTCTTATAAGTTATAAGGCCAACTTTAAGAACATGACACTTTATAGCATGAAACATAATTATGAAAACTTTTTTAACCCTTCGTTTTGTTTGTTCTCTTTTCTGGTACTTGCTTAGTCAGTTTTATGTGATGTCCAGGGTCATGGGACTGTTGATGAAAGTGAGATACTAAAACTGACCTCGCAGATTGGATAATGTATTGTTTTAGAAAGCAATTAAGGAGTATCGATTTTGCCAAATTGCTATTGGAAATGGACAAGCATAAACCATAACTGATTTCCTAAAATTATCAAATAGAAAGATCTCCTTAGTTTCATTAAACAAGTCATCTGTCCAAAGACCACCAGATGAATGACATGAACAGGGTTAAAATAGATTAGGGCAGAAAGTAACATGAACAGGGGCAGACAGAACAATCCAGGGGTTGCAGGAGGAGCAGACTTTTTCATATTTAGTGATGAAACTTAAAATTTCATAGAAATTGCACCTAAATTTTTTCTGAGGGACAACCTCTAGAAGGTTTTCTCCTGACTACAAATAAATTTGATAGAGGTTGTCAGGCATGTGGCATAAAATCGGGTTTGCAATGAGTTTAAAACCAGAAGAAGTTTTCAACCAATAATTTTTGTTTACATTCTTTTACTATTGCTCACTATTCGCAGTGAGGTGGAGAGAAATAAAATAGATTTTGAATAACTTTCTAATCATGTGTAGAAAAAATTACCTTTGAATCGATCATCGGGATAAACAGGTACATCAAAGTAAACAAGTCCCCGACGAAATAGACCCTTGATAATTTCAGGATCAAAAAGGATGAAAGAATTTGCTTCCTCCTTACAGATTTTATCAATCGTAGCCATCTCTTCTTCTGAAAGTTTCTAGGGAAGAGGTAAAAGAGAAGGGGAACAAATATGAGAGTCCGTTCCAGTTTGATAGAACTTGAGGCAAAACTCATCAAAATTATAATTAAATCTGTGGCAAACCTTACATAGTATTACAAGGAATTCGTTTGCATGATGATTTAACAAAAGCAGAACATTAGAAAGAATATATTGCAAAGGTCTAACCTTGAATTCTTCCAGCGTAAAGTTGACGAGACAAACTCCCCACCATGGCTCAATTACGAAGTCAACAGGTTCTACAGGCAAAAGTTCTTTAGCTATGGACTTGTTTAGCTTCCACATAATTTTCTGGAAAACTCCAAGAAGTTAATATAAGTTGCAGGTAAAGGAATATTCATGTCATATACAACATATGAAACTCCGAAAGGTACAACAAGTGGCAATCGTATTAATATGTTAAGGGGTTTGAGGTCCACCGCTAGTTCACCTCCAGCAGCCCAACAATCAAGACAACGAAGTGAGCCTCTGGCCCTCTTTAACCGCCAGTTTATCTTCATTCTGAATATCCAGCTAGTACAACTTAAAGTTGAATGATTCTTGTAGGAATATTCCAGAGATTCTATTTAATTTTATTTAGCTGTGTATATAATCCAAAAAATATTTTTAAAAGTTTCTGAATTTTTTATTCCACTTCATAATTTTTGGCAACGTTTGGAACAGTTCAGGTAATGACGAGGTTCAAAAATTGAGAAGATTATTTTAGAAAACTTTTTTGACAGGAGTTTTCAAGCTCATCAACCTTCCTTCCTGATTAAGAGCTCCCTCAGCTTCGCCACTTATCCAAGTCACGCAAATAATTTAATTCTGGTAGTCTACTGCTTTGATGGGGAAACCTAAACATTCAGAATGATAGCAGCCAATTGCCATAACAAGATGGACCAACACAGATATGAGAATCAAACTAAATGGGAATACTAAACCGACAACTTGATATTGACCATAAATTCAAAAAACAAAAACCTTCATTTTCATACATTTGGAAGGGTTTGAAATCTTAATGCCTCCAGAAGGTCATTGGTAAAGATCAAAGTAATGGTGTTGAGAATGCCAAGAAAAATGGGAAGGTGCGGAGCCTCCATGTGAAACATAAAAGTGTTTTGCAAAATTAGACCATTCAATCATGGTAAGTGTACGAGAATGACTACAACAATATATTATAAGCTCTAGGTAGCGTGTGAATTGTAACTTATAACATGTCTTTGAACAAGCCACTAAGTATGACAGAAGCCACCTTAGATCTGCATTTGTTCATGATATCAATAAACTCATTTCTGCCTATTCCAGTAAGTCGCAAGGCATCAGCTGCACTAAAATTAGGGATGCTGTCGTATGGTTGCTCTGCAAATATGTGGAAGGAAAAAATTATTACACCTGATGACCAGAAAGGCATGAATAGCAAGCACACAAGCAGAGTCACTGAGATTGAGATCAAATTTGGTTGAATCATACCCCAACGTCAACTAGGACAATAATAATGATTTGATGCACAACAAACTCCTAAATAATCAAAAAATCAAATCAGCCCTCATTTAATGAGAAAAGCAATTTCGGGTAACACCATTTCAATCACCTAACTGAAAATATTCTCTAAAGAATATAATATCTTTTGTGTCACGTCTAATCAACAAGGAGCACAAGCTAATATTATGAATCGTGCGTATGAGGAAATAATGCATTCAGGTATTTCCAAAGATGAAGCCTGCTTATTATCTTGTCACAACCTGTCCACCGCTACATTGTGTTCATTAATGAGATAATGAGGTTTCAATAAATCTCAAAGAAAAGTTGTTCGTACGCCATACGATCGATCAAAAAAAATAACGAGCAAAAAGCAGCTGTTTCTTTCAGATTTATTACAAGTCCTACTGTTTTTTTTGTCCGTCCTTTATTTTTAAATAAAATGTTTACTTTACTAACTCTCTATGGTTTTACATGTTCTTGATTCAGATAACTAATATATGAAATTTCATGCACGATTATGAGCATTAGATGTGCCAATATAACAAACGATGTTTCTCAAAAACTTTTAATCTCAGCTCAAACTGAGACTCTAACTGAATAGCTATGATTGCACGTACTAAATCTGAGTAAATAACTTTGAGACTCTCATACCATTTCTCATAACTTCGAATATCATTTCGCAGTAATATTTAAAAGGAGACACTCTCATAACACGGCATACATACTCCGCAAGATGGTACGGAAACAGCTGCAGAAACAATAAACAAATATGTTAAGACTATAATAAAATAAACTTCAGCTTAAGGCATAAACACCTATTAATTGTTATTTTCATGACATAGAATCTATAAAATGAGTCAGCTCCTTTACTTTATCCAAGTGGAAACATTCACTAACGGTAAATGTTAAGCAACAGATCCTGAACTTAAACAGATGTTCCATATCTCCGGTTCCACACCATGTATCACACAAGTAAAGGGAGCTGCATTTGTTTCCAATCATAACTGAAAATTCTACTATATGATATTAGCCTGTAATTTCTAAAATGTCACATAATTCATTGGGCATTTTATCATGGAACAAATTATCAACTTTTTCAATGCTTAAAAAGATTTAATCAGCAAAATAAAATTATGGAGTAAGGACTTTCCATCAAATACACACCGCTAGATTCTTTCGTAGATATTGCATCATGTCTTCATAGTATTCACCTTCTTTGCACACTTTTTTAGCAAAACAAGCGCTCCATACGAGTCTTTTCTTTAAGCAGTATTCAATTATCCTGCATGAGAGGAGGTTGGTGTATCAATGGCATTTCATTCAGTTAAATACTGGGCAGTGGGAAAAAAAGGTTGTGCGCCCTCTCTTGCAAAATTTTTGGATATCTGACCTAAAAATAGGCAGACACCGAAAAAAAAAAAAAAAAAAAAAAAAAACCTTATTTTCTATAAAGAATTATGAAAATCATCGAAAGAGGTCAATGAATGGGCAAATCGTATTACTGCAGTAGATATCAAACACGTTTGAGCAAGTACCCTAATAACAAATAGAAATATCAATGATGCAACAAAACAGCCAAGAACACAAACGGAGTACAGCAAAAATACAAAAACGAGCTCATTAGTATCCAAATGCAAGGGAACTTCTCGAAGTTAGTAGCACGACAGAACCCAGTGTCAATAACCGACGAGTGAAGCTGGAAGAAACAAACCTTCGATGCCATTCTTCTTTCGAATTCAAATTGGATTGAAGGCGCTTCGGAAGGTTCTCCCATTGGCATTCATCTTTTATCGCTTTAATTATCAACTGCTCCTCTATAGTAACTGGCATGCGCTGCATTTTGTGTATTCCACCAAAATCTCTGTAAAATCACACGAGACAACCAAACTAATGATGACCATTCAATCATAAGCCGACAAACAGAGTAAAATTCGAACAGTTACCTGAATTTGGTGACGAAATTCGTTGAAATGCTGGATCAAGCCAGGGTTTGAAAGCTGAGCAACGACGGAGAGATCTATAGTCTGCGCCTCAATTGATCGGGCAAGCGAGCGTCAGAATTTTCGTCAAATTTATGGCTAACACTGTCGATTCACCCCAATTGAGCACTTGGGTTCGAGGTTCGATCCAATTAGCTTCGAGCAAAATCAGCTGAAACCGCAAATGCAATGAAGAAGATGAACAACATGAGAGTGCGCAACATTATTAATCGAGTTGTTCAGTATTTCCAATACAGGTCAAGGAATCCGGACTTACATGGATCGGACCGAATTCGAATCCGGATTCTTAGAATTGATTCTTATTTGGGTCCCAATCGTGCACCAAGTTGGAAAAAAACAAATTTTGAATTTAAATTAATTTATGTATTTTTTTCACAAAATTCTATCTTATTGATCAATTTTGTAACACATGTATCCTATTTGAACTGATTCATTAAAAAATATTATTTTTTATATCGAAAATTATTATTTTTCATTGTATATATTATAGGTTAATTCTTCTCACAAATACACAGACCGTCTCACAATTATTTTTTTAATATTGCATATGTTTGATGAAATTTTAAGGTACAACTCTATTCGAGTACAACAATAATTTCAAAAAGTAGATATTTTGTGAAGCAGGTCGACAGTCGACTCGATCCATATATGAAATGAAAAGTAATAATTTTTTTCATAAAATGTAATAATACTTTTTGTGATTTATTTAAAAATTTAAAAATTTTCATAAATTTAATACAATACAGAGATACATTTAATTTTAATATGATTTATTTAAGTTTAAGTTTAAGATTTTAATCAATTCATTTATATAATTGATTCAACTGATTTTGATCATTAAGATAAATTAAATTCGCGACGATTGTACTTAACTTTAGCAAAAGTAAGATAAAATAATAAAATTAATCATATGCTATTTTTTATTTTTTTACCCTACTGACCAATTTTCAAATTATTATAAACATAAATGAGTATAATATTATTATATTTTAAAACAAAACTCAAAAAATATTTGTCTGAAAAAAATATAGATAAATTTTTTTTAAAAAAAAAAAAAGGAAAAAGGTAGCGCATAGTTTCATGTTATTATAAATAATAATAATAAATAAATACAAAAAAAAAATGGAAGCTGCATTTACCTACGGTGGGTGGAGACTGGAGACGCTATTTTTGGCATTTTCCGTGGGAGCCGAAATCTTTCATGGAGTGGGCTCCCATTCAAAACATGGGGCCACGCGACGAAATAAATGCATAGGTTTATTATATTATAATAATTAGTTAACATATACATACGATACACATAAATTAAAATTTTATTTAAAATATAGTTTTATATTTGTGCATGACAAACTTTTATATGAAAATATAATAAGTTTGAGTAATTTATAATTATTTACGCTTTTTATTATCAATTTATTACTATTTATTTTATTTAAAAAAAATTATGGCAGTTATGGGGCCCTATTTTGGAGACAAAAATTGATATGACATAACCTACCAAAATTAGTTACTATATATGGATCAAACTTAATAATATAGAAAAGATATAGAAGAGATTAAGGTTACAAACTAGATATCTCGTATTAGTGGAATGGAGTCCTCTTCGGGGTCAACCCTTTTTCCTATATATCTCATCTTAATTAATTTGTGAGTTTATTACAATGGTATAAGCCGTCAGAGATTTGTGGAAAATTTTGGTAGCAATAATTTGTATTAAACGTCGCTTTTAATATATTTTGATGCTAAATTGTAGAGCTTGGGAAATTTATAGGATACATGAAGTTTTGATTCCAATTTGAGATCATGAAAATCAGAAAATGTATAGATATTAGTGTCATGTTGCAACGTGCGTGTTGTGTGCTTTCTTTGGAAGCTTCGGCGTTACCCATGGGGTGTGGAGGGCTCTGATTGGCCCAAATCAGTGGATCCTACGTAAAAGTGTGTGGGGCTCATTGATTTGGGTCAATCATGGAGGACCACGTTGACCATAGAACCCCATGGAGGCAGCATGTACAAAATCGCTTTCAATTGAATAATTATCTCAATTTCATAATTTTATTTAAAAATTAATAATATAGACATTTTTTTAAATCTAATAATATAGACTGATAAAAATACCAAAGACAACAAAATAGATTAGTTAGTGTGGTCTCATGTTTTATAATACAGTATGAGCTAATTGCACTAACTCGCCGAAAAGTATAATAAACATAAAATATTCTGTTATCCCGAAAAATATTTTAACCCGATCCCGTTTATAATGGATCTACCCGACATGGCCCAACATGTTAAGATCCAACCCAGTTTGGGCCGTGTTGGACTTTGACCAGGGCTGGTCATTATGGGCCGTCCTGAGTTGTTTCTAATGGGCCGCAGGTATCATTTTTAGTTCAAGTAGGACTCTGATATATATGAGATAAGTTTGGATCTTTTCAAATATTCACAAGATAGAGATAAAATTAAGAAGAATCCAATGGATGAAGAGTCCTAGTACATGGCATGTTATAATTCGACTAGGTAACTTATTCTATTTTTTCCTATAAACACACGTACTGTTATGGTAATGTTCATTCATTACTCACTATTCATTATTCATCAACACTCACTCTCACTTTTACATTCACGCACTCATATTTTCTTGTTTTCGCATTCATCATACTCTCTGCCTTCAAGACACTGACTTAGGCATCGGTGGGGTCACGCCGAAAACACCTTCGACGCCCCCCTGACCTAGTTGTTGCTTGTGCAGAGTTCATTGGTACCCGACCCGACCTGCTTCATAAAGGAGTTGGAGGATCCATTCTACCATACCGAACCCCAGGTAAAAAATCAACATCATCAATTGGCGCCGTCTGTGGGAAATTGAAGAAAAAGAGTTTTGATGGCTAATCAGAACGGAGATCACCCAAATTTGGAACAACTAGTGGCCCACGCTGTCCAGAGGGCTTTGGCAGAAAGGGGTGAGGCCAATCCTCTGCACCCTGATCAAAACGCCCATCTTGATGAGATCAAAAAGTTGAAAGAAGAGATGGAGCAACTTAAGAAGAAGCAGGCCGGATACATAGTTACCACAACCAAAAACATTCCTTTCATTCAGGAGATATTGGATGCCGACCTCCCCAACCATTTTAAATTGCCTCACGTCGGGGAATATGATGGTAAAGGAGATCCATAAGAACATCTAGCACGCTTTGAGAATGCAGCATTGTTGCATAAATACTCTGATTAGATCAAATGTAGGGCTTTCCTCACTACTCTCATAGGACCAGCCCAACAATGGTTCAATCTTCTACGCACTGAGGAGATCAAGAAGTTCAATGAGTTTAGTAAATCCTTTTTGCATCACTTTCCTAGTAGAAAAAAGCATCCTACCACTACTTTCAGCCTCTTTGCAATCAAGCAACGTGAACATGAAAATTTGAGAACATATATTCGCAGGTTTAGTGCCTTGGCTCTCGAGGTACCCATGGCTACGCCAGACCTGCTTATCAGTGCCTTCATGCAAGGGCTAGATACAAAAGACTTTCTCAAATCTCTAATAAAGAGACTGCCTAAAACATACGAGAAATTACTCGCCCGAGCTGAGAAATATGTCAACATGGAAGAAATACATGTCTCGCGGGCAGCTGTAAAGAGGGAACGGCCCAAAAGTCCAAAGAGCAATAGGGCCTCGAGCAGTAATCCAGGGATGGGACAATCATCTCGACCCGCACTGTTGAGTGAATTCACCTCTTACACTCTTTGCGCATGAGCAAAGCCCGAGCTCTACGAATTTGTAACAATCGACAACTCATAGAAAGGCCTCCATGGACTAAGAAGGGACCTCAAAATCGGGAATCAGATAAATATTGTCACAAGGAGTATGGGCATACTACGAAGAACTGTCGTCAATTAGATCAAGAAATTGAAAGGATAATTCAGCAAAATTCTGAGGTGAAAAATATATTAACTCGCCAAGAGGGATATCACCCGAATAGAATACATCGAGGAAGATCTAGACAAAGAGCCAGAACTGCTCCCCCCCCCCCCCTAGAAGATTTAAATCGCCCAAATCAGGACCAGGCCAGGAATGACCGAGCTCATCAAAGACCGGCTGCGCCGGCTCGAGGAATTATTATCATGATTTCTGGAGGGCCCACTGATGGAGATTCCAACAGAGCCAGGAAAACTAGCAGCAGAAATTAATAAATATGGAGATTGACAATCAAATTGTCCATACTGGACCGACCCTCTCTTTTGGGCTGGAAGATTTGAAATGGGTTTCTACCAATCATAATGATGCACTGGTAATAAGGGCAATGGTTGCAAATTATGATGTGGCCCGGATATTTGTGGATTTAGGCAGCTCTGTCAATGTTCTCTTCCAGGAAGCTATAAATCAAATGGATTTAGGGCAATACAAGATGGAACCCATCGTAACATCCCTCTTTGGTTTCACGGGTCACGCAATCCGACCTGTAGGGTTAGTGCACCTACCACTAACTTTGGAAAAAAGCAATTCTCGCAAGACCAGGATTATGAGTTTCATTATAGTAGATGCTCCATCAGCCTATAATGCCATACTAGGCAGACCTGCCATGACCACCTTTATGGGTGTCGCATCAGCTCTGCATCAGAAAATAAAATTCCCGGTGGGTAATGAGGTCGGCGAAGTACAAGGTGATCAAGTTATTGCTCGCAATTGTTATTTGGAGAAAGTCAGAATAGAACAAAAGGTGGCCAGAACGGATAACGTTGGCCGACCTGGACTCTCTAACGTGGAACAAGTTAGCTTGATAGAAGACACATCCGTCACTACTGAAAAAGAAGTCGAGGAAATCATGATCTCTCCTCCTTTTGGGATGATAAAGGTTGCTCGCACCCTTGAAGCACAGCTGAAAAAACCCTTATTGGAATGCTTGGAAAAAAATAAAGATGTTTTTGCGTGGTCAGTTGCAGACCTGGTAGGGGTACTTCGGGAGGTAGCAGAGCATAAGCTCAATGTAATAAGGGACTGTCGTCAAATTATTCAAAAGAAGCGTCACTTTGGTCCTAAAAAAGATGCGGTAATAAAAGAGCAAGTAGACGAGTTACTCAGGGCTGGACACATTGAGGAAATCCATTTCCCGACCTGGTTATCTAACATAGTCCTAGTGCCAAAGTCTACGGGAAAATGACGCATGTGTGTAGATTTTCGAGATCTAAATAAAGCATGCCCTAAAGATTGCTACCCCTACCTAGAATCGATCAGCTGGTCGATTCAACTTCAGGACATGAGTTACTCAGCTTCTTGGATGCTTATCAAGGATATCATCAGATCCCTTTAGCAAAGGAAGACAAAGACAAGGTGAGTTTTGTGACCTCCACAGGAACTTATTGTTATGTGGTCATGCCGTTTGGGCTCAAAAATGCTGAGGCTACATATCAAAGACTGATGGATAAAATATTCAAGCACCAAATTTGCAAAAACATTGAAGTTTATGTGGATGACATCCTGGTCAAAACCCGAACTACTGACCAGTTCATTGCCGAACTAACTCAAACCTTTGAGACGCTAAAAAATTATCAACTGAAGTTAAACCCTAACAAGTGCACTTTTGGAGTCAGGACTGGCAAGTTCTTGGGTTACATGGTTACAAGAAGGGAAATCGAGGATAACCCTGAAAAAGTCCAGGCTACCATTTCTATGAGTTCTCCCAAGAATATACAGGAAGTACAGAGATTAACAGGAAGAATTACAGCATTAACCCGGTTTATAAGTAGATCGGCAGACAAAAGCCTCCCTTTCTTTAAAGCACTACGAAATACAAAAATTTTGAATGGAATGATGAAAGCGAAAAGGCTTTTCAGGATTTGAAAGCCTGCTTGAAGCAATTGCTCGTATTGAATAAGCCTACTCAAGGGGAAGAATTGTTCCTCTATCTGGTTGTTACTCCTCGAGCAACCAGTTCGGTCCTGGTCAAGAAAGAAGGAATAAATCATCAGCTAGTTTACTTTGTGATTCATGCCTTGAAGGGCGCCGAGCTCAATTACTTAACTCAGAAAAAACTTGCTCTAGCTTTGGTCATCACAACAAGAAAATTAAGACCTTATTTTCTCTCACATCCTATCACCGTATTCACAAATAGTGCTTTGGGAAAAATTGCAGCCAACCCGGACGTATCGGGCAGACTTGTCAGGTGGATTACAGAGTTGAGTGAATATGACATCAAATTTGAACCTCGAACAGCCATCAAAGCCCAAGCCCTAGCTGATTTCCTGGTAGAGACAGTTCAGTTAGAGCAAGAAGAGCTATGAAATTTTTTTGTAGACGGATCATCATGTCAATCCGGGAGCGGAGCGGGAATCGTGATCATATCTCCTTGTGGGGAAGAAACAAATATATCAATCAGATTGGGTTTTAGAGCCTCTAACAATGAAGCATAATATGAGGCATTATTACTTGGACTCAAGGCATCACGAAACTTGGGTATCTTCCAAGCTATTCTATATTCCGATTCCAAATTAGCCATTCAACAGAGCAATGGAAAGTTCGAGATTAAAGATGAGAAAATGTTGAAGTATACCAAAGCATTAGACAAAGCTCAGGCAGGTGTGGCACTCAAAGTCCACATCAGTGGCCCACATCAGTTGAACTCAAAGCCCAGGCAGGACTGGCACTCAAAGTCCACATCAGTGGCCCACATCAGTGGAACTCAAAGCCCAGGCAGGTCTGGCACTCAAAGTCCACATCAGTGAAACTCAAAGCCCAGGCAGGTCTGGCACTCAAAATCCACATCAGTGGAACTCAAAGCCCAGACAGGTCTGGTACTCAAAGTCCACATCAGTGGCCCACATCAGTGGAACTCAAAGCCCAGGCAGGTCTGGCACTTAAAGTCCACATAAGTGGCCCACATCAGTGGAACTCAAAGCCCAGACAGGTCTGTCACTCAAATTCCACATCAGTAGAACTCAAAGACCAGGCAGGTCTGACACTCAAAGTCCATGTCAGTGGCCCACATCAGTGGAACTCAGAGCCCAAACAGATCTGACACTCAAAGTCCACTTCAGTGGCCCACATCAGTGGAACTCAAAGCCCAGGCAGGTCTGGCACTCAAAGTCCACATCAGTTGAACTCAAAGCCTAGGTAGGTCTGGCACACAAAGTCCACATCAGTGGAACTCAATGCTCAGGCAGGTCTGGCACTCAAAAACCCACGTAGATGGTACTTAAAAATCCAAGTTTGGTTCGATCTCAAGGATGGGAGTAAGGCTTAAATAGCTTTATTTTGTGACTCAACTCTTCGTCGGACAGTCCGGGTACATGTAGGTCGGGCCCTCAATGATTTATACTTGATTGGTAGTCGGCCAATCCGGGTACATGTAGGTCGGGCCCTCAAGGATTTATACTTAATAAATTTTGTGGTTTGACTGTCATTCGCATTCATAATAGTAAATGCATGTTAGAATATGTATCATCGTAGAAACTCGATCCGGGTAAAAATATTCATTCAAGGAAAACAGTAACAAGAAATGTATCATCCCGACCTGGGCAACAACCAAAATCAATTACCACGCAGGGTCTATAATACGGATCATGTTTTCAAACATATTGTTCCTAAAACAAAAACAAAAAATAATCAAGGGGCGGAGGCATCATGCGGCGTGGAGCCCTGGTCGGGATTTGTTGTCTTCTCCTGATCGATCTCCTCCGAATCCTCATCGGGCATGTCATCAAGAGCCTTGGTACAGTCCAGGAAAAGGGCGGGGTACTCGGTCTCTGAGTACCCGTTAGCCCTGAACTGGGCTAGGCACCCCTTAAAACCCTCATCAAAGAAGGTAGCCGTCTTCTTAGCTACTGAGTTAGCAAAATCCGTGGAGTTCAGGAACTCCTTTTTCCCGACCTCCTTCGCAGCCTCTAGGTATTTGGTTAGGGCCCGCACTTGGCTCTATAACTCAATTTTTTCCACCTCCAGCTTGGAAATTTTAGTATTATCAGTTTCCAGGGCAGTACGGCACGACTCAACCTCCGCCTTCATCCCGGCCTGTTCTTCTTCGTATTCCTTCTTCATCTCACGGGTCTTCCGCGTGAGTTCAAAAATCCAAGCTACAAAGGCCTCCTGGTTCATGGTATGTTCCTCCCGGGCTTTGAAAGCTCGGCTGGTGATCTCCCCTCCCCAGGCTAGAGCCTGTGATAATATACAAGGATAAATACCAACTCGGTGTTCAAGTTAGGAATTGAAAAATAACAACATACATGCAGGAAAGCCAAAGCAAAGTTATGTTCAGCTTCCAGGTTGGGCATAACTTGTAGGATTTTTACGTCAGATTGGGAGATCAAGTTTTTCATTATGCCCAGGCTCCCTTGGGGGTCGGGCTGCGAAAAGAAGGACATATCGGGCATCCCGGGCTAGAACGCCATACCCCGAGGCACGGTGTCCGATAGAGATTCAAACTCCTCTATCGGGCCTTTTCCATGAGCTCGGGAGGGTAAAGTTGAAGGCTGTGGCGGGAGCTCGGGAGCCACAGTACGCCCTTGCTCTTTGGATTTAGAGGATTTCTTCTTGGAGTACTGGGCAGTGGTATCTTGCTCGGGGTGAGAGCTGACCTCCGCATCTTCAGGCTTCTTCCTTTTTAGGTTCTTTAACGCAGTTCTGAAATTGGCAGGCATGGTGGCAGATTTGATCCTGTCGTCTAAACAAACACATACAATAAATAAAATGCACAAGATCAAAGTAGTCTAGATAAAGGGTACCACGGGTACAGGGGTACTACCTACATCCCCTTCGATCTCTACTCCTTTCCCACTAAAGCCGTAATGGCAGAGAAAATCATCCCCGATCAGGTTCTCGATGTCAAAAACTTGAACGGACATGGTGTTGAGAAAGTTGGTAAAGTTATGGGATGGTAGAGCTGGGGGATCATGGGTGGTGAAGTTCATTGCCCAATTATTTCGGCACTCCCAGGACTTGTTAGGTTTAACAAAGAAATACCTACTGGTTCAACCCTTGTGTGAGCTTGGTTTTCCCTTCAAAAAAGGGTATTCGGGTCACATGGAAATGTAAAAATGGCCTGGGACAGTTTTATTAATCTGAAGAAATTGGATAAAATTTCCTATGTCTAATGGAATTTTGAAAAAGCAGAATAGGACAGCTAGGGATAAGATCGAACTAAAAGAGTTCGGGGACAATTGACTTGGACACACGCAAAAAATTGACACAGTTGTGATACACATCTTGGGATAGGAAACCTTAAACCCATTGTTACTTGATCTATCTAAAACTTAAAAATTCAAGGGGAGGCTTGTGAGCTCGGTCTTTCCGACGTGGGATTAGGAGGTCATAACCCTCGGGCATCCCCGATCTCTCTCTATTACTAGGATCCACGTCAGGGCTCAGATGAGAGGCCAAGACCTCATACCATTGTTTAGCCTTAGCAGATAAACGAGCCTCATCAAATCTGAGTCTATGAAGTCGTCTCAATTTTTCTTCACGAGTTTTTGAAAGATCTAGGTTGGTTTCGAAACTAGAGGAATCGGAGGGTTCGGGAACCTTAGGGGGAGATGAATGTGCTTCAATAAAGTCTAATATCTCCTTAAAGGGAAGTTTCATCAGGGTAAGACATATTAAGTTAACCTATGCAAAGGAGGTGAAACTTACAGATGGAAGGGCTGCGGTTGGGTAGCTCGGGATTGACACAAACAGGACGGGAGCAGCAGTCCGGGTCGGACGAGCTCTCAAAATTTTGACAGCGTAACCGTACAAGAGTGAAAGGTGAAAAACGAAATTTTTACTGACCTATTTATAGAGGAAGTGAATTGATATAGATCGTTGATTGTTACCTCGATCTACGGCTTGGGATGGGACAAGTCAAGGCCATCTCGCCTCGGGAGGTAAACCGTCAGAAGGCATCTAGGCCGTTCGTTGAAAGCACATCACACGGATCCTGATCTGGGCCGTCCAAAATAAGCACATAGCACGGATTCAAATCTGGACTGTCCAAAAGGAAGTACGAGGAGTTCGGGGTCTGGTCTGCATTATTAGTCTAAATTCGTTCTTCTTTTAGACCAGTTTGGGAGGTACTATTGTTACCCCGAGAAAATATTTTAACCCGAGCCCGTTTATAATGGGTCTACCCGACATGGCCCAACATGTTAAGATCCATCCCAGTTTGGGCCGTGTTGGACTTTGACCAGGGCTGGTCATTATGGGCCAACCTGGGTTGTTTCTAATGGGTCGCAGGTATCCTTTTCTAGTTCAAGTAGAACTCTGATATATATGAGATAAGCTTAAATCTTTTAAAATATTCACAAGATAGAGATAAAATTAAGAAGGATTCAATGGATGAAGAGTCCTAGTACATGACATGTTATAATTCGACTAGGTAACTTATTATATTTTTTCCTATAAATACAGGCATTGTTATGGTAATGTTCATTCGTTACTCACCATTCATTATTCATCAACACTCACTCTCACTTTTACATTCACGCACTCATATTTTCTTGTTTTTGCATTCATCATACTCTCTGCCTTCAAGACACTGACTTAGGCATCGGTGGATCACGCCGAAAATACCTTCGGCGTCCCCCTGACCTAGCTGTTGCTTGTGCAGAGTTCATTGGTACCCGACCCGACCTGCTTCATAAAGAAGTTGGAGGATCCATTCTACCAGATCGAACCCGAGGTAAAAAATCAACATCATCATATTCTAAAAAATATTAATAAGCTAATGCATCATTCATTTTTTTTTTAAAATCTAACATGTTTCATCTCTGTCGATGACGTGTAGCTCATTTGGTATCAAGGTCTCAAGTATGGGATGAGATTTCGAGTTCGAGACCCAATTTTGACAATTTTCCCCCAACTAAAAAAAACACATTTCATCCATATGTTCTAAAAACTCGGATACATTCAAGACTCAATTGTGACAATCTTCTCCGCCACTCAAAAAATAAAAAATAAAAATTAATCCATATGTTATAAAAAAAAATTGGTACATTTACCCCATCTAATATTATGCTTGATTTTTTGAAAAAATAGGCGTCTAACATGCTATGAATTTTACATAATGTATTTTTTATCTTTTCACAAGAAATGTTGATGTAATTAGCCCAATATAGTATAGATAATACAAATACACAAAATGTAATAACGTAAAAACATTTGAAAATTCATCATCGATTATTGAAAAATCTTATAAATTTTTGTATCCATCCATGCTAACACAAATCTTTTTAACAATGTGAAATCATGCATTTTTTAAATTTGTGTTTTATTTCCGAAAAATTATAGAAAATATATCTGGTGCGATTTCGAATTCCAGGAGTTTAAGAAGTTGTACGTACCCTAATATTAGTTTATGAAGTTGAAATTAAATTATTTAGTCATGTTCACTCTGGTAAGTTATAATAAGAGTGAATTGTGAATAAATCCCTAAACCCAAACCTAACTTTTTTATAAATCCCTACAATAAAAATTCTTTCTTAAAACTCTCTAGGACCACCAAACTTGGTCAAATCCTATGTTTAATTCTTGTACACAATTTATGCATTTATGTACTTCATTTATGCTATTTTTGTGCTCAATTATGGTACTTGAATCATCCGCAAAATTGGTATCAAAGCCTTAGGTTAATTATTCAGACTTTATATTATTCGTTAATTCATACTTTTCTTTGTTGAGGAGAAGATTTTCTACAAAAGATGACTTCAAACGAAGGTTTGAATCAAGAGAATTTTATTCATATAAAATCCTATAAACAAGTTAATCTACTCATAATAGATTACTTACAATAGGTTGTGATTAATGCTCTTAATTTTGAAGGGAGTAAGAAAGATGATCTCTAACTCTAAATTTTTAGAGATTACCCCAGATTCCTCTAAAATCTCCAGAGATCTTAGAGAAATTCAAAAGACGGTACAATATTACAGCAATCAGCTGTATGAAATACCTCGGCAAATTGAAGAAATCCTTAAGAAACAAGAAGAAATTCTTGGAACTCTAAAGGAGATTCAAAATAAAATCATAAATCTAGAACACACTTCTGGTTCTAGAAAAGGAAATACAGGAGGAAGGTTACCACTCTCATTTGGTACTGAACTTTTGTTACATCAGAAAGGTAAAACCAAAATGGTTCAAAAACCTTTAACTGATGATGAAAGGATGATTAATCTTATAAAAGCAGTATCAGAGAAAAACACTATCTGATAACTACTTTAGAAAGATTAAATCTCGAGGATCTACAAGATCTTGCAGATTCTTTTGCGAATCTCAAAGTAGTAGATCTAAAATTGAATTCCCCTGAGGGTGAACAACCCATAGGGAATCCCCCAAGATATGTGGTTAAAACAGAAAAACCACATAGTGAGTTTTAGGTTGGAGAAAATTCACATCCAGCAGGAACCAGAACAAGAAGGAGTAAAATCTCACTCCATCAAACTCCTTACGGAAAAACTGTTTTAGATCCAATACATCCTTACGGGGTTATGTTAAACCTTGATGTTTTTGGACTTCAAAAACAGAGAAGATCTTATAGATGATTGGACGTCAGCTATGAGAATTGCAGCAGGGACATTAGATCTCAATAAAGAATGATTCATTAAACTTCTAGAAATGAGTCTAATGGGATCTGTCAAGATTGCATGGGAGATGACTATGCCAGATACGAAGGAATCAATCTTAGCAGGAGAATCCCTCAGCGAGATTGGAGAAAGAATGACCACCCTATTTAAAGCACAATTCATAGGGTAGACTATTTCAATAATCAAGATACAGAGAAAAAGAGAAGATATACTCAAGCTCTGTATAGCCTCGAGTTACATGATATCTGTTTAGTTGATGAATATATTATGTTATTCACCAAATACAGATGGAATTCAGGAGTCGATGAAAAATGTAGCTATTCAGCTATTTTTGGCAAAAATGCCAAGTCCCTGGAGAGAAACGTTGATTAAAGAATACGTTCCAGGTCATCTTGATACATTGGCAAGACGTGTGTCCTTTTTGAAAGGAAAATTGGCAGAATGGTGCCATATGGCAGCATTACAGAAGAACTACAAGAAAATAAGGGGTATAGATAAACGTACACCTTTATGTTGTAGAGAAAATGATCTTCCAACGATCATTGGAAACAGATCACAGGGATTTAAAAGGAAGAAATTTAGAAATAATCCCTATAATAAAAGAATGAGAAGTTCTTGGAAACCAAGAACATTTTGGTCCAAACAAAAGGCCAAATCTTATAGATCAGGAAGAAGAAGAAGTGGACCTACAAGAACATCCCTAGTAACAAGCTCATCACAAAGCAGGAGAAGAACACCATCAAGAAGAACTTTCAGAAGAACTCATACAAGAGCAAGTGAAAGTTTCAAGGATTGCAACTGCTGGACATGTGGAGCAAGAGGACATATATTTACAAATTGTCCAGAAAACGAGAAAAAAGGAGTTAAACTCTTTGAAGCAACACCAGATATGGATGATGCGGTCTTCTTTCAAGATCTAGTCCAATTATATCAATTTGAGGATATCCCCTCAGATGAAAGCATACGAAGAAGAGATATTGTTTAGTCAAGAAGATTCTGAGGATGAATCAGAATCAGAATCAGAATAAAGAAGAAGTGTTTCGGCAGGAAACACATGAAAGTTTGGCTGGATTTTTTAGCCAAACCACGATATCTCATAATATGGTCCAAAGGATTATGAGAGAAAATCCAACGTTACAAAAGTACCAGGGATTTTCGGCAGGACAAGTAGAAAGAGTCTTAGGCAACCTAGGGCTTAGAAAAAGAAGACATAATTTGATTTACAAAGTATCCAGAAGGGAAATGGCAATCCCCATGAAGTTAACAAGTAATCAAATAGAGATGCAGTTAATTCCTTTTGAAGAAATAAGAGAGGAATTGCAAAAGTTGAAAAGTGAGGTAGCAAGGACGATGTCTTGAATTCATATTGGAGCAATCCAAATAATGATTAAGGCAACTTTTAAAGAAGGAATAGATTCACCTATAGATATTGTAGTATGCGATAAAAGAATGGGGAATATTCAAGATGTTGTTCTGGGTACTATCTCAGGAAATCTTTGTGCAGGAAAAATTGTAGGAGTTATTTATCCAAAAATAGCCTACAATTTAGCTGACAGGGACTTTAGTCGAGCCTTGACATTTCATCAAAATTTCAAGGAAAAAAGATTAATGAAGGAAGGTAATAGGCCATATTCTATTACATATCAAATTTCATATGCTCTTTCTAATACTCACCATTCTAAAGTATTTATTAGAAATGAGTTCATTGAAATTCCAGAGATCTTTGGGAAAGTTGCTCATGCGATATACCTAGAAAGAATCGAGTTTCCTTTAATTCAGGAAACAGACATTCAAATTCAAGACAGATCGGTTCTATACAGAGACCTTAAAATAGAACCTCGAAGGTTATCTTTTCAAGGAAACCGAATGACAAGTATGAGATGGGACAAATCTCATATTCAAGAAATTCCACCAGAAGAAAAAGAGTTTTCTATAATAGGAAAACTTAGATATCCAGAAGGATGGAAAGAAGTAAAAATAGTATTCAAAATTACAAGTCATCGGAACCAGTTCCCTTGTAACTCGATTTACTATTTGGAACAACAGGAAAAAGAAAATTACCAAGGATTGATAAATATTGGAGAATTGGAATTTCAAATCTATGGAATTCCAGGAAAAGAAGTGGATCAGCTCATTCTTGGCCTAGAGTTTCTGGAGGACCATAAACCATGGAAACGCCTTGAAAAAGGAATAGAGTTCATGGCAAAAGAAAAGACTTGGAGGATTCAATAAGAATTCTACGAAATGGAAAACCAAGAGAATTGGATAAGGGACAATCCCTTAATCAGATTCGAAAACTCTGTTTACAAACAGAGGAAGAAGCAATTGTTGAAATTAGTAAGTCATGAACATGATTTACTAGAACGCATTGAAGAGGTAGAAAGGAGTAACCATACTCTACCTTCTGAAGCCTTAGGAAGACTAAAGGCAAATAGTCTTAATCGGATTACTGAGTTACAACACATGCTGTTAAAAATGGCAGGGCCATTTAGTAATCCCTTTAAAAAATGACAACAAGTTCATTCTCCATATACATTCCGATAGAGATGTTGTATGAATAATATAAGGCTGAATACTTTGCAGCTTATATTGATTCGGGAGCAGGAATTTGTACAGCAAAAAGAGGAGTCTTCCCTAAAGAATGTGAAGAAGAATTACCAAAAATTGTTGGACGATATTTCTCTAGAAGAATTTTAATTCTTTGTAAAGGAATAAAACAAGCAGAGATCCTTATGGGAGGAGCAGGTCAGACACCTTGGTACAAGATAAAGACACCACCAATCTATTTCCATGATACAGGAGCTGATATCCTGTTGGAAAATAACTTCTTACAAATGTTTAAGAAGTACACACAAGACAATGAGTCAAAAAGGCCTATGTTCACTACAATTTGTGATCATAAAATTATCGTTCAAAGACTCAAGGTTGCTTTTTATCGACAATTGCCGATAATTTTTCGCATTCAGCGTGGTGATAAAGGACAACTTTTTCACCAAAAATGAAAGATCCAAGAAAGTTTGGAGAAACCATGTTGAAAATTACAACAGAACAAAAACTCCAAACAGAGGATATGGAGCTTCTCAAGGTAACTCTAAATCACAGAGATATAGAGTTAGAAAATAAAGTATCCCTTGAAGATGTCAAAAAAAGGCTCAAAAAAAGTTATAACGAACATCCTTTGGCATGGTGGGATAGAAATCAACTCAAAGCCAGTCTTACTCTAAAGGAAGGCAAAGAGTATGAATTCATCAGATATAAGCCTATCCCGATGAACTTAACAGATCAAAGGGATATGAGAATGATTATCAAGGAACATTTTGACCTTGGTCTAATCAAAGAAGGAGTTTCACCATATATCAGCCCAGGATTTCTGGTCAGAAATCATGGTGAAATAAAAAGAGGAAAACCCAGGTTAGTTATTAATTACCAAGGTATTAATAAAATCCTGGAGTTTGATGGGTACTTCATACCCAGTAGAGAACATCTAATTAGCTGTGTACGAAATGCTAGAGTGTTCTCAAAATTTGATTGTAAGTCTGGATTCTACCAGATAAGAATGGAAGAAGGCAGTAAGAAATTCACAACCTTCTCTACTCCACAAGGACACTATATTTGGGAAGTTATGCCTATGGGATTGGCTAATGCACCCCAGATATTTCAAAGAAAGATGGATAAATTTTTTAAGGATTATTTCAACTTTATGTTTGTTTATATTGATGATATTCTTATAGCATCAAAAAACATCGATGAACATGTTAAACATTTAGATATTTTCTCTAAAATTTTCAAACAAGAGGGATTGGTCTTATTTGAAAAGAAAGCAGTCATAACAACAAGGAAAATTGAATTTCTTGGTATTGAGATTGATAAATTCGGAATAATTCTACAACCCCATATTGTGAAAAAGGTAAAGAATTTTCCAGATAAACTCAAAGACGTAAAACAACTCCAGAGTTTTCTTGGAGTAGTTAATTTTGCAGGGATGTTCATTAACAACCTAGCAATGTACAGAAAGGTGTTCAGTCCTTTGTTAAAAAAGGATGCTAAGTTTATATGGACCGATGACCATACTAAAGGGATAAACCAATTAAAGGAGATATGTAAGAATCTCCCAAAAATGGCTATACCTGTAGATGAAGATGATCTGGTGTTATTCACGGATGCCAGTGACGAATGGTGGGCAACAGTCCTTACCAAGATCACCCCAGATGAAGAAATACCATGCAGATACTGTAGCGGTCTTTTTTCAGAATCAGAGGTCATCAGATGACATATCAACGAGAAGGAATTTTATGCAGTTAAAAGGGCTTTCGAAAAATGACCATTATTTTTACTTGCTAAAAAATTCACACTCAAGGTTGATAACACCCAGGTAAAAGCTTTCCTAAGAAATAAGATTGAATCTAAACCTAAGAAAGCTAGGTTATTAAGATGGCAAGCATTATGTCAAAATTATATTTTTGATATTGTTATTATTAAATCTCATGAAAATATTCTTGCAGATTTCTTAACAAGAGATGGAAGGCAGTGACGTGGATTCCATCATGAAAATGCAGAGGCATCTCAGGGAACACCTTGGGTTGCTTCAAACCGAGTTCAACCAGTTAGCCATTAATGCTGAAATGGCCGGCAGGTTACAACAAGCTGATCAGATCAAAGTATCTAATCGAATTACAGGATGTATGCAGACTCAAACACAACTTTGGGCTGCTATTCAAGGGCCAATTGTGAAGGCTATAGAGAAACCATTAGTTTCTCATAAACAAGATATGCTAAAACCACTGGTTTTACAAAAACAAAAAATACAACCACTGGTTGTGAAACAAGATATTGAGGGATCTAAAACTCAAGAAACAAGTGTGAATCTATCATCAGTCTTTGATGATTTGGATGAAGCAACAATTGATGAGGATAACTCATCAAGTCAACCCTCCGCCTCTGGAGTAAAAGAGGAAGAGATCAATCTTAGGCCCAACACAGACAAGGGCAAATCTAAGATCGATACTAACCCAGCTATTATTCCTCCATTTCAGGTTTATCAACAGAGGTGGGAGAAATTAAGTACAAGAAGTGAAATTAACCCTAACACTTGCAGGATTGATGTAGCAAGGATATATCCAAGGGCTTGGCTAAAAAACAATGTCAATCCTAAGGATGTAAAGCTTTAGTATGAATTTGAGGCTTTGGTCTCAGTTTATACAACGTCACCAAGCTTTCCGGAGATATCACAGTTATCAAAATGGATTCAGAAAGCAGTCCAAGAAACATGGGCAAATAACGACCATTTGTCCAGAAGAGATGTGCTTGAATTATATTTCTTTAGTGCAGCTCCAGAACCAACCGGGAAAGGATCACACGAGACCTTTCATTTCATCAAGCTGAGGAGACCTGACATGAATAATCAAAAATTCATCAAGGATCCCCTATATGAAGAAATACCATTAATGTCCACTTTTGGAGAAGATGAAATTTCAACCAGAAGGGCATGGGGTATTTGGGTTTGTCTCACCGAGATGGACAATGTCAAGTTTTCGTTCAAATTTTATCAGAATTATGTGAACGGATCATTCCTGTTAAACACAATGACATGAAAAACTACGACTTTTGCGGAAGAACTCTTCGAAAAGAAGAGAAATTTTTTGTGAAACAACAAGCTACCGGGGAGTAAAGAGACTCGCCGCAAATTTTGTAACATGGCTCATATCGGAAGATGGTCAGAAAACATCTGCCCAGAGTGTCCAAACCTGAAGGAGCCAGAATTCGAAAAAAACTTCAGACCCCGAACGGATCGAAAAGAATTTTCCGAGACAAGCAAAGATGGACAGGGACCACCAAAGATGCGTTTTTTCAGGGAACCATTGCAAAAGTAGAAGATGCCCCGACAACAATAAAAAAGGCATGTGAGGAAGATAGAGCCAAAAGAAAAAGGACAGCATGTGACTCCTTCACCAAAAGATGCCATCAATAATGGCATAACAGGATAAGGTGGATAACGGGTAACTCATCCACTAGCTAAAGATGCCATTAATAATGGCATAAAAGGACAATACAAAATAGCTGTAAGATTCCCTGAAGCTTCTCGGCGAAACGAGTGGAACCTCGGCTATAAATACAAGCGTTCAAGGAAGATGAAGACATCGAGCATTCCCTTCAGTTTTCTTACAAATAAATTGTTGTAATATTTCTCTTTCTATTGTAATAAGTTTTATGTTTATGTATTTCAAGAACAAAGCTACTATGAGTAGCTAAACAAGTTGTCTTCTCCTCTTCAAAGGAGTTGATTTATGTAATAATATTATGTCTGAATAATTTTTCTAAAGTCTCTTGTTCTTTCATGCTCATATTTTATAATTAAATTCATATACCATACGCCTTAAGGTAGAAAACGAATTAAGGTTGTGCTGGGTGTCGTTAAAGGAGCTTGTGCAGAAACCATCTGTTGCGACTGCGTGGTTGGAGTGTGAGGAGCACTTCGTAAAACTCGGCAGGTATGACCCGACGACACTATGGTCAAAGAGGTATTTGAATTTAATTCATCTTACGGAAGCATGTTGGACCCTAATCCATAGTATATCGGCTGGAAACCTTGTGTAACCGATAGTTCTGCTTGGCCTGAACGAGTTCAATAGGTAAAACAATGCAACGTACAAAGGATTAAATGCTAAACACTTTGTTAAGACAAATTTGGGGATCATTAGGGAGTTGAAACAAAAAAATTTGAGTGTAGGGAGTTAAGAGAAAGAAATGTTTGGGTTTGGGGATTTTAAAATAATTTGCCCTAATAATAACTTAAGTTAACTATTTTTAAATTTCGGTAAAACGAATATGTATACAAATTCATTGCAATAAAAGGCCCAGGACGTGACGTAAATATTTTACCAACATTAAAACATATGATATAAAGCCATACTTATAAATAATTATGGATAATGATGTTCATTAATTAATAGTATGTGATGCAATAAATGTTATTATTTTCAAGTGTGGTGGATTTGGATATTGATTATACCCATAGTATTGGGTACACATATATATGGTTAAAAAATAGATTTGAACTTAACTCAACCCCAAAAGCTAGCTCAAATGGGGTTGTCCTTGTCTATATCATGAACTATATCCAACCGATGTGATACATAAATATTAATGGGTGGCTCAACTATGGACAACCTAATTATGAGCAGTCCATCATATAACGACGGACATGATCTCTGATATCATGTTAAAAAATGGATTTTGATCTAACTCAGTCCCAAAAACTAGCTAAAAGGGCATAGTTGGGTCATCCGTAATTAGTATCTTTACGCTCCAAATGTTCATTCTTGAGTGTGTGAAGGATGTGTTGAAATATGTCTCACATTGATTGGATAAAGACAACCCTCTCCCCTTGAGCTAGTTTTTGGGGTTAAGTCAAATTTCATTTATTAACATATATGATGATCACTAAAAAAACAGGATAGGTACCTCCCACAAGTGGTAGAACACGAGTAACCTACTTGATGGGTTACACCTAAAAATTTCACTAGGTCTGGGCCCAATCATAAAGGTCCACTACAAATATTTTTGAGACTCAAGCTTATTTAAGTATTATTTATATTTAATTTAAGCAGACCCTGAATTCTACAAAAGCCCATAAGAGGCTCAAGCCCGTGAAAACTTTTCGAATATCTATAAATAGCTCAAGTCACCTCATTATTAAGGTACACACTTTCTTTAACACTATAACGTTCTACTCTCGATTATTATTCCTTGAGTAATCACTGACTTGAGTGTCGGAGTATCTTCGTCGAAAACTCTCCCGGCTCCTCTGACTTTGTTTTGTGACATAGGAACAACCCATTGAAGATCTCGACTGAGAACATACAAGGAACTGTTGGTACTCCGGATTTTTGCGAAAGCAACTTATCGGGTACAAACATTTTTTGGCTGCATCACTGCTAATTCTACCATTTTGGAAACACCTAAAATCACAAAAAATAGCATTATGAAGGGGCGTAGGCGAACTTCGTCATATCTTCTCCGATGCTTAAGTCAAGTTCAAGTTACCAAATGTCAAATGAGCACTTTTTTTAGCAAGTCATAGGGGCTTGTCCCTATGTTGGGAACCAAGCTCTCCCCATTTAATGTAGTAAAGCCTCATGTGTGATCTTTTTTTTCCGGAGGAGATGGAGAACACTGTATAGCCAACCTCGTGAACATTATGATATTTATACGAAACAAAACAAAAAAACAAAAAAACAAAAACAAAAACAAAAAAAATCACCCACTTTGGGTGCATGATATAGACATTCAAGGATCGTCTAGGAGGTATATAGGTCGGCAGCGCTGCACAAGACATGGGAGCTAGACGCAGGATGAGAAATAGGCCAAGACGTGAGAGCTCTGTACAAGGCATGTGAGCTAGGACAATGCACGAGAGCTAGACCAAGGCACGGGAGCTAAGGAGCTCGTGCGTACGGATAACACTACAAAATGACAATACATTCATTATTAATTGATCTTGCAGTAATCTATATATATATATATATATATATATATATTCTTATAAAAGTGTGGATATTGAAAAGTGTTTTTCAATTGTGTATTGACGGATTTAGCCTTCTACAAAAACTTTTATATTTACATTATTCACCCACTAAATTACCCATATTTTTCTCAACTAACTATTCCCACTAATATAATTACTTGTCATTAAAATATAAAAAATCAATATTATAAAAGTGTGGATATTGGAGAGTGTTTTTCAATTGTGTATTGACGGATTTAGCCTTCTACAAAAACTTCTATAGTTACATTATTCACCCACTAAATTACCCACATTTTTTTCAACTAAAAAGTGTGGATATTGGAGAGTGTTTTCCAATTGTGTATTGACGGATTTAGCCTTCTACAAAAACTTCTATAGTTACATTATTCACCCACTAAATTATCCACATTTTTCTCAACTAACTATTCCCACTAATATAATTACTTGTCATTAAAACATAAAAAATCAATATTATAAAAGTGTGGATATTGGAGAGTGTTTTTTAATTGTGTAATGACGGATTTAGCCTTCTACAAAAACTTCTATAGTTACATTATTCACCCACCAAATTACCCACATTTTTCTCAACTAACTATTCCCACTAATATAATTACTTGTCATTAAAACATAAAAAACAATATTCTTTATAAAATTTTCCAGTAATATAACTACTTATCATTAAAAAATCAATATTTTTATAAATTTTCCCACTAATATAATTACTTATCATTAATCATTAAAAAATCAAAAAATCAATATTGTTTATAAAATGAAAAAAATAATTAAAAATAAAAATTAAAAAATAAATATGACACAGTATGAATATAATTAATCGTCATTAGAATACGAAAAATCAAGAAAGGTTACCAATACATAATTTTCCATTAGAACACTATAATTTCAACAATTAGAAATAAATCATACGTATATGACGTAAAAATTTGAAAATTACTTTAAACTAAATTTCAAAACAATGAACCATTGACAAACGTTAGAATTAAATATAAATTTTTTGAAATCTAAAAGACATGAGAATTTATATCACCTCTTTCTCAAATTATCATGTATTCACACAATTATTAGCTCTCTTCGGAATAAATTCTTTTAAACCAAAGTATTTACTATATTCGGATAATATTTTTTAAAGAAAATCTTACATACATGAGATAAGTGATCTTGATTAATTACCATATTATTTACTATGTTCCAATCACATCTTTTAAAAAAAAATTAAATTTTTTTGATACCAAAGTATTTACTATATTCGGATTATATTTTTTAAAGAAAATCTTACATACATGAAATAAGTGATCATGATTAATTACCATATTATTTACTATGTTCCGATCACATATTTTAAAATTTTCTCAAATTAATTTAATTCATTATTTAAATTGGATTCCAAGAAAATTGTTAAAGATAGAAAAGTAAAGTTGAGTTATATTTAGACTCACTTCTTTCTAAATGACCCACATCTTTCTCAACTTCCTCACCCCCTTTTTCTCAACTTCACAAATTATTTTTCCAATATAATTTAAATATTGTTGCTCACCCAATAAAATTTGAATTACTATATTTTCTTTATCAGTTTAACATATATTAATTATTTTAAATATGTAAGAATAATCATTGTAGAAATTTTTTTTTGGGAATGCACTAAAATGGATACTAATTTATGCTAAATTTTAGTGTATTCATTATGTTTCTTATTATTAGTATTTTATTAAAATTCTACTACTGTCACTACTATAAATAATTTTTAAATCTTTATTATATATTATATAAAAAAATCAGAGTTTCATCAAATATTATTTCGTATTTATTCATATTTTTAATTATTATTTTTATTTTCATTCTAAATATGTCATATTAAATTAACATTTTGCTCTTTTTTTTACCAACAAAAAATTAAACATATCAAGTGTAAATAGATAATAGAAATGTTGTTTATAAACATTTAATTATTACTCATACATCTCTATTATATTTTTACTTTTATATGTATATCATTACACACATTATGACTATTTTTCCCACCAAATTATTCACCCCATTTTTCTCAACTTTCCAAAATTATTAACCCACTTTTTTCTCAACTTACCATAATTAATTTATTTACTTCAATTTAATATGAAAATATATATTACGTGTCCATTTCTTTAAATTCACTTACATATGACATCATTTATTTTGAATTTACAATCATATTATATACATATAAAATCAAGAGAACTTAGCAGTAGATCACTATAAATTATCCTGCCTCTCAAATTTAAAAAAAAAACTATTAATTATTCATTATTAATTAATCATTATTGAACTTATAATGCACAAAAAAAAAAAAAAAAGAATTACGTGTTCATTTCTTTAAATTCACTTACATATGACATCATATTTTGAATTTACAATCATATTATATGTTGAATCCGACATTTTGGTGATAACAAACAACAACTCATTGTATAGGAATGTGCTGCCAATCTTTTGTATTTCAGGAATCTACTACAACTCCTACCGCAACCGTCTAAACCCTTCAAGTTATCTACCGAAAGCTTGTCAACCGCCTTTGTCTCTCGACCGGTTGCAGTCACAAGCCTATCGACTGGTTATTCAAACCAGCAGAGGATAAATCTATCTACCGGTAGAATGCCAACTGCTTATCAAGATATCTCAAGATAAATACTTGAGACAAGACGTTCATTGCAAGATCTTTTATCAAAAGAAGAATCGGCGTATCAGAAGATCTATTGACTCTTGCATCGAGACAACAGGTTGCACTAAAATGGCAAAAACGCAGAATGGCTACAGATAAAGCATTCGACCGTTTATACCAGTTTTGGACCCTGGAAGTTGTCTGCATTTAAAGAAGTGTACGATCTTCATGCAGAATCATCAATGCATTTATGAAGCATTAAATGTGCATTCAATGCAGTATCAGAACGTTCAAAATAAAGACGTTGATGATTGACCTATATAAAGGGAAGATTGCTCAAGAAGTGACAAGAAGAAGTCAAGCAACACGAAAAATCTCAATCAACTCAATCACTTGAATACTATCAGAAGTCATCATCTGATATACTGAGGCAATACTTGAGCACACTTACAAGATCATTCACTTGCTGCTCAAATAAACCCTTGCCTACAGTTTACATATCTGATCTTCAAGGATCATCCTAGGGTTTCCAAGCCTCTCGACTGCTCTGCAGTTTGAGAAGCTCAACCGGACTGTATTCATTATTGAAGAGACTTGAAGCTACTCTGAAAGCTTCCACCAGTCTGATAAGAACTGAGAATCTTATTTGTGTAAATCTAGGAGTTTCGGATTAGGCATTGGATAAGTCCTAAGTCTGAAGTGGGTGTATTGCAAGACGTTGTAATAACCAAAGTATTCTAGTGAATTCCTTCCTAAGTGGAAGAAGGGGAGACGTAGAAGGATTAAGCCTTCGAACTTCCATAAATCGTGCCTTAGTCTTTACTGCATATTTATCTTATATATTGCTCATACATCGTGTTATAACTTGCCTTTGCATCACTAAAACCTCTGAACTATTTCCGCACTATTTAAGTTGTTCAAACCGTTTTAGAAGTTGAAAAAACAGATTAAGTGAACTAAACTTCACTTGATCATTTTGAAAAGAAAGAAAATAAGTTTCAGAGTGTATTCACCCCCCCTCTACCCTCTGAACCGATCCCAACAAGTGGTATCAGAGAGGGTTCCTTTCTCAACTGCTGATCTAAAGTTTTAAAATCATGACTTCTTTCAACAAAATTCCTATGTTTTCTAAAGAAGATTATGATGACTGGAAAATTCGCATGCAGGCACATCTCGCAGCACAGGACGATGACATGCTATATGTCATAACAGACGGTCCTATCAAAATCATGAAGGTCAACCCAGCTCTAACCGATGGTGCAGGACAAATGATTGAGAAACCAAGAGCTGAGTGGACTACTGAGGACAAAAAGAAGGCCAATCTTGACAATGTGGCCCGGGACATCCTATACAAAATACTGGATAAGAACATGTTCAGCAAAATCAAGTCATGCTCCACAGCAAAGGAGATTTGGGAGAAGCTCACTCAGCTGTGTGAAGGAAATGACCAGACCAAGGAAAACAAGCTCACCATGGCCATTCAAAAATATGACAATGCCAAAATGAAGCCAGGGGAAACCATGGCTGAATTTGATGAACGATTCAGTAGTATCATTTGTGATCTTATTGCTTTAGGAAAAACTTATACTAACCGTGAAATTGCTGTGAAAGTTATGAGAGCTTTGCCCAAAGAATGGGAGATCAAGACAGTGGCCATGAGGGAGTCAAAAGACTTAAGCAAGGTTGAACTGCATGATCTCTTTGCAGATCTCAAAGCCTACGAGTTCGAGCTCAACATGAGGACAGAAGATGAACCATCTACCTCTCAACCAACCAAGGCCTTAACCTCAACGGTGATACGTCCACCGGTCGAGGAAGCTCCAAAGAGATCAGCTGAGCAAATCAGCAACGAAGCCATGACACTCTTTGTCAAGAAATTTGGTAGATTTATGCGTAAAAACAATTCTAAATTTAAAAATTATCATAAATCGGACCATACAGACGATGGTCCTACTTGTTTTAACTGTGGCAAGCCAGGCCACTTCATTGCAGATTGCACCAAGCCTAAGAGCAATGATCAGAAGCAATTCTTCGAAAGAAGAAGGGGCAAGGAGGACAAGAGGACGTTTAGAAAAGGAAGAGACCAAAGGGTTCCAGTAGCAGACGAAAGCAAAAGCAAGTGGGCTGAGTCTGACTCTGACAACCCCAATACCGGAAGCTCTTCAGATGACAGGGATGATGAAAAGGTGGAATGCCTTATGGCTGACATCGAAGAAGAAGCTGAGGAGGTATTTGACTTTGGTTCACCTGAATTTACTCACAGTGATCTAGTTACTGCTTTACACGAAATGGCTAATGAATACAAATCATTATCCAAGGAATTCGAGGAGGTAAAGGCAGAAAGAGCTGACCTAAAAGATAAGTCAAGCGAATCAAGCTGCATGCAGCGAAAAGAGCTTGATGGTCTTAAGGTCAAGCTAAGTCTGCTGGCTACTGAGAATGACACCTTGAAAAGAGTGTTCCAAGCAACCTTGACTGAGAACAAAAAACTACTTGAAACAATTAAGGCTTGGAATAAATCTTCTGTAACCATTGACAAGATTCAAGAAATCCAAAGACCGGCACATGACAAAACCGGTCTAGGGTTTGGAACAAATGAACAGTCTATGGAATCTTGTATTCAGTCAAGCCTGGACAAAGGCAATCTTAACAAAATAAGATTTGTCAGGTCCAGCACGATATATGAACATGATGAGTGCAGCTTTGACAAAAATCAGAAAGTATCTAACGAACGAAGCTCTAAGCATAGAGGGCTGGGATATGTGGATCCCCAGATCTCTAATCAAAGAGGAACTTGGATTAAACCAAAACCTAATGAAAGAAGAAAGGGAAACCAATCTAATTTCAAAAGGCCATGGAATGAGTCTAACTACTCTAAGAGAAGATGGTCAAAGGAGAAGCCTTACCAGTACTTTAATTGCAGGCCAGTTCAAAAGAGGTACAGGCTAACTGATAAAGATCAAAAAGGCAAGCAGCACACAGCAACCTCACAAGCACACACATTTACTGCTTATCGACCGCACAGATTTCTGGACACACACACGGGCAAACCTGTAAGGGTGTTCCAGGTGTGGGTCCCAAAAGGGCTAATCCGACCTGGACCCTACTAGATATGGGTACCAAAAGTTCTTCACTTTTTGCAGGTACTAAAAGTCCAAACGGGCGAGAAGACCACTTCTATCAAGGACACTACCTGGTACTTAGATAGTGGTTGCTCACGGCACATGACAGGGAATCCAGAACTTCTAACAGAAGTTGTGCTGTGCAAAGGACCAAAGATCAGCTTTGGAGACAACTCCAAAGGTAAAACCGTGGGTAAGGGTAAGATTATCTATGGTAACATCATTATTAAAGATGTGTTGCTTGTTGACAAACTGTGCTATAATTTGATAAGTATTAGTCAACTATGTGACAATGATCATTCGGTCGAGTTTCACAAACACACTTGCATCATAAAAAATGACAAAGGTGAGACTCTTATGACCGGTGTAAGAGACCTAAACACCTACAAGGTAAACTGGTCTTGCTCACATATTTCTTCACCTACTTGTCTTACTGCTCATCATGATAAACATTGGTTGTGGCATAAGCGGTTAAATCATCTAAATTTTAAGTCCATCTCTAACTTGAGGAAGCATGATTTGGTTTCTGGTCTGCCTGAAGGAGATTTTATAAAAGACAAAGTTTGTCCTGCTTGTCAACTAGGAAAGCAGGTGAGAGCAACCTTTAAAAATAAAGGGTGTATGTCTTCTTTCAAATGCTTAGATTTACTTCACATGGACCTATTTGGTCCTATACCAGTAAGAAGCATAGGGGGAATGAGATATGCTCTTGTTGTTATAGATGACTTTTCTCGATTTACTTGGGTCATCTTTCTCTCTTCAAAAGATCAAACTGCACCTCACCTGATTAAGCTTTTTAAACGCTTGCAAAATGAACAATCTACTGTGATAGATAGAATCAGGAGTGATAGAGGGACTGAATTTTTAAACATCACTCTTATGACTTATCTAGATGATCAGGGAATCAAGCATGAGTTGTCAGCTGCTAGATCCCCACAGCAAAATGGGGTGGCTGAAAGAAGGAATCGTACTTTAAAAGAAGCAGCCAGAACTATGATTGCTGATTCAAATGTTTCTCAAAGGCTTGGGCAGAATCAGTTAACACAGCTTGCTATACTCAAAACAGATCTATGATTAATAAACGATTTAACAAAACTCCATATGAGATCTGGAATGGCACAAAACCTGATATTTCATACTTCAAAATTTTTGGGTGCAAATGCTTTATCCACAACAATGGCAAAAATCATTTGACAGCTTTCGATGCCAAAGCAGACGAAGGAACTTTTATTGGTTACTCAGCCGTTAGCATAGCTTATCGAGTGTTCAATCAAAGATCACTAACGGTCGAGGAAACCATTCATGTTGTTTTTGATGAATCTACTCTTTGTACAGAACAAACTCAAGGGAACATAAATGATCTGAGTCATAGACTGGAAAACACAAATCTACAGGAAGAGAGTGACAGTGATCCATATCCTCCAAAAAAGGATGATCCAGTTCCCTCTACCATGTGTGATCAAACAAGGCCAGAAGAGGATCCACCGGTTGATAACGATCCTCCTGCCAATGATGATCCAGTAAACGAGGACGTTCGTCAACCAATTGATGACAACCCTTTAGGGAATTATTTTAGGTGGAACAAAGATCATCCACCTGGGTTGGTCATAGGTGACCCTTCTGCTCCTCGAAAAACACGTGGTCAAATGATTAATGAATTCTTGCATGCAGCTTTTATATCTCAGGTAGAGCCCAAGAAGATAGATGAAGCTCTATCAGATGCCAGCTGGATTGAAGCTATGCAAGAAGAGTTGAATCAATTCACCCGCAACAATGTTTGGCATCTAGTTCCTCGACCGGAAAATCAAAATGTGATTGGAACTAGATGGGTGTTTCGTAACAAGCTCGATGAACATGGCACTGTTGTGCGTAACAAAGCTCGGCTTGTTGCACAAGGATTCAGACAAGAAGAAGGCATAGACTTTGAGGAATCCTTCGCGCCAGTTGCAAGACTAGAAGCAATCCGCATCTTTCTTGCCTATGCAGCTTTCAAGGACTTTAAAGTTTATCAAATGGATGTCAAGTCTGCATTCCTCAATGGTCTACTTCAAGAAGAGGTGTACGTTGAACAACCACCAGGTTTTGTCAATCCTACTCATCCTCAATATATCTATAAACTTGACAAAGCCCTCTATGGATTAAAACAAGCACCGCGTGCATGGTATGATACATTACTAAAATTTTTACTGGAACATGATTTCCAAATTGGAACGGTCGATAAGACCTTGTTTAAATTTGTAAAAGGTGATCATGTGTTACTAGTACAAATTTATGTTGATGACATTATATTTGGGTCAACTAACCCCAAGTTGTGCTCAAAGTTCTCTAAGATGATGCAGGAGAAATTTGAAATGAGCATGATGGGCGAGCTAAATTTCTTTCTTGGATTGCAAGTGAAGCAACTTGAAACTGGAATATTTATCAATCAATCCAAGTATGCCAAGGAATTGGTAAAGAAGTTTGGAATGGAACAGTGCTCAACTGTATCTACCCCTATGAGTACATCAATCAAGCTTGATAAAGATGAAGGGGGAATCCCGGTCGAGGTAACAATGTATCGAGGCCTTATTGGCTCATTGCTTTATTTGACTGCCAGTCGACCGGATATCATGTATTCAGTTTGTTTATGTGCTAGATTTCAAGCAGCACCTAAGCAATCTCATTTCATTGCCACCAAACGAATAATTAAATATATTAAAGGAACTACTAATGTGGGTCTTTGGTATCCCAAAGATTCAAATCTTAATCTTATTGGCTATTCAGATGCAGATTATGCAGGTTGTAGAATTGATCGCAAAAGTACAAGTGGCACATGTCAATTCCTTGGAGATAGACTAATTTCGTGGTCAAGTAAGAAGCAGACATCAATTGCTACCTCGACCGCCGAAGCAGAATACCTTGCTGCTGGCAGCTGTTGTGCTCAAATACTCTGGATTCAACAGCAGCTTAATGATTATGGAATCCGGTCGAGTGAAGCTCCAATCTACTGTGACAATACAAGTGCCATAGTCATCACTCACAATCCAGTGATGCACTCTAAGACAAAGCACATTGATGTCAGGCATCACTTTATCCGAGATCATGTCTTAAAGAAGAAAATCAGGCTGGAATACATCTCTACCGATCAGCAAGCAGCAGACATATTCACCAAGCCTTTACCGGATGCTAAGTTTTCATATTTTCGAAATATTCTTGGCTTAGTAGATCTAAGTTAGTATGCATGCTTTTAGGGGGAATGATTGCTAGTATGACTTTAATAGCTTAGCTGTTACATTGCCATAAATGTTGGCATATCATCCGCTCTGACAGGCTCCGTACTAACAGTTTTGTGCTTTGAACCAAATGACATTAATTGGGCGCGGTGATTATACTCTTCAAAACTTTTTGAATTTCAAAAATACTTTTCATGACATCACCATATGGCCCATAGGTTCCTATATATACTTCTTTACACTCGTATATCACCCTTTCACCGTTGCTAAAGCTTTCATATTGCATTAAAAGTTCTATCGTATTACTATCAAGCTTTTGCTTACTCTCTGCTCGAGTTCTTATCTACAGCTATCATGTCGATCCAGAAGACTTGCCTTGCAATCAACTTTGATTCCGTTATTGAGGCAAACAATGCAGGAATCACTGAGGTCTTCACCATGCTTGAAGCCTCTGGACTGAAGAAGTTTTTGGGAAGCAGCGCCATCTGCGATCTGCCTATATTGAAGGAGTTCTTTGCAACCGCTCAAATCGAGCATGGGACTGTCAAATGCTTGATCCGGACAGAGTCCTACTCCTTCAATCAAAAGTTATTCGCCAGCACATTTGATCTGCCCTCCAGGGGTTTGACAAAATGCGCGGATCTTCCCGATGGTAACTGCTCATACTGGTTGAAGGAATTCTCAACCATTGATGCTCCGATCAAACTGCCGGCTCAGAAGACATCTCTTAAAGCTCCATTCAGGCTATTGACCAACATCGTGGCCAAGAATCTTCTTGCCAAGGCTGGATCGTACGACAAGGTGACGATGGAGAAATTCCAATACATGGCTTGTATCGCCTCCAAAATCAACATCAACTGGTCAGACATATTGTTTACTACTTTATGTGAAATGATCAGGGGAAAAGGGCAATCCGAGGGATTTGCTCTGCAAATTTGCCACACCTTGAGCGTCCTTGGAGTAGACTTCTCCAAGACTGAGCCTCTGCATCCCACCAAATGGCTCAACAAGTCTACAATCTTCAAGTTTCTGAACAAGAAAGAGGTTGCGGTCGACACTCTGCCTTCAACCGCAAGTGTTGTTGCTGTCACTCAACCGCTTTCAATAGTCCCGGTAGCGGCCAAACCAGCCCATACCAAGAAATCTGCCAAGCGTCAACTTATCATAGAGTCTGACTCTGAAGAAGAATCATGTGAGAACGTTCCACTGATTCAAGCCTTCAGCAAGTCATCTCCATCTGTCTCCAAAGCAGCTGTGCCATCCACGCCTGCAGGAGAGAAGAAGAGGCAGCACAAGAGGTTAAAGTCTCTTTCTGGACTTGCTCCTACCATTCCAACACCAATTCTGCCAACGGTCGAGACTACTACCACTACTGCTACTACTGCTCCACGTCCTACCAAGGGTGTGATAATCAGGGAAGGTGCCTCATCAACTCCAAAGGTCACTCTCGCTGATCCCAAGGACAAAGGGAAAGGTGTGATGATCTACTCACCTAAGGCTCAACCAGCAGCTACTGTAGAGCTCAACTTGATCATATCTCACGTTCTCCGCACTGTCAAGCGTCACCTACAGCGCTTTGACAGATGGCATCATTCCCGTACTCACCTGACGCTTGCTCAAATATTTCCTAAGTGGAAAGCTCTGAACGTTATTGAGCAGAAGATGCTTCTTTTTGCTGACACTGAAGACATCGTGGAGGCTCTGGGAAGAAGACAGCTCATCGACTTGAAGCTTCGAGGAAGCCTGATATCTCTGTTGATTACTGAGCGTGTCAATAACTTCAAATCCAAGAGTCCTACCGCCGCCGATGACTTTGTGATTTTGACTGGACTACAGAATAGTCTACGTCAAATCACTCAACTACTTCAGCACTTCCAAGCTCTTAACAACGTAAAGACGACAGCTTCAGCAGCTTGTATACAGGCTTATGGACTGGAAGCACAGGTGATGATGAAGACTTTTCTTACCCAAGATCAGGGTGAAGAAGACGTCTCTGCTATTACTCTTTCAGATGGGATTTTGACCGGTCTCATCACTGCTGACCTGTTTCAATCATCCGCTCTAAGATCGAGTGTGGCAGCATCTTCATCGGTCGACCTCGCCTCAACCGCAGTCCAAGCAGTAATTCAACCGGAAGCAGCTGTGACTGCTCACTCATCTCCAGCGGCGACCGCTCACACCTCTCCCAGTCGTCTAAAAGATTTTTTAGAAGTGATTGAACAAGAAATTCCTGTCACCTCTGTGACAGAGGTTCCTTGCAGCAGTGAAGCAGTAGTGCCCCCAACCGAGATACCAAGCACTATTGTATCACTTGCACCTCCCGAACAGCCAGTGACTGATGCTGACCCAGCACTTCAACCGTCTCCATCTACTGAAAAATTTGTGGAAGATCTCCTAATGGATGAACCGAGTGCTGATCCTGCTACTCCACCAACCATCTTGGTTGCAGTAGAGACCCCTACATCTCCAACTGTACCACTATTGGAAGGTACATCAGCTAGCTCACCAGCCAGATCACCAGCACCACATCATCTTGAGTCTGGCCCGGCTTCACCAAGGAATGACACACAGAGTCAAATGCTTCAGACTGATGACTCATATATTGAAGCCATGGCAGCAACTCTGGATCACACATTGATAAATAGGCTTCATGAGCTCATGCAAACAGTTCGATCCTTTTCACAAGACATCACAAACACATCCTCATGGGTTGACAATTCACGCAAGACGATGATTCGGCATTTTGAGACCGTGTCTAGAGACCTTGCTCATCTGTCCAAAGAGATCACTGCCCATCATCGCACTCAAATCAAAACGCTCTCTACCGTCTCCGAACAAGTTGTCAGATCCGAAAACCGCCTTCATAGGCAGTTGAATGATCGGATGGACACTATGCAAGCTACTCTAATTGCTCAACTAGATGCAAAAATTGATACTATGCAAGCCTGCCTTGGCACTCAACTCACTGAGATCATCCTTCGACTCAACCAAGGTGATGCCAAAAAGGGGGAAGAAGAGCAACGAAGAGCAGCAGAGGTAAGAAGACGTGAAGAAGAATCCAGAAGAAAGGAAGAAACCGATAGAAGAAGAAGAAGAGAAGGCGATAGGTCAGGAGGAGCCAGTTGGTTCAAAAGATGAACAACTTGTCTCTTCTTTACTTATCGCAGCTGTATCTCATTTTGTTTTTCTTCAGTAGGTGTAATAAGAATGCTTATTGTAATTAATGAAATTCATTCTCTCAATGAAGTTCATTTTAATGCTTTCATATTGTTTTCGGAGCACTTAAGTTTTGTCATCACCAAAAAGGGGGAAATTGTTGAATCCGACATTTTGGTGATAACAAACAACAACTCATTGTATAGGAATGTGCTGCCAATCTTTTGTATTTCAGGAATCTACTACAACTCCTACCGCAACCGTCTAAACCCTTCAAGTTATCTACCGGAAGCTTGTCAACCGCCTTTGTCTCTCGACCGGTTGCAGTCACAAGCCTATAGACTGGTTATTCAAACCAGCAGAGGATAAATCTATCTACCGGTAGAATGTCAACTGCTTATCAAGATATCTCAAGACAAATACTTGAGACAAGACGTTCATTGCAAGATCTTTTATCAAAAGAAGAACCGGCGTATCAGAAGATCTATTGACTCTTGCATCGAGACAACAGGTTGCACTAAAATGGCAAAAACGCAGAATGGCTACAAATAAAGCATTCGACCGTTTATACCAGTTTTGGACCCTGGAAGTTGTCTGCATTTAAAGAAGTGTACGATCTTCATGCAGAATCATCAATGCATTTATGAAGCATTAAATGTGCATTCAATGCAGCATCAGAAAGTTCAAAATAAAGACGTTGATGATTGACCTATATAAAGGGAAGATTGCTCAAGAAATGACAAGAAGAAGTCAAGCAACACGAAAAATCTCAATCAACTCAATCACTTGAATACTATCAGAAGTCCTCATCTGATATACTGAGGCAATACTTGAGCACACTTACAAGATCATTCACTTGCTGCTCAAATAAACCCTTGCCTACAGTTTACATATCTGATCTTCAAGGATCATCCTAGGGTTTCCAAGCCTCTCGACTGCACTGCAGTTTGAGAAGCTCAACCGGACTGTATTCATTATTGAAGAGACTTGAAGCTACTCTGAAAGCTTCCACCAGTCTGATAAGAACTGAGAATCTTATCTGTGTAAATCTAGGAGTTTCGGATTAGGCATTGGATAAGTCCTAAGTCTGAAGTGGGTGTATTGCAAGACGTTGTAATAACCAAAATATTCTAGTGAATTCCTTCCTAAGTGGAAGAAGGGGAGACGTAGAAGAATTAAGCCTTCGAACTTCCATAAATCGTGCCTTAGTCTTTACTGCATATTTATCTTATATATTGCTCATACATCGTGTTATAACTTGTCTTTGCATCACTAAAACCTCTGAACTATCTCCGCACTATTTAAGTTGTTCAAACCGTTTTAGAAGTTGAGAAAACAGATTAAGTGAACTAAACTTCACTTGATCATTTTGAAAAGAAAGAAAATAAGTTTCAGAGTGTATTCACCCCCCCTCTACCCTCTGAACCGATCCCAACATTATATACATATAAATCAAGAGAACTTAGCAGTAGATCACTATAAATTCTCCTGTCATTTAGATTTTAAAAAATCTATTAATTATTCATTATTAATTAATCATTATTGAACTTATAATGTTTTAATTGTTTTAATGTATAATCCATTAAAAATCAAGAGAACTTGCAAGTAGAATTTATAAAAGTGTGGATGGGGGACATTATTTTTCAATTGTGTTTTGACAAAATTAGTCTTATATCCACAATTATATGTTTAAATATTAAGCATAATATGAGTATTGTTAGCTTGGCCCTCCAACTACTTACCACATGTTTCTCAACTTACCGTTGCCACTAATTAGTTGGAAATTATAATGCTCTAATTGATAAATAATTAACTATTGATAAAATGGAAAAAAAAAATTATCATTAAGCACAATATGGGTATTTATATATATATATATATATATATATATATATATATATATATATATACCTACAAAAGTGTTGATATACATTGTTTTTTAATTGTGTTTTGACAAAATTAGTCTTATATCCACAATTATATGTTTAAATATTAAGCACAATATGGGTATTGTTAGCTTGGCCCACCAACTACTTACCACATTTTCGTCAAACTTACCATTGCCACTAATTACTTGGAAATTATACTGCTCTAATGGATAAATAATTAACTAATGATAAAATAAAAAAAATTAATAATTAATAAAACTATTGCGATATTTTCAATGGTTTATTCTATTTTCACATTTTATAATTTATTATATCATATTAATTTGAGTGATATAATTATCCTAACTTAATTTTACCCACCATTATATATAGTTAATTTAATTTAGAATTTATTAAATGGAGTTCGTAAAATGCATCATGATTGTAGTTAGAAGAATACCATCTAATTAATTATATTATATAATCATTATCTAATCTAAAATTATAAAATCTGAAAATCAAGAAAAAAAACCTAAACTATAGGGATACTTTATATGGTTTATTCTATTTTTGCATTTATAATTTATTATATCATATAAATTTGAGATTTAATTGTGCTATCATAATTGTACCCAACAAAATATATAGTTAGTTTAATATAGAATTTATTAAATAGAGTTTGTAAAATGACATCATGATTAAAATTAGAAGAATACCATCTAATTATATTATGTAATCATTATCTAAATTTATACAATTTGAAAATCAAGAAAAAAATCTTAATTCTTAGTCAATTTTTTTTATTAATATTCTAATTCATTTGTAAAATTATACAATTTGAAAATCAAGAAAACAATCTTAATTCTTAGTCAATTTTTTTATTAAAATTCTAATTCATTTGTAATAAACCAAGTATCACGGTATACTAAAAGTTAAATTAAATTAAAGTAATAAAAAGATCGTTCAATATCAAATAGTTTCTATCTAAATAACATTAAGAACCAATAATTATGAAAAATTAAAAATAATTTATTTATCTCTTCCATATAAATATACCAAAGAAATTAACAAGATCGTAGATAATTTAACTTAATGTTATATGTTCAACTTCTTTGATAGACACACTTTATTAGTTAGTTATGAATATTATAGTTTGATACATATTAATGTGAGCATTAGTTTTTATAATTTATCTATCTAAATTGTTGATTTATTCTATTTTTTCACTCTTTTTTTATTGTATGATGTATGAGTGGATAAATTTTTTTAAAATATTTGTTTCAATCTATATTGTTCTGTATGTGTTATGTTTATTATATTATCATTTGCTAATAACACGCGCTTTAAAGATTGAATTTTTTAACTATATATATTTTTAATTCACATTATATTTAATTTGTGTAATTAACGTGCATCACACCTTTTTTTTTCTAGTTTAACAAAATGTTTGAAAAGTAGCCAAGTTAAATGTAAATATCGACCATTTAAAAATGGTAAGATAATAATGCCCAAAAAACAAAAACAAAAAACAGCAAAGAAAACACAATATGGTCAATTGCTATGTTGCATCAGCAACACAAGAATTAATCATTATACATAATAAATGTAATAAAAGTTTTTAATTAATCGCCCGAAACGAACTGCACGTCTGCACCGTACTATTTTTCCTTCCCCCCCTAAAATCGCGATTAAAAATAGTAATCACAAACTGTACCGCATAAATGGTTCGATTATTTTTTTTGTCAAGAACCGCACCAAACCGCACCGCCTAAACTGCTTACCATAGTTTTTTTGCCTAAGGTTATGATAATTTGTAAATAATATACTCAATTAAAGATATCGTCATGATTCAATATACATCAACTTTCTTGTAAAGTATTCCTCCTACAAAGAAAACTCATCTTCTTCTTAATATTCTTCAAATTAGTTTTTTTTTATTTGTTAGAGTATTTATTTGTTCACAAATGTTTTTTTTGAAGTATGAAAGTAAAATAAAAATGACAAGATATTGTAAATATCATTTTGTTGTGAGTGTCATGTTGTGTTCAACTATTAACTTAGTTTTGAATCTTGATTATGTTTCATCTGTTTTATTTATTTTTACCATTAAAGTTATATTTAGCACTTGAATAACACTATATTGTTTTGCTTTCGAATCAATTTGGATATATGTTCTAATATTTTTCATTAAAAAAATCGCAAACCGACTGCAACTATCAGAAATCGCTCATTAATTTTACATGTAAAATCACGATTATTTTTTCAAAATACTAACCAACTGCATATGACAATTCGGTTTGAATTTTTTTTAAAAAAAATCGCAAAATCGTACTGTGATCAACCTTACATATATAATAGAGCTCGATACAACGATGACTTGTTAGAAGAGATGTTTCATGACTAACTTGTTTGAACATTAACAATTAACAAATGAAAAATCTCTCAAAATCTATGGTGTCAATCAAGCTAATGGACTTTAATCCTAGTTGAAGAATACATGACTTGTAACTTAGCTGGTATGAAACGTTTCGAATTTAGACCAAATATTGTGTTCGACACGAGTGTTTGCAAGAGTTTCTAATTCTTTTAAAGTGGTGTTTTGTAAGATTATAAAGAGGTAGGTAATAAACAAAAGTTGTGAGTGTTTGGAATAAAAGTTCAAAACTAGCTAATACAAGCTAAACTTTGATTGTTTGGAAAAAAAATTTGATTCAAAGCTTAATTTTTAATAAAATGACAACAATATCCTTTCCCTAACCTATAAAACACTTGTCACTTTTAATTATCTAAACTTTGGTGCTCACACTATCAACTATGTATCTTTACTACATTATAATAGCTAAACTCATTAGAGAAATTATATTTGATCATTTTAATAAATTTTTAAATTTACTCTTATTATTCTTTCAACATATTCAATAATTAAGAGGCAAAAAAGTAATATATCATTCAAAAACTTCCCACATCATCTCCCCATTATCTCATTATCCTAATTTATAATTACCACTATCTCTTTAGCCATTATCCTAATTTATAAATAAATTTAAATTTATAAAATTATATTGTGTGCACATGCAACATATATGCTTCGGTGTACTAGTTTATATAATTATTGTTACATTTTGAATATTTGCGTGTGAAAATTAATTATATAATATAAGTTCTTGAAAATTTATTTGATATTAATAAAAAGAATTAAAATCAAATCAAATGACAAAAATCGTATAAATGCATAAAATATATTTTAAAAAAATTGGAAATGAAAATTTGAAAAAATTCAGATATTTTTTAAAAATAAAATATGCTTGTGATAAAATATGATTTGAATTTTATGAATTCCATTTAAAACTCTTAAAAACTCATATATAAATAAAATTAAAAATTAAAAAAATTCCAAAATAATATTTATAAAAAAGGAAGTGAAAAAAATATGGTAAGAACAAATGAGGACAATTATGAAATATGATAAGTTTTTGGGAGTTGATATTTACACTCCATTTTTTGTTATTTGCACTTCACTTCATGTGCAAAATATGTTTCAAATTTATTCACAAATGGAGTGCAAATAACAAAAAATGGAGTGTAAATATCAATTCCTTAAGTTTTTTTGAAGGATATAAATGTCAAAATTATATTTAAAAAAGTTAACAAAAAAATATCACAACTTTGCTTCTAAATTTTGATTAAAAATTATAAAAGTTGAAGCAAAAGCAGGTATGAACAAACATCTTATACACTTCCACCATACGATAATATAGGAAGTGCTTCCTTTTAGCTTTCCAAAACAATATTTTAATATTTGTAAGAAAAATATCCTCTCCCCCAACTCAAATTTTTTTTAAAAAAAGCTATATATATAGTTGAAAAAAAATGAAGTTGCACTTAATTTATTGTTAAATAAAATGTTTGAGTTATTTGCACAAACCACCCCTGTAAAATATTAAAAATGCACGTTTATTTCCTGTGAAATTTTAATCGGCATCTTCAACCCTGAACTTTTAAAAAATTAGCACACTCGCCCCTTCAGATGAGTGATTGTTGCGCGCGCCCCTCATGCGACTGGACAAAGATTTGATATTTTTTTTGCACCAAATACCCCTGTGAAATATTAAAAATGCACATTTGATCCATGTGAAAATAATTTTTAAATCTATTCAACCCATAATACACAATTTTTATTAAAATCTAATTATAAAATATTTAACAAACATTTTTCGTTTAATTAATTTTATTTTTAATTTTAAATTTATTATGATTATATAATTGTTTTTTTAAAAAATATTATTATTTTATCTTGTTATCATTATTTTATTAAACTTTCTTCTTGTTTCCAACTTTTCCATTAAAAATGCATTCATAAACGAGATTTAAATACCTAAAAGTACCAAAATATTAAATCAAAATGATAAGTGAATGATAAGTACCAAACATTTTTAATTTTATTTATTTTTAATTTTTAATTAATTTATTTTTTAAAAAAACTATTATTTTATCTCGTTATCATTATTTTATCAAATCACTTCGTGTTTTCAACTTCTCCATTAAACATAATTCATAAATAGGGATTTAAATATCTAAAAATACCAAAATATTGAACCAAATGATAAGTTAATGAATGTTATTTTTTCGATTTATAATTATATAAGCATGTTATTTTTGTATTATTTATTACAAATTGTGCAATGCATATTCTCGAAAAATTTAAATTTTGGTTCAATAATATATAGTTCTAAATCGAAAAAACAATATGTTTGAACTTATCAGTTTAGTTCAATATTTTGGTACTTGAAATTATTTAAATACTTGTTTATGAATGCATGTTTAATTTAAAAGTTGAAAATACGATGTGAATTTAATAAAATAATGATAACAGAATAAAGTAATAATATTTTTTAGAAAATAATTAATTAATGATAATACATTTAAAATAAAAAATAATAAAACAAAAAATGTTTTCTAAATATTTATAATTGGATTTTATTAAAAATTGTGTATTATGAGTTGAATAGATTTAAAAATTATTTTCACAGGGGTTAAATATGCATTTTTAATATTTCACAGGGGTATTTGGTGCAAAAAAATATCAAAATATTTGCCAGTCGCATGAGGGGCGCATGCGCAACAATCACTCATCTGAAGGGGCGAGTGTGCTAATTTGTTAAAAGGTCAGAGTTGAAGATGCATATTAAAATTTCACAGAAAAGGAGTGTGCATTTTCAATATTTCACAGGGGTGGTTGGTGACTTGGTGCAAATAACTCTAAAATGTTTGTTTCAAAATTGAACCACACGAAGAAATTGGGCGGCCAAAAGTAGTTCAAACACCTTCTACATGTTAAACCAGAAGTTGTAGCTAGTAATCCTGCGGTTAGTATATATCTTTGATGAATTATCCAGAGTCGATAAAATACAATATATATACACGGAGAACTTTTCAGTTGTCCAACAATATTTTTTTACCTCGTCCTCGACCACTAAAACCCGGTACCGAATTTTATTTTTTTTTAATTTTTCGCATAACTAAAATACGGTACCGGGTTTTAATGGTCGAAGACGAGTTGGACATCATTGGTTGAACAACTGAAAATTTCTATATATACATATACACACACACACACACACATATATATATAGAGTTTTATTATGCTGCCCAACAATTATTCCCAACTCCGTGCCCACCAGGTACAAGTCAACTCACTTATTATACTGATCAACTCACTTATTGTACATGGTGGGCACGGAGTTGGACATAGTTGTTGGACAACATAATAAAACTTTTTATATATACTAGTAAAAAATGCACACACTTTGTGTGTGTAGAAAAAGTTTTTTTTTTTAAAAAAACAAATCATGGAGTTAGTGGGAAGTTTTTAGTAAAATAATGGTTAGAAAAGGGTAATTTTGGAATAAATTATTTTGGTGTCCCCAAGGTAGTTACTCTAACCTACACATATTTTATAATATAGAATAGATATATATATATATATATATATATATATATATATGCATACACACACACACACTAAAACATAATGGTTAAGGTAAAATAATGAATTTAATGTTTTTTGAACTTATTATGATCTAGTACTGAGCATATAAATATATAATAACAAGCTCGTCGTATTTTTGCCATTGAGAGAGAGGTGATTTTTTTTGGAAGTAGAAGGTGATGTTTTTTTTTTGAAACAAAAGTAGGAGATGTTTATTTTATAGAATGTTGCTCTTTTATACGTGGCTGGATTTTTTTTAAAGAATTATAAGTACATTGATTATTATCAAGATCCTTGAATCAATTAAGATTTCAGATTTCATTGCATTCATATTTCGTTTTTTTCCATCATGCCACGTTTCTTGTAACATTCCGTGTTACTAATAATTAGTTGCCACGTGTATTTAATTTCAATTATTTTTTTAATTACATCATAATTATAAATTTGTTACACCAATAAAAACTCTATACGTGACAATGTTAAAAACATATTACAAGAAATCAAGAAATGTTTTAGAGGATTTTACAGAGACACAAGTACATTACATTGAAATTAAAAAAAAACTACTCTAAATACACTTTTTAAAAAAAATCCCTTTTTAATTAAAATATATTTGAGACAATATTTCCATTCAAAGATAATATCCTAGCTCTTCTACCGAACCCTCTAATGGGCCTCCAATATATCGGGTCTAATCGAATATCGAATTGGGTCTACCCGATAACCCGATTTCAAAGTGGTTATATTTTGAACATTGGTCAGTTTGACCCGCGCGCTATCTGCCGCGTCTATATATAGTCCATTGCGAATCAAATATTTAGGGCTCTCTCGGTCGCCAACTCCTTCGCGCGGCCGCCTCCGCCGTCTCCACTGGCCTCGGGTAGCTGATTTCCTCTCAATAAGCATCATTTTTTATATTTTATTCTCCGGAAATTCTGACACGACTCTGAACGGGGAATTCATTTTTTTGTTGTTTTTACATTTCAGCTCGAGGTAGCTGGGAACAAGAGTGATTCATGGCTCTTCGTTTCGAGGTAGCTGTTATATTTATAGGAATTCTCTGTGCAGGATTTGTCGAGAGTCCAGTTAATCTTGGTTTTGGGCTGTCATAATATGGATTAAAGCAATAACATAACATGCAGTGGGGGGAAACTAGGAAGATTATGTTCTACTTTCACACAGGCGTAGTTTGCCCAATTTGCTGATAGGCAATATCAATGCAGAATGGATTATCTTTTTTTGCAAATCAGTCGACTTTAGCAAATCGGTCGACATGGAATGTCTACCATCTGCCATTGTGATTCAGTGAGAGAAATGAAATTTTACCTCAAAAACTTGAAATATTATTCCCATTTTTGTCAGGCCTAACATTTTAATTGCTAGTTAAATATAAAATGTCCGGGGATTTATAGGTCCTCTATGGAATTTTATTCTAAAGACAGGTATGCATCCACAATCCCTAACATGGTTTTGTCCTTGATTGCCAAAATAGATTAGAAAAAAAAAAACTTTATGATGAAATAAACAGAGAAACAAGTATATGTGCCTTGAGTTCATATCTGAAAATTTCCTGTGTTTTTCATTAGAAGCACCTAGTACATTTTTCCCTCAAAATGGGTTCTGTGAAAGAAGAAACGAGCTGTCGATTTTCACCTACATGTGTTTTATTCGTTTGAATTTATTTGTACTTTAGCTACTTTAGTATGGCGAAACCTAGTTGAATTTTTACTAAGATTTGGAGCTTACTGCACTCTGCGTTATTTTACAGAAGCTCCTTTGTTTCATTGTCCTCTGAAAATCAAATTCAACCTGATTTTGAATTCAATGGAAGTTCAAATATTCAATCGATATATGAATGCAAAACATCATGCAATGTTTTATATGCATGAGAAGATATCGTAATAATACTCTTATCAATATTTGTTGTCAATATAAGTTAACTTCGACCCCAGAACATGCATAGACCGACGGTAGGAAAGAATTGGGTTAAATACTTCAATTTCACGTTACAGCTATATTCAAGCTTAAGGAAAAATACAGAGCTTGTGCCATATTTCACATTTCATATATAGCGTCAACAACCAATGTTCTACAAAGCGTAAAAAAATGCGGATTAAGCGCGAAGAGTGAAGAAAAAGTTTCATTGCGAAAAAACTATCAACCCTTTTTGTTAATTGGAGAAAACACAGAAAAGCGTTAGTTTTTTAAATGAAATTTCAAGTTAGCTTTTAGCCTTAGTTTGGAAGTTGGAAGAGAAAAGAAAGGAAGGGGAAAAAAGGAAGGGAGGTGAAAAGTTTCCCAGCGCACAATTTGTGATTTTGAATGCGAAAGCGATGGCCCACATGTATTGTATGCCCGAATTGGTGTGCGCTATGTCGGAAAGAGATGGAGACTCAAGACCACATGCTTCTTTGTTGTCCTATCATGAGTTGTTTGTGGGCTAGAGCATTGGAGGAAATGAGATTAGTCTGGGTAGTTCCAAGATCCACGCAAGAACTATTCACCACAGATCTTGGACATCTTCTTGGCAAGAGGGGTAGAATTTTTTGGACAGTGGTAGTAAACGGCATTTGTTGGCTAGTTTGGTTGGAGCGGGATAGGAGAATTTTGACAATCTTGAAGAGTCGATAGACGAGTGCTGGAATAAGATCAAGATTTGAACATCTACTTGGATTGGAACCATTTAGATTTTTAGAATGTCTCAGTATCAAATTTATTAAGAGATTGGACTTTTGTATGTTGTTGATAATGTTAATCCTTTTATCTTGCTCGGATTGCTTGTCCGTTTCTTGTAATTAACAGTTCTTATGTATTAATAAATTATCGTTTCTTATAAAAAAAATCGTGATTTTGAAACTTTTATGTGTTTGAGAATTTGAAAATTTATGCATCTATTCTTAATTTTTGTATGTTTATGCGTTATTTGATTAGTTGATTGACTTGAGATAATTAAAATTATAATAAAAGCTAAAAATGTTTTTTCACTTTTAATCTCATACTAAACTTGCTTAAGCTCCTAAAACTATGAGCTTGACCGTGACGTTTCGCGTTTTTTAGAACCTTGTCAATATGAAAAAATCACATAAGCTAGTCCGTGGTGGAAAAACAGCTCATTATGACCATTAGTTCTCAATAAATTTTCATTTCTATATGCCACTTCTAATTCAATTCACTTCGATGAATGATTATATGGAATTGTTTCACCTGTATTTCTGAATTCTTGTTTTTTCACTCAGTTAGAGTACTTGTCTTATGTTTATCATACTAGATTCTTGGGAGATTCAATCGTGCTCGTGCTGCTCGGCTGACACTTCCTCATTTTGTTTCTCAAACACCTTTATTTATGCCCGTGGGTACACAAGGTTGGAAATCTAGCATTCATTTATCGCTTAGCTTATTTGTAGAAGCCACCCATAAAATATTAATTATGGATGTATCCATGGGTGATTAAGATGCTACGCCGTCTTGTATTTGCATTATAAATGTGGAAAGCGATAATCTATTTTGTTGCACTAAATCATGTACTTTGTCCTGGATTGTAGAGAAATGTTATACTGAAATTCTGAAATGGTATTTCTAAGTTTCACATTTACCACGTCCAGCATTTTTAACTGAATATAGGGTGCTCTGAGTATTGCCATGTCTGACGTGGAGCCTACATTATTTTAGATTGCTCTTGTATTATCTACCAGTAAATACCCCTAATTTTTTGATGTGGTGACTTGGATCTTCTTGCTTATAGGGACGATTAAAGGGTTAACGACTAGTCAGCTTGAGGAAATTGGATGCCAAATAATTCTGGGAAACACTTACCATTTGGCTCTCCGTCCCACCTCTGAGCTCATTGATGAGTTGGGCGGGCTTCATAAATTTATGAACTGGCCTAGGGCATTGCTTACTGACTCTGGTGGCTTTCAAATGGTAACCCGTTGCTGTTAATATTTTTCATGTCTTTTTATGTTACCTACTTACCTTACCCCTACCTTTTCTGAGGTCAACCACCCAGCCCCAAGTTTGTTATTTTGAAATTTGAATAGTGCTTGCATGTGTCCTCTGGGAATATTACTAAACAAATCCTATGATGCTTAAAATCTTCCACCAATTTCTAAAACTTTTAAGCGCCTTCTAATTCTAACTTACAAGTTTTCACTGTAATATTTGCAGAAACAGTTGCTTTAAAATTTTATATATTATAATGATTTCTAGTGACATTCTAATGAAGCAATTCATGGTTGTCGGATCTACTATCCGATTTCACTCCATGGCATGTATGATCAAGAACATTTTGGTTCTTATAACTTATTTGAAATATTTTATAAAATGTTAGGAACTATCTAGATGTAAGCGTTTGTTAAACATTTTTAGAAATTTTTTTTAGCATGTTTAAAATTAAGCTGTTAACTTTGAGTTAAAATAAGATGATTTCAAACTTATGTTTTAAGATCATGTATGGTTTATTCGAAATTACCAAAATAACCTCAATATTTGTCCACGTGTATCCAATTATTCTCCTATCTTTTTTCCCGCGCCATGTTTTGTTTCTTTCTTTTTCTGATAATTTTTCATTCATTTTTTTAAGAGTTTAATTTTAACATCATATGTAATATTTTATAAACCACTAAAGCATTTATAATCTCTAAAAGTTTATATGATGTTAAAGATAATCTTAGCTAAACATGCTCTAAAAACTTTATAAGTTACCTTTTATTCCTGTAAGCGAGATATTTTGTTCGTAATGTCTTCTTGAGGCATCACCTTATGTCGAATGCAAGTGGTCTTAAGGAAAGTAAGAGTGCGTTTGATTAAAAAAGCCAACTGAAGAAAAATCATTTTTTTTAAAAATGTTTTTCTTAAAAAATGAAATGCTTGGTTAAAAAAGTTGTTTTAAAAATCATTTAAAAAAGTGTTGTTTTAAAAGCTAGAATTTCTGGCGTTTTGGCTCCTGCTTCTACTTGTATTTAAAGTTTTAAGGAAAAACAATTTTCAACATTTATCCAAACGCCAAACTGTTTCTGCTTTTTCAATAAAAACACTTAAAAAAGCTGAGTTTATTTAGAGGGTGTTTGACTGAGCTTATTAAAAACAGTTTATAAGCTCTATAAGCTGTTTTAGGAGCTTATAAGCTGTCAGGTCTTATTTTAAAAATAAGTTGTTAAAGTGTTTGGATGAACTTATTTTAAACAACTTAAAGATGTTGACGTGTTTGGTATTATAAGATATTTTTATTGTCGAAATTACCAAAATGGGTAAAATACTATGAAAGTAATTTAAATAGTAATATACATAAATTTTTTTTAAATTTATCATAAATGTTAAATATATATTAAAAAATAAAACTATTTTTAATTTTAATTTAGAAAAAAATTTGAGAAATTATGTACAAAAAATGGAAGATGGCGTGGTGAGAATTTAATAAAATATATAGGGATAATATGGAGAAGTAAAATATCAAAATAAGATTTTTTTTTAAAAAGTAAGGGTGAACTTACTTTTTAAAAACAGTTTATAAGCTGTTAAATAACTTATTTTGATATCATATAAACTGTTTGACAAAAAATTTGCCAAACAAATTTAAAAAACTTATAAGCTCTGAAACAGCTTATAAGCTGTTTTCAAGAAGCTCTCCCAAACACCCTCTTAAGCTCTTTTGTTACAGCTTCTGTATCTAAACTGGCCCAACATTCTTCTTACTGTTGATAAAGGAAATCACTAAATAAAATTAACTTTACTGGCGGCACCCAGTTCTGAAATTTACTAGCTCAACGAGTTCTAATTTTAATATGATGCGAGATTTTTTTGTCTATACAAAACTTAATGGTAAATTGCAATTTCTCACAAGTTCTTACCATTGCTATTGGTTCTGTAAGAAGTATTTATCTCGTTTCCTTTTCATATTCCCTTTCATCTGATCTATTGTGGACAACAAGCTCTTGCTAGGCAATGTGGTCTCTCTTTCTCTCTCTCTCTCTCTCGCTTGCTGTTCTTCCATGATCTCCTTCAATCAACTTGTTCACTCCTTTAGTTGAAATGATCTCTATTGTCCTCTATATGAAATTAACTGCTGCTTTTATATCCTAGCTGATCCTGTTTATGGATCACCTCATTCATTTCTTAATAGTAGAGATGATTTGCTCCAGAAAAATGATCACTTCTTAATGCCGGCAGGTATCCTTATTACACTTGGCTGACATTACAGAACAGGGTGTCACATTTCAGGTACTCTTTTAGCAATTTGTTGTTGCATAGAAATTCTACTATGTCTTCAGAAATTGTTACAGTTAATAGAATGTTGACCTGCTGATTTACGAAGCTAATTATTCTGTGTTACACAAAATTCTTTGTTTGTATCTTTGCATTGGTCAAATTATCCAATATTGTTTGTGTTGCTGTTTTGATTTTGGAAAACATTTTCTCAGAGGCATATTTTTTACAAGCTTTAATAAAGGAAAAGGAAAACCACAAGCACTGGTTGCATCATAAGTCTCACCCTAACTGATATCTAGCGTCCAAAAATTTGTTGAAACAAGAAGGCGTGGAAATGAGCCTAAAAGTATTGGTTAATGAAGATACTTGCCCGCGAGTGTGTTATGGAAGCTTAATCTGTAACACCTGCTCCTACATACATAATTATACTATAATCGTATTCAACTTAATACGTAATATAAAATTAAACCATAATAAACTAATATAAGGGAAAATGCCATTAAACATTTTCTTCGTTCTATAAAACTTTCGACTGAGTTTCCCCTTATTTTGGAATATCCAGAAGCACAAGGAGCAGTTTAAAAAGGATTACAACCTAATACTCTTTCCAAGAACACATGTAATCACGTTGCACGTAAAACCAACAACCATTTCATCATGACAAGAAAATCCATGCCACCCTAACTTTAAAAAAACATAAGTTTTCATTTGAACTACATGTCAGTCTTTCAACAGATATTACATATAAACATATCAGCTGAAGCTATATCAATTCCATGTCTGTGTTCTCATCGAGGCAAGACACGTGTCAAACATCCATTGATGAACCGGCATCTTAGTTATCCTCATTACCTGACCCTGCCATACATGAGCTACATGAGTTTATAAACTCAGCAAGTTGAACCTTATACTTAACAATATGCATAGAAAGAAGCTAATATTCAATACGTGATCAAACTAATAAATTCTTTGAAACATAGTAGGATTATATCGTGAAAACAATAGCCAAGTTATATGGCGTTCATAAGCAAACTATGAGTGATCACACATGTTCAGATTCAATATTGGCCAATAGCGTAGTTTTGGTGGTGTTTCCATCTTTCAGGTATTTACCACTCATTCATAGTAATTGTGAGTCTGTGACACGTCACCTTAGTCAATGTGGTACAACTACCACCATAGTCATTTTGCTTATTTTTCCATATAACTCGCATAGTTCATATCATATTCTTTCATTTCCATATTATCATAGTATCTTGACAAAGTGCTTTGACATTTATATACAATAACAATAACAATACTTGTACTGTGAAATCCTAAGATAAAAGCATACCATAGCTACACATATCATGATGTAGCAAGAGTTCCTTCAAACCATTGATAAAAATCAGACTAACGCGTGTATGATTTCAAGGAACAAGACCAACTTACAATCAAAGCTTAAGAACAATGGTTGAAACAATTTTTCTTGATTCTTAGCTGAATGTAATAACCTCAATCAATATCATCATTTTCAAGCTATAATTCGAAGTACCCATATTTCATGGTGTACCTATCAAGAGCTCATGAATTGAATGAAAATTCACATGCCTAGGTTGCAAATTCCGTGTAGAATTCGATTAGGCCTTCAATTAGAATTTAAAGGTGAAGATGGATGTTAGTAGGTGATTATAGGAAGATAAATGCAGAACCCTAGCTTTTCTCTCTATGTTTCGAAGTCTGGAAGTGATGAAATGCTTTAAACCCTGCCCCTCGCGTATTTCTAAGTCTGTACTTTGTTTTTCTGCAGACCAGGCGTTGGGGCGCCAGCCTTCTTTCCTCACGGGTGCCGAGGCGCCCGAAATGCCCAAGTTACTGTTTTTGCATCTTTGTAAAATTCTCTTCGGCGCTAGGGCGCGCCATTTCAGGCGCTGGGGTTCCCGACCTTCGAATTTTCATGTCTTTACTTTGTTTTATGTCTTCCAAAATCATTCCTATGTCATTTGTTTTTCTTCTTTCTATCATATTAATCAATCCCACCTATATCACTGAAACATGTCCCTAACATTCATCATCACAACCATCAACATCCACCAACCAAATTCAACATATTCATCACCTCCATTTCCGTCAATATCACAATAGGTTTATACATTTCAATTTCAATACCAATGCATTCCAATATCATAAGAGTGATATCTCTTCATTTCCATAGTCTGAATAATCATATTTCATATCATAAGCAATATTAAATTTACCCTATAAAATATTCTAAACATATTGTAATCTCGTAATGATAAACATAACAAGGTAATTAACAATTACATAATTTGTAGGGACGACTGGGCATCACATAATCAATTAACGCGATGCATGAATAATTAAATTCAGCTTGCTATTTCATTTATCTATTTATGTTTACATTCCATTTTAAATGAAGATTGGGTCAAGAGTCAATTACTGTAATTAAATCCTTCTGCAAAATGAATCGATATAGTCTTTGCCAAGTGTTCCTTGTAAATTACATATCAAATAGTATAGAAGTTTAATCTCTTTCACTTTAGATCATCAGTAAGAGAATTTTCTTGCAAGTTTTGCAACTTTAAAGGCGAGATTCAGTTTATCATCTACAGAGAGATCCCTTGGATAATTTTTGTTTCAATCTTCTAATTCCTTTTTTTTATAATCTTAATATTATTTTTAACCTTTGAATATTTTTTGGATGACCTGAAAAATTCAATTCAAGTACCACCTCAATCACTGGCACACAACACCAAATGCTACACACATAGGAAAGAAGTAACATAAAGAAATGAAGATGCACACACAAATACACTTACTCAAACAAGTGCTGCAGTAAGAAAATTATCAGTCAAAAATTGTTTTTTATATCTTTATGTCATTTATTATTTTCTTTTGATTGGCCTAGTTTTTTGTTACTTCCGACTGCTCAGGTTTTTGTTACCTCAGATTGTTTCAACTACTAGAAGCAGAGAGTGACCTTGCACTTTAAGACTGTCTATGGTTAGTGACTATGTACTTATTTTGCCTTTTACAGTCTCCTGTTGATGGGAAACCTATGCTACTTACTCCGGAAGAATCAATACAGATACAAGTAATTTCCTTCATTTACTTACAAATTCACTTGTGGCAATTAAATTATCGTATGTTTGACAGACGGGTGTGAATGTACTTTAAATATCACCATAGCTGTTTGATTCTTGTTTTATGATGTTTTATTTTCCACAGTCCTTATTAATTATAATTATTTTTATTTAACATTCAGAAAGCACCATCATTAAATTACTTCACCCAAATTTTCTATCTCATTAGATGTATATGATAAGTAATTCCCAGTAAATGTCAAATTTTTGTTAGCTGTAGTTAAATGGTGGTTCTGTTCAGCTACATTGGCATGAAATCAAGGAAACCGAACAAATATGTTGTGTTGGTTCTACATTTATGTACAAGGATGAAAATGGGTACACATTCTATTACTCATACTGAGTCTTGCTTGCGAATCCTGCCTTTTTGGGGTGCAGTGTGAGGAACAAATTAATTTCCTGTTCCAGGATAGCGCATCTATTCCATTATGTTCTATGAAATAAATGTTAGTTGATCTGTTGCATGCTGTAGAAATAAGCAAAAATAGAGGGAGAAGTAGGAATGACCAGAAATGATGCAATCCAGTTGATCTGTTTCTCAATGATCTTGGACAGTAGAGGTTAGATATCAAAGATCTAAAACTGACTGTACATGATACCTGGAATTTTTTTCAATCTGTTCGAATATGAATCAAGAACCTAAACTGGGGAAGATCACATGAAGCCCTTCTTGTATCCCTTGTGAAGTATTTACTTCTTCAACGACGTGACGAACAAGGCCTTTGTGTACCCTTGATTGCTTTCAAGACTAATCATGCTAAAGATTAATATAAGAACAGTGTTATCAATACTTGTTCAAAATTTAATGTGATATTGTTGGGTGGATCCATGATTTCTTTACGACTCTCTGTTTCTCTATTGTTGCAGAACAGAATTGGAGCTGATATTATCATGGCTCTTGATGATGTTGTGAGAACCACAATCACTGGTCCACGGATTGAAGAGGCTATGTATCGCACTCTTCGTTGGATTGATAGGTGCATAGCAGGTCATTGGTCCAGTAGTACTTTGATAGCTTAAGAATTACCTACTTGAATGTGTCATATGGCGTTTTGCTATGTTATACAATGCCTTCCAGCAGTATAGCGACTGAATGCAAATGTAAATATGACCTTGATGTTGTAAACTTTTATTCCATTCTCGGTGTTTCTGCTTTGCCATTTTTCCTCGGCGAAGGACTGAGTGGAAAATGAAAGAAAGGGAGAACTTCGAGTTAATATATGTTCAATTCTCCTTTTCCCATCTAGAAAGTAATATACACCTCGTGATTGACATTATTAATGCCATATACAGCTCACAAGAGACCGCATGAGCAGAATTTATTTGGCATTGTGCAAGGTGGCTTAGATCCAGTTTTAAGGTTAGACAGAAATTCAGTCTTACTTTTTTACTATTAATTTATGTGGTACTTCTTGTTTTGCGCTTAAAATGATTTGTTAACCGGAGCAATTTATTGCTGACAGGGATATATGTGTCAAAGGTTTAGTGGAGCGTAATTTGCCTGGGTATGTCACAATAATTATGTTTAACAATTATCTTGCATAAAATTAGGTAATTTAGACTCCATTTGTGTTGGGTTGGCGAGTGTTAAAATCAAATTTTAAAGCCTTTGGTTTAATTCGGCTCCTTTTAATCCAAAATCTTGTTGACTCAAAAGAATCTCAACCTATCATTTTTATGCATCTCCTTGAGCAAATGAATGATCCAATTGAGAAAGATCTAGTAATGGAGTACAAGCCTTTTGTTTTCATTGCAGATTCTGTGGAGATGTTAGTGTGTGGATGGGATCAAATCCACGTATTTTGAAAATTGTTGAAATTATAATGGGTGAAAATTTTGTCTATTGCAAGGTCTGTCCCAAGATTTCTGGCTACACGTTTTTGCTCGGAAGGCTAGAAGGCCGTAACTACTCTAACTTACCTGATACCTCACTTATCATTCGGAATACAACCAAAAATAAAGAAAGATTGATCACCACTAGCCAGAGATGTATCTTGTATTCACAAGTCTATAATCCTCTACCTCACGCTCGATGATGCATTTCCAGCCACCTCCCCTGCTTCTTTGACCCCGCTGCCACTAATACTCTATACTCATTATCCCGGCATTGGAATTTTTGTTAATTGCTATCAAGATTTAGCTGAGAGATCACTGCTCAATATGAAAGAACGATGCTAGCAGTGCCCCTCCTCAACAATAAATGTCTTAAAATAACTACTTATTCTTTTGACAGCTATGCTATTGGTGGCCTTGCAGGAGGTGAAGATAAAGATTCATTTTGGCGTGTTGTTGCTCAGTGCACGGCTGCTTTACCTGAGGATAAACCACGATATGTGATGGTATAAATTACTTAAACAATGAAGTAGCTGCATCCGCAGTTTTCACCTCTTGGATCTGTTCCATTATGATTCATCGTATTTTCTTGGTCACTTTCAGGGTGTTGGCTATCCTCTTGATATTGTAGTTTGCAGTGCTTTAGGTGCTGACATGTATGATTGTGTCTATCCAACGCGTACTGCTCGCTTTGGAACTGCTCTTGTACCTGAGGTATCCATTCCTGCCTTTTGAAAATCTTGATAGATTTATTTATTTAGCCTATAGATTTGCACATCATCTAAACATTAGTGACTTTTGCTCGTCAATTCTGATGTTAAAATAATCTCCATATGGACATGCACAATCTTTTTTGAGTTTGGATCTCAAAATGTGAGCATTGTATGCCAAATGCGGGGCATTATTAGAATCCCCAGGGAAAACTTTTCTGCATCTCTTGGTTCCAAATGTAAACACATGACCTTCATTTGTCAATTATAATGTGAAAATAATTGCTAAATGGACATGTGCAAAAAAATTAGATGAGTTTGGATCTCAAGTTGTGAGCATTGTATGTCAATTGTGGAAATATTATGAGAATGTCCGGGAACAACATTCCTGCATCTCTTGATTCCAAAATTACCAATTTGATCAAGATGACTAAAAATCTAACAGGTGCAACAAAAATTATGGTAGTACCTCGTATTAATTTTCTTACCTTTCCTGATTGCTTAGGATGTTTTTATTGTACATGATCCCCCATAAACGAGGTCGATTGTGTTTGAAATCTAAGTATTGTTGATATTTAACTTGAAAACTTGATAACCAACACTCAGACTTATCAGTCACACGCACAACACGACATACACTGGCTCTCATGACAGTGGCATCATTGCAGTTTTCAACAACTTTAACCCTTTGTACCACCTCTATCTATCTACAACCTCACCAGCATTAGCACATAGCAGAGCAGGCGCCACTCTATCACACAAACTTTTACACCCTCACACAGTAGAATTATACTTGCAGCTGCTCATGGCTATGCCATTGCCTTTTCCTACTGTCACGCTCGGTATGATCTCCTTCAGTCACACCCATACGCAGCATCTCTTCCGCCATTTCCTGCACGAATACACTTCTGAATTAAAACTGGCCCTGTTCCCCAAAATTTTAGTCGATGCCCAACAACCAAAAAATGTATGAGAATATATTTATTTATAAACCATCTATTGACAACAAAAGGATTCGTGGTTCAACGCACACACAAACCCAAATTGATTTTCCTCTTGATTGATGTATCCACTTTTTCTTCAATATTTGTACGTTCTTTGAATTGTTGCTGTATAATTGCACGGATATAAACTTTCTATCCCCTAGGTGGATAACTAGGAACGAATACAAATGGATGAGGATGCAATGAGATACCTCCTCTTTGACCTTTCTTGGCTACGGATTAGAATTTATAATTATCTGAATTCGACTTTGCTGCTTCGCATTTCTTCTTTAATAGTTTATATTGCTACAAAATAAACACTCAAGACATTCTCGTTCAATGTTTTCTCAAAAGGATGGATAAAATTACTATGTCACTGTTAGGATCTAAATCTCCTAACACACTTAACAAGAATAATAACTCCTTGCCCCTAGCATAAGCTAGTAACAACCCTAGCACAAGCTAGTAAGAACCAAATACAATAAGCGTGAATAATCTAACTAACTATCTCTTCTCTATTTATTCTTTTCTCCCCATCTAGATCCTTCTGATGAGTCTTAAGATAAGGGCTTGGGCCTTTGGTATATTGGGCCTAACAGTCACCTACCTATTACCTACTAATTTTAGCGGGTTGAATCACATTGTTTCCGAGATTATTGCAATCAAGTCCAAATTAAAAATGAGAAGCATTTAGTTTCAATTTCGTTACCTATCAAAATAAGAATGGAATTAACTTGGGGGTCTCTCAATTGCACCGTCATGTCTTCCCAGAGTGGCATTTCCAGAGTCCAGGCATGCTGTGAATTTGGCATCTTCATTAGCCTGTAGGTTTGTTCGCTTTATTAGCAAGAAAATATCTGTGTGCTTATTGCACTGCCGTGGTTTTTTCTTGATTTGGAAACAAATGTTTGCTTGCAATTCTTGGTGGAAGGCCATTTACTACACTGTTTAATTGTTTTAAAAGCTGTAACGTTAGAAGCTGTACTCTGGGCCTATAAACATTGAAGTCAATTGATTCATATGTTTACTTGTCGGCGTGAGTGATGTACGCTCCTGTATTTTCATGCAGGGAGTTTTAAAACTAAAGAACAAAGCGATGGCTGATGATACTCGTCCTATTGATAGTACGTGTGAGTGCATGGTATGGTGTTCGTTTAGTTTTGAAGTTAAAGTAGAGTTGTCGTCATCAGATTTTATTATTATTCTTATTTTTCCAAATGTTTCGGCAGGTGTGCAAAAGTTACTCGAGGGCATACATTCATTGTCTTGTCACTAAAGATGCCATGGGCTCTCAACTTCTGTCTTACCACAATTTATTTTACATGATGAAGGTATTAATCCATCTGTTGTTGTTTTGCTACACTCTTTAGATTTACAATCTGTTACATCATTGTTGCAGCTTAGCAGAAATTTACATGCATCAATCATTGAAGGCCGGTTTCCAGAGTATGTATGCATTGTTTTTTTTTAAAAATAGTTTAATCCTATTAAATGCTACGATCAACACATAAGTTGAAATGCTTGGTTTTGCTTCTTTTTGTTATTTACGAACTCTATCCTCAAATTTTCCTCGTTTTTTTGTCATAGGTTTGTTCGCGAGTTTCTGCTACAAATGGTAACTTGTCTAAGAATGCTCTTCATACATCATTGCACGTTTTAAGTAGTTCTCTATCCTTTTCTACGTGTTGTGTTATTGAGTTTTCACAGCATGTGATTTTCGCAGAACCCATTTTCCTTCAGATTTGTGGGATCAATTTCAGACCCTATGAAAAATGACTTATTACCTCTAATCTCTCGATAATATAAAGCTTTGAGATTCCAGGAGGACTTGGGGGTTACATAACCTTTTTGGTCGAATAGTTTTCCTCCTTTCCCTCTTAATATCAATGTTATTGATTTTGTTATGTTCTGTTTTTCCTTAACTTGTCATGGCTTCAACAACACTGGTGGCATGAACTGCTTGCACTCTCTTCATTTTCATTGTATGTTGGAATACGTTATCCGAACACATTCAAAGTCCTCTTGTGTTTCGTGTGTTGATCTTGTAGTTCCCAAAAGGAGACGTTCCTCAATGGGTTTGCAATGCCATGGAAGTTGCCGGGATTGACATATCATCATGCTGTGCTCCATTCCTGTCGTCGGAGGATTTGTGAGAAAGTATGCAAACCTGCTCCGCTAGGATTTAGAAAATGACCCTTGAGAGATTTAGGAATCTAAATGGACTCTTGGAGATTAGGAAACTGTGATACTAGTTTTGGCGGTAGATTTTTTCATATACTCGTCCACAACTGAGAAAAGGACTGGGATAGGTTTTCGAAGGAAATGGAAAAAAGCCTAAAATGTTTCCGGATGTGTTCCAATATGGTGGATATTTTTCTGGTGGTGTTTATTTTTCTTTTGCTCGATACGAATTAGATGTGGTTAAATTAATTCATGTAAGCTACATTACTTTATTTATATAAATTTTGTTCAAACCTTTTTATATTTCCAGTTTTTCTTCTTTAGAAAATATTGTAACCATCATCATGCTATAAAATATAATGCACATTTTGCTAGACAAAAAACCCCAACATGCGTCAGTTGACACAATGTATGTCACGTTTGGGAGATTAAATGCAGTTGAAAATGATTCGAGTTTAGTAAGATACGAAATTTGACCCGTTACAATTTGAAGGACATTCAACCCTTTAAATTTTAAACCTAATCTCATATCTATCTCGATCCATACTCGAAAGTTAACGGGTTTTATATGTCAAAGACGTTGGACCATGCAATATATTTGTGCTATTTTTTTTATATTTTAAAATTAGAACATCTACATTTATAACATAAATAAATTGGAAAAAAGAAAAACATCTATACTAAGTCTGTCACACATTTTTAACCAAATATCAAAGACTAACAATTTTATACAAAATCCAACAAAATATTAATTGGATAAAGTATATTTAAACCATAAACTCCATATAAAAGAGTTTTTGGAAAAAAAAGAGGAGAGAAGTGTATGTTTATAATTAAGAAGATGCATTTACCCCAATAAAAACCTAAATGGGTCGAGTATTATAAAATCCATAAAGAGAACGCACATAGACCATGCATATGTATCTACTTGCCGGATAATTTCATCCTACTTTTATAGGCATTATCTCAATAATGTATTTAAGGGTAAAAATGATCCACTGAAATCCCCCCTGATAAATCTCAACATGAGATCCCCCTGATAAATCTCAACATAAGGTTGAGTCAAGTTGAGAAATACCTGTATAAGTAAGATATCATTTATCCAAAATACAAAAGTTGAATACTCGTACCCAACCCATACTCATTCCACATTACCCAGACCCGATCCAAAAGGTCTGGGTTCGATCGAATATCCATTCTATCTATATTCATGGTCATCCTTACTTCGAACTTGACATAGGTTAAAGGCAACACTGAAGCACCCAAAATTCGGGAAGGAATCGAGCATGCACGATGCATGTGCGCTTCAGATGTCAACGTGCATAATTCTGAATAATTGATTCATTTGTGGTATCCATTGGTAAACACGTTGGCACTAGTACTTTTGAGGATTATGCTTGTGGACTCAGATTTGATATCACTGAATGCGACGAGATGTGTTGCGAGATACATCACAAAAGATGTTATAACGTCATGAATTGTATATCGCAAAGGATGTTATATAAAGATTATACTTAAAAATAATATAACGAAAAAGGCAATGCATAAAAGGACGAAATATTATCTCTAAATTTGTAAGAAAACAATCTGGTTTATGGGGATGCCGCGATACAGTTTGTGCTTGAATTGCTCCGAAAAGACAAGCCTCAATACTTATTTTTAGCTGCTTCAAAGAAAAAACTCTATGTGGAAGAAAGCAACCGTTGGAACTTAATGAGCGGACACTATTTACAGAGGACCTGGAAAAGTGCCATTTTCCCTTTGCTCATTCCATCTATCAATCTGCAACCAAAATGACCCAACAAAACTTACAGGTTAACATTATGAAATATCTCCTCACATGGTGCCACAAGGCTGTTTAAAGCTAAAGAAAGGGGGAAAAAAATTGGCAGAATTTACCCAAGGGCCTAAGAAACACGAGTATTGCGACCCTTTAACATGAACTAATTTTCACAAGGTCGTCTCTCATAATAATAATAAAGGGATATATTTGTTTGAAATCATGTTCCTATTTTGGCAAACACTCCACCAGTAGTCCCTTTGCTCCCAAGTCTCATCCTTTAATTCTCTCAGATTTAATGTCGTCAACATATAGGTGGAAGAAAAAAGAGTCCATTCTGTTTGCACGCACTTTGAAGTAGATGATAAACATACCCATTCACCGGGACAAAGGGAGCGATAGTATTTGGCAAACTTGTCACACTCTGGAGCACCTTCACCTTTAGCAGCAACACACCTGGCTTGTAAAACAATTGAGATTATGCACCACTGAGCACAAAAGGCTTGTCAATTGTCACAATTAAAATTGAAGACGAGTAGCAACAAACTTTCATTACCCACCTATGATACTCAATATATCTAGTGAAGCAGTGCCTGGTTTGATTAGTTGTTGGGAAACGAAAATCTGCTGGTGCAGTCTCAATCTGCGAATCCAAGTGTAAAATGAGAAGAGAGATATGAGTGAACCAATACAGAGGATTGAGATCACTCAAGCTGTACCTTGATCTCTGGAGTCTCTTCGGCTTCTTGATCGACTGAGTTCTCAGATTCAGGACTTTCATTGCTTTCTTCACTGGCCGGATTGGCATCATCAGTCTTTTCACTCGCAGGACTGGATTCCGTACTTTCTCCTGCGGAGGCTTCACTACCCTCTTCAGCATTTGCAGGAGGGTCTTCACTATCAACAGCAGCTGGGGCTTCCTCATTTTTCTGAACACTTTCCTCAGCAGGAGCTCCTATCATGGGATTAACCTCAGATCCTCCTCCAGCATTTGCAGCCATTTCTGGCTTCTGTTCTTTCTCCTTCAATAAATATTGCTATGGTCCAAAGAATCAGATATATAGTATGTCATTACAGATTAAAGTATAACCCATGCAATGAAAGAGAATAAAGCATCTCCAGGGTTTACCTTTTTTGCTTTGGATAGTTTACTATTTTCTCAACATTAAATTTGCATTTAACACCAACATCCACAAGCAACAAGATTATTCAATATTCACAAATGAGTTAGGAGAAAATCCCCAAATATTATCAATGACAGGTCTATGAGTCACAAAACAAGGGCCTAAAGAAATAAGGGAACGGGAACAGGAGTGATGAACAAAACATCAGCAAATTCTGCTAGGTTCCACATTGCCGAAGCCTTTCATAATCAATATCAACTCCAAGGGAAAGTCAGACGCCAGCTCTCAGGCAGCGATGCGAAATTCTTAACTGACTGCATCACTTTGCTTACTTCTGAATACTCACACATTTGTTGCCACCCAATTATTTATTTATAACTCTGTTCTTCATGTTCTGTTTTCTCTTCACCCTTTCAGTAAATTAATATAATTAAACCCTTTCCCGGATGGGCCATTGAATAATTTGCAAAACTCAGTGGCAAATCGCAATAGGATTCCCGTCAGAACTTATTTTTACCGAAAACCCAAAAGAACTAAAGCTAACAAAAAACAAAGGGCTTTTGCCCGAATTGCATTTCTAAAACCATTAGATTGTAAGGGGGAAAAAAAAAGGTTTTTTGTACACACAAGTAATTGACATTACTATTTTTTTTTTATTTTTATGAGAATTCACATTACTAAAATTTGATACGGGATGTCAGTGCCAAATACATAAATTATAGCCCAGGTGAATGCAAAAAACCCTAAGAAAAAAGATCGAGTTGTTTAATCATATTGTGATTGAAATTCGAATTAGACCAGCAATTATCTCCATTAATCATGAACAAATTTCGTTCCCAATTTTGCATCGAGTGTATGTCCAGATCCAGGTTTTTCACCTAGTGGACTTAATTAATGTACTTAGACACGTGAAATTTGAATCATTTCCCGTATCGGAAACAGCCACAGCTCAACTAATGCCCCAATCCGATCACGTCCCCCCTCCAACCAACCATCCCATCACTGAAAAAAAAACCTAAAAAAGACATCGGAAACAACAGGATCTAGCTTAAATCGAAAACTCGGAGCTAGTATATAAATTTCATCGCACTTAGCCGAATTCCGAAACACAAAATAAAAACCACGATAAAATATACCAAAAAAATACATAGAATAAGAAAAATGGAAATCAGAACAAAGAATAACCTCAGCTAAAGATGGGGGACTGGAGGCGTCAGCTTCGGCCATGGATATTACGGCGGCGGAGAATCGGTGGTCTGGCTTCGTTACCAGAGGCCCAAAACACAGAGGAAATTGTAGAGGTTTCGGGTGAGAGATGAGTTTTGGGCTTAAATGTATGGGCCGGGTCAGTCGGGTACAAGGAATGTCACTAAATAAAATTTTAAATTTACATAAAATTGTTCATGTTCTTATCACATCCTTACCATTGTCGGAATTAGTTAGATTCATCGAATTGATCCGTCTCGTTATATAAAATAGATAGGTTGAATTAGTAATTTTTTAACCCACCAAATGATTGGACAGTCCGACCCGTTTGCTGATGAGTTGCGGGTCGCTTGTCCAATCCATCAAATTACACGTAAATCCGTCGGATTGACCCGTCCCACCAACTAAAATATATAGGTTGGTATTTTTCAACCTGCCTAAAAGATGGATCATCCTATCTCAGCCCACCAAATGGTGGACTCTGACGGGTAACTCGTTTTAACATATCTAGTTCTTATACATAAAATTAAAATATTATATGTATAAATAAATAAAATCTCTTGCACTGTTGACATGTTTGAAAAGCAGTGAGAAGTTTATGGACTCAAGAATATAGTGTTTTGCCACTTGCATATGAATTCCATGAACAACATGAAAGATAATTGTATATTGACGTGATCCGATCTGTACATGTAAATCATTTACTTTTTTCATGCTTTGTGAAATTAAATCTATTGCTTGATGTGTGAATTGTCTATCAATGTAAAGTGTAAACCACATATACATCGTTGAATCGGCATAAGAATAATAATTACGTGTATATTAGATTCCAAAGTGTATTTAACTGAAATATTCCTTATCTACGTTGTTGTTAAAAAAATTAACAAATAATTTCATTCACAATTAAACTTTTTCCATTGTTATTATAGAAAAATTCTATTAATATAGAGCTCCAAAGAATATAGCGTTTTGCCATAAGTTGATGAATTCTTTAAATAATATGACCGTTAATTTTACGATGATATTATCTGATTCAATATCTGAACGTAAATTATATACTTATTACGTCTTGTAAAATTGAATCGACTGTCTAATGTAAAAATTGTCTATCAATGTGAAGTATATATCTTATAATTGAATCAGTGTAACATAACGACAACAATTTTGTGTATATTACGGAATTTATTTTACCCGATATTTTCCTTATCTACAATGTTGTTAAACAACTGACAAATAATTTCATTCACAAGTAAAGTGTTTCCCTTGTTATTATGGTAAAATGATGTCAAAATAGAGCTATAGAGAGTATTATAATTATTATGTAATAGTAATTGTTTTTATTATTAAAGTTTGTTAGCTAATATAATATCAAGTATAATATCTACATATAAAGACCTATTTTCATGAGTCGTGTTAAATCGAATATCTGTATCATAAAATTAACATGTGAAAGCAGTTTGATATAAATTTTTGTGTTAATATTTTTAAGTATGGATATGATATTCTAAATCTTAAATTGTAATATAATTTACACAATTATGCAAATCTTAAAATACAACATAACAACGAACCTTGTACAGTTGTACTTAGTACATGCTAAAAATATCACATATATTTTTATCACCGCATAAATTTAAATAGTAAAAATAGTATTATGTTATTAACACTAGATATTTTATTGCACATAATATAATTCACATATAAAGTAGAATACATGTAATAAAAATGAATTACAAAATAACGTTTGCCTTGTGAAAAATAATTCATCGACGTATGTGGACTCCTTCTAGACCATATCCAAACATCCTAAGTTTTATTATAATTATTATATATATGTGCACATAAATAATATTATATGTATCAGTAGATAAAATAAGAGAAATAAGAGAAATAAGATTAAATAAATATTGTTATTATTATATCATATAATATATGTGTGTGTGTGTGTTATATATAAAATTTAAGAGTCATAATTGAATGAAAAATGTGGTACCCCACTTGAGGCGCACCGTACAATCATTCGAAAAGGGAAAAGCCCTAATTCCCAAATCTAGAATGACGTTTCACCACTCCTTTTAAGAGGGGAGAGGGGAGAGGGGAGAGGTGGACTGGTCAGAGATTTGCTTACAGTAGATCTTGATTGTGTTGTTGGAGAAGCGATTGAGCTCTGTATGTCTGAGAATGGATAAAGGATTTAGTAGTGTGTCATCTTCAACTAGTAGTAGTAATGGCGGCGGCGGTGGAGGCGGCGGGAGCAGCAGCGAAATGTACTTGAAACAAGTGAACAAGAATTCTCAGAAGATATCGAAGCCTGTTCGGAAGCCTCTACCTACAGTAGCTGCGGCGGCGCCGATTCTTGAACCCAGTACGCAGCCGCAGTCGCAGTCGCAGCAGCCACCGGTGTATAACATCAACAAGAACGACTTCCGCGACGTCGTTCAGAAGCTCACGGGTTCGCCGTCTCATGAGCGTTTTCCTACGCCGCCGCCAGTCTCCCAACCGAGGCCATCCAGCTCCCGACTACAGAGGATCCGTCCCCCACCTTTGGTCCAAATTGGCAACCGCCCTCCGCAGATGACTCAGGTGGTTCCTCGTCCTCCTAACGATTTCGATCAACGGGCGGTGGGACTGCCCTTACCGCCGCTGCCGCCTTTGCCATCTGTGCATCCGGCGGCGGAGTCACCTATTTCTGCCTACATGCGTTTTATCCAGAACTCTTCTATCCCCTCTGCTCCGTCGCCTTTGTGGAATGGTGTGGCCGCAGCTGGACCTCGCGCCGATTCTCTCCTGCCTCAAAACGAAGTCGGTCAGCGGGGAGCTCATCCTCAATCCTTATCGCAGCTACAGCCGATAGAATCCCCGATCTCTACTTACATGCGTGTTCTTCAGGGCTCGGTAAACTCCACGTCTGCTGCTTTGCCACGGTGGAACAGTGTCGGCCCACCATTGCCTCACCCTCCACCTACCCACACACAGCAACACCCGCCGCCTGTGCCATCATCGTCTGCTTGGCCATCACCTTTTCCAGTGCTTCCTCTCTCTCCGCTGCCATTTGGATGCGTTCCAGCGCCTATGTCTCCTTACGCTATGCTCTCTCCGAGTTTGCTGTTTTCACCGACCGGTCAACTGGGGTTGCCACAGTTACCCTTATCACCGACGGTGCCTCTTCCTAGCCCAAGGTGGAAGGGCATGTAAGCTTTCAGCTAAGGTATCAGAAAGGTAAGTCATTTTAGCGTTTCTACAGATTTGTATTTCTTTCCCTTTTATTTTATAGTGGTGATACTGTAATTTAAATATGTATATGGTTTTGGGAGATTATAGTGAATTATAGTGGAAAAGGAGATGAAGGCCAGCTGTTCAATTAGTGTTTGTTTTGTACATGAATGGTGGAGACAATGATCTAAAACCTTAAGTTACTTCTTCACTAGTTCTCATATTTGTTGAATCTATTGTATGTTTTGACAGTGAACTCTAAATCTCTCTTGATGATATTGATTTACTTCTGTTGATCTCTTATTTGTTCCATCTTTATTCATTTTCAATTTTTGTGCCATTTGGAATGATGTTTTTCTCGATTATTTATTCTTGGATATCAGATAGTCTGGTGAGTGATTGGAGAACGAATGTTTATGTTGGTGAAAAATGAATATCCTGTCACATTTCTTTTTGATTGATCATACACTCCATGTTAGAAAAACAAATCCCTTCAACAATATCCATTCTATTTTAAATTTCTATAGATTTTATGACCCTGCAGTGGATTGTCTTGAGCTAATTGGGAGCAGATCTTTTTTTTGCTAAGGCACAAAACGAATGATAGTTAATCCATTAACCAATATTCTGCCAAATGTTCTTCAACATCCTCATGTGGCCTTATACATTATCCCTGATAAGATGTTCGAACACATCTATTATAGGTGTAGCATTCAGTTGAAAGACAAGGCTCTGCACAGAAAATGTTTTGAAATAGAAAGCTGTGTGTTGCTTAAGCATGAAGGAAGCTATGGAAAATTCCATTTTCAGTGACACAATGTATGTAGATACAATACAGATTACATTCCACCATAAAAGTACTAAAAGTATGAATGAATTGGTGATTTGTGAGGATTATGATCTTCTGTTGGGTCGTTAGCCCGTTCTCGAATTTAAATTGGGTTTGGTATGCGATAATTAACGCAACATGGATTAACCTAACTATGTCTACTAAGAGGAGTGAAAGATCAAGATGGAGCATCCTTGACTTTGTTCAGCTCTTGATCTCACATTGGTTGGTGACTTATAGAGCATTGTAACTAAATGAATTTATCTAATGACCAAATAATTCATTTGTGGAAAATAAATAAATCAATAAAATTCATTTGTAGATTGATATTCTGCGTAATCTGCTCATCACATAGTGTGAGTAATGTTTCAACAACAAATTATAAGAATTAAGTTAAGTTGGTATAATTTTAAAAACAGACATTTCAAGTTTTATACTTTCCAGAAGAGATGCTCTAGGCAGGTGCACACATGATGGAATCAGTTCTCGTTTTCCTTCATATCTCTTACATATATATGGCCAATTTTCTCCGGGAAATGATTTGCTTATGTGGTTGTGAAAGTGTCAAGTGTTCGATCACAGGGAATAGACCTTCGTAGAAGGTCATTCGTGTTAGTTTGAGAAACTAGCTGTGGGGGGTAATACATATGGGCCTTAAGAGCTGTGTTCATTTGGAGAGGAGAGCAGGGGTTAGTGGTTAGCTGGTGATAGATAGGATGGCAGTGTGGGTGGGAAAAGGGTACAGATCGACCGGCTCCTAGAGTCTTGTATTGTTGCTGCATGGCTTAGAGTTAAGGGCAGCGACTCATAATGCATGCAAGGGGAGCTCCATAAATATTAATGTAGGATCGAGCGCTTGACGCTTTATCAAAAGTTATAGGTGATGGTAATTGTGCAACTCATCAATGGGAATCGAACCCATTAACTTGGATCTGATACCAATTGTAGGACCGAGCGCTTGCCATTTTACCAAAAGCTATATCTGGTGGTAATGATGCAATTCAAATCTTTAAAACCGCATAGCAGCCCAAATGTCATGATTCGATCGTTCTACCAGCATGAACAATTGACAGTCTACTAGCCTTTTTTTATATATAAACAACACACACATGGTACAGAGAAATCACACATCCACTTTAAAAGTCATGATAACCTTTGGGTTTTTTTTCAAGATAAGATAAGGTACGACGTTTGCGCTATCTGTTTAAAATATATATATATATATATATATATATATATATATATGTATATATATGGAGTTTTTTTATGGTTCCCAACACACCATAAAAAAACACACCATACAAAAACTATATATATATATATATATTTGTTAAGGCAAGATTTTACATTTCGTTTGGACAAGATTTTACATTTCGTTTGGACAAGATTTATTAAACTTTTTTATAAAAGTCTTCTTTACAAAATTATATAAAATATTTTAAAATTTATTTTAAGAATAAATGTGTAATTGAATATTCAAGGACCACTTGGTCTAATGGGTCTTCCTTTCCCAAATTTGGGATATGTAAAGGGTTTCTAAACCCACAACCACGCTCTTTAGTAAAAAAGTTAAAATTAAAAATAAAAAAATAAATATAGTGGAAATTTTTTTATAAAAATGTTTTTAAAATTAAAAAAATAATATGTTTTTATAAAATTAAAAATTAGTATGTACTGATTTTCATCGTTGCTTCAATTCTAAAGTCGTAAAAAAATATTTGCACAAAATTTTTAATCAAATATATATATTTAAGTTTTTAAATTATAAAATATTAAAGACATTTTTAAAGTATTTACCCAAATAAAGCTATATTTATTGAAATTGTTCAATGCTCACTTTTTTCTTTTCCAATTTGTAGTGTTTGCGAACATCTCGCGAATGTCTCAAAACATCGCAGTCCCACATGTAGACATTGTTTATTTAGAAAATACATATTTTTCCTGCACTCATTTAAGTTACTTTTTTTTTCCATCAAACTCAAATATATAGTCTAATTTTCTCTCCTATTTTTTTTATTGGTATCAATTTACGACTATTAAATTAATATTATTAACTACTTATACAATTATTTTATTTTATTAAAATTCTCATTAAATTAAGATAAAATAAAAAATTCATTTCCAAAATTTACTTTCCCAAATTGATATGAGGAGGAAATATCAACTTATTTTCTCTTCGCATGATAAAAACACTAAACCTTCTCATAATCTAAAGAGAAAAACATTATTATAAATAATTTGTTATTGTTCATAAAATAATTATAAATAGCACCATCCTATTTCTGCTATTCACAAATGAAATTTATTGCAAGAGAAAGCAAAAAACCCTAACATAAATTTCCCCAAAAAAAATAAATAAATAAAAAACACGTAACCAAGGAAGGCCAATTGCCACCACCAACGCGCACAACTCATATTTCCATCTAAATTGTGGCCATTCGAATTCACAATCGTCCCAGTTTCTTGACAAGATTATTCTCAATCTCCATTCTCTTCTTCATCAACAAAGCATACTTAGTAACAAGCTCTTCATCTCCAGAAGTAGCCGCGAGCTTGCAGTTTAGAGACGTCTGTTCCAACTTGTCCATGTACATGCTAGATATAGGAACGAAACCGCCCTTCTTGTTGCACAGCCATCCATGAGCAGCTCTTAGTGCAGCACCCATTGAAGCCGAGTCTGTAAAAACGAATATACGAAATTTTCACCAAAAAGAGGTCTAAGATGAACAACACATTGCGCGAAAGAAAATATGGCTTGCCTGAGCTTTGAATTGTATAGATATTGCACCCAAATATGGAAGATATTAAAGCGAGAATGCATTTGTTTGCTGATGCTCCGCCGGTAGCAATTATACGGTTGGGAGGTGAAGGGAGCCCGAACCGTTCTGCGTGTGCTCGCATCGAGAGCAACTGGCCCTCCACTAATGCTCGGACCTGCAAGAACTTTGTTTAAGCGAGAGTATGTAACCATTGATGCATATAGAAGGCGGGTTGAGGCATACAAACCTCAGAAGTAGGGTCAAATGCATCAACTTCACGTTCTTTTACTCCATCTAACGAGTCTCCATTAAAATTTTCGAGAACGTAACGATGGAATCCAACTGCAATCATAGCAAGCCCAGAACAAGTGATTATGTTTTGATCGATAACATCCATGAGTGCATACAAGTGATCAAAATTTATGTAGCATTTTTACCTGGGAGGGGAGGAAGAATTTCATGTTCCTTGTAATAAAAGCCTATCTTTCCACCTGTACCTTAAAACATTTAAACCAGGGAGAGGCGAAGAAACATGGAACAATATGTCCAAAAAAAAAGTTTAGAACAGATGCACTAACCATTTAGAGGTTGTGTTTCCTGTAAACATGAATTAAAAACATCCCAAGATTTATCTGCACATTGGTTGCGTATATCTGCCGAGTTTGGAATAAGAAATTAACAAACTTTAGACGCTAAGTTATAAGATCCAAATCACTGTTTTTAACAGTTTGTTATGTACCTTCACGTGTCAGAGACCCGTTCTTGTAGCACAGCATTACCATGTAACCTTTTTCATCCACGGGATTCGGAAAGACGTGCCCTTCTAAGCATGGCTTGTGCTCGTTGGTGATCCCAAAGACCTATTTTCAAAGTCGGGTTCATCATATTGAACTAACACCACGCAGCAGAAAACAGAAGATGTTGCAAAAGAAGACAACTTACAGTGTCACTGGTTCCAAGACTTATGGCTAGATCCCCAGGACTGCTGAGGGTTAAACCTAAAACATTTAAGCACCTCAGTTAGCATCAGCATGAGTTACTGCAAAGTTTACTAAAACTGTAAGCTAGCATTAGCATCGTGGCGAAGGAAATAGATTAACTTTCATGGCTTGTTCATCACTCAGATAACACTGGCATTGGAGGCCGAGCTCCCTCACCATAGAAGAACCAACTCTCGTTGTCTTCTGGATGGAACCGGACAAGTCGTTGATAGCAATAACTATACCATAATGCCCTAGATATATTGGCTTTAAATTGATTTATGAATGGCTGTGCCTTAATGAACTGTATTTTGAGGAAGACCTAAAGTTCAGTATATAAATACAAGTTTTCTTGTACTAATGGAATGAGCAGGCCATACAATAAAGCCATGCATTCATATAATGCAGGTGGAACCAAAGAATGCAGGTATTCTCTTCTTCATATAATTGGTGGCCAAAATGCTCCGGAATAAATGCATAAAAGTTCAAACTTAATCATTTACAAATAACACAAGGCTCGATAAGAAAAAAAAACACAATGTAACATAGAAACAGTTACCAGCTAGGCTGTTGGGGTTATCGCCAGACCACTGAATGATCAAACAGTTCTTGTCAAATTTATACCTGAAACATTTTATGACAAATCTTAAAAGAAATACAACAAATTACACAAACATGAAATCCATTAACAGAGAAAGAGAAACAACTGTATCCGAGGTTTCAAGATTTTATAATCATTCTGCATTCAAGGGCAAAAATGCTTATCATGCTAATCACCATGTCTTGGTTCAAAATTGCTTTTATTAAAGGAAAAACTCATCCATATTTACCATTGGTTCACTGCCATCTACTGAGAAGTTCAAATATGCACACAAAATTTACAACGAAACACCATACACATACACGGAAAAGATTATGATGCCACTGACCTCTGCACAAAATAAGGAGCGATCAAACCAGCTACAGCGTGCGCAGGAGCTAATTTCCCAAGTTTTTCCTCCAAGCCTGGAGCAGTGGCCTACAACAAACGTGCGACACGAATCTATTCAGTACAATGAACCTCTACTGAAATAGAAATACTGGCTCGACCAAGAAATCAAAAAACAATAACGGAGTATAAACTATAAACAAACCTCCAATATTAATTCTGACCAAGCCCTCTTTTTGATGTCCATCAAATTCATCCCCGCCCCATCCGTTTGATCAATACAAGCATATTTCCCGATAAAAAGAGATGCCATAAATGAGCTAACTAGAGAGATTCTCTCAGTATTCTTATAAGCCTCTGGCTGTGTCTCAAATATTCTCCGAATTTGCGGACCCGTAAATCTTTCATAAGCTCGAGAACCAGTGAGCTTTGACAACTCCAGTCCACCACCAACAGATTTCTCAATCTCCTTACATTGTTCAGTAGTGCTACTATCCATCCATATAGGCGATTCATTGACCGAAAATGCATCACCAAACTGATCCACCAACGCCTTCTTTGAGTCCAATGACGAAAGAATAAAAGAACTCCCATTTTTCCAATACACACTACCGTGTTGCTGTCCGCTACCGGAAATGGCAGCAATTTTTCCGAAATCTAATTTCGACTTTTCGAGCCTCTGAAGTAACACATCCAATGCTTCAACCCACATTATGGTGGGTGAAACAATCCTCCCATTGACAGAAGGATCCCTATAAACACCATCTTTGGTTTTGTAATGGCTTAATTCGGAATCAAAATTAATTATATCAGAAGCTACGATATTGAGATTTGCATCCAAAACAGTTGCCTTCAATGACCTACACGAAAAACGATCATACTTTTTATTAACAAATTTTCAATCTTGAACCACAATCACGGAAAAAACATGAATTAAACAAAAACCCAGAAACATTTAGCAGAAATTCAATCGAATAACCATTACAAATTGTTCTAAATAAGCATCTTCTCATCACACAAAAATCTAATATTTGTCATTATATAATTTTTTTTTTTAAAAAAAACTATTGATCCCATTAAATATCTAAGGAAAACTTACTGCGTAGAGCTATCAAATCCAAGAAAGTAAGAATCTTTTGGGAGAGAGAAATCCTCCATTAGAGAAAATTCAAGCAAGCAACGGAGCTGGTGGTCTTCAAAGATTCAAACCAAAAAGGTAAAAGGGGTAAATAATTTTGACTGAATTTTTTTTTTACAGAAGTGTTATTATATATATTTACGAATGTAAAGAGACTGATGGGTATTAATTTTGGATAAGAATCAGATTTGTTCCAAAAGGATAAGAGTCAATCCGCCGTTGATAAACCTGAAATTACGCTTAGAATCCGAGTTGACTAATCATTCAATATCTTGACAATTCCAGTTTTTTTTTTTAAGGTAACAATAATTTTGGAGTGTGATTTAAAATTAAATCCAGATTATTTTATGATAACAACATAAATTAATTTTGTTAAACGAATATGTTCTATAAAAATATATTAAATTTTATTTGGAAGTATTATAAAAAACGAAGCAGAGTGATAAGACTCCAATAAAATTTTTGAATTCTAGTCAATAACAGAAACAATGGATGCAAGAAGATATGCCTTAAAAAATTTATAAGAAAAAATAAAAATCTTACCTTGATATCTCAATCTTATTTCAAATTAACAAAGATGATTGTTTCCATATTATCCAATTTTAAATTATTATAAAATCTCTAAAATTTTTACACGACAGAAAAAAAAAACATTATACACAAACCAGCTATCTATTTTTAAAAGTACTTTAATTTTTTTTTTTTAATGTTTATAATTGAGAAGAAACTTTTAAAGTATGTGTTTGGACATTAATATTTTTGTAAAATAATTCGACAAAGCAATTATCATAAACAAAACATACTACTTTTTAATTGTAAAAATATTTTATAAATATTGTCCTAACAAATATTTATTCATAGAACAACTTTTTAAATATTTTATAAAAATTTTATTAAAAAAAACCTTTGATGAAAATGTTTTATAATTACGGAACTTGGTTAATTAACACATAATACACACGCAAAAAAGCAACCTTCCCCACATGCATTTGGATAAAGAATTATGTTAAATATACGGTGATTGTTACACACATCATTATAATATGTTATTTTTGAAATTATAAAATCATTACAATGAATATATCTTTTCATTAATTTCATCGAGATAATTTTATAATTTCAAAGGAAGCGTGTAACCGTGAGTCTAATATTCTCATTTAGAATTACTAGTAGTAATCATCCTATAATAATACACGTACCAATTTAAAAAAAAAAAAAAAGATAAAAGAACGTTTACAAAAATTATTTATACTCTTTGAGTTCAAAAACGATCGTTACAATTAGTCACGAATTCGATGTCTGATCCCAAACTTGAGAAACCTCGTCGTTGGAAATTGTTTTTAAAACTTAGGTGCACATCAAGTCACACTTCATAATAATTTCTCTAATTTTTCAAAAAATAATATATATATATATATTTATATATATTTTGAACTAATAGTAATTTCTATATGTGTTAAATAAAATATGCATTTTGTGAAGTGGTGTTGGGCCCAATTTCAATGGAGTTGATAGTTTGGTTGGGCTGAGCCGCTGAGGGTTTCCATTTTCTCTGGGCTTTTAAAGTTGTAAAATTCATAGTGTTTTTTAAAAAAATTAATTCAACTTTTAAGTTATAATTTTGTTTTGTTAAAAGAAAATAAATTGAAATTAGTCCATTATTACAAATTCTAGACATATTTCACGAAAACTGCCTGAATTTGATTAAACGTTTGAATATTTTTAAATTTTTACATGAGTGACGATGTAATTTACCCCGTCTGGATGATAACATCGATATAATCTAATAATGCCTTGGTGAATTTATATTGGTAAAATATTTTTCGAACATCAAATACTATATATATATATATATATATATGAGTTTTGTTATGCTGCCCACTAACCATGCCCATCATGTACAAGTCATGAGTTGACCCGTACAATAGGTGAGTTGACTTGTACATGGTGGACACAAAGTTGGGCATAGTTGATGGGCAACATAACAAAACTATATATACTATTAATTAAGGGAGAATGGTAAATAATAAATAACTTTTGGTGAGGCTTTTTTTAATATGCCAATAATACCCTTAATTAGTTTTTTTTTTGTTTTCTAAATTTGTATTTGCCTGTTTTTTACAAATCTTTTTATTTTATAATTTTATTAAAAATATTTAGAAAACCAAAATAAATTAAAAAATAAAATTATAATTGTACGAGCACGTTACGTGTACTCCGAGATGCTAGTATTTAATTTATATACGTGTGTCTATAAAAGATTGATTATGTTAAAACAAACGATGACAACAAAATTTAAACTCTAATTAACACTCTTATATAGTCATATTAAAAGTTATTCAGCAATATCTATCCAATGCATGGTTAAAGTGTGCTTGATTTTGTTTTTTTTTAAAAAAAAAACGAAAGATATATTGACTTATTAATTTTAATTTTTTTACGGAGTTTTTATACTTTTTAGGCTTTTCAGAAGATCTGATGTAATTAGCTAAGTCCAGATGTTATTACAACAAATTTTATAATTCGATGAGCTAACTTGTCCAATCTATATATATATATACATTCACATGTGTATGGGGTGACATACCGTATCAAAAAATGTACACCGTATATCATACCAAAAATTGTTGTATAAAAAATTTTATATCGATACTATACAGATAACTAGCACATCGATTATACCAAAATTTTACGATGTACTGAGATTTCGACGCGGTATCAATATATATATACCATTTTATACTGAAAACAACCTTATATTTCTTAAAATTTATAAAGTTAATGTTTAAAATTAATATATATTTTAAAATTTTATATATATATATATATATATACCATTTTATATGAAAACAACCTTATATTTTTTAAAATTTATAAAGTTAATGTTTAAAATTAATATATATTTTAAATTTTATATAATATTTCGATCGGTATATCGGTACACCAATATATAATGAAATTTTCAAATTATATATAAAAAACAACACTAGCAAAAAAAATTCACTTGTCATAACGTGAGTCTCAAGCTGAGTGCGCATCGCAAATCGATCTCAAGGTTTCAATCAATTTTGGCTTTATTTATTTGGCTTCGTTACTTCAACTTAAAAGTAACTTTGAAACTTCTGGTAAAGCACAAGTACAAGACATGGAGTCCCCCATGTACCTGATTGGATGTAAAATGTGGGCAAAAAGGTGTTCTTCGTGACAAAAAATTATAATAGTGGACTTGTCTTGTTGTTTATGGAGTCATCGATCGATTAAGTCTTCACAATAATTCAAATTGTTGTGTAGCATTCAAGAGTTCGCGCGTGTTCTACTGTCAAGAGTCGAGACGTATTAATCATTGCGTTTGAAAATGTAGTTCAAGTTGGTAAAGTAAGTGAGTGTTTGATCATGATTTGACATTTGATTTCTCATACTAATATTTTTTTAGACGAGTATGTCGCACGTAGTTTATTAAGTATGGTCTGACATTTGATTTCCCAAATTAATATTTTTCTTAAACGAGTATATCACACGGAGTTTACCAAGTATGGTCTGCCTAGCTAACATGATTTGCATACTATTGTGTGAGTCCGAAAGTTCACCTAAAATACATTAAAAGATAATGGTTGCAGATTGCATTAGGAAAAAAAAAACAAGAGAGAGAGAGAAAAAAAAATATAGAGCCAATAATTATCAAGTTTGATTCACATTGTGACCAAATTTTCGAGTTCATATCTAATCAAAATACTTCGGTTTTTGTTCATAAATATTGAAACTATATTTGATTTTTAGAAACTGAAAATCGGAATAAGGTGCAACCAAAAATCAAAATCGTTATTGCATCTTAATTTCTCGAAACCCTAAGAGCATGTTCAATAGTGAAATGAAGTTAGTGTGATGAAACTGGTAACTTTATTGCATGATGATGTCAGCGATGATAACTTCATTGCTTGGTTTTGCGTTGGTTTTCTGAGAATAAGATGATGTTGTAGAGAGGATGTTGAAATACTAAATTTTTATTTTATTAAATATAATTTATTTAAACACAAAATAAATGCACATAATTAAAAAAATTAGAATTACTCATAATTAAATTTTTAATATTACAAAAAATTAATAAACTTTTCTAAATTAAATTTTTTTAAAAAATTACAAATAATTAAAATAGATTACCAACAACAAAATAAATTATTTTTCAAATCAAATTAATTTTTTTATCATTAATTTTATAATTTTAAAATTATTTTTTATAATTTAAAAGATCAAATTAATCTGGACCGTTTGATCTCCAACTATCCAGATTAATCTGACCATTTAAAGTTTTAAAAACAAAATAATAAATAAAAAAAAGAAAAAAAGATTGCAGACAGGTCATCGCGCGGAGGGTCATCGTGCGGACCCCGCCTACATCATCGCACGAGGAGCTTTCCTCGTGCGATGTCCTCGGGGCTTCCTCGCCCCTTGTATATACCCTAACATATATTAATACATCTTCGTATGAGATATGACATATGTGCATCAGTGCACGCATATTAAAAAAATTTGTGTTCGATAATTTATTTTTTGATATTCGAGAGATTATTTTAAGAGCAAATTGTTGATAAATTTTCAAACTTAAACTTGACTTTGCCCAAGCTCTCTACCCATAAGATTTTTTGCAATAGCTTTCTAGGACCACCAAACTTGAATAATTAAATTTTTAATTCTTGTACTTGATTTATGATTATTTATTCTTAAAATCTAAAGACTTTATGCTAAAATCTAAAGATTTTGTGCTTAATTATGGTACAAAGAATTATCCGCAAAATGGTATCAGAGCTTTAGGTTAATTATTCAAACGTAATATTATTCGTTAATTCATACTTTTCTTTGTTGAGAAGAATATTTTTACTAAAGATGACTTCAAACGAAGGTTTAAATCAAGAGGATTTTATTTATATGAAATCCTGTAAACAAGTTAATCTATTCACAATAGATTCCTTACAACAGGTTTTGATTAATAATGCTCTCGATTTTGAAGGGATGAAGAAAGATGATTTCTAACTCTCAATTTTTAGAGATCACCCTAGATTTCTCTAAACTCTTAGAGAAATTCAAAAGACGGTACAATATTACAGCAACCAGCTGTATGAAATACCTCGACAAATTGGAGAAATCCTTAAAAAACAAGAAGAAATTCTTGTAACTTTAAGGGAACTTCAAATGAAAATCCAAAATCTAGAACAAACATCGAGTTCTAGGAAATGAGGAAGATTATCACTCTCGTTTAGTACTGAACCTTTGTTACATCAGAAAGATAAAACCAAAAGTGTACAAAAACCTTTAACTGATGAAGAGATGATGATTAATCTTATAAAAGCAGTATCAGAAAAGAATATGATCTGATGACTACTTTAAAAAGATTAAATCTTGAGGATCTACAAGATCTTGCAGATTCATTTGTGAATCTTAAAGTTGTAGACCTAAAGATGAATTCCCATGAAGGTAAGATACCTACTGGGAATCCTCCGAGATATGTTGTTAAAACAGAAGAACCACCTAGTGAATTCCAGGTTGGAGAAAATTCACATCCAGCAGGAACAAGGACAAGACGGGGTCAAATCCCACTCCATCAACTCCTTACGGAAAAACTGTTTTAGATCCAATACATCCTTACGGGGTTATATTAAATCTTAATGTGCTGGATTTCAAAAACAGAGAAGATCTTATAGATGATTGGACGTCAGTTATGAGAATTGCAGCAGAAACAAAAGATCTCAATAAAGAAGGATTCATTAAACTTCTAGAAATGAGTCTAATGAGATCTGTTAAGATCGCTTGGAAGATGTCTATGCCAGAAACTAAGGAATCAATCTTAGCAGAAGAATCCCTGAGCGAGATTGGAGGAAGAATGACCACCTATTTAAAGCACAATTTATAGAGGTGGACTATTTCAATAATCAAGATACAGAGAAAAAGAGAAGATATACTCAAGCTCTATATAGCCTCGAGTTACATGATATTTGTTTAGTTGATGAATACATTATGTTATTCACTAAATATAGATGGAATTCGGAGTCGAGGAAAATGTAGCTATTCAGCTATTTTTCGCAAAAAGGCCAAGCCCCTGGAGAGAAATGCTGATAAAAGAATACGTTCCAGGTAATCTTTGAAACGACCCTAACTCTATAATTAATAAATAAATATGCGGAAATTTTTTTTTTATTTTAAAATATGTACATACATGCCCATACATATATGCACAGAATAAATAGATTTAAAAATAATTAACTTGAATAAAAATAATGCAACAACTCGAAAACTTAACATTTCATAATTTAAATATCTGAGTCATGCGTTAAATAAAATACGGACAAAAGTGAAATAAATTAAAGTTTTGCATGCACTGAAAATTACTCAAATAAAATATCCCGAATCACAACCACTGAAAATAATTAAAATGTAACATGCTAAAAATTCGAGACATGCATAAAGACTCAGACAACGATCACGGGGATCACTGCCAGTCTGCTCATACGTCCTCGCCTCCGGTGGGTACTGCGTCCTCTACGTACTCACCTGCACCATACCAGTGTAGTGAGCCTAGAAGCCCAACATGCTAACATAACAAGGATTTAAAATAATTTAAATCACTTTAATACTAATACATAACATATACAGGAATGAGCATGCTTAAAATAATATCATGACATAACATAACTTAAATTAACTTAAATATCATAATCATATATAATACATAAACATTGTTGAGCAAATTATTTTCTAACATCGCATGGTTGTATCCATAGTGTAACCTTAAATCATACATCAAATACTGATCAGCGTGGAAACCAACGTACGTGGCGGTGACGAATCACCTCTTAAATTGGCAGTAAACTGCCCTTCAATAGTTCACATATGGGGACGAGTCCCCCTTAAATTGTCACACTACTTCAACTTCCAACATAAAATATTTTCTTTTGTTCAACCTTAAACATTAAATCATGCATAAAAATTATTTCATGAATGCATGTACTTAAATAAAATGTATGTCCTTCATATATATTTAATTTAATTTCATACTAACATATAAATATTAAAAATAACTTCCATGCATAAAAATAATTAAATATATATTCAGGACACATGCAAATTTCTCATGGATTGTACTGAACTGCTGGCCCTAACACTCAAGCCCATTTACTTAAATCTGGCCCATTAATACTGAGACTGACCCATTAACATACTTAAGCCCAACATTATATTTCTAAGCCCAATTAATTAATTAAAGCCCATTAAAACACTCCTGGCCCAATAACAACCTATTCTGGCCCAATGGGCCCAAAAGCCCAAAGACTGGCCCAATAACTTCCATTGGCCCCCAAGGCCCTTAAAAATTAGAGGACTCACTTAATTAATTAAATTAAGCCCAATAATAATTAAATTTAACCCAAATAATTAAATGGAACCCAAATCATTTTATTTCTAATTAATTGGCCCAAAAACCAATTAAATCATAAAATACTTTAAAATTAAAAAGACTCGAGCCCGGCCCACCCAACCCGGACCCGGACCAACTTAAACCGACCCACCATACTACAGACCCGACCCAAGCCATAGACCCGACCCGGAACCAACCCTAACACCTAAACCCGTCGCCCCCCCTTCCCCACGCTTCTCAGCCGCGGGCAGCAGCCATTCCATGGCTGCTGTCGGCCTGCTCCGGCCGCCCCTGGCCGGAGCGCCGCCGCCCAGACGTAGCCCACATCTGGGCGGTCCTAACCTGGCCACTAACCCAGCCCCATGCAACCCACAGACCAACACCCGAGCCCCCTTCCACGAAACCCTATACTGCGCCTCCAAGGGAGCCGACTGAACCTTGTGGTTTCCTGGGCTCGTTTGGCTCGAACCACTCGAGCCATTCGAGTCTAGGCAACCCTCACAGGCCCTACAACCCTTCGACCAGCAGTGGTACGAACCATGGCTAGGAAAAATCATGAAGACGATCAAGATTCATAAGAACAAACGCATAAAACCATAACAACTCTCGTTTTTTTCTGAAAATTCTTGAAGGAAAATGATGCTCACGCACACACACACGTATAAACACTGATATAGTACGTTAAAATAAAAAGGGACATGCCTTGCACCGTTATAGGAAGAGATAGGAGCGTGTAGAACAAATCCGGGACGACGGGACGACGAGCAAACCTTGAAATTTCGAAGAAAAATCGGCTATGGAGCCTTGGAGATTTCTGATCGATGAAGAAGATGAAGGAGAGGGGGAGATGTCGGCTGAGAGCTTAGGAGGCGTGAGGTTTGGGTAGAATTAGGGTAAGGTTTTAAATTTAAAAAAATAGGTTTTTAGGATAATAAAATATTAATAAGGATTTTTAATTATGAAATATATATAACTTAAAAACTCTAACTAACAATTAAAATCTGATAATAAATTTAAAAATCCCGAAATAACTAATTAAGGGAATTTTAAAAATACTAAAAAGTCATTATTTTGGCTTATTTTGAATAAAAACGGACTCCTAAAATTATATAAAATTAAATACTAAAAATATTGAAGAAATAAAACTCAAAATAATATTTTTGGGCTCTAAAAAGACTCATAAAATAATTTGGATAGAAAGCTGTCATTTCGTCCGTCCACGGTCCCGTCTACGCGATCAAAAACAATTAAATACCAAAAATCATAAAATCACCAATTATGGGTTAAATGCTTAAAAATAAATTAAATCATGCACAAATAATTCCACATAATTATTTAACCCATAATCTAAAATTCTAAATAAATAAATTTCCTAATTATGCATGCGAATTCACGTATTTAAAATACCGGGTGTTACAATTTCCCCCCCCCCTTAAATTGTATTTCGTCCTCGAAATTAAAGTACTTACCCGAACAACTCCGGGTAGCGAGTCCTCATATCTGTCTCGGTCTCCTAAGTAGCTTCCTCCTCCGAGTGATTCAGCCACTGGACTCTGACCATCGGTATGACACGCGTCCTAAGCCTCCGCTCCTCCCTATCCAAGATCCGTATAGGCCTTTTCTCAAATGCTAACTCCGGTGTCAACTGAAGAGGCTCAAAATCCAACACATGCGACGGGTTGGAGACATATCTCCGAAGCATGGATACATGGAAAACGTTGTGCACTGCTGCAAGCCCTGGTGGTAGAGCTAAACGGTAGGCCAACGTGCCAACTCTCTCCAAGATCTCGAATGGCCCTATATATCTCGGATTAAGCTTGCCTCTCCGGCCAAACCGCACTACTCCCTTCATAGGTGACACCTTCAGGAATACGTGATCACCTACAGCGAACTCCAAATCTCGTCGTCGAGTATCTGCATAACTCTTCTGACGACTCTGAGCAGTCCTCATCCGATCCCGAATCTGAGTCACAATGTCAGCTGTCTGCTGCACAATCTCAGGACCAAGTAAAATCCTCTCACCAACCTCATCCCAATGCACAGGAGATCTGCATCTCCTCCCATACAATGCTGCATAAGGAGCCATACCTATAGACGACTGAAAACTGTTGTTATAGGTAAACTCCACTAATGGCAGTCTAGTCTCCCACGAGCCCTGAAAATCGATGACACAAGCTCTCAGAAGATCCTCGAGAACCTGGATCACTCTCTCAGACTGACCATCTGTCTGGGGATGGAATGCGGTGCTGAACAAAAGTCTAGTCCCCATAGCTGTGTGCAGACTCTTCCAAAACGCGGATGTGAATCTCGGATCTCTGTCTGACACAATCGACACTGGTATGCCATGCAACCTAACAATCTCCTTGATGTAAAGCTCTGCATACTGTGACAATGAGTAAGTAGTCCTCACCGGCAAGAAATGAGCTGACTTGGTGAGTCTATCCACAATCACCCAAATCGCTGTGCAACCTCTGGCACTTCTCGGTAAGCCAACCACAAAGTCCATCGTAATATTCTCCCATTTGCATTCCGGAATAGGAAGAGGTCTAAGAAGTCCTGCTGGACGCTGATGCTCTGCCTTGACTTGCTGACAAGTCAAGCACTCTGACACCACTCTCCCGATGTCTCTCTTCATCCCGGGCCACCAATACAATAGCTGCAAAACTCTGTACATCTTCGTACTTCCGGGGTGAATAGAGTACGGAGATGTGTGAGTCTCTGCTAAAATCTCAGCTCTCAACTGATCGACGTTCGGTCCCACATCCTACCACGGTACTGAACAATGCCATCCACAACTGTATACAAGAGATTACCCCTAGCCTCATCTCTCTGTCTCCATCGCTGCAACTCCTCATCAGTAGACTGTCCATCCCTGATCCGATCTCGCAGAACTGGTTGCACCGTCAATACTGACAAGCTCGGTGCATGACCACTCGGATAACACTCCAAGTCAAATCTCTGAATCTCGCTCTGTAGTGGTAACTGTACGGTCAAACATGATACCACTGACGACTTCCGACTCAAAGAATTTGCTACTACATTAGCTTTACCCGGATGGTAGCTAATGTCACAGTCATAATCCTTCACCAACTCCAACCATCTCCGTTGCCTCATGTTCAACTCCTTCTGAGTGAAGAAGTACTTGAGGCTCTTGTGATCAGTGAAAATCTTGCACTTCTCCCCATACAGATAGTGCCTCCAGATTTTCAAAGCGAAAACCACTGCTGCTAACTCCAAGTCATGCGTCGGGTAATTCTGCTCATGAATCTTCAGCTGCCTCGACGCATACGCAATAACCTTGCCACACTGCATAAGTACTGCGCCTAAACCCAGCTTAGACGCGTCGGTGTACACCACTAGCTCCTCGTGTGGTACTGTCACCGCTAATACCGGTGCAGTAGTGAGTGCTTCCTTCAGCTGATCGAAGCTCCTCTGACAGTCTGAACTCCAGATAAACTTCGTGTTCTTCTTGGTTAAGGAAGTCAAGGGTACTGCAATAGAGGAAAAACCCTTGATGAACTTCCTATAATATCCTGCCAAACCCAAGAAACTGCGAATCTCCGAAGCATTCTTCGGAATACCCCAATTCTGCACTGCCTCAACCTTCGACTGATCAACTGCAATCCCATCTCTTGAAATAATGTGGCCAAGAAATGCCACCTGCTCAAGCCAAAACTCGCACTTGCTGAACTTGGCATACAAACGATGCTCCCTCAAAATCTGCAAGGCTGTCTGTAGATGCTGTCTATGCTCCTCAATGCTCCTAGAGTAGATCAAGATATCATCAATGAAGACTATGATGAACTGATCTAGATATGGCTGAAAAACTCGGTTCATGAGATCCATGAAAGCTGGAGCATTGGTCATCCCAAATGGCATCACTAGGAACTCGTAATGCCCATACCGTGTTCGGAAATCAGTCTTGGACACATCTACATCTTTAACACGCAGCTGATGATAACCAGATCGCAGGTCGATCTTGGATAATACTGAAGCTCCCTGCAACTGATCAAATAAATCCTCTATCCTCGGCAGTGGATACTTGTTCTTCACTGTGACCCTGTTGAGCTCTTGGTAATCGATGCACAATCTCATACTGCCATCCTTCTTCTTCACAAATAACACCGGAGCTCCCCATGGAGAAAAGCTAGGACGAACAAAGCCTTTCTCTAATAATTCCTGTATCTACTCCTTCAACTCTTTCATCTCGGTAGGAGCAAGTCTGTATGGTGCCTTAGAGATAGGCACGGTGTCTGGCACTAAGTCAATGCTGAACTCCACATCTCTCACTGGTGGAATTCCTACAACATCCTCCGGAAATACATCTGGAAAGTCACGAACCACCTCTATCTCTGATAATGATCTGCTAGATGGTTCTGAGGCCGTGACAATACTCGCTAGAAACCCCTGGCAACCCCGTCTCAACAACTTCCTCGCCTGAATAAGAGATATCACCTGAGGAAAATCACTGCTCTGAGATGCATGGAAAGTAAACGGGTCGCCTCCTGACGGTTTCACTGACACTGACCTCCGACGAAAATCAATCGAAGCTCCATTGACTGTCAACCAGTCCATACCCAATATCAAATCAAAGCCGCTTAACGGCAAAACCACTACATCTGCGCGAATGGAGTGTCCCTGTAGCTCTAACTCCAGCTCTCGGATGACACTAGAGGTAGTAATAATCTGTCCTGACGGCATAGTGACATCATAACCACTGTTGGCAATCTCCGGTGTGATGCCTATCCGTCTGATGAACTCTAGGGAGATAAACGAATGCGTAGCCCCTGAATCTAGCAATGCAAACGTGGAGTTACCTCCAACTAGAATTCTCCCTGCACGCAGAAGAATCCCAACAATTTCATGCCACTACTAAACTTTCCCCCAACAAGACACTAATAACCCTTAATTCTAATCACAAGTAAAACATGCTTCTTATTCTAACATGCAGATAGATAACCCAAATAACAACAATTTCGAAAGAAAACGAGATTCTTAACTAAAGGGAAAATTATAAAATTCTAGGAATAAGATATACCGATGATCAAGGAGGTGTCTGGGTCTGCCTCCTCCGCCTGCATGACGAACACTCTACCAGCCGTGTTCTTCTTCCTCGGGCAGTTAGCTATCTGATGCCCTGGCTCTCTGCAGTGGTAACAAACTCCTGCTCCCAACAGACAAGGTCCCGAATGCATCTTCTGACACTTCGGGCAAGTAGGAAAACCTATAGCATTAGGGGCCCCGCCCCTCTGCTGATGTGGCCTCTGCTGCTGCGGCCTCTGCTGCGGATTCGGGCCCTTAGCCGGCCCAGTAAACTGCTTCTTCGCAGGAGGCTGCGAAGATGGTCGCTGATACCCCGACTGAATCTGTCTCTTCCCTTGATGCTCCCTCTGGATCTCTCTCCTGCCCTTCTCGGAACGCAAGACTCTACTGACTGCAGTCTCATAAGTAGGGACGTTCGCCATGCGAACGTCATGCCTGACATCCGCCTTCAGACCCTCCACAAACTGCCTCATCTTTTCCTGTGGACTGTCTGAAATCAGAGGCACAAAGTGACAGCCCCTCTCGAACTGTCTCACATACTCAACCACAGATTTGTCCCCCTGTCGGAGACTCATAAAATCCCGGATCATGCGACTGCGCACATCCTCCGTGAAATACTTGGCGTAGAAGATACGCCTGAACTCTGCCCACGTCAGTGTAGGAAGGTGAACTCCCCTGGAAGCACCCTCCCACCACAGAGTTGCATCTCCCCTCATCATATACATCGCACAGTTCACCCTGTCGGTATCTGTGATCCCCATATAAGCAAAGATGGACTCCAAAGAGCGAATCCACCCTTCAGCCACCAAAGGATCGGTGGTACCAGTGAACTCCTTGGGTCCCTTCTTCTGGAACCGCTCAGCTACGTCCTCCTCATGGGACAGTCTAGGACGTGAAGCCTGTTGCTCCAACAGAGCAGTAATCCCTGCCATCAAAGTAGCATTGGCCTGCTCCAATGCTGCAAGTGGGTTCTGCGGAGGTGGAGGTGGAGGTGGAGGTGGAGGTGGAGGTGTAGGTGTAGGTGTAGGTGGAGATCCCCCACGACTGTTCATCGGTCTGGGAGGCATTCTGCACCACCACATATTTTTTTACTTAAATCGCCATGCATAACTAAGTTGTTTAAAATTAATGCTAACTTAAATCCTTAAAAATAAATCGTACTATAAACACATAAAACTTACAGACCGGTAGCGTGGATTTCTGAGCTCGCATAGCAGTAATGACCCCTCCAAGGACCGTGCTCTGATATCAACTGAAATGACCCTAACTCTATAATTAATAAATAAATATGCGGAATTTTTTTTTTTTTAAATATGTACATACATGCCCATACATATATGCACAGAATAAATAGATTTAAAAATAATTAACTTGAATAAAAATAATGCAACAACTCGAAAACTTAACATTTCATAATTTAAATATCTGAGTCATGCGTTAAATAAAATACTGACAAAAGTGAAATAAATTAAAGTTTTGCATGCACTGAAAATTACTCAAATAAAATATCCCGAATCACAACCACTGAAAATAATTAAAATGTAACATGCTAAAAATTCGAGACATGCATAAAGACTCAGACAACGGTCACGGGGATCACTGCCAGTCTGCTCATACGTCCTCGCCTCCGGTGGGTACTACGTCCTCTACGTACTCACCTGCACCATACCAGTGTAGTGAGCCTAGAAGCCCAACATGCTAACATAACAAGGATTTAAAATAATTTAAATCACTTTAATACTAATACATAACATATACAGGAATGAGCATGCTTAAAATAATATCATGACATAACATAACTTAAATTAACTTAAATATCATAATCATACATAATACATAAACATTGTTGAGCAAATTATTTTCTAACATCGCATGGTTGTATCCATAGTGTAACCTTAAATCATACATCAAATACTGATCAGCGTGGAAACCAACGTACGTGGCGGTGACGAATCACCTCTTAAATTGGCAGTAAACTGCCCTTCAATAGTTCACATATGGGGACGAGTCCCCCTTAAATTGTCACACTACTTCAACTTCCAACATAAAATATTTTCTTTTGCTCAACCTTAAACATTAAATCATGCATAAAAATTATTTCATGAATGCATGTACTTAAATAAAATGTGTGTCCTTCATATATATTTAATTTAATTTCATACTAACATATAAATATTAAAAATAAATTCCATGCATAAAAATAATTAAATATATATTCAGGATACATGCAAATTTCTCATGGATTGTACTGAACTGCTGGCCCTAACACTCAAGCCCATTTACTTAAATCTGGCCCATTAACACTGAGACTGGCCCATTAACATACTTAAGCCCAACATTACATTTCTAAGCCCAATTAATTAATTAAAGCCCATTAAAACACTCTTGGCCCAATAACAACATATTCTGGCCCAATGGGCCCAAAAGCCCAAAGACTGGCCCAATAACTTTCATGGGCCCCTAAGGCCCTTAAAAATTAGAGGACTCACTTAATTAATTAAATTAAGCCCAATAATAATTAAATTTAACCCAAATAATTAAATGGAACCCAAATCATTTTATTTCTAATTAATTGGCCCAAAAACCAATTAAATCATAAAATACTTTAAAATTAAAAAGACTCGAGCCCGGCCCACCCAACCCGGACCAACTTAACCCGACCCACCACACTACTGACCCGACCCAAGCCATAGACCCGACCCGGAACCAACCATAACGCCTAAACCCGTCGCCCCCCTTCCCCACGCTTCTCGGTCGCGGGCAGCAGCCATTCCATGGCTGCTGCAGGCCTGCTCTGGCCGCCCCTGGCCGGAGCGCCGCCGCCTAGACGTAGCCCACGTCTGGGCGGTCCTAACCTGGCCACTAACCCAGTCCCATGCAACCCACAGACCAACACCCGAGCCCCCTTCCACGAAACCCTAGCCTGCGCCTCCAAGGGAGCCGACTGAACCTTGTGGTTTCCTGGGCTCGTTTGGCTCAAACCACTCGAGCCATTTGAGTCTAGGCAACCCTCACACGCCCTAAAACCCTTCGACCAGTAGTGGTACGAACCATGGCTAGGAAAAATCATGAAGACGATCAAGATTCATAAGAACAAACGCATAAAACCATAACAACTCTCGTTTTTTTCTGAAAATTCTTGAAGGAAAATGATGCTCACGCACACACACACGTATAAACACTGATATAGTACGTTAAAATAAAAAGGGACATGCCTTGCACCGTTATAGGAAGAGATAGAAGCATGTAGAACAAATCCGGGACGACGGGACGACGAGCAAACCTTGAAATTTCGAAGAAAAATCGGCTATGGAGCCTTGGAGATTTCTGATCGATGAAGAAGATGAAGGAGAGGGGGAGAAGTTGGCTGAGAGCTTAGGAGGCGTGAGGTTTGGGTAGAATTAGGGTAAGGTTTTAAATTTAAAAAAATAGGTTTTTAGGATAATAAAATATTAATAGGGATTTTTAATTATGAAATATATATAACTTAAAAACTCTAACTAACAATTAAAATCTGATAATAAATTTAAAAATCCCGAAATAACTAATTAAGGGAATTTTAAAAATACTAAAAAGTCATTATTTTGGCTTATTTTGAATAAAAACGGACTCCTAAAATTATATAAAATTAAATACTAAAAATATTGAGGAAATAAAACTCAAAATAATATTTTTGGGCTCTAAAAAGACTCATAAAATAATTTGGATAGAAAGATGTTATTTCGTCCGTCCACGGTCCCGTCTACACGATCAAAAATAATTAAATACCAAAAATCATAAAATCACCAATTATGGGTTAAATGCTTAAAAATAAATTAAATCATGCACAAATAATTCCACATAATTATTTAACCCATAATCTAAAATTCTAAATAAATAAATTTCCTAATTATGCATGCGAATTCACGTATTTAAAATATCGGGTGTTACAATCTTGATACATTGGCAAGACGCGCCTTTTTTTTAAAAGGAAAATTGACAGAATGGTGTCACATGGCAGCATTACAAAAGAACTACAAAAGGATAAGGGGTATAGATAAACACACTCCTTTATGTTGTAGAGAAAATGATCTTCCAACAATCATTTAGAATAGATCACAGAGATTTAAAAGAAAAAAATTCAAAAATAATCCCTATAACAAAAGAATGAGAGGTTCTTGGAAACAAAGGACAGTTTGGCCCAAACAAAAGGCCAGATCTTATAGATCAGGGAAAATAAGTGGACCTACAAGAACATCCCCAGCAACAAGCTCATCTCAAAGCAGGGGAAGAATACCATATAGAAGAACTTTCATAAGAACTCATACGAGAGTAAATGAAAGTTTTAAAGATTGCAACTGCTGGACATGCGGAGCAAGGGGACATATTTCAACAAATTGTCCAGAAAATGAGAAGAAATGAGTCAAACTCTTTGAAGCAACACCTGACATAGACCTGGCCAAAGGATGGTTTTGACCCGGACCCGACCCGAAATCGGCCCGTGGTCAATAGGCCGGTTAACCGGGTCAACGGGCTGGACCCGAAACCGGGACCGGACCCGCAAATGTCCGATCTGGTCCCGGTTTTTCCTTTGGAAAATCGGCAACCTAGCGGGTTGGACCCGCCGGGTTGGAATCGTCCAACCCGATGGGTTGGACACGTGGCGCCTCCATGGGCGCCCAGATGATCCAACGACCACTTGCTTGTGGCCGTTGGAGCTCTCAAGGGCCACGATTTTGTGGCCGTTGAGAAATCATGGCCGTTAAAACCCCGGCCAACCCGTCGGGTCTGCCGGAAACCTTTTTTTTTAAAAAAACCTACTTTTTATCTCTAAATACCCCCAACCCCCTTTCATTTTGTTTACACAATTTTTTCTTCATTCTCTCCATTCTCAATTTCCTCTAATTTCTTGAATTATCAAAAATATCAAGTCTCGATTATTGGTTTTTTGTCAATTATTAATTTATTTTCATATTTATACCAATGTTCGGAGCGGGATCAAGTCGTAGGGGTGACAAAGGAAAAGTTTTGGAAAAGAGCATCATACCACCCGAGGTCGAGTATCCTCAATTCAATGTCGATGGCTTTGATCTTGAATATTCCGATGATGAAATTCAAGAAATTTGACAAGAGGCGCAACAAAGACAAGAAGTTGAACAACCACCACGTCATCATGCAAGTCAAGAAAGTATGAACGATTTGGCGGACTCTCAAAGACAAACTCGAGCGGTGCCTCGCCCGACATCCGATATCTTCACCAAACATTTCGACAAGGTGACGCTTCCCTCCGGTGATTTGCAAGCCAAATGCAAATATTGTTCAAAATGTTACAAATTTAAACAAGGAGGTGGTTATGAAACTTTGACGCGGCATATCGAAAAAAATCATCCCGTGGAAATTGGGATTGATCGTACTCAAATTCAAATTTCGGCGTTCTCTTCTCAATCGGGTAATGAATCTCAACAATTTAAATATAACGAAGCTAGATTTAGAGAAGAAACGGCTAAATTTTGTGCGGTTGAACAACTTTATTTTAGTTTTAGCGATAAATTATCTTTTGAAAATTGGCTTTCTACAAGTGCAAATCCTTCTATTAGACATATTCCAAGAAATAGTCTCAAACGCACAATGAAAATTTTAGTTGTCGATAAAAAAAGAATTAATTAAGGAATTTTATAGTTTGAATAATAAAGTTTCTTTGTGTTCCGATATTTGGAGTGATCATTGGCAAAGTTGTTCATATATGGGTATTACATGTCATTGGATTAATAATAATTGGAACATTCAAAAAAAGTTGCTTGCATATAGATGTTTCAACGAATCACACACGGCACAAAATATTTCTCAACTTATATTTGTTATTTTAGAAGAATATGGTCTAACTACTAAAGTTTTTTCAATGTATTTTGATAATGCTAGTGCAAATACTTCTAGCATTAGTGAGCTTATTGAAGTATGTAAACCATCACTAGGTGACAAATTTTTTCATAGTAGATGCACATGTCATATTTTAGATTTGTGTGTTCAAGATGGGCTAAAAAGTTTAGGCACACATATTCAACCAATTAGGAACGCTATTCATTATTTATGGATGCACCCCCAAGTTATGAAGCAATGAGGAAAATTTTGTAGACTAAATGGTATGAAGCCTAAGAGGTTTGCACGAGACGTTCCAACTCGTTGGAATTCAATATATAAATTGTTATTATCCTCTTTTGAGTATAAAAATTTATTATGTACATTTTTCATCAATTTGTTCAAGCTCGTGATATTTATTTGTTTTCAAATCAATGGAACATATGCACTAGTATTTGTGAAATTTTAAAAGTTTTTAATGATGCTAGTGACCAAGTATCCGGTGTTTATTATCCTACTTCACATTTAGTTTTAACACATTGTTGCAACATTGCTTGCATTTTTTATGAACATGTTAAATCTAATGATAATGTTTTATCTCAATGTATTCTAGTCATGAAAGTAAAATGGGAAAAAAAATTTTGCTCATTCCTGAATTTTTTTATGTGCTTTTGTTTTAGATCCTAGACTTAAATTAGATGGCTTAAGCGACATGTTAACATTATATTATGAATCTTTGGAGCCTATTGCGGAAACGATTCCTACTATCTCATTGATTTTTTTTAATATTAAAAGTCATTTATTTGATATTTATAATGAATATAACATCAAATATGGTGGACAAATTGTTTCACATGAAACGCAATCCACTGCAACTAGTAATGTTATTTCTAAATTTACTAAAGCACAACTTTTATTAAGAGAACGGACAAAACGTCCACGAGGATCCTCAAGTTCCAGTCAGGAACTTGAGAATTATTTTACCACTACTTTTGATTTTAGTGATACAGATGAGGAACACTTCGACATTTTAAGATGGTGGTCGCAAAAAACACAAATATATCCAATTTTGTCTATAATGGCAAAAGAAATTCTAGCTTTTCTGGTTTCAACAGTTGCAGTGGAGCAAGCATTTAGTATTGGAGGAAATACATTGGACGAGAGACGTTCTAACTTAAGGTCAAAAAATTTGGAAGCACAATGTTTGCTCAATGATTGGTCAAAAGCCGCTACTCGAACACGCCATATTCAAAGTGATGAAGAAGACCAAGATAATACCGAAGGAACATCCGAAACTACAACGGGAGGAAATGCGAGTGAAGTAGAATAAAATGTAATAGATTTGTAATATAATATGTTGAAATTCTAATATATTGTTTATTTAATAAATGTAATAGATTTTTATTATGGAGATATGAAATATTTGATTGAGTTTATTTAAAGAATATGTCTTATAAAAAATTTGTTCAAAAATTAAAAAAAAATTGAAGTTGCACACTTGCCCCTTCAAATTTAATTCGAAGGTGCACCGCCCCAGCTCTGAAAAAACAGCGCTGGAGCGCTGCAATTTTTTTTTTAAAATTTCACGGGTTGGCTCGGACCCTGAACCGACAGTTCACCGGACCCAAACCGAAACTGCTGGTTCATCAACCCGAACCCAGCGGGTCCGACCCGTGGCCAGGTCTAACCTAACATGGATGATGCGGTCTTTTTTCAGGATCTTGTCCAAGAATATCAGTTTGAAGATATACCCTCAGACGAAAGCATATACGAGGAAGAAATACTTTGTAGTCAAGAAAAATCTTAGGATGAATCAGAATCAGAATCAGAGTAATGAGGAAGTATTTAGGCATGAAACACATGAGAGTTTGGCTGGATTCTTTAGTCAAACTACTATATCTCATAATATGGTCCAAAGAATTATGAGAGAAAATCCTACTTTACAGAAGTATCAAGGATTTTCGGCATGACAAGTTGAAAGAGTCTTAGGAAACTTATGGCTTAGACAAAGAAGACATAATTTGATTTATAAGGTATCCAGAAGGGAAATGACGATCCCTATGGAGTTAACCAGTAATCAAATTGAGATGCAGTTAATTCCCTTTGAAGAAATTAGAGAGGAATTACAGAAATTGAAAGCAGAAGTAGCAAAGACAATGTATTGGATTCATATTGGAGCAATCCAGATTATGATCAAAGCTACTTTTAAAGAAGGAATAGATTCACCCATAGATATCGTAGTGTGCGATAAAAGAATGGGGAATATTCAAGATGCGGTTCTAGGAACTATCTCGGGAAATTTGTGTGCAGGAAAAATTGTGGGAGTTATTTATCCAAGAATAGCCTATAATTTAGCTGACAGAGATTTTAGTCGAGCCTTGACGTTGCATCAAAACTTCAAGGAAAAACTGAAACGACCCTAACTCTATAATTAATAAATAAATAAATATGCGGAATTTTTTTTTTTTATATATATACTTACTAAATAAAATATGCACATATATGCCCATACATACTTGCACAGAATAAAAAGATTTAAAATAAATAAATAAACAACTTAAATAAAAATTGCATTCTTTAAATAAAATAAATATCTGAGTCAAACATTTAATTAAAAATACTGCATAAGAAAAATGATGTAAAATTTGCATGCACTGAAAATATTCAAAACCACAACCACTGAAAAATAATTAAAAAGTGTAACATGCTGACATAATTAAAACATGCAATGTGACTCAGACATCTATCACGGTCACGGGGTCACTGCATGTCCGCTCATATGTCTTCGCCGCCGGTAGGAGCTACATCCTCCTCTACGAACTCATCTGCACCATACCAGTGTAATGAGCCTAGAGGCCCAACATGCTAACATAACAAGGGTTTAAAATAATTTAAATCACTTTGATACTAATACATAACATATACATGAATGAGCATGCTTAAAAATATCATGGCATAAACATAACTTAAATTAACTTAAATAACATAATACATAAACATTGTTGAGCAGTTAAATTTCTAACATCGCATGGTTGTATCCGTAGTGTAACCTTAAATCATACATTAAATACTGATCAGCGTGAAAACCAACGTACGTGACGGTGACGAATCACCTCTTAAATTGGCAGTAAACTGCCCTTCAATAGTTCACATATGGGGACGAATCCCCCTTAAATTGTCACACTACTTCAACTTCCAACATAAAATATTTTATTATTGCTCAACCTTAAACATTTAATTATGCATAAAATTATTTCATGAATGCATGTACTTAAATAAAATGTGTGTCCTTCATATATATTTAATTTAATTTCTTACTAACATATAAATATTAAAATAACTTCAATGCATAAAAATAATTAAATATATAATCAGGACACATGCAAATTTCTCATGGATTGTACTGGACTGCTGGCCCTATAACTTTTATGGGCTCAAAAGCCCATAAAATTAATGGACTAACTTTATTAAAATTTTAAAAGCCCAAATAAAATTATTTAGGAGTCCAAATAATTTTATTTCAAATTAATTGGCCCAAAAATCAATTAATTCATAAAATACTTTAAAAATAAAAAGACTCGAGCCCGGCCCACCAACCCGAACCCGGACCAACTTAACCCGACCCACTACCCTACTGACCCGACCCGGACCACAGACCCGACCCGGAACCAATCCCTAACCCTAAGCCCGACACCCCCCTTCCTTTCTCGGCTGCGGCCGTGAGCAGCAGCCACTCCTTGGCTGCTGCCGGCCTGCTCCGACCGCCCCTGGCCGGAGCGCCGCCGCCCAGACGTAGCCCACGTCTGGGTGGTTCGAACCTAGCCCCTAGACCCAACCCATGCAGCCCAGCTCCTAGCCGAACCGAGCCCTTCCCGAGAACCCTAGCAGCGGCCGATCTGCCCTTCCAGCCCTCAACCTGTTCGGCCTAGCCCAATTCAGACCATAGCCCAGCCATGGCTCGACTCTAAGGACCCTACCAGACCTATGAACCATCAGCCAACAGTCCTGGACCGATCCATGTCAAAAGAAACGTGAACATGCATCAAGAATTGGAAAATATAAACACCTCAAACCATAACACACTTGTTTTTCTGAAAAATTCTTGAAAGAATCCGATGCATACACACACACACCATTATCCACTGATATAGTACAAAAATTTGAGAAAGAAACATGCCTTTCACCGGAAACGAAGAGAAAAACGAGCGTGGGACGACTCCGGGACGACGAACGACGAACACACCTTCGAAGCTTAAAGAAAATCGAGCTATGGAGTCTTGGGGATGTCTGGAACGATGAAGAGGGTGATGGAGGAGAGTGGGGTGTCGGCTGGGGCTTGAATACGTGAGGTTAGGGATATTAGGTTTAGGGTTTAATTAAGTTAAAGTATAGGATAGTTAAATATAATTAAAAAGGTTTTAATTATAAAAATTATACCACTTAAAAATCTATATAAAATTTAATAATCTGATAAATAACTTAAATATATTAAAATCCCGAAATATCAAATTAATGGAATTTTAAAAATACTAAAAAGTCAATATTTTGGCTTATTTTGAATAAAATGGACTCCTAAAATTATATAAAATTAAATACTAAAAATTTTGAGGTAATACAACTCAAAATAATATTTTAGGGCTCTAAAAAGGCTCATGAAATTAATTGGCTAGAAAGTTGTCATCTCGTCCGTCCACGGTCCCGTCTACGCGATAAAATAATTAAAATACTAAAAATCATAAAAATCACTAATTATGGGTTAAATGCTTAAAAATAAATTAAATCATGCACAAATAATTCACATAATTATTTAACCCATAAATCACAAATTTAAATAATTAAATACCCTAATTATGCATGCGGATTTACGTATTTAAAATATCGGGTGTTACAAAAACGATTGATGAAAGAAGGTAATAGACCATATTCTATTACATATCAAATTTCATAAGCTCTTTCTAATACTCACCATTCGGAATTATTTATTAAAAAAGAATTTATTGAAATTCCAGAGATTTTTGGAAAGGTTGCTCAAGCAATATACCCGAAAAGAATCGAGTTTTCTTCAATCCAAGAAATAGACATTGAAATTCAAGATAAACCAGTTCTATACAGATAACTTAAAATAGAACCCAGGAGGTTATCTTTCCAGGGTGACCGAATGACAAGTAGGAGATGAGACAAATCTCCTATTCAAGAAATTCCACCATAAGAAAAGGAGTTTTCTATAATAGAAAAACTTAGATCTCCAGAAGAATAGAAAGAAGTGAAAATAGTATATATTCAAAATTACAAGTCATCGGAACCAGTTCCCTTGTAACTCGATTTACTATTTGAAACAACAGGAAAAAGGAACTTACCAAGGAGTGATAAATATTGAAGAATTGGAAGTTCAAATCTGTGGAATTCCAGGAAAAGAAGTGGATCAGCTCATTCTTGGCCTAGAGTTCCTTGAGGACCATAAACCATGGAAACGCTTTGAAAAAGGAATAGAGTTTATGACAAAATAAAAAAATTGGAGAATTCAATAAAAATTCTACGAGATGGCCAACCAAGAAAATTGGGTAAGGGATAATCCCCTAACCAGATTTGAAAACACTGTTCACAAATAGAGAAAGAAACAACTCTTGAAGTTAGTAAATCATGAACACGATTTACTAGAACGCATTGAAGAAGTAAAAAAGAGTAACAATATCTACCTACTGAGGCCTTAGAAAATTTAAGGCTAAATAGTCTTAATTGGATTACTGAGATACAACACAGCTTATTGAAAATAGCGGGGCCATTTAGTAATCTCTTTAAATAAAATGACAACCAACTCTTTCTCCATATACATTCCAATTGGGATACTGTATGAACAATATAAGACTGAATACTTTGCAGTTTATATTGATTCAGGATCAGAAATTTGTACAGCAAAAAGAGGAGTCTTTCCTACAAATTGTGAAGAAGATTTGCCAAAAATTGTTGGACGAGATTTCTCGAAAAGAATTTTAATTCTTTGCAAAGGAATAAAACAAACAGAAATCCTTATGGGAGGCGCAGGTCATACTCCTTGGTACAAGGTAAAAACACCGCCAATATATTTTCATGATACAGGAGCTGATATCTTGTCGGAAAATAACTTTTTACAAATGTTTAAAAGTATACACAAGATAACGAGTTAAGACGACTTATGTTCACCACCATTTGTGATCATAAGATTATCGTTCAAAGACTCAAGGTTGCCTTTTATCGACAAATGTCGATAATGTTCCGCAGTCAGCGTGGTGATAAAGGACAACTTTTTCACCCAAAAATAAAAGATTCCAGGAGATTTGGAGAAACCATGTTAAAAATAACAAGAGAACAATAACTCCAAATAGAAGATATGGATCTTCTGAAGGTGTAACACCCGGTATTTTAAATACGTAAATCCGCATGCATAATTAGGATATTTAATTATTTAAATTTTAGATTTATGGGTTAAATAATTATGTGAATTATTTGTGCATGATTTAATTTATTTTTAAGCATTTAACCCATAATTAGTGATTTTTATGATTTTTAGTATTTTAATTATTTTATCGCGTAGACGGGACCGTGGACGGACGAGATGACAACTTTCTAGCCAATTAATTTCATGAGTCTTTTTAGAGCCCTAAAATATTATTTTGAGTTTTATTATATCAAAATTTTTAGTATTTAATTTTATATAATTTTAGGAGTCCATTTTTATTCAAATAAGCCAAAATATTGACTTTTTAGTATTTTTAAAATTCCCTTAATTATGTATTTCGGGATTTGTAAATTTATTATCAGATTTTAATTGTTAGTTAGAGTTTTAAGTTATATATTTTGAATTTAAAAACCCTTATTTATGTATTTTAATTATCCTAAAAACCTATTTTTATTAAAATAAAACTCTAACCTAATCTACCCCAAACCCACCGATCCCTCACGCTCTCAGCCGCCACCCCCACTATTCATCACCTTCCTCAACCGAGCAGCCCTAAGGAAAGAACACCATAGCCTCGGTTTTGAAGGTCCAAGTCGGTTGTCGTCGCCCCCGTCGTCCCGGAAACGTCTACGCAATTTCGTTCTTTTAATTCTTCGGTGAAAGGCATGATTATTCTTATTTTTACGTACTATATCAGTGTTTATACGTGTGTGTGTGCGTGAGCATCATGTTTTTAAGAATTTTTTTTCAGAAAGAATCGAACTTGGATGGATGTATGCGCCTTGTTCATGCTTTTGTGTATCATGCTCACGTTTTGGTTGCCATGGGGGTGTTCAGCTGCTGGCCAGGGGTCCTAGGCTAGGTGAGGGTGGCTTGGACTCAGGTGGCTCAAATGGTCCGAGCCAAACGAGCCCAGGAGAGGGCTGGTGCGTGTTCGGCCTTGTAGTGCGCAGGATTAGGGTTCGATGGAAGGATGGGCTGGGTTCTGTGCGTGGGTAGCATGGGGTCGGGGCTAGGGTATGGTTCGGACCGCCCAGACGTGAGCTACGTCTGGGCGGCGGCGCTCCGGCCAGGGGCAGCCGGAGCAGGCCGGCAGCAGCCACGGAGTGGCTGCTGCTCACGGCCGCAGCCGAGAAGAGGCAAGGGGGATCGGGTTTAGGGTTTTAGGTATGGTCCGGGTCGGGTCAGTGGTCCGGGTTGGGTCAGTAAGGTAGTGGGTCGGGTTAAGTGGGTTCGGGTCCGGGTTTGGTGGGCCAGGCTCGAGGTTTTTTATTTTTAAAATATTTTATGAATTAATGGATTTTTGGACCAATTAATTTGAAATAAAATTATTTGGACTCCCAAATAATTTTATTTGGGCTTTTAAAATTTTAATTAAGTTAGTCCATTAATTTTATGGGCTTTTGAGCCCATAAAAGTTAGTGGTCCAGTCTTTGGGCTTTTGGGCCCATTGGGCCAGTTTAAGTTGTTATTGGGCCTAGAATGCTTTAATGGGCTTTAATTATTTAATTGGGCTTAGAATAATTTTTATTGGGTTTAAGTATGTTATTGGGCCAGTCTCAGTGTTAATGGGCCAGATTTAAGTAAATGGGCTTGAGTGTTAGGGCCAGCAGTCCAGGACCATCCATGAGAAAATTGCATGTGTCCTGATTATATATTTAATTATTTTTATGCATTGAAGTTATTTTAATATTTATATGTTAGTAAGAAATTTAAATTAAATATATATGAAGGACACACATTTTAATTAAGTACATGCATTCATGAAATAATTTTATGCATAATTAAATGTTTAAGGTTGAGCAATAATAAAATATTTTATGTTGGAAGTTGAAGTAGTGTGACAATTTAAGGGGGATTCGTCCCCATATGTGAACTATTGAAGGGCAGTTTACTGCCAATTTAAGAGGTGATTCGTCACCGCCACGTACGTTGGTTTCCACGCTGATCAGTATTTAATGTATGATTTAAGGTTACACTACGGATACAACCATGCGATGTTAGAAAACTACCTTGCTCAACAATGTTATGTATTATGTATGTCTATGTTATTTAAGTTAAGTTAAGTTATGTTATGTTATGAAATTTTCAAGCATGCTCATTCATGTATATGTATGTATTAGTATTTAATTGTTTTAAATTATTTTAAACCCTTGTTATGTTAGCATGTTGGGCCTCTAGGCTCACTACACTGGTATGGTGCAGGTGAGTACGTTGAGGATGAGGTTGTACCCACCGGAGGCGAGGATGTATGAGCGGGCATGCAGTGACCCCGTGACCGTGATAGATGTCTGAGTCACATGCATGTTTTTGATTATGACAGCACGTTACATATTTCATATTATTTTTTTCAGTGGTTGTGAGTTTTGAATATTTTATTGGATATTGTCAGTGCATGCAAACTTTAATCATTTTTCTTATGCAGTATTTTTAATTAAATGTTTGACTCAGATATTTATTTTATTTTAAAAAATGCATTTTATTTAAGTATTTAATTATTTATTTATTTATTTATTTTTAAATCTTTTTATTCTGTGCATATATGTATGGGCATATATGTACATATTTTATTTAGTAAGTATAAAAAAAAAAAAATTCCGCATATTTATTTATTTAATAATTATAGAGTTAGAGTCGTTTCACAAGGTAACTCTAATCCATAGAAATATAGAGTTGGAGAACAAGGTATCCCTTGAAGATATCAAAAAGAGGCTCAAAGAAAGATATAACGAGCACCCTCTGGCATGGTGGAATAGAAATCAACTCAAAGTCAGCCTTACTCTAAAAAAAAAAAAAAATATGAATTCGTTAGATATAAGTCTATCCCGATGAACATAACAGATCAGAGGGATATGAGAATAATTATCAAGGAACATTTGGACCTTGGTTTAATTAAAGAAGGAGTTTCACCATATAGCAGCCCAGGTTTCCTGGTGAGAAATCATTGTGAAATAAAAAGAGAAAAACTCAGGCTAGTTATTAACTACCAAGGTATTAATAAAATTCTGGAGTTTGATGGGTACTTTATACCCAGTAGAGAACATTTAATAAGTTGCGTACGAAATGATAAAGTGTTCTCAAATTTGATTGTAAGTCTGGTTTCTACCAAATTCGAATGGAAGAAGGCAGTAAAAAATTCACAGTCTTTTCTACTCCATAAGGACACTATATTTGGGAAGTTATGCCTATGGGATTGACTAATGCACCCCAGATATTTCAAAGAAAGATGGATAATCTGTTTAAAGATTATTTTAACTTTATGTTTGTTTATATTGATGATATTCTTATAGCATCAAAAAACATAGACGAACATGTTAAACACTTAGAGATTTTCTCTAAAATTTGTAAACAAGAAGGACTGATTTTATCTGAAAAAAAAAAAGCAGTCACAGCAACAAGGAAAATCGAATTCCTTGGCATAGAGATTGATGAATCTGGAATTATTCTACAGCCCCATATTGTGGAAAAGGTCATAAACTCAAAGACATAAAACAACTCCAAAGTTTTCTCGGAGTAGTTAATTTTGCAGGGATGTTCATAAACAACCTTGCAATGTACATGAAGGTGTTCAGTCCTTTGTTAAAAAAAGACGCAAGGTTTATATGGACCGATGACTATAATAAAGGGGTAAACCAACTAAAGGAGATATGTAAGAAACTCCCAAAAATGGCTATACCAGCTGATGAGAATGATTTGGTATTATTTACAGATGACAACGACGATTGGTGGGCAGCAGTCCTTACTAAGCTCACTCCAGATGGGGAAGTACCATGCAAATACTGTAGCGGTCTTTTTACAGAATCTGAGGGAATCAGATGGCATATCAACGAAAAGGAATTTTACGCAGTTAAAAAGGCTTTTGAAAAATGGCCTTTATTTTTACTTGCTATAAAATCTACCTTAAAGGCTGATAATACTCAGGTAAAAGCTTTTTTAAGAAATAAGATTGAATCTAAACCAGAGAAAGCTAGATTATTAAGATGACAAGCTTTATGTCAGAATTATATTTTTGATATTGTTATTATTAAATCTCATAAAAATATTCTTGCAGATATTTTAACAAAGGATGGAAGGTAGTGAAGTGGATTCCATAATGAAAATGCAGAGGCATCTCAGGGAATACCTTGGGTTGCTTCAAATCAAGTTCAACCAGTTAGTCATTAATGCTGAAATGGCTGGCAGGTTAGAACAAGCTGATCAGATCAAAATATCTAATCGTATTACAGGATGTTTGCAAGCTCAAACTCAACTATGAGCTGCTATTCAAGTGCCAATTGTGAGGGCCCGGAAAGGATCACTAACGAAATCTCGCATTTAGAAGCCCATTTACTTCGCAATTTAGACAAAAATGGAATTGTGATGTTGGGATCTTGGGTAGAGATGGGGGATATTTTAGTAGGTAAATTAACCCCCCAAATGGTGAATCATTGGTTTCTCATAAACAATAAACGATAAAATCATTGGTTTTACAAGAAGAAATACAACCACTGGTTGTAGAACAAGATGCTGGGAATTCTAATACCCAAGACACAAGTGCTAATCTACCATTAGCTTTTGATGAATTGGATGAAGTAACAATTGATGAGAAGAACTCATCAAGTCAACCCTCTGCCTCTGGGATAAAAGAGGAAGAGATCAATCTTAGGTCCAACACTGATAAGGAAAAATCTAAGATTGACACTAATCAATCTATTATTTCTCCATTCCAGGTTTATCAACATAGATGGGAGAAATTGAATACAAGGAGTGAAATCAACACAAACTCTTGCAGGGTTGATGTTGCAGGAATATATCCAAGGGTTTGGCTAAAAAATAATATCAATCCTAAAGATGTAAAACTCTGGTATGAATTTGGGGCTTTGGCCTCAGTTTATACAACGTCATCAAGCTTTTCGGAGTTATCACAGTTACCAAAATGGATCCAGGAAGCAGTCCAAGAAACATGGGCAAATAATGATTATTTGTCCAGAGGAGATGTGTTTGAGTTATACTTTTTCAGTGAAGCTCCAGAACCAACAGTGAAAGGATCACACGAACCCTTTCATTTCATCAAGCTGAGGAGACCTGATATAAATAGTCATAAATTTATCAAGGATCCTAAAACTGAAGAAATACACTTGGTGTCCACTCTCGGGGAAAATGAGATCTCAACCAGAAGGGCATGGGGTATTTGAGTTTGTCTTACTGAGATGGACAAAGTCAAGTTTCCATTCAAATTTTATCAGAATTCTGTGAATGGATCGTTCCTGTTAAACACAATGACAGAGAAAACTACAGCCTTTGCGGAAGAACTCTTTGAAAAGAAGAGAAATCTTTTGTGGAACAACAAGCTGCCGAGAAGTAAAAAAACTCGTCGAAAATTTTGTAGCATGGCTCATATTGGACGATGGTCAGAGAATATCTGCCCAGAATGCCCAAATCAGAAGGAGCCAGAATTCGGAAAAACCTTTAGACCCCGAACGGATCGGAATGATTTTTCCGAGACAAGCAAAGGTGGACAAGGACCACTGAAGATGCATTTTCACAGGGGCCTACTTCAAAATCAAAAGATGCCCCGACAACCATAAAGCAGGCATGTGAGGAGAATAAAGCCAAAAAAAAAAAATGGCAGGCATGTGATTTCTTCACTAGTAAAAGATGTCATCAATAATGACATAAAAAATACAAGACAGTTGCCTCGTCCACTAGTAAAAATGTCATCAATAATGACATAAAGAAATATAAGACAGCTGTATAGATTCTCTGAAGTTTCTCGGTGAAACGGGTGGAACTACAGCTATAAATACAGGCATTTGAGGAATCTGAAGATATCGATCATTCTCTTTAGTTTTCTTACAAATAAAGTATTGTAATATTTATCTCTCTTTTGTACTAAGTTTTTTTATATGTATTTCAAGAAAAAGGCTACCATGAGTAGCTAAACAAGTTGTCTTCTCCTCTTCAAAGGAGTTAATTTATGTAATAATATTATGTCTGAATAAATTTTCTAAATCTCTCGTTCTTTCATGCTCATATTTTATAATTAAATTTATAACGCCTTAGGGTAGGAAGCGAATTAAGGTTGTGCTGGATGTCGTTGAAGGAGCTTGTGCAGAAACCATCTGCTGTGATTACGTGGTTGGAGTGTGAGGAGCACTTCGTAAAACTCGGCAGGTATGACCCGACGACATTATGGTCAAAAAGGTATTTAAATTTAATTCATCTTACGGAAGCATGTTGGACCCTAATCCAGAGTATATCGGCTGGAAACCTTGCGTAACTGATAGTCTTGCATGGCCGAGACTGATTCGATAGGTATAACAAAGTCACGTACAAAAGATTAGTTTTAATTAATTATTAATTCAAAAATGGAGACCACTAGAGAGTGAAAACAAAGAAAGGGGTGGGTAGGGAGTTAAGATAAAGAAAAGTTGATAGTGGGGAGTTTAAAATAATTTGCCCTTATTTTAAATTTAAAACTTTAAAAATATTTTATATTAAAATTTTATGTTACGAGTTATATGATTATTTAATTAATATAAAAATATATAGAAAAATTTTGTTAGAATATGGTAGATAAAAAAAATACACATACATATTTACTAAAATAAGTTAATGTCATTTTTTATAAAGAAAAATATAATATTTTGTAATATGAGAGAAGATGTACTTTTGGATTATTAAAAAATAAACTACACACCAAAATTAGAGGGTGTTTAGCTGAGCTTATAAACTCTACAAAACAAACAGCTTATAAGCCGTTTAGAGAAAATTACCAAACAAATTTTACAAGCATAAGCTTGTAAAAATTTTTTGGTTATTTTCTTTAAACGGCTTATAAGTTTTTGACAGCTTATAAACTGTTTTAAAAAAGTAAGGGTGATCTTAATTTTAAAAAAAAATCATTTCAATATTTTATATCTCCAAGATATCTTTGCATATTTTCATAAATCTTCATCATATTCTTACATATATTCATAAATCTTTATCATATCTTCCAACCAATAAGAAACCCATATCGAAAATGCCATTGAAAGGGTATCTAGAAGATGCTCATTTTCAAATGTAGACATGCTGAATGTTTATACAGGGTTCGTTCTATTGTTGTCGATGGCAAGAGCACGATTTTCAAACGACGTAACAATTCAAGTATCATGTTTCGATGACTCTGAGACATTTGTAACCATACAGCACCGCAAGACAAATGATAATCGTACAGATCCAACAAGCCAAGAACCAAAACCGCGAGCAAGTGCTTGGTCCAAGACTGATCACCATCATGAAACGTCTCGAGATTACACACCTCATCCTGGCTCAAATAATATTTTACCTGCTTCCATACTAAAGTCCTTTTTGTTCATGCAGTTCTTAAGATTATCAATCGTCTCATAAATCATAATTGTACTAGGAAAAGACGAATCTCCTGAGTAGAAAACATCAACCTTATTTTTCACTTCAATCCAACTGCATCCAGGGACCTTTGTCAGCCCTTTCTCCCTCATCAAAATACCCATGGGGTAGGTTGAAATTTTAAATATGGTTACTTTTACTCACCTTGAAACTGAAGTTCCCAAAAAAATAAAATAATCATTTGGATTGAAAAATCCAAAAGCATTTTTAAGGTGGTTGGTGGTTACTCATAATCATTTTATTTCATTTTTCCTTCTTATTCATAAATCCGTATCTGTGCTATTTATGAATGTCCTCTAAACAAAGTCAATCTGACTGCGAATAAACCACTCATAATTTAGAATATTTTGAGTTGATTAATATATAAAATTAAATACATTTATTGTCAATACAACTGTGAAGTATAAAATTTTTTTTGTATTGGTCATTTTCATCACTTCAATGTATAGTTGTATACTACTAATGGAGATGAAGTCGATGTCGATGGTTGGTGTGAGATGTTCAGTTCAAGTACCTTCGTACTAAATTTAACGATTTTATTTTCACTTTTTATTTTTTATGGACTCTAAAATTTTTATTTTTTTTTCTATTGGGAACGTTTGAGATCATTGTAAGAGCTGATTTGGCTACATACGAAGCATTGTATGTAATTCAATGAAACTTTGGGCATAAACCCTCATGGATTTACTTTGGGATTTTATTTAAAAAGTCTCGTACCAATTGACATATCTTTCCATCTTATTGATCCTCGATCTTTTTTCCATGTACACATGAACATGTGCATGAGCAACTGTTTATAAGTCAATTGTAAAGTTACAACAATTTGAGCTTGAGCTAATGAACTTTCACAATCTCAACTATTACATCGGTTTTAAGTACATGGAATTCATCGCATTTTTTATTACAAAAATAGCAAAATAAACAAAGACTCAACCGGATGGAAGTTGCTGCTTGAATGTTTCCATCAGCAATAGCTGCCATTGAAAGGGCATCTAGAAGATGCTCATTTTCAAATGTAGACATGCTGAATGTTTATATAGGGTTTGTTTTATTGTTGTCTGTAGTGACCTTGCATGGAATCACCTACTAACTGGAAACTAATAGCATGCATTAAACTTAATACAACAAAATACTTAGCAGAGTAAAACTTGCCGAATCAAAATCCATAAATTACATATCAGCTTAGTAAAATATATCCAGGCTTATTACTGTAGTGATACAAACATATCAAAAAACTTAAAAGTAAACATTATACAGCAATATCGAATCCTGATGTATAATTAACTCCTCAAGGCTCCTGCTCCCTAGTCCTGCCTTGAACTATCAGCTTCGTCCATTCTGCAACCTGCCCCGTGGAATAGGGTGTCCAAGATAACAACTAGGACGTGAGCGCTAACGCCCAGTACATAAACATGAGTAAACATATGTATATAATGTATGCAACATGATGACTGGTAAAAGGTCATCTGAAAAGTCATGTTCAGTATCGGCGCCACATGAGTGCTGCCACCACGCGGATCAACCTCTGGGTGCAACCACACTCATCTAGTACGCCAGAGTAGTCAGACATACATGTCCCCGCCGTCGCGGTACTCTCAGTGACAGACTATCGAGTATAGAGTTGAGCGGCTCTATAATCAGATATATCAAGGTATAGGCTCAACGTGTATATGCACAGGACATATGAATATGGAAAACGGTAAATCATATATCATGCCATATAATAATGCCAAATAAATGCAACATATAAACATGTATACTCGCTGGCAATCTCAGTCAATGTGTACGTACATCTAGGATAGTTTAAGTCTAGTAGGATCCTAGGTTCCAAGCCTATATTCAAAAGTTCACCGTATCACTACACAAGTTCTATAAGCCTTAACTAAGCTAATAAGTACTCCCAAAACTTAAATAGATTCCCGGACCATACCTTCGTCCATAGTAAGCCCTTTGAAGTCGCTAGTCCCGGATGACTATAACCACACCTTGGTTATTCCAGAACCTCTATTATAACCGATAGGGCCCTCAAATGTATAACTCACACTATATAACTGAAGAAGGAAACTCGGGAATTCGTATTTGAAAATGAACTCCGGAGACCCCTATTTATAAGAAATTTTCCGGTCAAGTTCGGATCGTCCGATCCAACTCACCGCCTGCATGCGAGATACGTCGAGTTCGAACCGTCCGATCGCCACTTCGGTCCGTCCGAAGTGTCCTAAATTCGACACTTGTCAAAAACCATGGCTGAGTAATCCTGCCTACTTGGCTCAGGTCAAGTTCGGGCCGTCCGATCCTACTTCGGACCGTCCGAACGTGCCTTAACTCCAAAGTCAACATGTCCTCTTCGGAACCCCCGACTTGCTAAGTTCGGATCGTCCGAAGTCCTCTTCGGATCGTCCGAACTGACCAAAATATTGAAAGTCAAATTCTTAATTCTGAAATCCGATTAAGCCCCGAAATTGGTTAATTACTAACCCTTAATCATGTTTAACATATTATTATCTTAAAATGGATTCTGGGTTACTACATTGTCGATGGCAAGAGCACGATTTTCAAACCACGTAACAATTCTAGTATCATGTTTCGATGACTCTGAGACATTTGTAACCATACAGCACCGCAAGACAAATGATAATCGTACAGATCCAACAATCTGATTCGGAAACTGATCCAACAAGCCAAGAACCAAAACCGCGAGCAACTGCTTGGTCCAATACTGATCACCATCATGAAACGTATCGGGATTACACACCTCATCCTGGCTCAAATAATATTTCACCTGCTTCCATACTAAAGTCCTTTTTGTTCATGCAGTTCTTAAGATTATCAATCGTCTCATAAATCATAACTGTACTAGGAGAAGACGAATCTCCTGAGTAGAAACATCAACCTTATTTTTCACTTCAATCCAACTGCATCCAGGGACCTTTGTCAGCCTTTTCTCCCTTATCAAAATACCCATGGGGTAGGTTGGAATTTTTCAACCAATAAGAAACACATATCTTTTGGAAAAACCTTTAGACCCCGAACGGATCGGAAGGATTTTTCCGAGACAAGCAAAGATGGACAAGGACCACTGAAGATGCGTTTTCACAGGGGCCTACTTCAAAAGCAAAAGATGCCCCGACAACCATAAAGCAGGCATGTGAGGAGAATAAAGCCAAAAAAAAGTGGCAGACATGTGATTCCTCCACTAATAAAAGATGTCATCAATAATGGCATAAAAAATACAAGACAGCTGCCTCCTCCACTAGTAAAGATGTCATCAATAATGACATAAAGAAATACAAGACATCAGTGAGATTCTCTGAAGTTTCTCGGTGAATCAGGTGAAACTACAGCTATAAATACAGGCATTTGAGGAAAGTGAAGATATCAATCATTCCCTTAAGTTTTCTTACAAATAAAGTGTTGTAATATTTATCTCTCTTTTGTACTAAGTTTTCTTTTATGTATTTCAAAAAAAAAGGCTACCATGAGTAACTAAACAAGTTGTCTTCTCCTTTTCAAAGGAGTTGATTTATGTAATAATATTATGCCTGAATAAATTTTTTAAATCTCTCGTTCTTTCATGCTCATATTTTATAATTAAATTTATAACGTCTAAGGGTAGGAAACGAATTAAGGCTGTGCTGGGTGTCATTGAAGGAACTTGTGCAGAAACCATCTATTGCGACTGCGTGGTTGGAGTGTGAGGAGCACTTCGTAAAACTCGGCAGGTATGACCCAACGACATTATGGTCAAAAAGGTATTTAAATTTAATTCATCTTACGGAAGCATGTTGGACCCTAATCCAGAGTATATCGGCTGAAAACCTTGCGTAACTGATGGTCTTGCATGGCCGGCACTTGTTCGATAGGTATAACAAAGTCACGTACAAAATATTATTTTTAATTAATTATTAATTCAAAAATGGAAACCACTAGGGAGTGAAAACAAAGAAAGGGGTGGGTAGGGAGTTAAGATAAAGAGAATTTTGGTAGTGGGGAGTTTAAAATAATTTGCCCTTATTTTAAATTTAAAACTTTAAAAATATTTTATATTAAAATTTTATGTTACGAATTATATGATTATCTAATTAATATAAAAAATATATAGAAAAATTTTGTTAGAATATGGTAGATAAAAAAAAATACACATACATATTTACTAAAATAAGTTAATGTCATTTTTTATAAAGAAAAATATAATATTTTGTAATATGAGAAAAGATGTATTTTTGGATTATTAAAAAATAAACTACACACCAAAATTAGAGGGTGTTTAAGTGAGCTTATAAACTCTACAAAATATCTTATAAGCTTGTAAAATTTGTTTGGTAATTTTCTTTAAACGGCTTATAAGCTGTTTGACAGCTTATTATAAACTGTTTTAAAAAAATTAAGGGTGATCTTAATTTTAAAAAAAAATCATTTCAATATTTTATATCTCCAAGATATCCTTGCATATTTTCATAAATCTCCATCATATTCTTACATATTTTCTTAAATATTTATCATATCTTCCACCGTTGAATATAACTTAACATGTGCGGTTATCCACATATGATTTTTTTTTTTAAAACACATATGATTTGTATATATGATTTATCCATATATATGATTTTTTATTTCTATATATATTATATATCTTTAATAATAATAATAATTAATGGGCCACGCACAGATGTAATGGGAGTAAGACATTGATTCACATTAATTGTTGTTTTTGTCATGTCTGCATCAGTCCTCCATCCAAATCTTCATTTACTTTTTAGACTTATCTCCATTTCTCAATTTCAATGTATTCTAGATCCCCTTTTTTTTTTTCTTTGTTTTTTTTTTCTTTTTTTTCTTTTAAAAACAATCTCAACTTTCCTTCCCCACTCGCCTTGATCAGCTCAAATAGCGTCAATTAGTATGGTTTTTTTTTGTTAGGGGGAAAAAAAAAAGATGAACAAATCTATTTCATTAACACGTCCATGCATGTTTATAACTTTGTTTAAACATCAAGGAATCTCCTAAGTAGTACCTTGACTCTCCGCGCGTCGAGTATTTCCGAGTGACACAAATTAATGTATATATCGTGTGTATAGATATGTCTCCGGTACCACAATGAAAAACATCATGAGAGGAGAAGTACTTTAGGTTTAGCATAAAATAATCTCTATAAAGCAATTGAGGTCTGCGATAAATTTTCGTGCTTAAAATAAATTATTTTCAGGGCCACATAAAGAAAGAAGATGAAATTTAAAAAAAAAAAAGTTGGTGAGATACGAGAGTTTGTGGTGATTCAACCCAATCAAAACAAAAGTTTTGCCATAAAACAATCATTATTTTTTTGCTTTACACACAATTTTTTATTAACTAAAATTATGTAATTATTAATATAAATACAATATTAAAAATAATGAGTGGCTCGTCTAAAGGTGGGGCCCTAGGCGGTAGCTCAGCCCGCCTTATCTCAGGGCCGCCCCCGATGATCTGTTATATATCACGTCAGCAATTAAACTAATATCTGAAAATAAAAAAATAAAAAACAGCATACCTAAAAATCAGAATTTGACGAGTTACATAACCAAAAAAAAAAAAATCATTTTCTTAGTATTATATATATATAAGTTTCATTCTCGGGAAATTAGTAAAATAATATTAAACACAAAAACTCATGTAAGACAGTCTCACATTTTAATGTTGTGAGGATTTATTATTTAGATTATCTAATAAAATATATTATTTTTTATTATAAATATGAATTGATCGAATTAACTCGCTCACAAGAAATATACGTACTCCTAACTTAAGGAGAATTCGGTCCTACCCATGGGGTAATATCCCATAGGTGGTGTGAACTTTTATGATTGGTGCAAATTATGTGAGTCCCACATAATTATGTGGGACCCACATGATATGCACCAATCACATACTTCCACCTACCCCATTGATATTATCCATGGGGTAGCATCGAACTTACATAGTACGTTCTTTATTTTTAATATAACTTATTATTAATTGCAGCAGTGACGAGGTAGAAACTAGGAGGGGGTGGGGAGGTTAACCGACCTCAAAGAATATCAGCTGACTTATTGAAGTGAATAAATAAATAAATAAATACTTAAAAATAGTCAAAAAGAGTTCCTTTTTTTGGTCCATACCATTATTAACCCTTCACTTTCAATGGCTACAATTACCTTCCAAAATGCCAAATTTGTGGCGACCCCTAAAGTTCCATTATTGCTTTATTGATTACTTGGATCTTGTTAGGTCACATTTGAATCTACGTTCAAATATATCATCAATATAACACCAAAATGTTAATAAAAAAAATATTAAAGAAATTGAGAGAATTGATTGAAGCTTGAAAATATGACCACCAATATATTATTGAAAAAGAGGGGAGAGATATTATCTAGGTCTCTCGATGAATTCACAAAAAAACGACTAACACTTGATCTGAAAAATTCATTATAATATGCCATAAAATTTTTAAAATTGAATAATTATTTCGGAATTTATTTTAATTGATTATTAAAACTCATAGTTTTAAGTATGATGTTTTCATTTAACAAAAAAAATCACTCGCTGTCAAAAAATATTATGCACAAACATAATTCATCCACATCGATCCATATGCGTTAGCAATTTCGATTGATTCACACTATAATAGATTAATCGGGGGAAAATAATTCAATACAATATAATATTGGATTCTATTAGTGGCCATTTTACCAAAATGTGCATCTAATTAATATAACAATGGGATTTAAATCTTTTATAGTATATATCAGTTCAAATATTAAATCTTGATCGCTCTCGTAACAATTATATACAACCATCAATTCCCAACATTTATGTAAACACACACACACATGTGACATACGCATGCAAACTCTTGTTGTAAGACTATTTTATGGGTTAATTTTGTTATGGGGATTTTCGATCCAACCCAACACATGAAATTACTTTATATTAATGCAGTTATAAACCAGGTCGACCACCTTACATATATATAAAGATTTGTGAGACCGTTTTACATAAGTGATTAGAGGTGTTCAAACTTATGATAAAACCGAAAAAATCAGAAATCCAAATCGAAAAAATCAAACACCGAACCAAATCGAAAACCGAAATTTGAAATTCGGATATAGATTTTAAAACCGAAATTTATTTGGTTCGATTTCGGATTATATATGTCAAAACCGAACCGACCGAAAAAACCAAAATTTCATTAAATTAATAATTTTATTTATATATTTATTCATATTATATATTTTTTATGATATGATATCTAATGAATAAAGAATCATTTTTAATAATTTTTAGTTGATTAATGTTGTTTATTTAAGTCTTTTAACCTTTGAATTTAAAGGTTTTACAAAAAAAAAAAATGTAAAAAGATAACATATTATATTTTAAAATAAGTTTAAAATATTAATTAAATAATAGTATCATACCCGAAATAAACGAACCGTTTTAGTAGAAAATCGAACCAAGCCGAAGGAAAACAGTTCGGATATTGGATTATATATTTCTAAAACCGAAATCGAGAAAATCGAAATAAAAAATCGAACCGACCAATGAACACCTCTAATGAGCTATGAATGATGAGACACAATGTTGTTGAAACCAGATCGGATTGGCCGGTTCGACCGCGAACCAGTCACGGTTTCGGTCCGAAATAATCCCAAAAAAAAAAATTTAAAAAAAATTAATTTTTTTAAAAATCTAATTATTTATTATTTCCCATAAAAATGTATAATTCTCATATCTAAAATTTAATATTTAAAATTTTTATTTTTGGTTTCATATACATGCTATTTGGTTTTAAACTTTTTACAAATAGTATTATAGTAGTATTTAAACTTATTTTGATTTATTTTTTATTTATAAAATATCTAATAATTATTTTCATGTATTGATCATATATATATATATATGTGTGTGTTTTTTAGATTTTTAACTTTGGTAAATTATATATTATTATATATATATATATATATATACATATATATTTAAAGTTTTTAAAATTTAAAATATTTAAGTATTATATAATATTATTATTTAATACAACATAACAATATTTCGGTCCAATGTTCAGTTGAACTGATCCCACCGATTGAATCGTTTTTTAAGGGTTTACTGGTTCGGTTACGAAACATGGATGTGATCTACTCATATATGTACATATATATACATATTTGTAAAAATATCGTTTAAATTATTATTGATTATGATTAACGAATTACTTTTTTATTTTTAGAATTTATTAAAATAGGTTGTTGTTGTTGTTGTTGTGTGTGTGTGTGTGTGTGTGTTGACATGTCCTTTGCGTACTAATATTAGAAGGAATTATTGTTTGAGTTGGTTACATTAATTAAGTAATCGAATTTCACTAGGAATACTAATTAATCCACTATTCTATTATATATACATATATATATGTATCCCCGGCCTCTTGTAATGTATTCCCATCATCCAAATAATTACCAAAATTTATTCTCTCACAGCAACAAAAAAGATGGCCGAGAAAGATGTGATCAACTACTCACACTCCATCGACATAGAACATGAAACCCATCACCCATCCAAGTTTGTCGACGACGATGGCCGACCCAGAAGAACTGGTATTAATTAATATATATATTTGTGTTTTTGAAGGTTTTATTTATTTATTTGGGTTTGTTAATTAATTATAAATAAATAAAATCTGAATTATATATATCAGGGACGCTGGTGACGGGCAGCGCTCACATAGTGACGGCGGTGATAGGTTCCGGCGTGCTATCTCTGGCGTGGGCGATAGCGCAGCTGGGTTGGGTGGCGGGCCCGGCGGTGCTCATGGCTTTCTCCGTCATCACTCTCTACACTTCCACTCTGCTCGCCGACGGCTACCGTTCGCACGGCGCCAGAAACTACACTTACATGGATGTTGTTCGCTCCCATTTAGGTACCTTTCCACATTCTTCTATCTTGTCTCCTTTTTTTTTTTTCAAATTTTTTGATATTTTGTGAGACATATATTTTTAATGAGTAATTTTTTTATTTTGTTTTTTTGTTTTTTATGGAGATTCGAATAGTAGACTCGTCTTTGACTAGCATTAATAACTCACACGAATTTCTGTGAACTTGAATAAGTATTTTGTGAGTGGGTATTACGAATCAATGTCTATGAGACGGATCGTTTCAACTCATATAGACAATCGAAAGTAATACTCCCTCTGTACGGCCTATATATGTTGTTTTATTTTAATTTTCACACGAATTAAGAAAAACTTATTGAAAAAGTAAATTTTATATTTATTTTATTTCTATTTAATTTATTAAAAAATAATTATACAATTTTCAAGGTGTAGTTAATAGGAGTATATTAGTAAAAAAGTGTAAAAAAGTATTACTAAATATGGTACATGACTATATATTTGGGACAAACAAAAAAGAAAACGTGGACAATATAATTGGGACGGAAGGAGTATTTTTTTGTTAGAAAAAATTAATATTTTGTTGATGTGATTTGTACATATTTGAGTAGTTTTAATCATCTTACGAATTTATAGATTTAATTCATATTTACGGTGACAAATAATAATTTGATATAAAATTACATTTTTTTAGAAGTCGGATTAGATTGAAGTTCAATCTCACAAAATTAACATGTAAATAATTTCATACGATTTTTCGAATACTTTTATATATAAAAATAAAATATGGTGGTTATTCTTTGCATAATCTTGGTTATTCTTTAGATTCGTGAAGATTCATAGATTGTGAGTGTGTGTGTGTGTGTTTTAGGGGGTTCAATTCCCTATGAATCTTGGAGTCAACTAGTCAAAGCAACCGAGCAGAAATCAAATAATGATGTTTACGTCAAGATTCTTTATTAATTTTGTTCTAATTGCCACAAATCCCTAAGAATTTTCTTGAATATGATTTATTTTCTTAATATTTTTTCAGAAAAAAATTTACATTCGAAAGTCTGCACTCGTAAAAACAAAAAAAAAAACCAAGTATATCGTTAGTGATGCGAAAGTTGAACAAAATTACTTTTTTTTTTTTAATTGACATTTGATAAATCATAAAGTATGTTACCCAACTCGCATTTGGATTTGGAAAGTATCACTTTTCATGTTTAATTAATGTTTCTAAATTTGTAAATATTCCACTCCTAACTTTTTATGTTATTAAATTTAGATTTTATGGTAGAATTTGATTATCGAACTGTTTTTTTTTTTAATAATAATAATATAATTTGTAGGCGGTTTGAAAGTTCATCTATGTGGGCTGGCTCAGTACGGCAATCTTGTTGGGGTCACCATTGGATACACAATCACTGCATCAATTAGTATGGTGTAAGGATTCTTCTTCTTCTTCTGTCTTTTTTTTTTTAACGATATAAATATATATATAACATGTACATAAAGGAAAATCATTCATATATAGTATACATGACTTTTTTGAAATTTTTTTTAGGGCGGTGAAGAGGTCGAATTGCTTCCATAGACACGGGCACGATAACATAACGTGCACGATATCGAGCTATCCGTTCATGATCATATTTGCAGCAATCCAAGTAGTTCTTAGCCAAATACCAAATTTCCACAAGTTGTGGTGGCTCTCAATTGTGGCAGCCGTAATGTCATTTGCTTACTCCAGCATTGGAGTTGGCCTCTCAATTGCTAGAGTTGCAGGTTAGTTATACTTTATACTTAACTTGTATTAGCTTTAAGTAATCAAAATAGTAAAGTACATATATCTTCGGGCATTTGAGCAATGTCTGATGTTATGTCGGTGTTCCGATGATCATAACATGTGTGTTTTATCTGACTATCAGTTGTTATAGTTTATGTAAATCTAATCTAAATAATAAAAAAAAAATGTATGTGTATATCTATAGGTGGTGCACATGTGAGGACTAGTCTAACGGGGACAAGTGTAGGACTGGACTTGTCTGGTTCAGATAAGATCTGGCAAAGCTTTAAGGCCATCGGAGACATTGCATTTGCTTATGCTTATTCTACTGTCCTTGTTGAAATCCAGGCAAGTACTTATTCGAAATATCCGCTCTTTTTACGCTTCTTATTTCCGACTTTCTGAACCGGAGATTCTTAGTTTCTACGCACAAAAACTTCTATCAGACGATTTCGTGAATGAATCTTGTGTGACGGACATTCGACCCGAAAATAATAAATAACTGATTTATAGTACTGATTGGATGATAAATAACTAAAATTGTCATATTTACTTCAAATTGTAAAATGTATTCACAACATTCTGATTTTCTTGGTGTTCCTCGATGATGTTCATGCTATATTTTCTATGTAAATTTCCAGGACACGTTAAAATCAGAGCCCCCAGAGAATAAGGTGATGAAGAAGGCTTCACTTGTGGGAGTATCCACCACAACCCTGTTCTACATGCTGTGTGGCTGCGTCGGGTACGCCGCCTTCGGAAACGATGCACCGGGGAATTTCCTCACCGGTTTCGGGTTTTACGAACCTTTTTGGTTGATAGATTTGGCCAATATTTGCATTGCCATTCACCTCATAGGCGCTTATCAGGTAAAACTCCTCCCCCAGTGAATTCATGCATGATTTGAAAACAAGGCATGCATGCATGATCATAATCATAATCATAAAACTTCTCCTACCAAAATGAAATTATTCAACAGTTGGTTAAATCATGAAACAGGTCTTTGCGCAGCCGCTGTTCGGGTTTGTGGAGAAACTGTGCAGCGAGAAGTGGCCGGAAAACAAGTTCATCACAACAGAACATGCAATAGACATCCCATTCGTCGGGACATACGGCATCAGCTTCTTTCGACTGGTGTGGCGCACGGCGTACGTCATAGTAACGGCCGTGATCGCCATGATATTCCCTTTTTTCAACGATTTCTTGGGCTTGCTCGGGGCAGCGTCGTTCTTTCCGTTGACAGTCTACTTTCCGATAGAGATCTACATATCACAAGCCAAGATACCAAAGCATTCTTTCAGATGGATATGCCTAAAGGTACTCACTTGGGCTTGCTTCTTGGTGTCTCTGGTCGCTGCTGTTGGATCAGTGCAAGGGCTCGTGCAGCATGTGAAGGCATTCAAGCCTTTCAAAACTCAGTCATGAGTCTTCGGTACTCAGATTTTAGGGGGTAAAGTGTAAACGATTCTTTTGGTCTATTAACTTAAATGCACCAGTTAATGGGAAAAAAAAAACAAAAAAACTTTTTCCCAATTTTATGCGTGAAACTTTGATTTTATGTATGGATACCATAATATATAGGCAGTGTTTGAAAGAGCTTCCTAGAAGCTCTCCCAAACACTACCATAAAGTGCTACTCAATTGATGTAGTTTTGTATAGCCTTAAACATAAATATTGACGTATCGATTTGATAATTTCATGGAGGTCGTGAAAATTACTTAATCAAGATTCATATGTTTCTATGAGGAGATATTATTTTCAAGTATAAAACGTTTGTATTATGCATCAATTGTACGGCGACACTCATTGTGATTTATACAAGAATGTCATGGAATCCACAAGAACATCCATCAATCATTCAATTGATGTTCTTACATAAAATCACAAAGAGATGTAACACACCAGATATATCATAGTGTGTTAATGTGAAGTCAAAATTTCAAATTTTGAAATAGGTTACTAAATCGTCGATCAAAAACGAAAACATAGGAAGAATTAGATCCCAGGATTATACGCTGAAAAAAAAACCGAATGTATGTACAAAACAAAAAAGTCTGAACACTCTAAACTAAAACAAATTTCACAAAAAAATCATCCAAATCAAAGAAGATACAGATAATCTAATGTTTGCAAAGATTAGGATTATTTGCATCAGTTTACAGTTCGATTCTACATCAACAATTGAACACCAAACGAACAGTCTAAGATCCAGTCCACATACCGGATAACAAAAGATAGATAACTTAGCTAAACCATAGCTACCCCAAAAGTCTAACCAATTTTAAGTCAAACCTCCAAATTTTTTACAAGTAAATATTATATGATACAAGAAAAATTCAGGAAAGGCCAGCCAAAAACAATCTCTGTGATAAGAGCATTTCTTGTCAGTAAGATCCGAACCGCCATACCTTCACCGTTCAAGATCCTTCGGTCTCACTCATTACAAAAGCTTGAATGAGACTCTGCGCAGCGTTTGTCTGCTCGGGCGTCCCGGATATTCTAATCATGGTTTCTGTTGCCCCAGGCATTGAATCAGATATGATTATTTTAGCTTCGGATATCTGGAGGGACAAGAAACGAGGTGGTTGTGAACAAATTGAACCTACTATTCAAAAAAATCAAATACTAAAAACAAAATTTAACCCAAACAAATTGAACAAGTGAGGATATGTACCTGCACCTACTGTGAGTATGTGATCGACAGCAAAACAGATATAAAATGTACAGCGGACAATTTAACACACAGATGGAGGAGGGAGACAAACAAATTTAGACGGCGCATAGTAATCAAAAGCGCAAGGCGAAATAAAGCGCTCAGGTGTCCTGGGTCATAAAGCGCAAAACGACACGCACGCTTCACAGAAATAAAGCACAACAAAAAAATATTCTAAAAGATAGTAAATTCAATTTATTTTTAAAAATATGAAACATGAGATATCAAATATCAAAATCATCATCATTTTCATCTTCCAAATATCAAATATTAAAATGCGAGGGCAGAGGCATAGACAATGTGAGGCAGAGACAATGCCAGGCAAAGTTGACTTGATATTGGGGTTTCCTCTGCATAGTTTTTAATAAATAAATGAGAAATCACACTTTTAATGGGCAATTTCTCCACTGTCAGAATTTTTTAAACAAAAATAGCTGTTTTTCTATGTTGCACGCTTAAAGCGCAAAAAGCGCACAAAAGTGCACGCTTCAAGGAAGTTGTGCACTCGCAGACCGTGCGCTTTTTGTGCTTTTAACAACTATGAGACGACGTTGAACATATTAAGAATCAGAGCCAAATGAGGCTACAGTCAATTGAAGAAAACTATGTGCATCTTCCATGAATCAAAACCAATGAAAAGGAAATGATCAGAAGAAAAGTCTAACATGTCGAGAAAGTACAAAAATAAAGTGGGAAACACAGGACGCACGAACGTGCATACCTCGAGAATTTGTCTCAGACATCCACCATCCTCTCCATAGATAGCAGGGACAACAAAACGTGGCACAACCACTTCCACACTCGTGCTTGTGATAATAGCTTGTTGATGTCCTCTACAAGAGTGAATAAAAAAATCTAAATAAAAACCCACAAGAACTTAGGCAACTCACTCATTTGTGACAATCTAGAGGACAAACCCTGGAAATCCACCAAGTCTTCTAGGAGGGGCTCCTGGATAGTCTGAGAATCCCATAGAGACAGGACCTTCCATAGGTCCCTGCACAACAGGAAAGCAAGAACGTGAACAAGTTCCATGGATTTGGAATACCATTGTAAATGAATAACTGTCAGCTTTAGAAATACTCCAAGGCAAAAACAACAAAAAAAAAAAATTAAGTTTCAGTTCAGTAACTTAAATGCAGAGGGAATGATTGGAAAAGATAAAGTTTTATCTTGCAAGCTTAAAACAAAGCAATGACATAAAGGTATTTACAATTACCGGAGGTCCCCACGGTCTGGGAAAATCATGTGCAAAAGGTGGGTGATCGTCAAGTGGATCAAAACCACCATGCGGAGGCCGACCACCAGGACCATCAAAATTGTTAAATGGTGGACCTCTAGCAGAGAATGATCCAGGAGGTGAAAACTCCCTCCTTCCCATGTACGATGGAAATGGAGGCACTTGGTCCATAAACGGGGGATTAGGAGGGTGACTCAGTGGTGGAAATGCATCTCGAAAAAAGTGATTTCTCAACTTTGTTGTTATTTGTAATAGAGCTTCTTGAACTACTTCGAAGTCCCCATTTACCTACACAACAATTAATGCAAGGAAAACACATGAAAAAATATTTTTCTTCATGATATTCTGACACAGATGTAAGATGCTAACATATTGTGCCACATCCACATCACAATGTAACAACTAACAAGAACATGATACACAACTCTCAAGAAATGGTAGCCAACATTATGCGTGCAGTTATACCTGAACTACTTCTTCATTTTCTGAAGCACAGTTCGGGATCTGGTCTTTACCCAATATACGGATATAAGCTCCAGTTGACTTCCTCATCTCAGAAATAACAGATCCACCCTTTCCAAGGAGGCATCCAATTTGATTAGAGGCGACAAGGAGTTTGGCTATCATAACTTTCTCCTTATTCTCAGGGGCAGCCCTAAATATTCTGGACTGTACTTGAAGCAGTGCCTCTTGTGGGGCAGATATTCCATCATTGGGGTGCTGCATTTAAAAGGAGTTCAAAGGTGGCAATTTAGCAACATATACCAACTGTTAGAAGTGACGGAGAAAAAGAACACAAAATCAAAGTTAAAAAAAATCATACAGCTGGGCCAGATATAACTATTATGCGATCCTCAGAATCGCCAACACCATCAAGGACCTTGATCTCACAACCAGTTTCATGTTGAAGTGTCTTCACTACAGAACCTCCCTTTCCAATTACCCCGCCTACCTTCTCACCGGTGCACAACAACCGGAAGCTCAGGATTTCAGGGGGAAGATTCATTCTGCCAGGAATACTGACCCCAGTATCATGAAATCCATGAGAAAATGGCGGCCCGTGTCCATGAAATGGACGGTTGGAAGATGGAAATCTTTCCTGCCTAGAAGGACCAGAGGAATGAGATGACGGACCACTAACATTGGCCGAAAGAGAGTCCTCATCACGAAGAAAACTATGAAGCAATTGCTGGGATACAGATTGAAGAGCTTTCCTAACAGCATCAATGTTTCCAGATATCTGCCACAATTTCCAAAGCAACTCATTATATCAAGTCAATGTTAAATCTATCATAAACTTTAGTTAATCCAAGAATGCAACTTCCACTCATTTCATTACAGATCCATTTGGTCCTAATCCATGTGTTTTAAGTCCCTTAACATGATGTGGATGAATACAAGACAACATACCAAGCGGTGTCCTTTCAGAAAGAGAAAATACTACAAAGACACACTATCTAGGTAAAAAAAATGATACTCAAATTTAGTGTCAAGCATTGACAACTATTGGACATGCTTCGGAATTAATTCACTGATAGATCATCAGTCTTTATGTGAATTGTGGAAATATCTGAAGAAAATCAAAATTGCTTAGAATTACCTGGACAAGTTCATCAAAAGAAGATGCACAAGAAGGTAGTTTGTCCTTTGGAAGAATTCGAATCTGAGCCCCACTTTCAGATGACATTTGTTTAATTACACTGCCAGCTTTCCCCAACAGGCAGCCTACTTGACTGGAGAAAACAAGTAACCTAACAACAAACGATGCCTGCTTGTTGCTTTCTTCACCTGTCTCCGGCAATCCGTCAATCATTTTATCAAACACAACCAACAAAGCTTTCTGAACTGCTGAAGTTTCATTTTCCTTCTCTGACTGGGAATGGTCAACCGGAAGAGACAGCTTGTCTTCATCAGTTTCCCCAGGTTTGTCTGAATTATCACCAGAATCAGGGATTTTTGTCTGCTCGTCATCTGGATTATCACTCGGTTCAGTGATTTTTGTCTCCTCACCATCAGCCTTAACTTGTTCGCTCACAACTTCATTATTCTTGTCCTTGTCCTTATCTGACCCAGCTATAACGACGACTCTTTCATCACATCCAGGAACAATCTCCTCAACATGGACCATTGCTCCAGTTTCCTGGCGTATTTGAGCTATATTGCTGCCACCTTTGCCAATGACAGCTCCAATTTTTGAAGCAGGGAAAAGAAATCGTAGGATGTTTCTAGCAGAAGATCCTCTAGAAGCTGCATGATCAGAACCTACCGTTGCTGATTTTCGCCATTTCCTTCGAACATTGACCTCTGAAAGAGGCCGCTCATGTGGTCTCTTAGAAGGTGTCATCTGAACAGACATTCTGAAGAAATCAACCCAAGAAAACAGTAGCTACTGCAAAGAATGTTAAGTGTTAAAATCATCGTGAAGATTACAAACAAATTAGAAAATATGCAATATCGTTTAGTAATCCACTTACATAGTAACATTGGACATGCTGAACATAGATCCAAATCATGTACATTTTTTTATTGTAAAATCGAATATGATACCAGCATAAAAACTGTCTAATATGAGGATAAGACATACTATCATTCATCATCATCCAAAGATTTAAGTGACAATCAGACTTCCTAAATGTTACACATTCAAAGTACACTGTTGATGGCTTAAATCTTGTATAGGTCATCATCGAATTGGAAGTCAGCTAAATGGCATCACTTCAAACTCTTCGTATAGTGGTGCCAAAACTGCAACTTATTTACTTGACACTCTCACAAAAGGAGTTTCATCTACTACGTTTATCCCAAACCACCCTTGTTTCTTCTTTCTACAGCTCCAAATAGTACTACCACTAACTTCCGAATATTTTGTACTTTTTCTCTCGTCCAAACACATGAAGTGTCACAAAGATGTGTTACATTTACAGGACGAACTCAGTGAACACAAATTCCTTTAAAAGATTATTCCAAATATATGATATCAGATCCTATGATTCTCTATAACTTGTCGGCTGTCGCTCTTACAGGCATCTCGATATAGGAATTCTCTTTTTATATAGTCAAGACTCAAAACCCAAACAATTCAAATTGGAATGTACACCAAGTTTACAACTGTATGTCGCAACATTTGTCTACAATTCAACTATTCTTAAGGTTTTTCCCCCATTCTTTGCACTGATATGAGGACATAATCAGTGTGCTCGTGGATCATGTATGTCTATATAAAAAAACAGATGATCCTGATGATTTCTTGTATCTATCTATATGCTAAAGTTTGAATCCTTTTTCTAAAAGAATGGAAGAATGTAATCTTTGTGCGTTAAAAATTGTTCGCATGGTTGGGTTTTTTTCTTCCTTTTCTTAGAAGTGAATTCAGAGTGGTTTTTCATTTTGGGAAAATATGTGAGGTTAGAGTGGTTGGTTCGGTTGGAATCAGGAGGGAGGGTAGGATTCACGTTTTTTTTTAAAATTTATGTTTAGGCAGCCTGAAAAATCGCACTTTGTGCGATTTTCAGTCTGCCAGAAATCAAAAAAAAAAAGGGACTTTACGCAGCTTCTATGAAGCGCAATCTTCATCAACTCAAAGCGCATGCTTCTTTTTCAAATGATTGGCTTTTATTTTGTTTATTTGGGTTAAATGTGGTTCATGGTAAGTGAAACTTGCTGCCTATATAACTTTGTTGTTGTCTTCGTCACCATGTTACAACTCTGATTAACCATTTGAAGTCTGAACAGTCATATTTATTAATTATGCAGATAGTATTTGTGTTATTACTATTATTTTTCACGTGTTCGCCCTTTTAACCGTTTCGAGACAAAAAAACACGTGTTTGCCCGTTACTTTTTGAGACAAAAATTTCCTTTTCTGTTATATTATATGAGTTTAAATCATCAATTTATGGTTTTTACCACTTTAATGATAGATTTTCTATTCTAGTTCTTAGAACCTTGTTATCACGTGTCTGTATTACCTTGCCTTATTTCAAAAGTCATTTAATGGATTGCACAAGGTTTCCCAAGATTAGCTCGCATCCAATTGACCAAATCAGTTTATGATTCGCACAGATAGTCCTAGACTCCTAGGATTCGACCTTACCTTATTTACAGATCATTTTATGAATTACAAGTGTTGGTCTAGGATTCAACCTTAAATAGCGCGAAGATCGGCATGATTATAAGATCATTTGTAATTAGTGAATGGTAAATTAGAAATTCCCCACTGCATAACGCACACTATATAACGCACATGATGTTACATTGCGCTACCTTTTAAGCCAACGATGATAGCATCCGGCGCGGGCTTTTCAGGTCAAGACTCGGGTACCGGAAATTCCGGGTAGCAAAAAAGCTACCGGAACCAATAACCTCACTACCCGACTTTCGGATACCCCAAAAAATATCAGGCAGCGTCGGGTACCCAAAAATCATAGCTTATAAACAGGTAGAAAAATAAAGACACAGTCAAGCAAAGAGCTTTCCCCGTCAACAACCCGCAATTCAATTGGAGACCTCGGTTTCCTCCACTCAGCAACAAATTAAGACCGAATTTAGCTAAAAACAATTCCATCAAAAACAAGAACAGATAAAAAAAAAAACATTCACCGCGATTATTGAGGCCGTTCAGCTCCAGAACATAATACAGAAGCGGCGTGTCTTCTTTCCTCTGCTTCAGTGCTTCAGCCGTGAAGTCCAATTCGAAACCCTAGCCAAGGAAATGAGGAATTGAATGAAACCGAAAGAAGTCCGTTTTAAAAAATACGTATAAATAAGGAGGAAATCGTGAGTCCCAATTTGAAGTCGCTGTCAAATAATCCATTAGAATAATATTGGTATTTAATTATATATATACAATAATAATATAATATTACCTGATAACCATGCACACACACTTCATGGTGTGACACATTGTATATTATATTATGTTTTTAATCATGTGATTTATTTTCACTTTAAATCATTCATTTCGTGCTCATGCGAAACATAAATGAAATCGATTAAAAAACAAATCGATAATAACTAATAGAAGAACAAAGACGAAGATTCAACAAATGATAGAAAAACTGATCATCTTAATTGCGTGCGAGCGAATCAATAATATTCAAATGATGTTGATAACGTGGAGACGGCGGATGAGGAGCAAAAACTATGTTCGTCTTGCATGTTAGAAGGCGGGTTTCTTAAAATTCACTGGGATTTAGGGTTTTTAAATTAACGCTAATTAATTAGGAAATATATGTGTAATTTTTTTATTTAAAAGGGTAATTTAGTCTTACTATATAATTAACGAGTTTTTATAAGGGATGGATATATTATAATATAAAATAATAAATAGTAAGTGTACGTGTGTGTACGCATATATAGTTTTGTAGTATGCAGAGTAACCGCTAGAGTACAACTTGTGGTTTTTTAAAAAAAAAAATTAAGATGTTTATGTTTACATCTTTGAAACATTAAATGCTGATAGAATTTTGAGTGACACATTAATATTCCACAAGAAAAGTGCAATCGAACATTTTAATTATTTTTTAAAAAATAAAAAAAATTGCATGTAAGCCGACGCTCATATTATCTTGTACACTATTGTGCAGAGTAACGCAAATATATATATATATATTCATAATATATTTTTTAGAAAAAACAAATAGTAGGAGTAGCCTAAAACCAACTAGAAACCAATTCGATTTTAGAAATTTTAGGTTCGAGTATCAACATTTTAAAAAATTTATTGACCCGATCACATTAAAAATATACAAACCTAGGTGCCCACCCCTAGATATATATATATGATGGTATTTGACTATTTTCGAACATTGATTAAAATTGAAAATTTAAAATAGTTTATCCTGGGTTACAATGGATTTCTATAGCAAATTGAGGTAATTATTTTTGTAAAGTGAGTACAGATACGAAATAGTTGTTGTAGGGACCCATTGTGCAGTCACGCAGTCCTGACCTGTGACTTGACAGACTCTTATCATAGATTCACCAGTTGGAACACCGACAAATAAGTACAATGCGGGACAAATTAAGTGCTACATGTATGAGAGTCCCCTCTTCAACATACAAGACAAAGTGGTGTATTATCCGAAAAATAGCCCCATAAAAAAACATAATGGTCATGAACTATATACCATGTCCACTACATCTCCTTCATACTTCATTTAACATTTTCATATGATACGATCACAATTCGATATAAAAAAAACTATACTTTAATCAACTCATTGGAAGTTAATAAAAAAAGATCGGCTCATTTCAGGACAGATCGTTTATATTTTATATATACTCGTGTCTTTATTAGGATCGAAAATTTGTGTAGAGGAGAGTGAATACACACATTACAAATATTTTGAATTACAATAACTCATTCTTTAAATGTTCAAAAATGAACCGGACATCGAGAGATTATATTGAGTTTGATAATAAACCAAGCCGAAGACACTCAACCTCAACATTGCTCTCTAAAAATCGATCAAACATTTTGAAAATCGTTTGAAAATATTGTAAGTTGAAACATAAAAATATTTTGGTTGAAGTATTTTATCAAACACTTTGTATGCAAGATTTTGATATATTAGATAACACGTAAAATGCTTCAACAAATCATCTAAAAAGTAGCAATAAGTAATATGCAAATAAATAAAGGGACACGAATTTGTTTATGGAAGTTCAAAAGTCAAATATTTCTTTATTTCACTGTTTTTCATTACCAGAAGGATTCTACTAGAAGACTTTGATTTATACAAGTCATTTGTACAAATCCATTTCGACTTAGGACTTACCAATCGCCTAATCAAAACTCTTAGCAACTCTCAACTACGGTTGGGACAAAAAGTTTCACAACCAAATATATTACACATTCTTTAATGTCTTTATGTAAAGACTCTTACTCAATTATTCTATTAAATACAAATATATTTTGTGTGAGTGAACTATCTTAAAATGATGTTTTCTTCTATTCTTGAACAAGGAAAATGGTTGTACAAACTCATTTTGGTATGGAAGATTTATCTCTCAAAATTTATCTATTGCATTGTTCCTTACACCATTTTTTTTGTTTGCTCTCATTATAGCTTTTTTTTCTTGTATAATCTGCCCATGTTTCAGATCTACATCCAAAAACTCTTGTTTGCTCTTCAAAATGTTGTATTTACAGCCTCCAAGAGGGATATATATGTTACATCCAAGAATATGACCATTGAAAAATGTTCTGTACTGTTTTTGACAACAAAATGACCATATTTGCGTTTCTAAACAGTTGCTAGCCAATTAAGAAGAATTGATCGGTTGCATGACCAAAACGGTTGAGTGAACAAACCGGTTGAGAGACTAACACGGTCTAGAGATTAAACTGGTTGAGAACAAAAATGGTTGATTGAGCAAACCAATAGCATGAGCAAAAACGGGTGAGAGTATGTTGTCCGTTCAGTGTTTATAACTCTTTTTCGTCACTTTCTGGGCAAATTGATGAACATTAAAGTTTGAACACTTTGTCTTAGCTTTCCATGGAATTAAAGATCACGCCATTTGGTTTTTGTATGAGAAAGTTATGCTCAAAATATTAGACCTGCTAAAACACAGTCGAGAACAAATTGGTCGAGTGAATGTGGTCCGATCGAGTGATTACATCTCTTGATTCGTCAATTTATGGGAAAAGTGATTAACATTAAAATTTTAGCCCATTGTCTTAGCTTTCTATGAAATTAAGAATCACTCAATTTAGAATTTTCACGGGAGAGAGATATGCTCGAAATACAAAACTATGTACAATCTTGAGTTTTGTCAGCAACCTGTGCAAAACCAACAACTTCAACGTGATTTATCAACTTCTTAGGATCCCATTCTGACTTTGATTTGTGAATAAATTTATTTGTAGATCATGTTTGTAGATTTGATATGCATACATAATCATGGTTATATTTGGATAGCGGAGCTGAGAGATGTGACCATTAAACTAGAGCTAGGATATCGAGTTGTTCGTTGTTATAAGTTTGTATAGCTCAATCTTGAGACGATGGTTGGGCCTAGATAAAATTCGAATTAGTCCAACCGATTTGAAATATGACTTGAAGACTTTTGTGTTGGCTGTTCAACGGTTTTGACAGCTGGTCATTTGGATCACCGAGTTATGAAATATCATCAAAATACTTCAGTTCGCCAGAAATTCAGCTTAGTTGAATTCGAGTTCATCATCTCAAAACTTCCAAAATATGATCTATCAAGTATCAACTACAAAAAAAAAAAAAAAAAAAACATTAGAAACACAATAAAAAATTTTGTCATCATCAAATAATATTTCATGCATTTTCGGACTCAACAGTCACAATATCGACTATTGAAATAATTATCATCGATTGTTGTCGGTTTTATTATGAATAATATCTAAAAATCTAATGATGTGAATAGATAAAGCTAAATAAACTATTTTATAACTCTAAATCATTTTAAAAAACGAATAAAATATATAATATGCTAAAGACATCAAAATTAATTAGTTTAAAGTTTTAGTATATTAGAGCATCTGATCTAGTTATGAACCTAATAAATAGGTTTGTTTTTGTCACATCAATTATCAAGTCAAAAGTTTAAAACCGTCATATTTAAACCTTTTGTCATCATCATACAACCAAAAACGGAACTTTTTGCCACCTAAAAAAAAAAATTTGTGAACCCCACTATCTAATCACATATTAATTCCTCAATTTAATTTATTACATTTATTTATAATTTTTACTTATATATTTAAATATATAAATATTATAATAATAATTTTAATTTATATAATTAATCATATATTAATATTTTAATAATTTAGTAATTTTTTAAAAATAAAAAACATTATCCAAATATTATTGAGAACATAAAAATAAAAGAGTACGAGAAAAACAATTAACACCATTCTTAAAATAAAACATAAAAATAATTAATGGTTGGTGTAGCGTGTCATACAAAAAAAAAAAAAAAAAAAAAAAAAAATTCGAAATTTTTTAATAAAAAAAATGCAACTGTTGAAAACTTTAAGAAAATACTAAAATAAATCCAAACGATTTGGTTTCAGTAAATGCTCACAAAAATATAATTTCTAAAAAACTTTTGGGGGAAAAGTGTGTAGAGTTCAACCTACCTTAAGGATTTTATCCGAAACATAAATTCAATGTCCCATGATTTGTCACATCAACAATATCGCATTAATTATGCTCATGTGTAAAAATATTGATCATTGGATGCATGATTTGGGCAATACCCATAATATAGGATCTCATTAAGTGGAAAGAGTGTCCTTATTCTCTTCTAAATTAATCCCTTCTACTTCCATATAAAAAATAAACACGGTTTATATTCTTAAATCATATTATTTATTTATGTTTGACTTTGAATCCACTACCCCAAGATTGTGGATTCATTTTTTTAGGTCAATTTATTTAACCATAAATTTTAAACCTTCCTATCCATACTATTAATAATTAATAAAATAAAACAAGAGACTCTATTAGTTAACTATCTTCTAGTGAGCAGTGAAATCATTTTCATAATTTGCACATTATCTTTTGAATTTAGTGGGAAGTTAACTAATTTATGAAAGACTAACTTAAAAGACATAATTAAAAACCATTAAAATTTGAAATCATGATTTTATTTTGTTAATTAAAAACTAAATATAATATAAATGATTAAATATTATATAATGAAAAATATAATACAATTTATAATACTCATTAACACCCACTTTTTTTATTTTTAAAATTTTTATAATAAAAAATTACAAATAAAAAATATAACATTTTCCCCACGTTCAAATATTTTAGAAACATGAACTATATATCATTAACTTAAATAAATTTAAATTTTAGAGTAATTTAATTTATATATTTACATTCAATAATTAATAGTTAATTTACTGTTTTAATCAAAACTAATTTTAATATGCTTAATAAAATTTCAAACATTTTAAAATATTTAAATTAAAAAGTGACCAAATATTTTTTTTAAATCAAAAGTGACCCAAATAGATATGTATTCTTCAAAAAAAAAAAATAGGAGGAGGAATTTATAAGATGCATTTTTGGTTATCAATTATAGGACGTTAACCGTCCAAAAAAATATATAGGACATTAAATTTTCAAAATAATTATACAAACACCTATTAAATAAGGTCTTCCACATCAAATCAATCAAATATTTTTAACAATGTGACTGATCAAAATTTTGGTCATTAATGTTAATTATTAAATAAAACACACCTGCTAGCTACTCATTTCGTTAGCATTTAGCATTTTTTTTTATTATTATAATATTTTACTACAATTCAAACTCCTTTCATTACTTCATTTTTTTCATTATAATTAAAGATTGTACTCACAAACATAAAATAATTTAATTACCTAGAACGGCATTTTAATCATAATGTAATTATCAATTCATATATTTGTAATACAACATAATTCTTCAACTCGTAGTGCGTCTAAATCTTGTCACTAATGTATTGTAATTGACATCTTCGATTCAATCCATTGTTAAATGACAATGATACATTGTAATAATAAAAATAATATCAACTATACTCTAAATTGTGGAGTATATGAGCCTTTTATCAATAGTTAATTAGGAGTTTGATTCTCCCAAACAATAATATTATGCAATCAAACCAATTCGACGCAAGAAGTTCACTCGAGTTATGTAAGCACACTTCGCACCTCAAGAATTCCAAAGAATAGAACGCTAACAATCCCAGTAGTTCAATCAAGCAACTAATAATCAACACCTCAAGGCAGAGTTCAACAAGAATACAGAACCATTCATGATTATCCAAACACAATCAACAATGAACAAGAATTAAACAATTCAAAGTAATAAGCCAGATTTACGTGGTTCGGCACAAGATTGCCTTCATCCACGGGGAGGGAAAACCAATATCTTATTACTGAAGATTCAATAGCCTACAAATCCCAAGATCAATCGATTACAAAATAACAAGAAGATTACAGAGTTTTCCTAAATTACTCTAAGTCATTTTCTCTTTGTGATCGTCTCTTGACTTTGATTGCAGCTCACCAATCTTGGATCTCGATCAGTTGTATTGTGTGTGTGCATTGTTCTGCTCTTCTGTTGGAAAAAAGTAACCTCGCCGATGCTTTTTAACTGAAGCTTATAACTCCTCCAACGACTCTCACACCATGTGGGCTTTATTGATTTAGTTCAAGAGTTTGAGCTTTAGTTTTGGCTTGTCCCTTGGCCACCGAGACAGGCTTAGCTTTGGGCCATGCTCAAACTTTTATTTTGGCCAAATGCATCAACTTAGTAGACACCCTATCCAACAAATAACTTATCGGGCAAGTCTGTCACACATAGTTTATCTAGTGCAATTTACTAAGTTAGCATAATTTGCATACCATTGCGTTAGTGTGGATGTTTACTCAATGTGCATTGAATGATATATAGCTCATGTTCATATGTCATAAAAATATAAATAACAAAAATAATAAATGAAAATTAATTGTTTTCATGTAATTTTGCGATTTTGTTCATTTATAATTTCAATTTTAGTACGATATTTTCTCATTTTTGACAATTTTAATTTTTTTTCATTAAGAGTGTTGATGTCGCACTAAACAAGACAAAAGCACATTCTACGTTGGTAAAATGATCAAAATTGAGGGGTGAGGTAGAAAACAAATATAATAGACTAAAACTAAAATCTCACAATATAGTAGACCAAAGTTGAAAAGAGGAAAGCATAGTGAAAAAAATAAAATAAAATTCCCCTGGTATTAACTTGCTGTATGCATCAGGCCTTCAAAAAAAACTTGACATATGCATCATATAGTGTGTCAATACATTGTGAAATTGAACTGACCAACTATTATAAGACATATGTGAGATGTTCAATGTAGATTATTTGTCGTTAATTCAAGTGGTCCACCATATGTTACTTTCAAGAAATATTCGAATCAAAATATTCAAACAAATCTAGTACAATAAAAATCAAACAATCATATGAGTTGGAAGGAATGCATTATTTTTTCTCCTTTTAAATTCTAACGGGCTTAGGATGCAAGTGTTGCTAGTTCTCTCTGATTTAACAAAAACAGGTCACACATAACTAACTAATTCATATATATCGGAGTTCTCATTGACCAATTTATACCAAGAATAAACGTCATTCCAATACTTACATTATCATTAATCTCGTTAAATTTCAAACCTTCTTCTTCATCTCAAAAACTATACTTTTGCAATCTGATTCTCATCAACCTTTTCAAATTAACTTGAACCGTGCTTTTCAATTCATAATAGAGCCTCGCTGTTTGATTTCTATGCACCATATTAGACTCATGCCCACAATCTGCGACAAGCCTTTTATTGCATTGCACTCTATCTATTGCTTTTGTCCATCTCAATTTTATGTACTTTGCTTATATTTGATGCATATTCGTAACTTCTAAAACAATTAAAGTATGGTTGCACAACACACTAAATGTCTTAAAATGATGACAATAGCAACTTACTTCATTAGTCCATATATCAAACTTTACACTTCTAATCGTTATTGATTGTCCAAGTGATTGTATGCTACACGCACATTGATTTATCATGTGTTGGGTTGCAATAATTATCCCTGCGATCGAACCATGTCGCTTGGACTGCTTGGAGATTTAAAAGATTTGAGTTGCACCATTACCACCAGCTATAGCTTTTGGCAAAATGGCAAGTGCTCGTTCTTACAATTGGTATCAGAGTCAAGGTCATGAGTTCGATTCTCATTGATTGCAAGGAGTGCAATTGTTGGAAAGGAGATTGTTGGGGTGCAATAATTGTCTTTGCTTGGTAGAGCGATCGAACCATGACGCTTGGGCTGCTGTGCGGTTTAAAAGATTTGAGTTGCACCATTACCACTAGCTATATCTTTTGGTAAAGCGACTGTTGGGAATTCGTCGATCGATCCGACGCCGAGTTTCATCATCGTACCTGCGCTACAAAAACAAAAACAAAGGAAACCAAACAAAACAGAAACCGAATCCCAATAACATACGTGAGCATATCAAAGGGAGACCGGGGCTCAGAAGCTACGACTCTCCAATTCACCGGCAATCCACGACGAAGACCACAAAGGTTCCTCACAACCCAAACTCACGCCTACACACAGTAGGAATCCCTGGCCAGCCCACGAACGAGAGAGAGGGCAGCAACACGTACAAAGCAAGGAGAAGGGCTGATGCACAAAGCAAGGAGGCCGCTCAATCTCACGCCTCTCACCCTCTTCTTCCGGCCGCCTCACTCTCTCTCATTCTCTCTGCCTCACTCTCACGCACAGAAGAAAGAACCCAAGGAAGAGGAGGCGCTGCACATAGGTTTTTCCTTCATACCAGCTGCCTCACACAGAATCTAGCCTCACACAGAAACTGAAGGAACGCACAAAAGGATATGCACACTGGTTTCTGTTCTTCTGCAGAGAGAGAGGCGCACACTGATTCCTCTCTCATCTGATTAGGGAAAAGGGGGGAATTATATATGGGATTTGGAAGTGGGCTGGGTAATATAATAAGTTGGGCCAAAGCCCAACAATCTTCACCTTTTGGCCCAACGCCGGTTTACTAGTTACGAGAGTCACCTATAGCCATCATCATCGCCCCAACAGAAGACACAAAGTCAGTACTAGCAACAGAACATGTAGCAAACACAAAGTAAGCTACGACGCTGCACCCAAATAGAACACATCTGTTAAATATCGAAGTTTAAAATTTTTCAAACCAAGTTTAAACTTTTCAACAGTTTCAAAACAAGACTCGAACCAAATAAATGCTCCACCTCGCTTGGAGCCTAGTCAAGTTCTGAAAAAATATTCCTACATAACTATTTTTCACACAGAAAAATAAAAAAAACAATCTAGCAAATTTCACAAAGAAAAAAGCACATAGTCACAAAGAAACAGGTCTCACAAAGAGACAAAAAACACAAAGCTAACACATTTTCACACAGAAAACATGCACATGGTCACAAAGACGCACATGGTCACAAAGACACGGGCGAATCACAAAGAAACGCGAAAAACATGAAAACACGACAGTAACCAAGCATGGAAACACAACAATATCCAATAGGCAAATAAAACCTAGGATTCTACCAGCAACAAATGCACACAAATCCTAGACTCTATCAGCAACACATGCACACAACATAGGCTTCTATCAGCAACAAATGCACATAACATCCGCACCAAGCGGTCACATCCGCACCAATCCGTTACGCTACTAATGCAGTAAAAGAGGTCAAGCCAATATACTAGAGCGAAACTCATCGCAAGAGTTTTGATTCCAACAAACCAGTAATGCCAACACGGCGGCACACGGCGGCAACGTCGGGCAGCGGGCAGATGTGGCATCGGGCTGCAGGGCAGCGGCAGGTGGCTGTCCAGGCGGCGACAGTCCAGGGCGGCGGTTCCTCGGCGACGAACCAACGACAACCAAGCTCTGATACCACTGTTGGAAAATCATCGTCTGATCCGCCGCCATTCTAGTACACGTTTCACCTGCAAAAATTCACAACACAAAAGGGAAACCAAAACCAACAACAAAGGCAACAATAATGTGAGTAATACAAAGGGATTCCGGGGCTCAGACGCTACGACTCTCCAATCCACCAGCAATCCACGGCGAAGACCACAAAGGTTCCTCCCAACCCAAACTCACGCCTACACACAATAGGAATCCCTGGCCAACCCACGAACAAAAGAGAGGGCAACAACACACACAAAGCAAGGAGAAGGGCTTATGCACAAAGCAAGGAGGCCGCTCAATCTCACGCCTTTCACCCTCTCCTTCCGGCCACCTCACTCTTTCTCATTCTCTCTGCCTCACTCTCACGCACATAAGAAAGAACCCAAGGAAGAGGAGGCGCTGCACATAGCTTTCTCCTTCATACCAGCTGCCTCACACAGAAGCTGAAGGAACGCACAGAAGGAGACGCACGTTGGTTTTTGTTCTTCTGGAGAGAGAGAGGCGCACACTGATTCCTCTCTCATCTGATTAGGGAAAAGGGGGGAAATTATATATGAGATTTGAAAGTGGGCTGGGTAATATAATAAGTTGGGCTAAAGCTCAACAACGACAAGTGCTTAATCTTACATCATGTATGAAGATGGACAAAGAAACTCAATGTTTAAATAATTTACCAACTCATTTTCAGATATTTTGCAAATCTCAAGCGTTTAAATACATGCAGTGTGTTGTAATGATGACGCTTTTATGACCATCATAAACATTTTTATGGTGGCTTTTGATGTCTTCTTCATTTTCTTTCATTCACCATATTTTTAAATTAGCATTTGTGTACTCACTTCTAGATGTAGCCTTAATTCTAGCCCTAAATAAGTAAATATGCATATATTAAATATCTTTGACCATTTAATATTCTTCAAGAGCAAAATAATCACTTTCTGCCATACATTGAACTCCAGTTTAGCATCACAAAATTTCATGCACCTTGTAAACATATATTTAGATAGGAGTTATTTGCACCAAATATATCTGTGAAATATTGAAAATGCACACTTTTCTCCTATAAATTTTAGTAGGCATATTCAACTCCGACCTTTTATAAAATTAGCACACGCGTTCCTTCATATGAGTGATTGTTACGCACACGCCCCTCATGTGACTGGGCAAACATTTTGATTTTTTTTTTTTGCACCAAATGCCCCTATGAAATATTCAAAATACATGTTAGAACCCTTGATAGTATAATTTTTAAATTTATTCAACCCATAATACATAATTTTTATTAAGATCCAATTATAAAATATTTACCAAATTTTTTTCATTTCATTTTATTTATTTTTATTTTTATTTTAAACTTATTATCCTTAATTAATTTGTTTCTAAAAAAATATTATTACTTTATCTTGCCACCATTATTTTATTAAACTCTTTTCATATTTCCAACTTCTCTATTAAACATGCATTCTTAAACAAAGATTTAAATTCCTAAAAGTACCAATAAGTTCATGTATATTACTTTTAGATTTAGGACTACATAGTTTTGAACAAAAAAACTAAATTTTTCGAGAAGATGCATTGCACAATTTGCAGTAAATAATAATAATACACAATTTTTATTAAGATCCAATTATAAAATATTTATAATATTTTTTCATTTTACTAATTTTATTTTATTATAAAACTCACTTCGTTTTCCAATTTCTCCATTAAACATGCATTCATAAAACAAAGATTTAAATACCTAAAAGTACCAAAATATTGAACCAAAATAATAAGTTAATGCATATTACTTTTCGATTTATGACTATATAGTTTGAACCAAAATCTAAATTTTTCAAGAAGATGTATTGCACAATTTACAGTAAATAATGATACACACTTTTTATTAAGAGTCAATTATAAAATATTTATCAAATATTTTTCATTTTATATTTTATTTTAATTTTTTTTTTATTAATTAATTTGTTTGTTCAAAAAAATTATTACTTTATTTTGCTTTCATTATTTTATTCAACTCATTTCGTGTTTTCAACTTCTCTATTAAACATGCATTCAAAAATAAGAATTTAAATGACTAAAAGTACCAAAATATTGAACCAAAATATGCATTAAATTATCATTTTTGTTCAATATTTTGGTACTTTTCGGTATTTAAATCATTGTTTATGAATGCATGTTTAATGAAAAAATTGGAAATACGAAATGAGTTTAATAAAATAACGAAGTGAGTAATAATATTTTTTCTAGAAACAAATTAATTAAGAAATAAAAAAATAAAAACAAAAATTTATAAAATGAAAAATGTTTGGTAAATATTTTATAATTGGATCTTAATAAAAATTATGTTTTATGTGTTGAATAAATTTAAAAATTATACTTTCAATGGGTCAAACATGTATTTTTAATATTTCATATGGGTATTTGGTGTAAAAAAAAAAATCAAAATGTTTGCTCAGTCGTATGAGGGACGCGTGCGTAACAATCGCTCATATGAAGGGGCACGTGTGCTAATTTTATAAAAAGTCAAAGTTGAAGATGCAAGTTTAATGGAGAAATTGAAAATACGAAAAATGTACATTTTCAATATTTCATAGGGATATTTGGTGCAAATAACTCATTTAGATATACTAGTACTAGCATAAAATACGTTCATAGATACCAATTATATACAAAACTATTATTAATGGCGGATCCAGGATTATTAATCCAATCACACTATTTCAAATTCTGAAATATTCCTTAAATTCTTTTGGTACTATCATTAAATTTGAGGCATGAGTAGTAGTTACTTTTGATATTTGATGTCATCCTATTTTTTCCCCCGAAATACACCTTCCCTGTGAATACCATTTTTTAAAAAATAAATAAAGCATAGCACAATAAATCAGTGATTAAATAATAATAATAAGTTAGAAATTCAAACATCGATTTTACCATAATCATTGTAATCTCATATATATATATACACACATATATACACATTATATATATCTATATATTTACACGCACACATCATATGCGAAGGCAAATTGCAACCATGTGTCAAACGTACGAGATATCCTATCTACTGAGATAAGATAAGGTCCAGCATATCTCACCATTAGACAAAAATAATAAATAAAATAAAATATACGCAACATCACTAACTGCTCTAATATATATATATATATATATATATATATGTATATATAAAATGGGTGTGTGTGTGTGTGTTTTGAATTCGATAAAATCTATGCTGCTAATGCATAACCACTTTGAGTGTAGACACACACTGCAAGCACGACACATCCTCCTCAAAAAATAATAAAAAAAAGAGAGATTGAAATCTAATATTTTTTTATATTTTTGTTGGTCGTCATTTAAATCTTAGTCATCATACTAAGTTTCTAACTAGCTAATTACATTTATAACATACATCTCAGAAATAAATTCCAATTTATGCAACTTATCTTAAATTTTACAAATATATAGTTTATTTAGATAATGTTAGATATCTACTTCCACGTTACACACGACAAATCAAATCCATCAAACTGAATAATGGAAACAAAAACTCACCAATTTCATTAGTTTTAACAAATATGAACCAAGTTCTGCCAAATAATAGAAATACAAAATGTCAATTTCAATTTCGTGTATGCTTATTTTTAGTCACGTATCTTTCATTAATGAAACCGAAATCAGGAAGAGCCACAACCACGCGGAATCACAACCGGATATAGACAATATAATTTGTATAATTAACCTACATAAATTATATAAATTAAAATATCAACGGTACATTAGTTAATTTTTCAGAGCTGATTGCGTCAACACTACTTATGACAAGTATAAACAAAAATAAAAAACATCATATGTAAAATTAATAATGCGCCTTCGTATTTTTAAAAATCAAGCATAAAACCTCTTATTAAATGGGTAAATGTGTGAATTTGTATGGCATAAGGTGAAATGCGTTTGGTTTTTAACAAATGAAAGATATATTAGCTTACTTATTAATAATATTTTATTTAGAGTTTTATGACACTATGATTTTTCACATGGGAGTTGAGTGCAATTAGCCCAATATTTTAGGAAAGTACAATATTCGTATTATTTTATCAAACAATTAACTTTAATTGGTTTGATTATATTTCGACTTATATCGACAAATTATTGGTCATTGAAATTTAATTGAGTACATTTAATTCAAAATTAGTTTAAACCGAAACTAATAGAGCAACCAGAAACATATGTATGTTTGTAATATTTAAAAATAAATTATTAAAACACTACCTTAAAATTCAATTTCAGTTATTCTTTTTATAGGAATTGAAATCGAAATCAGAATCCAAATCAGAATGGTCAGTTTTGGTTCTTTACAGAACAACTTGTACACACAACTCGCACATGCGCATTAGATTTTTCAACAGCTATTTGTTTATTTGTGAGACGAATTAATTTTTTATGTATTGAATCGAGTCGAGTCAAATATTAATTTAATAAAATTAACTCATAAGACGATATCATGTCGATTTTTTTTGGATGTGTTTGTTTGATCATTAAGTATATAACAGCTTAGAACAGAGTGGAAGATATGAATTGAAGATGCGTGGCTCCCACGCGGTGCCTTGGTAGCATTGTTTTCCTCTCTACGCGTGTCGGCTCGTATCGTAGCTCTATATATTTTCAACGAACAAGCTGAATAAATTACTCCATTAATTTATGCGCCTCGTGTGAAGATATTCTCGAAAATATTCGACAATTTAATTCATTTGGCGATATCAAAATCTTAATTTCAAACAAGAAAACAGGTAATTAAAGGCATTGTTTTTTTTTTTTTCCTGGAAATGGCAGATTGAATTTCGTGTGAAATTGGAATTTGAACGGAATCTGAATATATACGTACGTATACGGGGGGGTGCGTTTTGTTTTGTATGCATAGACGCAGGTATAGACAGGGTTTGGGATGGGAATGATTGGTGAGATTGCGTGTGCTGAAGGAGGAGGGGTAGAGGGTGAAGGAGCGGTGGAGGAACAGAAAATGCAGAGGAAGTATACGGCGTCGGCGGTGCCGGCATTGAATGCGGCGGTGGTGGTGGGTTATGCTCTTACATCTAAGAAAATTAAGAGTTTTTTGCAGCCCAAGCTTGAACGCTTAGCAAGGTAAGTCAATTTCTTGAGTTTTTTGGGATTGCTTATTGTAAAACAAAATGAACGTTGATTGGAATTTTAATTTGATTTTTGTTTTTTTGCTTTCTGAATTTTGATCTTGGTATGTATTTGATTCATTCTTTCCTGTTGAAAGTGACGTGATTTTCTTGCATGTGTTACTGGAAATTATCTGTCTCTGAGTTGTCTTTACAGGGTTCAGGTTTAAGTCATTTTGATCTGGTTTTATCCTTTTCTGTATAGTGTGGTTTATGGTTGAAGATGCACTGTGAGTTGGGTTTCTGAGTTTTTGGTGGTTTAATTAATTTAATGAATGACATATGGTGTAACAATTAGTGTGGATGTTGCTTCTGGCTTTAAATTTCTGAACCCCTGGATACATACTATCATCAGATAATCATGTTTTGGTTTCAAAATGCAGGAAGAAGGGAATCCTATTTGTGGCTATTGACCCAAGTAGACCCCTATCGGATCAAGGTCCTTTCGATGTTGTCTTGCATAAAGTGAGCTTTTCTATTCCTTTTTTTTTTAATTTTACCTCGCTTGTTTATTTTTCAAACGTTTCGCCATCGAGGCTTTTGTTTTGTTTTGTTTTTTTTTATTCTGTCTCACTGTATCCATAAATCTTACATTCTTGAATTGTTGTGCAGTTATCAGGAAAGGAATGGCAGCACATTCTTGAGGTTGGTTTCCTCATGGGTACTGTACTTTATATTTAGCTAATGTAAGAACCTTAAGGACATATGATAGATGTCCGCATTTAGCTATTTAGGCAACTTCATGGCAGACATTGATGATACGATTGGACGCAAGTTGTCAGCGAAGCCGCTGGCAGCCTGATGTCTTCGCATTTAAGCTTATTATCTGAAAAAATTGCAGAGTGATTTACTCTCTTCTCCATAGTAAATCATGACTTGATAATTGAGGTTGGAGCCTCAAGATTCCAGCTTTTGGAGGAAGTTGTCCTTCAATGGAATATTTAGCTGATTTGCAGCAGGTTGAGGATTCCTGGTTTTATCTTTTTGGTGATTTTTTTCTTCTAGGATTACCGGTACTGGATACAGCTTTTCAGGGATATCTAAACGATGTGTTTCTACATTTTTATAGTCCTTTATTCTTTTGTTATTATGGACTTTGGTGAAGTTAAATTCTTAATTGCTTTATGCAACAAATTGTAGGTATTTATCTATTTGGCCATTGGGACATTAATAATGGATTGTACATGTATAGCTATTGAGACCTTAAATACTCATGATTGAGGATATTTTTGACATTCACTGCATGTTTGTACGTGTGCAACATACAGATAGCTTTCAAAGACGATTAGTGTAAGAAAACCAAGTGTTGTGATCTGCACCGATCAAATGATGAGGGGTTTAATATGTAAAATAAACTTCCTTTCCTTTCTCTTGAAGTTTTGGATGTTTAGCTTTTAATCTTATTAATGGAATCAATTATACTGACTGCTTCACCTATGTGTTCGCTAAAAAATCATTTCCCCCCAAAATTGGAGATGTTCACAGTTATATCCATCATTGTCATATGTTGAAGTGTGATGATAATTCAGTTGCGGAAACGTGTCAGTTAGCTTTTAGTTCAGTATCCCGGAATTTAGTCTGAACCAAATGACTATATCTTCTGTGCCTGCAGAAAAAAAATTGCACTGAAATTTTCTAGTTAGCTTGGTGGTCTATGAAGAGATGAATGACATTTGGAAACATACTTTTTGATCTTCCTGCGTATATATCACCTTACATGGTCCCATTTTGTTTTAGCATGTAATTTGTGTCGAATATTTTGTTTTGTTTTGTTTTATTTTATTTAATCATAATTAATCATCACTCATTGGAGACCAAGCTAGTGCTTGAGCAAATAAACCCAGCTAAATCATCAACCCTCACGGACTGAAGTAGTGAAGAAAATGTTGTGGTTATGAAAAAAATAAAGTGTTTGTAGCTATTATATTGTGCCTAACCTAATTACAAAAGTTGTAGTTTGCTAACTCACCTTGAATAAGTCCTCTTGATCTTCCAACTACTTTTAGTAATAAAAAATTGTTTAATATTTTTGGTTGCAAAGGAATAGTTCACCTTGTTTGAATATAGACGAGCATATAAGCAGGTTGTGTTGGGACCCCCTCTAATCATTATTTAACTTTGCTGTAGGATTACAGGCTTGCACATCCAGAGGTAACTGTTCTTGATCCTCCTGATGCCATCCAGCACGTTCACAATCGTCAGTCCATGCTTCAAGATGTTGCTGACCTGAATCTTTCAGACCCCTATGGTAATTTTTCCAGATGTACCTTCCGCTCTTTCTTTCATGGCCTTAAATTTCTCCATTCTTTTGGCTGAGGGGTAAGGCAACGGGCATTTAAAAAAAGCTTGATGTGTTTTATGCAAACTGGCCTTCATCGGAATTATAGTGAGTTACGCAAACGGTTGGGCTTTTTTAAGTGTGAGACATTAGGGACAAAGACATGCAAACAGCGAAGGATCGAAGGAGTGGAAAATGTATCGATCAAGTTTTTGAACACACAATCAACCCCCGAGTCCTTTAGAATGGGGGTAATCCATATCTTCTCTCCAAATATGTGAGAAAGAATTTGACTTTCCCACTTCAGGTTTTGGAACATCCTTATAGTGGATAGTTTATGCAAATCTTCATCCATTCAAATTTTCGGTTAGAGCTTTGTCATAAGGTTTTTCACTTTGCTTTCAGGAACAGTCAGTGTCCCTAAACAGTTAGTTATCAAGAAGGATCCATCATCCATTCCAGATGCAGTGAACAAGGCTGGTTTAAGGTTGCCTATCGGTATGTTATCATGAATTGTATCAGTTTTAACTTGCGTGAGCACTAATTTCATCAGCAAAATATTTATGTGAAAATCGAACCGTTCTTTGGGTTGCCGAAATTCATTCTCTCGTGCAGTTTGGTATCCAGATTTGAAATTTAGTTATAATTTTGTCCTCACAATTATGGTATATTTTATTTCAATCCTTATATATTTCAGTGGCAAAGCCTTTGGTTGCAAAGTCACATGAGCTGTCTCTTGCCTATGATGAGAGCTCCCTCCAGAAGCTGGTGCCACCGCTTGTTTTGCAGGAATTTATTAATCATGGTATGAGATCCTAGTTCATCTTGTGGTTACTAACGCACTCAATGGTTTGGAAGAAAAATTGCATTGCATTAGTCTTTCCTATTCAAATTTTGTAGGTGGTGTACTCTTCAAAGTTTATGTTGTCGGTGAAGCTATAAAAGTTGTTAGACGTTTCTCCTTGCCTGATGTCAGTAAGTGTGAATTGTCGAAGAATTTCGGTGTCTATCACTTTCCAAGGGTATCTTGTGCTGCTGCATCTGCTGATGAAGCAGACTTAGACCCTGGTGTTGCGGGTAAGCATTTTCTCATTTCACCATTTGGGCGCCAAAATATGTTTCTTTCATGGCTCTGTGAAACAGTCGTCCTCTTTTAACTGAATTGATAATTAATCATTGTATAAGTTAGCGAATCTCCATTTTACTGTTTGCTCTAAGAGTACTCATCTTTAGCTTTACCTTCGATCTGCACAGAGCTTCCACCAGGCCCATTACTGGAGAGACTAGCCCGGGAGCTACGTCGCCGGCTGGTACTCCAATTCACCCTTTCTTTTCAAAGCTGTATTGATGCGATTATGTTCGTTTCTCTTGTTGGGATATTTACTTAATAATACAGTCTTTTGTAAATTTCGTAAGGGTCTTCACCTGTTCAACTTGGATATAATTCGAGAACATGGAACTCAAGACAGCTATTATGTGATCGACATCAACTATTTTCCAGGTATACCACACATTTACGCATCAAGACAGCTATTAGTCTTAGAAATGTGCAAGGGGTCGCAACTTAATTCGATCTTACATACTCGTGTATCATTTGCAGGATATGGGAAAATGCCCGAATACGAGCATATATTTACGGATTTTCTTCTGAACTTGGTGAGAAGAAAATAGGAAGAGTTAAGGCTGGCCAAAGGGGTGCAACTGTTGATTGAACCCGTGGTTACGAAATGACGATGCATCACTATAACGTAAAAATCAACTGGAGAAAAGGGACACCGGGGAAGCTTGATTCTTGTGTTGTGGCGTCACAAGTGCCTATTGTTGTGTATTGAAGGTGCAGAAATATGACTCAGATTCTTTGCGGAAGAAGTCCAGTTCTCTACTCTGTAAATCCATTTTTGTTCGAAGATTCGTCATGATTAATTGCAGTTAAGCTGTATGTAAAAGGCTCCTCCTAATTCACAAGCTTTAGATATTTTCTCTTGGTAAATTTTTTACTTCGTTTCTTTGTTTCTTTGTTTTTTTTTTTTTTTTTTTAAAATCCATTTCGAGTTCAAATTCCAACTCTAATCGACCACGGGTCATGAGAAAAAGAACTTTTTTTCTCGGGGAGATAATTAACCCGGAGAAGAAGCAAGGACGGAGTCATGTGTTGCACATGATTTAAATCGTTTCCATCATTGAGTTGAGTTTTCGAGTATTTCGAAATTCAATTTGAAAAAAGGAAATTTGTTAAACTTGGTTTAGATAAATTCGAACTCCTAATATTTACCGTGTGTTTGAATCGATAAGAAACATGAGTTTTGGAACTGGATTTGGAATTCACATCTGAATTGATAAGAAATAAGTTTTGAAATTGGATTTTGATTTCAAATTCATATAATTGAAATATATTTTGGTGTATATTAAGAATTAAATATATAACAGTGTGAATTAGTAATATAAATTTTTAAATAAATCGTATTTTGTAAAATTTACAAAAAAAAATTTAAATCTATGAGTAAGTTATATAAATATAAATATTTTTAAGAAAAATATTATTTTTAAAATTCAAAGAGTGTGAAATCTGAAAGTGATTTCATACACTATCTTTGGATGTCTAAAAAATAAAATTTAAAATTAAAATTGGATTTGTAAAAAATAAAAATATATTTTAGAATTTGATAGTATAATAAATTTTAGATAAATGATATGTAGGAACGAACGCTAATTGGACTCCTTAGCAATCAATGGGAATCGATCTCATGACTTTTGACTTTGATACCAATTGTTAGAACCGAGCGCTTGTCGTTTACCAAAAGCTATGGCTAATGATAATAGTACAATTCAAATCTTTTAAATAACATCAATTTTATCAAGATTTCAGTTAGTTAAATAAAATTCTATGAATTCTCAATAAATACCTATAGTCGGCATCTATGGTAGAATCAGTCGGCGGCATGAGAGGCAGTGGTTTACCTTGCGGGCTGCGGCGGATGTCAGAAGTTTGAGTCCGTTTTAAAATCTCATTTTAACGGTACTTTCAATTTTAAGTCATACCCAATCCCGTCTAATTCTGTTGATCCAAACACAGCTTAAGAATTTCATTTTCGAATCTCATTTTACGAAAGACTGAAATAGTATTTGTAATTTTAAATAATAACAAAGAAAATTAGGGCACAAATAAGCAGATAGCTACGGAGAAAATTCTCCTGGAGTATAAGGAGGTTAAAGCGATGATGATGAGTAAACATTGAACAAAAAACTTGGTTTATCAGATCCCAAAAGCACAGTTACATGGCAGATTCAATTGACTTGAGCATGGATGAGAATTACCCAGACGGCGCAGGCTGCGGCGGAGAAGCGGCGTCGGCGGAGACGGGAGACCATTCGGGAGGGAGATCAGGAAGCGGAGGGTAAACGGTGGGACCACGTCGTATATCCCAAGGCTGAGACTTTCGAGGGCGCGTCTTCATGTGATGCTTGGTAGCCTTCTTCTGTGGCCTAGACGAGCACTCTACCTCCAATCCTCCGCCGCCGTCAACCACTAGTCTCGCCGACGGTGCCAGTTTCTTGACGGAGACCACGCCGCCGCCGCGAAGGGGAAGGGGGACCTCCAATCGCGTGCCGAATATGGCTGAGACTGACATTGTTTCGCGTGTGAGTTTTTGGAGCAGAGCACGGTGATAAGGCTTTCGTTCGGGAACGCGTAGCCGTACAGTTTTTTTATCCACACCAGACTACTGTGGAGCAAAATCACTTATAAATAAATTTATAAATAAATAAATATATATTTTTTATTATCTAATAAGTTTATTAAAGTGATGTTTGATTATATAATAAATCTTGTTTTAAGTCGGTGTTTGCGGAAAAGACTTTTTAATCTCTCTCATTTCTTTCTTAGGGTTTATGAAAAAATTTTGTATTCCTGTCTCCATTCTGCAACCAATTAACTCGAGCTCTTTGTTGCCAGCGGATTTCTTCCTGAGCCGCCAATTTCTCGATATCTTTTCCACCTTCCCAATTCTAATAAGATTATTTTTCATATTATTACCTGATCTCAACAGCCCATTCAGCTCCTTACGCAATACAGGGATTTTCTTACCCATTTTATCGAACCTATCGCCTGCCCATGATTTGAGAATATTATTGCAAGAGGATAATTTTGTTGGCAAATTTTGAATCCTTCTGAGTCGGTCCCAAGTTCCTGTAAAATGTTCCAAGAAATCTTCCTCCAAAAGCCATTTATGTTCGAAAGTGAAACGTCTCAGCCTTCTAGTAAATGTAGATGCTATGATTGATTTCAATGTCAACACCAAAGGCCGATGATCCGAACTAGACACTTCCATCGTCCCTACTTCCACCGTAGGAAAAAGAATTTTCCATTCAAATTGCATAGAAATCTATCCAATCTTGTTGGTATCAACTCCTCACCCTTTCTACGGTTACTCCAAAGTAAATGGTACCCCTGTATACTGTAGGTATTGAAGCCTACAATCTTCTAATACTTCCGCAAAAACTTACATATGAGATACAGGCTTCAATATTCCTCCCACTTTTTTAGACTCATATAACACCTCATTAAAATCACCTCCGACGATCCATGGCAGCTTTTTAAGTTCAGAAATATCAGCCAATCTCCTAAGTTGCCACGAAAGGTGTCGCTGACTAGTAACTGGATTCCATAAAATCCTGTGAATCTCCACTGCATCTGCTCTTGTTCAACAGTACAATCGATATGCCCAATCGAGTACGAAAGAATCTTAATATCCCAAGGTTTTCGCCAAATTATCATCAGCCCCCCACTTCGGTGATCACTATCCACAGAGAAACAACTCTCGAATAGTAAACAATTTTTCCAAAGACAACATGGAGTAGTATGTAATTTAGTTTCGCTTATAAAAATAAGCGATGGGTTTCTTTCAGCGCTGTAATTCTCGGAACGCTCGTTGGTTCCCAAGCCCTCGAGCATTCCAAACCAGACACGTCATTAGGACCGCAAAGATAGAATCGGTTGCATTACCTTCCATCTCATCAATTCGAATTCTTTTAGGTGAAACAGGGAGATTTACTTGTCCTGTTAATATCCTTTTATTTTGAACTGGAATGGCTTTTGGTTCTGGCTTCATTACTGATATTGATTTAGTCTTCTTTGCCAACCGCTCCCACTTCTGTTTTTGAGAATGTTCCCCTGCTGGCATTAGACTAGAACTGCTCGAAGTCGCTTCTTCTTCCATCACCACCCCCATTTGTTCATCCTGAACAATAATTGATAATACTGGTAATAATTCTGAGGAATCTTCCACTCGAGCCAAATTGTCATCTGAGTCACTCTTCTCCCTAGAAGATTCAGGGGCAATCTCAGCTCTATGTACCCGAAATTTAGACACCATCAAATGATCAGTAAAATCTTCTTCCGCTGCTATGTTATCTTCACTAGGCAAGATATTAGTGTATTGACTGGATGCCTTAGCTGATGGTGTTTTCCTGACTGCTGAGATTGGCACCGCCCTAAGCCAGTTCCCAAACCCAAATGATTGTTCACAAGTGTATCGTTGTTTACACAACTACGAAAAAGCTTCTGGACATATGATTAATTTTGACAAATCAGCATTGACTTTTAGTCCGAATGTCTCTTCTCATTGTATCGCAGAAATTAAACAAGTGCTTTTAGTTCAGATTGTCCAGGGACATGAGTTATATTTGGGCTTGCCTACATTCTCACTACGAAGTAAAAGACTCCAGTTTGCTTTTATGAAGGAGCGAGTGTGTAAAAAAATTCAGAGCTGGAATTCTACGTTCTTTTCTTCGGGAGGACGGGAAGTATTAATTAAATCAGTGTTGCAAGCAATCCCTTCTTATGTTATGTCTTGTTTCAAAATGCCGAATTCGGTGTGTGACGGGATTGATCAGGCTTGTGCTAAATTCTGGTGGATTGACCACACTGGAAAAAGGGGATTACATTGGCTCAAATGTTCGGAGTTGTGTAAGCCTAAATGCCATGGAGGGATGGGATTTCGCAAACAAGGTGCTTTCAATAAGGCACTTGTGGCAAAGCAAGTCTGGAGATTGATTCAATTCCCTTCTTCCTTAATGGCAAGAATTCTTAAGGCGCGATATTTTAAACACAAGGATATTATGGATGCTGACTTGGAAGTGAATCCTTCCTACATTTGGCGATCATTTTTATGGAGCCGTGTTCTTCTTCAACGAGGGCTATGTTGGCGAGTAGGTACTGGACAATCTATAGTGATTGGGAAGGATCCTTGGATTCCGAGCTTACCCCAGTTTCGTTGTTCTTCGATGGTTCATGCTACTTCAAACGATACAGTAGATAGTTTGATTAGTCCGATGGGGAACTGGAATGAAGAAGCTGTGAATCAAAAAATTTCGCTGTTCGAAGCGGAATCAATTCTGAATATTTCTCTAAACAGGAGAGGATGTCCAGATTTACGATATTGGAAGGGAAATTCTAATGGAATTTATTAAGTAAAATCAGGATATTGGATGGAGATGGACAACTCGAGACCTCCGCCATTTCGATCAACTCACCAATTTTTGCATTGGTGGCAGCTCATTTGGAAACTAAACATACCACCTAAAGTTCGCATTTTCCTCTGGAAAGCTTCCAGGGATTTTATTCCTTCAGAGGTAAATCTTTACGGTTAACCATCATGTTCCAACTAATGGCTTCTGTTCTCTCTGTAATTCAGAATATGCCTCAACTAGCCATTGTATTATTTTCTGTTCTTATGCTCGAATTGCTTGAAAAAAAAAACTATATTTTGGAGACTATTGAAGCAATATCGAGGGGTCTCTTTTGTTGAGTGTTGTGTTTTACTTATGTCGTTGGTTAATAAAGAGGAGATGGGGATCTTTGCGGTGTTAGCTTGGGCAGCATGGAAAGCATATTGTAATGGGAAACATGATCAAGCAGGTAAAGTTCCAGGATTTATTTTAGCTTGGGCTTGGGCTATGTTGGATTCGTTTCACAGTGCCAAGGAGAGCTGCGACACTCCTCACTTCTTGAATAATGTTTTATCGGAACGAATCTGGAAGGCACCTTTATCAAATCAACTTCGATTGGATGTCGATGCGAGCTTTGATGGAGCCCAGAATTTATGCGGTGTTAGTGCTGTGGTTAGGGACTCACTTGGGAAGATTATAGGGGCTACAACTTGTGTTATTCGGAATTCAGGAACAGTCTTGAGTGCGGAGCTAGAAGCTGTTAGATTTGGGATGTATTTTTGTGTCGACCATGGCTTCTCCAATGCCAACATCTTTTCGGATTCTCTGAAGGAGGTTCAGGCAATTAACACGCCGGAAGATGATCTTGGGCCAGATGGTGTAGTGGTGTTAGAGATTAAATCTTTATTCAATTCCCCAGATTTCATGTCGATATCTCACATGAGACGGACCGCGAACGGAGTGGCACATATGTTGGCTAGGAAAGCTCTTTTTACTTCAACTCCTCTTACTTGGTTGCATAGTGGTTTTCCAACTTGGTTGTTAAACATTGTATCTCGTGATTGTTAGTAATATATATATGTTTGGAGTTTGTTTCAAAAAAATTGATGTTTGGGAGAACGCTGGTGTTTGGGAGAGCTTCTAAGAAAAAGCTGAGAAGTGCACTATCTTAATCATTTTTCTTTCGAGGTCGGCCCTAAACAAGATTCGTCTGTTTCTCGTTTATCAAAAATTATGAGTTAGCGATCAAACTTGAATCTTCTGAATAGCTCCGAGGTCATGTTTTTATTACATTCTGACATAGCCAATCATCGCTTCCGAAAACTTTTTCGCCAAAGAATTGTATAACGAGCAATTATTAAAATCAAACATATGATTTTGACTTTGATATCAAGTGTATGATGAAACTTAATTTTTGTTGTAAAGCAATCCATTCATCACATTTCAATAATTTTCTCATCATTGCTCCACAAGAATTTTTCTAATAATTCAGCTACCACACAATTTATAAAAAGAGTAAAAATTTATTTTGGTACAAAAATTTTGATAACTTTAAAAATTGATACATAAATTATTTTGAACGGCGGAATTGGTACATTATCCACATAAAAAGCCAATTTAGTCATTAATAAAATGTCTTATTTTTAAGAGTAATATTCATTTTGATACATGAACTATTGATAAAATGTCAAATTGGTACATGAACTATTGTACATGATCAAATTAAAAAGTTACGTTTACCCTGACTCTAAATTGCTATTAAGTCCAATTACTATTATTAACATTTATTATGTACATTATTTTATTTTTAAAGTTATTTATTGATTAATTTAAAAATATATATTTACTTAAAATTATATCATGATAAATAATTGTCAACCCAAATTATATAAAAACAAATATTTTAATACATTGATAAAAATATAATAAAATTAATATATGTCACCGAAACCCGTTGATTTTATTTATGAATCGTTGAAGCAAATATAATCAAGACAATGAGATTCTTTTTTAGGAGATTTGTCTTTTCATCACCTACAATTTTAATGTTAAACACTTTTCGAATACTATTCATCGAAAAACTAAAATGGTAATTCTTTTTGTTTCAACACTTTAGAAATAGTGTCAACTCTGACAACATATATTTATTCTATTATATTTTAATCAATATATGTACAAAAATTTTTTGTTGTATCATATTTCGAGATGATAATTATTTAAATAAATACGATATTTTAAAAATTAATCAACAAAATAAATTTAACAATAAAATTAGGGCTAATTGCATTCCGCCCCTTATGAAATTAGTATATAGCACAAAACCCCTTATAAAAAATGAATTAGATATTAAGTCCTTCACTTTTCAAAAAATTAGCTAAAAGCCCCCTGATCAAAAATTGGTGTTGCACGCGTTTGAAATGCAATTGATCATGCTTTTTTTTACTTTTTATTGCCTAAAATGACTGAAATACCCCTAAATCATTAAGCATAATATTTGTTAGGGTATTTTTCTTTGTCAAATTTTTTAACATGTGATTTTTTTAATTGTATTATTTTAAATTTTATAAATTTTAAAAATACGATTATTCGGAACAGTGAATTCACTAACTTTCTAGCCGAACATATTATTTTAATTAATAATATGAAATATAATTAATAATCGTAGTAATAATAATATGAAAATATTAAATAAATGAAAATATTAATAAAATCATAGTAACATTAGCAAATTTAAAGAACTATTAAATTAATCTTATAAACAAAATCCATTTCTTTATCTCTCAAGTGATTCAAATTAACCATATATTGTTATTATTCAAGATGATATATATATATATATATATATGTGTGTGTGTGTGTGTGTGTGTATGTATGTATGTAATTATTTATTCTTTTTTTTAATCAATTTTCTCAATTATAAAGTTTTATATTTATCAGTGATCAGTTTAACTTCATTTTATTTGATTTGAAGCCCTATTTCGTATACTATTTTGAATAAATTATATTATATATAATGTATATATATAATATGAATATATAGTAATTATATTAATAAATTAGTAAATATCGGTAAAGAAATTATGACTGACATGATAAATGATTTGAAAATTAAAATTTTCGGTTGACATGATAAATATGTTTTGATATGGTTTGAATTTTTATTAATATGTTCATTCATTCTAAGTTAATAAATTTTCATAATAATTTTATTCATTTAATTATTTATTAGAATTTTATGGAAAAAAAATTTAAGCATAATTTATATATTTGTTTTAGATCAAAATTTTAACAATGTAAAATCAAATTATACCCAAAAACTCCGGTTCTAATGTAAGGTGGGCCATTAAAGATCAATCATGTTAACTCTAATATTAATTTATTTCAAAAAAAATTAAAATTTCCTTAATTTTATATTTTTTATTTTGATAAATTTCTTTAACTTGGCTTATTTTGATTTTTAAGCACCCTTATGAGCCTTATTTTGTATTCAAATATTACTAATATTAATAATTATTATTGTGAATATTAATTTTTTATTTAGTTTATCACTAATATAATCAATGATTTTTATTATGTATTTTTATAAATTACAAAATAATAAAAATAACATATTTGGTTAGTAAGTTGGTGAATTCACTGTTTCAAATAGTAGTATTTTTCAACTTCATAAAATTTAAAATAATAAAATTCAAAAATCATATGTTAAATAGTTGGACAAATAAAAACTTACTAACAAAATAGTATACTGAGTACTTGAGGATATTTTTGTCATTTGAGATAATGAAAAATAAAAACAATTATGACAAATCTCACTTCCAGCGCGTGGAAGTACAATTTCCAACGCAAGGGTGTTTTAGCTAATTTTTTTAAAGGTGAAGGACTTAATAGCTAATTAAATTTTTATAGGGGGTTTTGTGTTATATAGAAATTTCACAAGGGAGTGGAATGCTATTAGCCCGATAAGATTACGTACACAATCGACTTTAATGATAGTAAATATTGCCTAATTAATAATTTTGATTAAAAACATGAACATTAATTAAGCTAGTTAAATACTAATTTAAAAATAATCTGCAACCCATTTATATTGGATGACGATCGAGTCCAAAAGAACCCGAGGGCCGAGACCCATTTTGAAACACCTCAGACCTACTCTTAACTTATATAAAAAATTGTCGGGTTTTTCTCGTCAGACAATTATATTCAACATATATTCTAACGTGTTTATAACAAAAATAAAATAAAAAATATCAAAATAAAGTCTATAGTAGCTTTCAAACAAATATCAAAATAGAAATTATATTGAAACAACAATTCATATAATAAATCTCAAAACATATTAATTGGATATTAACAATATGCAATCTACCAAATCACACATAAAAGACAAATTTCAATAGATGAGAAATTTATAATATATACTAGTGACAACAATACACATACAATACGTGCATCTGAAATATTTTATTTTTATTTTTTTTAAAAAAATGATTTCTTTAGTGAAATTTTATATCGAAATTGAATCCGAACCTATATAAATTTTAATATTTACATAATTAGGGTAAGATTTTTTTTATATAATTTGAAAATCCACTGATGGTCATGAATCAAGTAATTAACCACCTAAAATATAGATGCCGCCCGTAGGGCACTACCTTGCGGATGACGTGTAACCCCGTGATTGGTTAAAATTAGTGGGTTCCACGTGGGACCCATTGATTTTAACCAATCATGAGTCGCCACGTCACCCGCAGGGCACTACCCTGCGGGTAGCATCTACTTAACCGTAGAAATGTTAAGTTTGTGGGAAGAGAAACTATCTTAGGACATCTATATTGGTTGAAAAATTTTGATCAAATATTTGTGGATCTATCATTTCACATCATCTATCTATCGTATATCTCAGATAACTCATATTCCACAAAAACAACCCACAGACACATCCTTTCACAAGCCCAACTGACCCAATAAAAAGGGGCAATAATATCCATACAATGTAACCTCTTTCTCGGACCATTATTAACTTCCAACTTCGACAATTGTGGATTTTTATCTTATTAGAGCTAAAAATATGAATTGAATTTTTAACAAATTTCTTCATTCAAAATGTATATATAACTTCAAAATAAATTCAAATTTTAGTTTATTAATATTTTTTATAAGATAAAATTTTTCTCCAACCCAATTTTGATTATAATTAGTAGTTCCATAAATTGTTGAGATAATACTATTTATTTTCCAAAATTTATACAACTCTACTGTATCTTAAATCCATAGTTTATTAGAAGTATAAAAATAATTAAATATTATATTTTCTTGAAATTTGAATCTTTTTTTGATTTTTCCTTAAATCACACTCTTTTTAATCATGTTAAAAAGTTTAGATTGATATAAATGCATTGTATATTTTGGTCTTTAATTTGTTTTTTTTTTTGACGATTTTTTTTTTTTGTTTTGTTATTATACTCATGCAGAAAATTAACCTACACAATTTGTCAATTCCATGTTTTTTTTTAATCTCTGTTCTTTTGGTTTGTTAACATTTATTAGCCGGATATTTTATGACGTTTTAGTGCCTTAGACATATTTATTTGATTAAATCGTCAAAGTATGCATGAGGTCTTGATTAAATAATATACACATAATTATGCTAAATCCACTCTATAATATAATAAAATATTATTGTAATGTCTGTTTTAGTTAATATTTTATGTTAATAAAAAAATCATAAAAACCTATTTAATAAATTTATAATTTATCTATAACTACTATATCACATCCACTTTCTAAAATTTAAATATTCATATATTATATTATCTATATAAACTACATATTTAATATAGTTGCATTATAATCATCTAGGTACCATTTATTTATTAACAGTGTCACGTCAAATTATAAAAACTCACGCTCTCAAGGGATGTTCGAATTGGTAGAGTAGGTAAACGTTTGACCAAAAATCAAGAGTTCGATTCCTTCAACCAACACATTTTGGACTAACCTGTCGCAGAAGTTGCCTAGTGTGGTTTACTTGACAAGCCTAGTTTGTAGGTTATTTTGTTAGTCCGATGGTTTATCTAATGCGTACCGAAAGATAACGATTACGGATTCTCACGTCATAAAAAATAAAAAATCACGACTACTACAACAACTCTATGGGAAAAAATAACTTCATTAAAAAATTGAGAACATAAAATTAATTTTAAAAAACAAAAATGATATTTAAAAATATAATTATTTTACATAAATATTTGATATATGAGTAGGTATTTTTTTAATGACGTGAGAATCCACATCCACTACCTTTTGGTATGTATTGGATAAACCTTGGGACTAATGCAATAGTCTACAAATCACACTACAATGAAAAATAATACTTTTCAAATCGAATAAAAGATATGTCTCATAAAATTGACGTTGATTTTTTATTTGGTATTTACATTATATTCTTAAAATTTCAGCGAAAAGAATGCAAAATTGGAACCACGAGAGTGGGAAGGACCACCTAAATTAAAGACCAAAGCAATTAAAAGAAAGATTTTGTAAAGCCTCGATTAAGATTTCTATGGTCCATAAGAAAAGTACTCCAGAATTTATTCAAAATAATCTCAGCTGAAATTGGTCTGTTTATTCAGGAACATACTTAACCCAGTCTTATTGAACAAAAAAACACCTAAACAAGTGAACCCAAGCGGAACCGTTGATTCGCACAATTCGATATCTTATATTTGGTTCACACACAAATCATACATGGACTCGTGATCGTACCCAAACAAGCCTATAATTTGTTAGTCCTTCTAAGTCGAACTATTTTTTGAGTTTTGGAATCGTTAGTGGGTTCCTTTTTTCTGCTTTTGGTTTATTTTGCCAAGTGTTGCATATGTACACTGTACAGTCGCATACTTAGTATTTTCCAAGATTGCGCCAACATTTTTTTTACAAGCTGTGTGCGTAACATCTCACTGCAAAACAAAAAATATGTCGTTAATTCATAACTATCCTTTTGTTTTATATTAACATGTTCGCGCGAACATCTTATACAAACATCTTCACATCGATTCCAGGCTGGACCAGGGTGATGGCTACAGTTCAAATTTTGTGGACGTGAAATGAATCGAAGCCACCAACCAAGTTTTGAGTTCACAAAATATCAAGAAAGTAAGCTTGCGGGAATCTCAACCCCACCAAGTATTATCTCTTTCTAGCTACCATATTATCTAAATTCCCCAAAAGCCAGCATGCTTCCTTCCAACCAACCTCACATAAAGATGACAAATAAACACAATCCATCCAACAAAAATCATACACATTCAACATCAAGTATCGTCGTCTCGTCTCGTCTCGCGATTCAGATACAAGGACCCTGTTAACAAGGTTGAAGAGGAAATATTACATCATCTTTAAACAAATTAATCTCGTGCTAGGACATGATAACTGTATTCAAACAAGGATCCTTGGCTATGTCTCCTTCTCGGGTGGTAGGCTAGCTACCTCCTCAACTGCTGTTAGACAGCGATCCGAATGCTGATCGAGGGCTATTCTCCTGGCTCTCTATGAGGTTCAATGCTTTGGCATTCTCGAATCCGAGATAGCTGTTGTTTGTGGTATTCAATGCCTCTCCAAGAGGTCCTCCTTCCCAAGATATCGGAATCCAGTTGGCTTGGATTCGATTTTCTTCGGTACTAGGACTAATCTTGCCAAAGCCTAATCCCGTCCTGTTCGCTTGAAGTTCAATATTTTTCGAGGGAGACATGAAGTCTGAGGTGACAACTGGGATAGAAATCGATAGCTGCGTCCCGTCTGGTTGAAGATCAAGGTGATCAGGCCAAGAAAAGGTAGCACGCTGACGCTGTTCGGAACGGCTTTTCGGCCAGTTACTTATGAACTGTTGAAGAGTGTTCTTAGACTTGTTTTCTTGATCGATGATGTCTTCTGAAGCACCGTGGTCTTCGCATTTGACGATAGGCGAACCCCTGTCTAAAGGGTTGAGCAAAGAGTCTGAAGAGACTAATCCGAACTGTGAACGGGGAGAGGATTCGTCGTACTGGTTTTCCTTGAGACCTGTTCCTGAAGTCGCCATGGAGAGGATGGTCGCATTTCGATTCACCCCTTTCGGATTATCCTTCTCAGGAACACATCTGATAGTCCAAAAACAATAGGAGTGTTACTGAATTACAATAACTAATAAGTAGTAACTGTGCATCGTCAAATCTTTTGGATCCTACATTCTATTTCAGCACAAGCCACGACATGTGCTTGTCCATATGATTATTCGATGCACGGTTTAAAAAATTTGAGTTGCAACGGACTTCTTTGTGTTCAACAGTCATGAGTTAAGTGACTATGGCTCTTTTCCAAGTAAAAGGAAAGTTCCTCAATGATAGAGCTCACCTATTGACATTAATATTGGGTATTCCGAGCTCCAAGCTGTGGACTTGTTGGCCGCGTGAGAGGCGGAGAGCGTTGGATGCAGAGCCGGCAGCGACCGCGGCGGCCGCAGGCTTTGAGGAATCGTTGGGCGCCGTCTTGGCGGCAGAAATGGTGGGGATCGTGGCGGCGGAATGGCCGGTTTGGCCTTCCACAGGCTTTCTTGAACGGTGGCGGCCTCTGTTCATATGCCGTTCGCAGTACTTCTGGTCAACTACCGCATCTCTGGCGCACCGCCATTTCTTGCCATCCGTCCGACGGCACCGCCCCGGCTCAGGATCGGTGCTGGAGAATCCCAGATGAAAGCCACCCCATCCAACTGCGCATTTTTTTGGTTCAAGAAACCATTTCACAACTAAAAATATAAAAACATCACATTTCGTAAGCAATTGGGAAAGAGCAGAGGAGTCACTACTCACAAGCAGTGGGTTTAAGGCCAGAAAAGGGAGAAAAGCCAGCAGATTCCAAAGCTTTTCTGATGGGATTTAGAAGACAAGAAGGTACAGGAACATTTGCAGTGATGTATTTGTAGATCAAAGCTTGGTGTTCTAGCTCAATCCACTGTGATGGAGTAAGAAACGAACTTCTCACACCTGAAAAAAAAAAAAAAAAAAACCATTCAGAAGAATGAGTTAACTTTTCTTGGGTAAAAATAGTCCTAAAACTTCGAGAAAAAGGAAGCATTTTAGGGGGAAAATCTGTTCATTCGACACACATGACAAGACCATTTAACCAGAACAGCAAAAACAAATCTTTGCCACTGTTGACAAAAGCCACAGATTCTTCATTCACAAATTCAAAAAATCGCACTGACCTGTGTTCTTGCTAAAGGGACTCGATATGTTTTGAAGATAAGGCCAATTAGTCACAGCCTGTGAATTTGGTGAAGAGAAACTCAACATTTGCTGCTGCCCTTGAAAGAAATTGCCGCTATTACAAGTTTCGTTCAATTTAAACTCCCTGAAAACATCTTCACCTAATGCCCTCTCCTGCTTCACAAATCCAGATCCACACCATTTAAGCTTTTTCGACTCGGACCCATTACCTGAAGCGAAGCTGCCATTTTTAATGCTCGAGTAGGCCAAGTTATCGAAGCTCGTAACACCAAAATCCATGGAAAAAAAAATAATGCAGCTGGATATATATTCGTTCGTTCAATCAGTTAAAAAAGGAGTAAAGGGTCAGCAAAAATGGCGACCAATTGTAGAAAAAACCATATTTGAAGGTGGGAAGTGTTGCGCCATGTTTGGGAAAAAGGAAAGGGACATATTAGAGGGAAAGACACCAAGGGAAGAAAGGGATACTGTCTGTAAGGTCTGTGGCAAACTCCATTGCTGCCTCAGTCAAGTCTTTGTACTCTGGACTTTTTATATCATGCTTATACAATATTTATTACGTATGTGTGTGTGTGTATGTATATAAATATATAACAATTTATTATATAAACAATATTCCCAGTGATATAATATAAGCGATACTGTTTGGGATAATATCTATTTTATTTTATATGAGTTATGGATTTTTCTCATGGTTAAGATATGATAAATAGTATTTTGATAAGTAATATAATGTAATGTAAAATAAATAAAAAATGATAGTTAATATAGTATTTGATTTGATTGATTTGATTGATTGATTGAATTTTATATAAAAATGATAAATTACCATTTTGTTCTTTTTAAAAATAAATAAAATATGAATAATATTATTTATAAGGGTAATATAGTAATTTAAATTCAATGATTTGATTGATATAAGATAAATAATTAATAATTTGATTGATTTTAAATAAATAATTAATATATGGATAAATAGTACGACGAGAATAACGAATAATTAGATAGGACACGTTATACAAGTATTATGTGTACTTGTACCAAACAGGCCCTAAGTGTTTGGCTAAATTTTATTAAAAATTGGTTATAACCTCCTAGAATTTAAAAGTTGTTTTAGGTGTTTATAAGCTGTCCGAATTTATTTTAAAAATAAGTGTTAAAATGTTTGGATAAACTTATTTTAAAGGAATTAATGATGTTGATATATATGGTATTATAAGATCATTTTTATTGGCAAAAATTGTAAAAGATATATATTATGAAGATAATGTAAAAAATTATACATATGCGAAATAATTTTAGAATGAACTTATATTTAAAAAAATAAAACTAATTTATATTTTAGTTAGAAAAATTTTATGTTATTTGTAAATTTTTTTAATTTAATATTTAATGGATAGACGATATGATGGGGATTTAAGAAAATATGTAAAGATATTTTGGAGAAATAGAATGTTAAAATAAGATCTCACCCTCAATTTTTTTAAAAACAATTTATTAGGGGTGAAATCGGGTCGGGACCCGTCCCGTAACCCCCTTACCCGAGTCCCGTCCCGATAGGAATTGGGATTTTTTTTTTCTCCCGATCCCGCACCCGAGATGTGTCGGGACCCGAATGTTCGGGATCCCGTCGGGTCGGAAGAGGTTAATCCCGAATAATATTTTTTTAAAAAAAATTATATGAAAATATTTTTTTGAAAAAAAATTATAAAAAAAATCAAACAATTTATTAATACATTACAAATAAATTAAAATTTATTTATATATAACCATTAAAAAACTAAAATATTTTTTTAGTACATTACAAATAAACTAAAATAACTACTTGATTAATAAAAAAACATATAATTATTCATAATAATAAACAAACAAAATAAAAATTTATAACTCAATGTTAATATTAAAAAAGATAAATATAAAAAAATTATATGGTATATAATTATAAAACATTAATATTAAAACATAAAATTAAAAAAAATTATTTTTTTAATTAATAAATATTATTAAAAAATATTATTTTTATATTCGGGTCGGGTCGAGAATCTCGTCGGGAAGGGTTTCCTATCCCGATCCCGATCCTGACATTGATCGGATCGGAAAAAATCCCGAACACTCGGGTCGAAAAAAGTTCGGGACGGAAAAAATTCGGGACGAGAACGGGTTGGGAATCGGGACGGGTCAAGATTTTTTTAAAATTTGCCACTCCTACAATTTATAAGTTGTTTGAAAAATTATTTACCAAATAAATTTTAATAATTTATAAGCTCCAAAACAGTTTGTCCTACTTTTTACGTATCAAATGACTCATGGAATTTGACTTAGTAAAGCCAGAAAAAATCATTAGAGAAGACGTAGTTTCATTATTATTATTTTCAAAGCACTGTTAAAATAAAAAAACGAATAGTAAAATAATTTTTATCAAACAATTGTGTCTTTGGATCAAGTGAATTAGTAGTTTTTCTAAAAAAAATAATTAATAAAATTTAAGATTTCGTATTTAAAATTTAGTGGACCGCGAAGGATTTTTGATAAATTAAAGGGGTCATTGTGTTAAAATTATTTTAAAACATTAAATTTTCTTAATGAAACAAAGATAACTAGAAGAAGTTCCGAGGAGTTGATGGGGATAGTCGCACCTATTTGCATCTATTTGGCTCCATTTCTAAATATAATAATACTAATATAAAAAATAATATACAAATCAATTATCAATGACAAGAATATGTATATTGTATATAATCATGGACCGACCAAAAAATAATCAGTCGATGTACATATCAGCAATTCCGAGTTTTCGGTGAATTCGAATTTCTAAAATATATTTTCACGATTTCTCTTTAGCTTTATTGCAATTTTTTAAATTAAAAGCAAGTATAAGATATAGCTATTTTATTCATAGTTTTATTTATTTAATAATTAAAATTTAATTTTATTCCATGAATAGTATTGGTTTCACAAATGTGAAATTCCTAAAATTGAATATGTGGTTACATAATGATGATGCCTTTTCTATAGCATTGATATGGTGTGTCGCACGTACAAAGTGTGAGTTTATAAATTAAAACACCACAAGCACGTGACGCACATCACGGACAAACACAATTCATTCATCCAACCATTCCATTCTAAACTATGAATATGAGATTTTGAAACATTTAGGACAATCAATGAAATGACAATTTTTATCAAGAAATATCTCAGGTAGATTTTCTATTTATGGTGCATCGAACGACTGTCATTGCCTGTGTAACTTATATATCATAAAACGGAGTCATGCTGCATGTACACGAAAGGTTATGCGTTGCACTTAAAATTACATAAATATTTTTAATGTATTTTGAAAAGAGTTTTTTCAAATAAAATATAATGATACTTTTATAATTTCATGAGTAATGTGTAACCCAACGTGTAGTAGTTTAATATGTAAATGTAGCATTTCTATATAAAATTTACTATAAATAACCGTCATGTTTCAATCTCTTTCGTAACTGAAATTATTATTGGTTTTTTGATAAATTTTATTATTTTTGTGTTCTTGAATGAATATGTAATAACATATGAGTCGACGATCAGATTATTTTGTAGAGTGTTACAATAAGTTATTGGAGCTAAATATTGATTTCATAAACACTTGATAAAACATATTATTATAAATTTGTTTTTTTTTTTGAAAAAAAGTATGAAATAATTAAGGAAAATTGAAAATAGTTGGATAATTGTAGAAAGGGGGGATTTGGTGTCAAAAGTAGGGTGTCAATTCGGGTGGGTCCGGGTCGGGTTGACGAAAACAATTTTAAAATTTTTTTCAACCCGAACCCGACTAACCCGACTACCCCAATCAACCCGAACCAACCCAATTTTTTTTATTTTTTAACAAAATTATTAAATAAAAATTCAAAAAACAAAATAATAATAATATTTAATTTAAAACACATAATAAAAAAATCTAAACTATATATAATTTAAATTTGAACTTTTAGTTATAGAAAATTTAAATTATATTTATTACAAAAAATAAAAAATATATTTTAAAAAATAAAAATTTTACAAAATAAATATTAAATTAAGAAAATATATTATCTCAATATATAATAATTTTTTTCAAACATATAACGTATAAAAATGTAGTAAATCTATCTTAATTTAATATAAAAAAATAATTAAAAGCTTTGGGTCATTTCGAGTCAACCAGCTATTAATTTTTTTGGGTTAGCTTTCGGGTCAATCCGATTCGACCCAAACCCAAAAACTCCCAACCCTAACCTGATATTTTTTGGATTGAATCGGATTGGGTTGAATTTTGACACCCTAACCAAAAGAGAGCAAAGAACTGCAACTTTAATGAGACCCCTCGAATTGTCTTCTCTGGACTCTCTCTCTCTATAAAAGTCGCATTTTTCATGCACGCCTGTCCGTACACCTTTCACTTTATTTTACTTTTCTTACTTGTGTTTTTATCATTATTTTATTATTATTTTTGTTTTTTGAAATAATTCTCAACAAAAAAATATCATATAGCCATAAAATCGATAAATATAATGATATTTTTAACACAAAAAACTTGTATATGCAACATCACATGTTTTTTTCGAAGAATATACAACATCGCATGTGAATGGACGCTATAATAATAATAATAATAATAATAATAATAATAATAATAATAATAATAATAATAATAATAATAATAATAATATTTATTTGTAGATGATTTTTTTGTAATATTGCAAATAAAATTGAGGACTTTGATATCTTTCCGAACAATAAATAGAGCTACCATTGAATAATAATAATAATAAAAAAAATCGAAACAGTAATTCAATAATAATAATAATAATTTTAATTATATATATATGTTTGAAAGAAATATATTTGATTAACTTTGACAAAAATTATATGCAATATATAGGTAAGTTCCATCACATCAGCTTGGAATCCAAAAGTGTGCGCGAATAATGAAACACCAGAAGAGATAAAGTGTGTGATTTGGACATGTCAGGTAAATTGGCCCGAGACTAAACTACACATTCAATTTCAAATCCCCCCTTTAAAACTTAATTTACTTTATTTATTAATAATTAACATATTTTATATATACAAAATTAACTTTCAAATTTATTATTTATATTTAAATATTATTATAAATGTTCTTTTGATTTGTACTGAATGGGGTTCGCTTCCCATTTGCCGACAGGGATGTGTTGGGACCCAATCCAGCTTGATTTAACTTCATATGCCAGTGCCACCATCCTAACATCAACTTTAATTTTGTACCCCACTCCTGCTTTGATATTTTTCAAAAATTATTGGATTATGAATTATATAAAATCTTTTAAGCTCGTATTGTATATTTTTTAAAACCATTATTTGTTAGGATTTTTTCCAATGTTACACTTCCACATTTAATGTTCAACTAACCAACACTTTTATTTAATATATATATATATATACACATATAAGTTCTATTATAGGCGTCGATTTTGCGTGTCTACGTGTTTATCTTGAGTCTGTCGTTGCATTATTTGTAAGTTTTGTCGAGTTTTTTTTCACGTTTATTTCATTGTTTACACATATCGTTAGCTACTCACTTGAATGTGTTGAATCATAAATAATAATGGCAAAAGACGATATTTGATGGTTGTGAAATTCAAATTTTCAGGGTAAATTCGTACTACGGCAGCAAAATTTACATTTTCAACACGATTTTATGCGCAAAAAATAAAAAAGGGATAGAACCATTTGCACCTTAGCCGCAAAAAAGTTACGGTTTCAACACGAGACGAGAATTTAGGTAAATGTTGCACAGACGAATTCGTGTTAGGGTGGCCAAAAGTGTTTTCTCTAGCATGATGCGAAAAGTGAAAAATTATATGTGCGGAAAGAATGGAGGTTATGTGGAGAATTGAAATCAAGAAGGAACAAGAACAGTAAACAATAATTTTCTTTTTTTCTACTTATTTTTTTTTTTAATTTTGAGAATTTTCTTTGTTTCTACTTATTTTTTTTTATTTTGGGATTTAAGGGTCCCATCCCAGAACATGTTTGACATGATTTTTATTTGAAGATTAAATTTTATTTTGAGCATTATTCTTGATTATGTTCTAGTTTTTATTGCATCTTTGGAGCATGGTCAATTTCGAAGCGACTTTACGTTTTATATTTAAGATCGAGATAAAATTTTATAACATGATGGAGTAATAACATAATCCCTTGATCTAACATGTTGATAGTCATATATCGAAAATCAAAAGCTAGAGGATTTCATCGTTCGTCAATGCGATTGCAAATGTTAAATAACATAAAGACACTCAACAGTTTAATATCGTTTGACAGAGTAGTAAATTAATTGATTCGAGAATTCCATCGAAAGAATGTCTTAAGGATTGAAATTTAATCGTTAGAGAACATTAAACGATAGGTGAACCAAAATCATAACAATTGTTTGTTTATTATTTGATTTTAAACTATTAAAAATTGCGTTGTTTTATCATTTTATTAGAATCTCAATTTATTTTAATGAATTTCACCTTTCGTTAAAATTTAACTAAATAATTGTTCTTATGGAAAATTTGTGATATATCAATCTTCATAGAACGATACTCATACTTGTTATATTATATTAAAACATGACCCGAACACTTGAGGTAATACAAATGCTGAAAGGTTTAGTTGTTACAAATTAGTGTGTTAGTAAGGCTCGATAATTATATAAATAATAATTAAAATGTACTTTTTATAGATATTTTAATAAAATTTTTGTGAGGACAATTCACGGGTTATTTTGTGAGATATATCTTTTAATTAACTTAGCTTATGAAAAGATATTATTTGTTACAACAAACAAATTATTTTTTATTTTTTTATATGGATTGAGTCAACCAATATCAAGAATAAATATCTGTGAGGTCGTTTCACAAAAAATCTACCCATTATAAAATTAAATTAAACATGTGTATTGGTGTTGAAAAGCGTTGAGAGCAACAATTGCCCCCAACCTGAGAGAACTATCGAAACGTGATTGTAAATAGGTTATTGCATGGTTTTAAATACTTAAATTGTAGAGACAGTTTTGATCAAGCGACAAATAATTGTTCCTATAATCAGTCTCACACTTAATATCACGTGTTTGATTTTCATAAATTGCAAAATTATACAATGTTTGGGGTGAAATTGTTGCAAAGTGATAATTACTAACTACCGAGAGTTATTAAAACATATACATGATCTAAAAAATTTGGATTGAACTTTATCCAAATATGGTTTTTGATAATATATACTTATAAGTTGATTACATAAAAATTTTAATAATAAAACCTTTTGTATGATAAAACTTTGTGACGCTATAATAAAATTAAAACTTTTGATAATATCAACTAAAAAAAAACTTTTGATAATATATGATAAAAGGTAAATTGTGTGAAAAAGGCAATTATATCAAGTTTGGGAAAGTACATAAGATGATTACATATTTAAATGTAAGTTAGAGTCGGCCTCCATTCACACTTTTTCATGCTTTATTTATTTATGATTATAATTTTATTTAAATATTATAATATATCATCAAAAGTTTCAAGTTTTAATACACATATAATAATGAAAAATGAAATATCTTTCATCTTATCCCTCAATTATGAATAATAGAGAGGGACCAAGAATATATTTGATTGGATTTCCATTATTGCAAGCTAGTACATGAACTCGCGAAATTTGTCCTTCAAGGTAAAAAAATTTCAATTATTTTATGATTTTTTTGGATGACCAATTATTGAATACAATTCATGAAGAGATGCATTATTGGAAGATGTAAAATGGATGAAACTTAAAGTTAAATTTTATTTGAAAAACTTGAGCATGAAATAAAGGCTTTTTAACTATTTCGGACCAATGAAAGAACCTGGAATATATTTGATTGTGTTATAAATATATTATTATTATAGATGATTATCTTATTTAATATGTGATCAAGATAAATATGTAAAGATAATATTATACATATTTGTATGTTGTAATTTTTTTCTATAAATAGGGGTGATTGAGTTCAATTAAATTTGCACCTGAGTATTTACTCATATGAATTCTCTTTTCTCTCATGAATTTTCTCTATTCATCTCCAGAATGAAAATAATTCTCGTTTTATTGATGCTATTGGAATAGCACAACGTGTTGTCAATACTCAAATTTATAAGAGATATTCATTGGTACTCTAGAAGTAGTATAAAGAGATATTCATTGGTGCTCTAGAAGTAGCACAATGAAAACAATTGATATATTGGTGCCCATGAAATATCATGAATATGTTGATGCTATAAAGTAGCATAACATGATTTTATATTGAGAATTTGAAGAAATTCATTATCATGATATAATATATTGAGAATTTTGAGAGATTTCTGACTACAATTTTGATATATCGAAAGATATTCATGAATTCATGATATAATATATTGAATATTGAGATATTAAAGATTAAGATCTGATATAAGATCAAATATATCGAGAATCTAAAGAGATTCTTAGTTATAATATAATATATTGAGAATCTGAATAGATTCATGATAAAGATATGATATATGATTTTGTATATCAAGAAAATGGAGAAATAATGATTGATATTGGTGAGATTGTAGGAATTTGTCGGAAATATTAAACTTACTTATGAGGAAAAATATGGGCATGATTCGCTCGTCTCAAACTGTGTCACAAGAGACCTACTCAAGGATAAATCAGACATGCAGGGACGGATCCAGAAATTAGAATTGAAGTGGACTTGAACTTAATTAATAAATTATATATTATAAAAAAAGTCATTACCTTTTACTACTCACAAAAAATAAAAAAATTATGTTTTTGGTCATATATGTTTGTCTTTAGAATTTTGATAATTTATATTGTCAAATTTCAATTTTAGTACGCTATCTTTATTTTTTTGCAACTTCATCTTTCTTTCGACTTGACTTTGACATGGAAACAATACAGTACTAGTATGACACTGGAGTGTGTAGTTCCACATTAGCACTTCCAATAAAAAAGACTAGAATTACCAAAAAAAAAAAATTGTGACTAAAACTGAAATTTGATAAAATAAATAATCAAAATCATAAAATGACAAATTTGCAGAACCAAAATGCAATTTTCCACCCAAAAATGAAGTTGTGCACTAGAATTAAGAAGATGGTCCAGCATTCCGGTGTCAAAAGTAAGTTTTATTGGATTAAGTAAAACAACTTAATTATATATGTAATAAAAAAAATTTGGGGTGAACTACAGCCTAGGACTGACCTAAGCTATATCCGTCCTTGGACATGATGTTATTTATGCGGTGTAATTAATTATATGAAGTTTGGTGTATTGATTAAATGTGATTTGTGTAATCAATTATTATTTTATCATTCACACCAAAAAATACCAATATAACCATTTATTTTGGAAAAAAAAATTACTTAGTATTCCGTCTCATCCTCCAAATCGGTCTTCGATTGAGTAGATATATGTTGCTCTAGCCTCTAGTTGCGAACCTAAAACTCTCTCTCTCTCAAAAGTAATACACTAATACTAAATCAAAAAATATATAAAAAAGAATGAAATAGTCTCGTGTGTCAATCTTGTTATAATTTATTAAACCTGACCCATGAAAAAATTACCTTTATGCCAAAACATTAATTTTTAGTGTAGATATGTGTCGTATCGAACCCGTCTCACATAAGATCAATTAAAAAAAAATCATTTGACGACTCAACTATCTGTTATCAGTTTGAAATATTATAGTCATTTTTTTACAAAATTAATTGTTAAAATACATAATCTATTAGGATCTTTTCTTGGAACATGACCTAAATTTAGCTAGAGCCAAATGACCCCAAAAACACAAATATATTCAAAATTATATAAGGATATCATACTCTCACATTCAGATCAAAAGTACACCATATATTATTATCATTCAAGTTCTCTGGCTTATTAAAAACTTTGATCGAGAAACTTTTGAATTGAGTTTCGGAGTGTTGAGTATTTCTTGATATCTTGCTTTATTTTGTGAATCAAATTGTAACTCCTGAAGTTTGGGCTCTGACTATAGGAATATTAATAGCCATACATGCTTTATTATTTTTTGATTGCATCAAAATGACTTTTTTCAAGGGAAAAATACAGAAGTGTCGATGCCACTCATGCAGGTAGTATCCATGGGTGGCGTGTCATTTTTTTATTGGCCAATTTTGTGAGCCCCACATCAAAATGACTTTTTTCAAGGGGAAAACGGGTAGCATCGACATTTCCGAAAAAATACACTATATATACACTATTTTTATGTTTTAAATTGCAGTTTCAAGACAGTGCGTGAATTGGGATCGAACACACACATGTATAATTTTTGAAATAAAACAAAACATTACTCTCACTATTTCATATACTTCTTCCGTCCCATTGATATAAGAAAATGTGTGTTTTCACACAGATTAAAATTTTTTTTGGGAAAGTAAGTTTTAAAAATAAATTTTCAATTTTGCCCTTATCTGACGTAGATTTATCATTTATGTGTGTTTTTACACAAATTAAGAAATTTATTAGAAAATTAAATCTACAAAGAAACTTTTACTTTTACTTTTGCTATAATAGAATGAAAAATTGTTGGAAGTAACTAATGCATTTAATTATGAGGATAGATTGGTAAAATAATAGATAAAAGAATGCGAAATATAGAAGGTGGTTTACATATTTGAGCTGGAGGAAAAAAATAGGACATTTATATTTGGAGGAAGGTAATTGTAAGTTATAAATTCAAAATAAACTTTAAGGCTCCGTTTGGTTTGAGGTATGATATAAGTATAATATATAGATAAGTAGTATAATGTAATAAAAAATAAATAAAAAATGATAGTTAAAATTGTATTGGATTTGATTGATAGATTATGGTTTATTTGATTTGATTGATTAAATTTTATATAAAAATGTTAAATTACTATTTTTTCCTTTTAACAATAAATAAAATAAAAATTATATTATTTATAAGGGGTAATATAGTAATTTGAATTCAATGATTTGATTGATGTGAGATAAATAATTAATGATTTGATTGATATAAAATAAATAGTTAATATATAGATAAATAATATGATGAGAAGAACGTGAGATGAGATGAGATAAATTATACATATATTAGTAATACCGTGAACAGAACGGTGCCTAAATAAAATTACTGTAATTTGAATATATTTCATCTAAAATTTATTATATATAAATATAAACCTATATTTTTTAAATATTTAATTTACTTTCACGTATCATTTTGATGTATGTTTACACACATACATGTACATTTTTATATATAAATATATGTAAATATATAAAGTTTTATTGCCATGTACATATGGCATCGTTTGATTTGAGTGATAGGATAAGTAATCCATAGATAAGTAATATAATGTAAATTAAAAATAAATAATAAAAAATAGTTAATACATTATTTGATTTGATGGATAGATTATAATTTATTTGATTTAATTTATGTAAAATTATTAATTAATAAATAGATAAATAATATGACGAAAATAAGGCGAAATTGATTGAGATAAGTTATACATAGATTAATAATATATCAAACCAAACAATGTCTAGTGTGTAGAGTATCCTTACGTGTCAATTGAGTTGGTCTAAAATCCGGTGATGCATTTTATTACTCATAAAAATGTGCATAACTGGGTTTTATTATAGGAAGTACTAAGACAGAACAATAACTAGGTTTTAGACCGATTCAGGTGACACCAAAAGATACTATGTAGACAGGGGCGGTCCTAAGAAAAATGTGGCCCGAGGTGAAGTTAAAAATATGATCTCTTTCATTAAAAATATGTGTATATATTTATACACATTTATTAAATAACATTCGCATTAGAAAAAATTTTACCCATAGTTTCTCAAAATAAATTATTTAATAATCAATATTATTAAAAGTCACTCTTATTGCATTTTTTTAAAACAAAGTCGTCATTTTTTTGACATTTTATGATGAATATTTGTGAAATAATGGAACTATTTAACTAAATTCATTAAAAATGTAAAATAGTACTAAACAATGAAGTAAAATACGAACAAAAAATATACATAGAGATACAATAAATTAATATAATATAAATTAATAAAATAATGATGCAACAATCTATTAGTAAATAAAAAAAATAAAAAAAAAATTCTACCTTTTGTAAAATTACTCAATTTTCATAACCTACCAGCTGAGTAATCAACATGATTTAATTGAATAACAAGTAAAAAAAACTTGACGGTATGTCTATGGTCTACCTATGATACAACGTAGGTCCGCGAGAAATTTTCGTGTATGAATTAAATTGGTTGGAGGGCTGCGTGAGGAAAGGAGATAAAAGTTGAACAGAGTTAGTGAACCATTTAACTCATTTAGAGCAAGATTTTTGTCATAAAAACCTATTCACGATTTATTTATTTTTTTATAACACTATTTATTAATTAAATTTATTTGAATATTAATTTAAATACTATTTTTAAAAAAATAATCGGGGGCCCGTCTCAAGGTGAGGCCCTGGGCAGTCCCTCAGTCCACCCTAACTTAGGGCCGCCCCTGCCTGCAGATTATATTTATATATTTATTTATTTATTTATTTATTCATGCACACACACATGATGAGGTCCCCTTCGAGGGTAACCCTTTTGAGATTGGCCTGCTACCTACTATATTATTCTATGGTACATTGTATTTCTCCCTCGTGATATGAGTCAAATTATAATCATTGGATCATCAACACACATGTCAATTTTCATACAAAATATAAGAGTTTCACATGATCTAATGATATTGAAGTAATGGAAAAAAAAAACTCCTAATATAGCATAAACTAATCTCTGCATATATAAACCTGCGATTGGTTGTCATTACGGAGTTTTGTGAGGACTTAATGGCTGACAGGTAACATACTCTCTCTTTGCCCAGTAATTAGTGAAATAATAATTAATTTTGATGTTCCCAAAGAACAATAAACCTACGGCTCTTTGAGCTAGGGTATAATAACCACAAACAAATTAGTCTTACTACTTTATAATATTGTTTCCTTCAAAAAATACTTTGGAATATTGTTTCTTAATTATATCTTTTGTCTAGGGTTTGTTAGACAAAAGGTTGCTAGCTAGAGTGTGTATTCCTCATCGTCATGTATTAAGAATTGTCTTTGTAGAGAGCGATCCAGACGTAATGTTTGACGTAACGTTTGGACCGTTACACAGAATAAAAGATTTGTATCTTTGCTACCATAATAATTTTGATAAAACTATCGATCTACATATTTTGACCATAATGTTCATTGGTCAATGACTATTGAAAATGTCCAAGATTTGCATAAAAAAATGAGTCTATAATATTATGAAATGCAACAATAAATAAGAATAAAAGAAAAAAATGTGGAATCAATAAATATACCATTTCAAATTATATTATGTCCTCTCAAATTGCACTACGACGTCTCATCAATTTTTTTTACAATTATGATATTAATTTTTTAGCCACGAATTTAATTAAACATACTCATTTTTTGTTTGAAGAACTCTTGTTGAGGTGCAATAGTTGTTTCTGTTGACAGAGCGATCGAATCACGTTGCTTGGGCAGCTGTGCGGTTTAAAATATTTGAGTTGCACCATCATCACCAACTATAACTTTTGGTAAAGCGGCAAACACTCAGTCAAATAATTGATATTAGAGTCAAGGTCATGAGTTCGATTCTCATTGATTGCAATGAATGCAATTAGTGTGTGAGAGATTGTTGGGTGCAATAATTGTCCCTACTGAGAGAGAGATAGAAACACGATACTTAAGTTGTTGTGTGGTATAAAAGATTTGAGTTGCGCTATTATCACACTAAGTCCGTATGATATATATTTAAGTCATACTAAGTGTCATGCGAGACCGTCTCATTGGTATGTATATATATATCCACGAGACTACTTGATTCGGTCCATACTTAGATATAAAAATAATGTTTTAATTTGACATAAAAATTTATACATTTTAATGAGTTAGGTCGATCGAAGATCTGTTTTTCAAAATTGACCAATAAAACCGCCTCATAGTAGTTTTCGTGTTCAATCATATTATAGTCTATTTTAAAACTTAAGAAATTCCATTCTTGGTTCACAAAGATACCGATTTAATTGTCTAATTAATAATAATATATATCGCGCGTCGAGACAAAATCTTAGGTTGTTTTTGAATTGATAAATTTAATTTCAATTAAGATATTTGATGGGCAATTTGCTCAAAAATCTCCAAATGCAAACATGTTTTGCTTTGGGATCCCTAGTCATAAAATGTGATACAAAATAATACAAGATGTGGTATAAAACCATACAAGATGTGGTACAAATTAACAAAAAATGTGGTAAAAAAAATGGCTAGGAAGTGAAGAGCAAAACATGTTTGCATTGGAGATTTTTGAGCAATTTACACATATTTGATTCGGCAAGGATTTGAATGATTAATTTCAACTGACATTCATATTTAATTTTTAAAATTCATTTAAATTGCTATTGAAACCACAAAACTTGATACGAAGTACATAACATTTAAAATACGTCATATTATCAATCTAAACACGACCTCGTATAATTTTCTATCCATGATAAAAATATGTCTACAAAACATACTTCCAATATATCTCTTTTCATCGAAAAAATAATTAATGGAACCTATTTTTTAAAAAAATTAATTCCTCAAATATTAGAAATCGTTAAAGTTTATATTTCTCATAATTACAAAGAAAATTTAGAAATAAAATCAAAATTATATAAATATATATTTTAAATTTCTTTTGCTACAATAAAACATTGACATTAATTAACTCACCTCTTGTAGACGTACGCCTCGTATTAATTTCAATTCCAAAGTCCCAACAAGGAATTCCCTTCTCATTTACATCCCAAAACCCTAGACCACACACATTATCATTGCTAGCAAAAAAGAGTAATGATTATCAATAAATAAAACATTAAAAAGAAAAAAGAAAAAAGAAAAAAGAAAAAAGAAAAAGAGTTTTTATTAATGCTGAATAGGTTAAATTAGTTGGCAATGCCAAATGCCTTGGAAGATGTACATTTTTTTTTTTACATTTTAATACAAAGGTTGTTGGCATGGAAACCTAGAAAAGACAAAAGCTTGGTCATTAAATGCAATAAAATATTGATCTAATTAAACAATCTTAGATGCTTCTTAAACCTCACGTCATAATTTAGTTTATATTATTTCCATCTTGACTATAACAACAACAACAATAATAATAATAATAATAATAATAATAATAATAATAATAATAATATATGGGATCAAATAGTAGTTAAAGTAATTCGGTTATTTTAACTTTTTAGTATATATAGAAGGGAATGAGAGTAGTATCGATCTATTTTATTTTGTATTTATAATCTTTATTACAAAAATATATACATGCTGATCATTTAACAATATCAGTTTCATTATTTAACAATATATATATATATATATATATATATATATATATATAATATATATAGCATGAATATTACATTACTAAATAAGGATTTCACATCTTTTCAAAATAATAATATATGGATTGCACTCCACAATACATATTTCAAGCATTCAACCTACTCTAGATTAGGGCTGGTAAAAAATACCAAAATTTCGTCATACCGTTTTTATCGTACCGAAAAAAACCAAATATATCGAAAATTTTCGGTATCGATATCGGTATAAAATTTTTGAATTTTTGGTATTTCGGTATACCAAAAAAAATCGGTATACACGGTATCAGTATGATACCGTGTATACCGATATCATTTTTTTTTAAAAAAAATAGTATAAAAATCGGTATATACGGTATCATACCGATACCGTACCGAATTTTGGTATTACCGAATTTCAAAATTCGGTACGGTATCGGTATGGATTTATGCCATATCGAAATTTCGGTGTACCGATATTTTTGGTACGGTATCGGTATCGTATCAAAATTTTCGATACACTATGCGGTATTCGGTAGGTATGCGATATATCGTACGGAACCACCCCTACTCTAGATGTATCGACTATATATATGTATGTATATATATATATATATATATATATATATATAGAGTTTTGCTATCCTGCCCACCTAATGTGCCCACCATGAGGTGACACTCAACTATTGGACGCACAATTCATCACATCCAATAGTTGAGTGCCACCTCATGGTGGGCACATTAGGTGGGTACGGTGAGTGGGCAGGATAGCGAAATTATATATATATATATATATATATATATATATATATATATATATATATCACGTGTATCATAAAAGTTCGGTTGCATTTGCTTTACGTATTAATATACTAATTATATTTTAGCTACCACCGAGCATATCATACAATATGATTAATTAAGTAATAGTCATTTATTTAAGGAGCACAATACTATTATTAAAACGTCAAGGACCGTTCAAATTTGATAGATACGAACATTGATATATCATATATATATATATATATATATATTATATTTGATACTTAATTATATAAAAAATTATTTCTTTCAAATATATATATATTTGAAAGAAATAATTTTTTATATAATTAAGTATCAAATATAATATCTCTTATAATATTTTATGGTTTAATGTCAGATAAGCTATAAGATCGATGATTATATTTTTTTGGTTACGTATAAAGTTATACAGAAGAAATGCACATTAAATAAGAAATTATCTATTGATTTTTCAAATAGAGGAAGTGATATATATATATACATTCATGGTCTACCAATATTTATTTCTATTATTAATATATTGAAAGGATAGGCAGCATTGGTTTTACAAGTTATTCAAAGTTCGTGTCACATGCAATGGATTAAAAAAATAGAGTGGATTGATTAGATAAATGATTAATGCTTAAAAATGTATGAAATAAAAATTAAGACGCGATTATCGAATATTCGCATGCAATTGACTGTGGGATTATTATACTAATTATTTTTTTCTTTTTCTTTTTTCTTTTTTCTGGCATGTGACAAGAGACCTTGGGATTGAATATCTCTCTTGAAAAAGCTTCTTCACACACACAAAAAAAATAATAAATAAAAAAAATACCCAAATAAATTAAATAAAATATATGTTTACGATAAATAATATAATTATACGACGTAGTGTCTCGAGGAATTGCATGTTTATCATTGAGCCATGGGTTTGCTAAATCTTTGAGTGCCGGAACGAATCAAACGATTCCAAATGGGCTCCCGTACAAATTTTTTGCCAATTGGATCTTGGGCCTGAACTTTATGGGCTGTGAATCGAAAGCCTGCAATAGCGCCCCCTACATTTTTTTTTCCTTTTTATTTTAATCTGTATATTTCTCTCATTATTTCAGACCGGCCCAATGGAAGTTTCAACAGTTTAGCATATGCTGTGTTGGAATTGATGGATTTGATTTGAACCAAAATGATACGAAGAATGCATTTCAATTTTTGTTTATCTAGGATGTATTTGAAATCATTCATAAAAGCCATTGAAAATGTTTGAAGGGTGGATTTGTTGAAATTCATTTGAATTATCTCACCCAAAAAAAAAAAACTGAAATTTTTCAATAAGGGTGGATTTGTTGAAATTCATTTGAATTATCTCACCCAAAAAAAAAAAACTGAAATTTTTCAATATTTGAAATATATATATATATATATATATATATATATATATATATATATATATAAAACACAGAAATTCTTGGGCCAGGTTTGAATCTAGTTTTTCATTGTTGGGTCGAGTTTTTCTGATCGAGCTTTTAATTATTGGGTCGAGTTTGAGTCTAATTTTTTATATCGTTCAATTCATCACTGGATATATATAATGATATATATATATCATTTTTTATATTCTTCAATTCATGGTTTTAATTCATTGATTTGAATATTTTTAATTTTTTAATTTTGACCGTTTTTTCACGATGATGCATATGTGACATCAAATATTATTGATGTGTTGGATGACATGTAAACAAATAAAGGTTAAAATTAAAAAAAATAATATACAAATTAGTGGACTAATATCGTGAATTGATAATAATAGGATAATAAAAATATGCTAGTTACCGGGTACCCCAAAATGTTGTTCTTCCTTTTACAAATGTTTTTCAATTTTTTTATTTTTTTTTTTGGTTTTGTGTATCTTGAATTTTAATGTTTTATATATTTTCGTTTTGGTGCATAAAGATGTGAATCGACATCTAGTAGTTATATTTGCTATAATTATGTGTGAGATTGTGAGTGATGTAGTCAAATAAAATCGTCACCTGAAATAAGAAATTTTAGGAGAATGAATGAACATTGGATCCCGATAACGAGCGTCACTCCCGTGATTTCTAAGATGAAGTTGGTGATCGTCACGAGCACAAAATCCCCTCTCACACTCAAGTTTGCCACCCAAATCCATAGAAGAACTCTTTGAAGCTAAATTTCTAGAATAGAAAATGAGCTTTTACCTATATGTGTTATCTTGGCCTTGACAACTTGCATCAAATCTTTGAATAATTTTTATGCAACAAGCCCATGTATATTTTGAGACCTCTAATATATATATATGCTTTTTTATAATGCATACTTGCACTTATGCCAATGTAATTAAGTTTAGCAACAAGATCAGCAGGAAGAAAGAAATACATTGGAGTGCCCCGGAAGAGTGTACTAGTTGGTGAAGTAGGTGAGCACTTATTGGAGATCAGAATTTTAATTTTCCCTACCAACACCTTCTTGGACTAGCATGTCGCACAGGGCGTGCCTAGTACGATTTAACTGGCTACCGTAGTTAGCAGACTATTGCGTTAGTCCCGAGATTTAACCGGTGCACACCGAAAGGTAGTGGCTACGGGTTCCTACGTCATAAAAAAATAAATAGAAAAAAATACATTGGAGTGATATGTTTTTGGTTGAGCATGATACAAACTAGTAATTAATTTGTTTCGGCTCATTTTTCTGGCAACAGTAGCAAACACCAAAAGTGCTGCCGATATATACAATCGATGATATTGGAAAAGAAGGAACAAACAGTAATATCAGAAATGATATTCGAAACAGTAATGGAAGATAATCTTGATGTGATTTCGATTTGTGTAGTTCGTTTTCTCCAATGCAAACTCCGGAAGGAAAGTGAAGGAGTCCAATCCCATGAGTTAATTAATCAACATTGTTCTTTAGTGTGATTAAAGAAGGAAAAAGAGAAGGTGAAAGCTATAAATGGTGATCTATGATGAAACGTTGTTAAATGAGCTGATTCAGGTGATCACGTGATCATCATGTACAAAAGTACGTGGGAATTGACACACACACACTCGGTGCAGCAATTTATGCAGTATTGAATATGTTGCTGATTAATTTGATATTAACACATACTCCCCCGTCTCGATTATATAGTTCTATTTTTTTAAACATATACTAAGAAAAAATTATTGGAAAAATAAATTTTATACAAACTTTCTATTTTATCCCTATTTAATGTATTAAAAAATGATTGCACAATTTTTAAGGTGTAGTTAATAGGGATATATTAGTAAATGAGTGTAAAAAAATATTACTAAATATTATTTATATATGACTATATATTTGAGACAAACAAAAAAAAAACGTAGACTATATAATTGAGAAGATGAGAGTATTTGGTTATTAATGTGTTAGTATTTGTTCTAATTAAGTTAAAAATTAAACTGTTTGAACATGTTGGCTATTATTGTAGTTAATCTATATATAGTAATTTTAATTGTCAATATCGAATCAAAATATCGACTTTTCGGGATACCGTATCGAAATTTTTTCGATATATAGACATTTTTTTAGTATATCGAATTTTTTCGGTATTCGTACAATATCAATATGGATTTTTTTCATACCAAAATTTTGGAATTTCGATATCGGTACCGGTATGAATTTTTTTTATACCAATATTTTTGATATGGCATAACGAAAACCCACCCCTTCACTCAAACTTGAGGCCTTTCAAGGGAGATTATATGTTATACGAGGAGAAACACTTCTGCCTTCTGGTATATATGCACGAGATGTTCGAGCAAACATCTCACTTCAAAACAACAAAATGCACTGATGGATCCAGGGACGAAACGAAAATCTTGAGTCAAGAGAGGCTAAATTCTCCCGTGTAAAATGTTTTTATTGACAATAGACTAATGGAATAACATATCTTATCTATTATATTAGTATTTTAATTTCTTAATATTTATGAATACTAGTATCTAGCTATATGTACGTGTTGCATGCTTATACAATTTTTTATATATATATTTTCAAAATGTTTTGTTGGATTTTAATATTTTTTAATTATATTAAAATCATGATAATATCATAATTATAAAAATTGACGAGACATCATATTGCAATTTTAATTGGGGCAATTTATAATTTGATAAAAATGCCATATCAAATATCAACCTCCAAAGATAGTTGATATGATACCCTTGTCCTATAGCTACATCTACATCTACACACTTGAAAAAATGTTAAATTCGTGTGCATCAAATCGCTGGGATTTTTGCTTTTATGTCTGTTATACTTATATTTTGATTTATGTGTGTCCTAACTTTAGTTTATAGCAAGGTTATAAAAAGCGTGAAGCGTGACGAAGGTCAAGCTTCAAACTTTAGAAGCTTAAGCGAGTTTAGAACTAGCTTAAGTGTGAAAAATTATTTTTCATTTTTTTATAATTTTAATTATATTAAATTAATTAATAGAATAAATAACATATAAAGTTACAGATTTTAAGAATAAATACACAAATTTTCAAGTTTTAAAAAACGTAAATCTTAAAATAACAAATTATCTATAGTAAAATGTTTGCGGTAGATCATATTTCATCTCTTAGTCGCAAATAAATTGGAAATATACGAAACAAATTTAATTTTGATGTATTTAAATATTTTTTTAAAAAAATATATATTATTAAATATTTATCATTTCAAATAAAATTCAAAATTTAAAAATATTTAATTAAAATTAAAATTTTAATTAAATATTATTTTAAAAAAATTATATTTTTTCACACTTTTTTCGATTTTTTTCACGCTTAATATGGTCAACCAAGAAGTTGACCGTTTTTTTCACGCTTTTGTCCAAAGCGAAGCTTTTTGCTCACGCTTCACGCTTAATCGGCGTTTTTTCGCGCTTTTTAGAACACTGGTTTTATAGTGTCATCAAATGTTAATTGCTTGCTCTGCTGATCTTGATTCCCCTGTCATCGTTCGGAGTTTTCAAAATGGAAGAGGATGTCTTTTTCTGTAACTTTAAAAAAACATAAACTAAATTTTATTAACTACTTTAAAATTTGGAGGTGATTCGGTGTAGTTTAAATCCAAAAGATTAAACTTTTTGGGTAAACCAACATTTATTTTGAATAAATTTATTTTGTTAGTATCATGATCAATCAGCTAGTTGTATTTGATAGAAATATTGTATTTCCACAACTGGATTCTCAGTTGATATCTAACATTTTGATTAGGGATGACAATGAGGCGGGTGGGAACGGGGATGCCTCTCCCATCCCCGTCCCCGAATTCAAAACTGATCCTCATACCCGCCCCGATCCCCATTAATTTTTATCGAGGATTCCCCATATCCATCCCCGCGGGGACCAAGTTTCCATCCCCAATACTCATACAGTCATACTCGAAAATATATATATATATATATATATATATATATATATATATATATATATATATTGTTAGAACATAATGGGGGGGGGGGGAGATTTAGGTTCTATTGACAACTTTAGCAATTTAAAGCGATTATGCAAGTACGCAAGCGGAAGACTTAAGCAATCAAATAATAAGTGCGGTAAATAAATGCGTAATGTAAATAAAGCAGTAAAAGGGATAAGAGATGTTTATGGAAGTTCGACGATAAATCGTCTACGTCTCCCCTTCTTGGTTAAGTCGATTAACCAAGGATCCACTAGCACTTCAACGTCTTGGCCTTGATGGCTCCAAGGATAGTCGTACAACTCAACACGATCACCGCGCCGATACAACTCGAACACTTGGCCTTAAGGGCTCCAAGGATAGCCTCAATCACAACATTTGGCTTCACACTCAAGTGCTTACAGCGATAGCACAACACACTTGGCTTCACACTCAAGTGTTTACAACAATAGCACAACCAACTCACAAACTATTTTTACAAACACTCTCAAATATATCACACAAATACTTTGATAGTGAGAAGTTGCTTGCAAAGGAGAGAAGAGATGAGTTGGGATGTCTCCAAATGAACTTGGATGGTCTCTATTTATATTTGGCAAAGTTTTGAATCTGATTTGAGTGCTTGGAGCGTGTGGTAAGAAGTCAAGGAGTGACAAAAAATGTTCGGCGCCGCTGCCTAAATTTTCCCAGCACTGAGCGGATTTTGTAGAAAAATCATATCTTCCAATCTAACCGTTGGATTGATCTGAAATTTGAACTTAAGCTTTACAACATCTGGATCTTCAATCTGAACGGTGCAGATTTTATTATAACGATTCAAACATTTCCAGTAATTTTCGGAAGTCACTTCATCAAGTTTTCGAACTTGTTCTGTGCAACAAATTTGAAAAATTCATATCTCCATATCCATCCGTTGGATTGATCTGAAATTTGGACAGAGGTTGTAAAACATCCTGAATTGGTATCTGATCGGTGGAGATGTGATTTAGATGTCTCAAACAATCCCAGTTAATTTCTGAAGTTGAATCTTCATAATTTGCTTCATGTTCTGCAGAAATAAGTACTGTGCAATCTTTGTAGAAAACTCATAACTTTATATCTAGCCGTTGGATTGATATGAAATTTTGATATAAGTTTGAAAACATCCTGATATTGATTTTGATCGGTGAAGATTTGATTTGGATGTCTCAAGCACGTCAAGTAATTTTCAGAAGTTGATTCTTTATTCTTCACTACAAGTTCTGCAGAAATAGGTACTGCACAATTTTTGTGGAAAAATCATAACTCCATATCTAGCCGTTGGATTGCTCTCAAATTTGGACAACACATGTAAAACTTCTTCATCACGATTATGACCGGTGGAGATCGGATTTAAATGCCTAGAAAATTCCCAGTAATTTTCGGAAGTTGCTGCTCCATACTTTGGCTTCTTCTTCTTTTTTTTTTTTCATATCTCTTAACAATGTTCCATCCATTCAATGAGCAATAAAAGATTTTATAAATACATGTAGCTTCAAAATAACTTCCAACAATTTATTTGTCAATAAATTCTAATCTGCAAAATCTCACTTTAAATGGTTAGTAACAATTAACCGAGTTTTGTAATCATCAAAACATAATATTATGAGACTTGTTAATGCATTAAAAACATTAATCTCATAACACGAGATTTGTATGCGTTTAAGGCGTAACAATCTCCCCCTTTTTGATGATCACAAAACTTGGTTAAATAGGAGAAATAAATGTACAATATTAAATAAATAATTTAAATTTGCACAATATAATTGCATGAATAAAACTTCCCCTAAATTAAACAATTAGTGAAGAAGAGTTTGTTTATCAAATAACCGATTTTATTCTTCATGCATTTAACCATACTAACTCTCCCCTTTAGTTAAAGTATTTAACCAAACTAATTCTCCCCCTTTTTGTGATAATAAAAAAGACTGAAAAAGTATGCAAAAACATGAGAATTGAAATATGATTTCTAAAATGCAACACATAAATTTCACATAAATAACAAAATATGAGCGTATAATATTGAATAAATACAATTAATTTGTATTATCTAAAATTAAGTTGCTCGAATTTTATATTAAGCTCCCCCTTAATATGTCATTATCTTTAGAATATGTAAACAAGTGATTACAACTCAATCATGCCAAGTTCACCACGCAAACGAATAAAAGTATTTTCATCTAGTGGTTTTGTAAAAATATCGGCAATTTGATTTGTCGTGTCAACATATTGAAGTTCAACTTCATTTCGTTCGATGTGGTCACGAATAAAATGATGACGAATGTCAATATGTTTGGTGCGCGAATGTTGAATCGGATTCTTTGTTAGACATATGGCGCTAGTGTTGTCACAAAAAATAGGGATTTTTGAAAAAGAGACGCCATAGTCGAGCAATTGATGCTTCATCCAAAGAATTTGCGCACAACAACTACCAGCAGCCATATATTCGGCTTCGGTCGTTGACAACGCAACACAATTTTGTTTCTTTGAAAACCAAGAAACTAAACAGTTTCCTAAAAAGAAACAAGTTCCACTAGTGCTTTTACGGTCCACCTTATATCCACCAAAGTCGGCATCACAATATGCTTTTAAATCAAAGAAAATTTTTTTCGAATACCACAAGCCGAGATTTGGAGTATTTGAAAGATATTTGAAAATGCGTTTTAAGGCGAACAAATGTGATTTCTTTGGACATGATTGAAATCGTGCACACAAGCAAACACTAAACATAATGTCCGGTTTACTAGCAGTAGCATAAAGTAAGGAGCCAATCATACTACGAAAGGAAGATTGATCTACAGTTTTACCATTTTCATCCTTGTCGAGTCTGATTGTTGTGCTCATCGGTGTGGATGATGATTTTGTGTTCTCCATTCCAAACTTCTTTAGAATCTCCTTGATGTATTTGCTTTGGTTCACAAAGAACCCATCCTTGCACTGTTTGATTTGTAATCCGAGGAAATAGTTAAGTTCCCCCATCATACTCATCTCGAAGTGTTCCTGCATCAACTTAGAGAAATCTTGACAAAGAGTTTCGTCAGTAGAACCAAAAATTATATCATCAACATAAATTTGCACAATCAAAAGATCATTTTTGACATTCTTGGTAAATAAGGTAATGTCGATCTTTCCTCTTGAAAAACCATTTGAAAGCAAGAAAATAGACAGTTTATCATACCAAGCTCGAGGAGCTTGTTTCAAACCATATAATGCTTTGTTTAGTCTAAACACATGATCAGGCAAAGAAAGATCAACAAAGCCATCAGGTTGCTCAATATAAACCTCTTCTTTCAATTCACCATTAAGAAATGCACTTTTGACATCCATTTGAAATAACTTAAAATTTCTAGAGCAAGCAAAAGCAAGTAGCATGCGAATGGATTCTAGTCTAGCAACAGGCGCATAAGTTTCATCATAATCTATGCCTTCTTCTTGACTATATCCTTTAGCAACAAGCCTAGCTTTATTTCTAGTGATAGTGCCATGCTCATCAAGTTTATTCCTAAACACCCGTTTAGTACCAATGATAGATCTATCATGCGGCCTAGGAACAAGAATCCAAACATCATTGCGTTTAAACTCATTCAACTCATCTTGCATCGCAATTATCCATGCATCATCTAACAAAGCATCATCTATGCATTTAGGTTCAACATGCGAAACAAAGGCAAGATGATTACAAATATTATTAAGAGAAGAACGAGTGGCTACTCCCTTCGAAGGACTTCCGATGATAAGATCCATTGGGTGATCTTTGTGAAGCGTCCAATCCTTCGAAAGTGGTGTTTCCTCAACGGAAACATCTATATCATTTAGGCTTGAGGAAGCCAACTCTTCTTCGAGTAATTCTACATCATCAATGTTAGTGCGAACAATAGTAGACATAGATTCATCAAAAATAACATGCATAGATTCTTCAACAAGTAAAGTGCGTTTATTAAAAACTCTAAAGGCCTTACTTGAGGTAGAATATCCGAGAAAGATACCTTTGTCGGATTTGGCATCAAATTTGCCAAGGTTGTCCTTACCATTGTTATGTATGTAGCATTTGGAACCGAAAGCTCGAAAGTAAGAAATGTTAGGCTTTCTCCCTTTCCATAATTCATATGGAGTTTTCTTGAGAATTGACCTTATTGATACGCGATTGATAATGTAACTGGCAGTGTTCATTGCTTCAGCCCAAAAATATTTTGGTAGAAAATGCTCACATATCATGGTCCTCGCAATCTCCACAAGTGTCCTATTTTTCCTCTCAACGACCCCGTTTTGTTGAGGAGTCCTAGGACAAGAAAAATTATGACCGATGCCTTTCTCTTCACAAAAGTTTGAAAAACTCTCATTTTGAAATTCAGTTCCGTGGTCACTACGGATCTGCTTTATTGAAAGATTTTTCTCATTCTCAACACGTTTCACAAAAGTTTTAAAATAATCAAAGGCATCATTTTTGTGGGCTAAAAACAATGTCCACGTGAATCGTGAGAAATCATCCACAATGACAAATGCATAAAGCTTCCCTCCTAGGCTAGCGTTCCTTGAAGGACCACATAGATCTAGGTGAAGAAGTTCAAGGGGCATAGAAGTTGATATAAAATTTTTGCTTTTAAAAGATTCCCTTGTATGTTTGCCAAGTTGACATGCATCACAAATAGAATCTAATTTTAAATTGAGTTTTGGCATACCAACAACTAACTCAAGTTTAAAAAGTTTTTCTATGGTACTAGGACCAACATGACCTAGTCGTCTATGCCAAAGAATGTTGTCATCAACATTCAAAGATACAAGGCTTTTAATATTTGATAAAGATAAATTGTTTAAAGAAACCTTGTAAACATTTTCACTTCTATATCCTTTGAAATTTATTGATTTGTCAGTCGTGAGTGATATAGTGCAGTGTTGGGGAGTGAATTTGACTTCATAACCTCTATCGCACAATTGACTTATGCTTAGTAGATTATGCTTAAGCCTTTTCACTAGGAGTACATCATCAATCAAGCAAGATTTAGATATACCTATTGAGCCGATTCCTTCAATTACTCCTTTGCTGTTGTCTCCAAAGGTTACAGTTCCCTTCTCCTTTGGTTTGACTGATTGAAGTAGCTCCTTGTTCCCCGTCATATGTCTAGAACATCCACTGTCTAGATACCATATTCTAGGGAGAACAATTTTCCTATTTCCCTACAAGAAGAGATTTTGGTACCCTTTAGTTCTTTTGGGTCCACAGTGTTAGAAAAGAAAAATACAAAACAGATTTCCAAGAGTTCAGTCTCTCATAGCGACATCATCGCCACTTTCTAAGAGTGCTCCCAGTAGTAGGTAGGGCTATGCCTCTTTAAAAACCTATTTTCTTGGACAGAGCAGCGTTCATCAGGAAGACCAGTCGCATCAAGGCAATTTAAACCGGTCTATGATGAACTCCCTTAGATCATGATCTCATAATGCCAACTGATGAGTTGTTAAGTAATCTTAGGCCTCCATTTCATATAGCTCTTTTTATCATATTGATATTTTAAAGATCTACACTTATGTCTAGCATGTCCTATTTTACAACAGTAAGAACATGCAGAGGGTGATCTCATTTTTTGCTTTAGCAATTAGACTAGTGAAATCTATAGATTTCTTTCCATACCCTATTTCACCCTTATCAAAACTACATTTTTGCATACTTAGTAAATTATTCAAGTTATTACTACTTACATTGAATTTATCAAAAGATTTCTCTAAGTGAGCTATGTCATCCTTTAATCTTAGGTTTTCATGCTCCTTAGTTTCTAATTCATGTTTGAGCTTTCTATTTTCTTTTCTAAGAGATTTAGCCATATCAAACATGTTTTTATATGCATGTAGTAGTTCGTCATAGGAAGGTACCTCATCATCGTCGTCGGAGACGATGTCATCACTTTTAGCCATGAGGCAGATGTTGGCTTTCTCCTCGTCATCGTCGCTATCGCTCCAAGTGGCTAGAAGTGCTTTCTTCTTTCCCTTGTCAACTTTCTTCTTAAGAGGACACTCATTTACATAGTGGCCTTGTTGTTGACAGTTGTAGCAAGTAACTTTCTTATCCAGCTTCTTTTGGAATTTGTTTCCTCGCATGAATCGTTTGAACTTTCTTGCAAAGAGCGTCATATCATCATCATCATCATCATCTTCTTTGGATTGGCTAGATAGAGCAATCCCCTTTGCCTTGGTATCTTCTTTCTTTAATTCCTTCCTTGTTGATAATTCCAGCTCATGGGTTTTTAGAGTCCCATGTAGTTGATCAAGATCGTAGGATGCGGTGTCGCCTTTGTTTGACTCGATGATGGCCGTCCTCTTGGCATCCCACTCCTTGGGTAAGGCGCGTAGAGCTCTTCTCCACACTTGTTTGGTTGGATATTGTTCCCCGAGTTGGGCTAGCTCATTGATAATTTGAGTAAGCCTTCGGAACATAGTATCTACATCTTCGTTGGATTCCATCTCGAATGTTTCATATTTGAGTTGAAGTAGATCGATCTTCGTCTCTTTGACTTGATTAGTCCCTTCATGGCATATCTCCAACTTGTCCCATATCTCTTTAGCGGATGAGCACATTGAGATCCGATTGTACTCATTCATATCTAAGGAACAATGAAGAATATTCATGGCTTTAGCATTTTGAGAAATTAATCGCATGTCCTCCTTGGAAAAGTCGTCCATTCCCTTGGGAATTTTGACACCCTCAACCTCTTTAGTAGGTATGTAGGGACCTTTCACAGTAACTTTCCAAAGATCATAATCTACGGATTGGATATATAGGGACATTCGGTTTTTCCAATATCCGTAGTTTATGCCATTGAAAAGAGGAGGACGATTTGTTGATTGCCCTTGAGCATAGTCGCTCGCTAGATTTGCCATAGAGCCTTTTTGAAAATATTTTGTAAAAAGGTGGCTTTGATACCACTTGTTAGAACCTAATGGGGGGGGGGGGGGGATTTATGTTCTATTGACAACTTTAGCAATTTAAAGCGATTATGCAAGTACGCAAGCGGAAGACTTAAGCAATCAAATAATAAGTGCGGTAAATAAATGCGTAATGTAAATAAAGCAGTAAAAGGGATAAGAGATGTTTATGGAAGTTCGACGATAAATCGTCTACGTTTCCCCTTCTTGGTTAAGTCGATTAACCAAGGATCCACTAGCACTTCAACGTCTTGGCCTTGATGGCTCCAAGGATAGTCGTACAACTCAACACGATCACCGCGCCGATACAACTCGAACACTTGGCCTTAAGGGCTCCAAGGATAGCCTCAATCACAACATTTGGCTTCACACTCAAGTGCTTACAGCGATAGCACAACACACTTGGCTTCACACTCAAGTGTTTACAACAATAGCACAACCAACTCACAAACTATTTTTACAAACACTCTCAAATATATCACACAAACACTTTGATAGTGAGAAGTTGCTTGCAAAGGAGAGAAGAGATGAGTTGGGATGTCTCCAAATGAACTTGGATGGCCTCTATTTATAGTTGGAAAAGTTTTGAATCTGATTTGAGTGCTTGGAGCGTGTGGTAAGAAGTCAAGGAGTGACAAAAAGTGTTCGGCGCCGCTGCCTACATTTTCCCAGCACTGAGCGGATTTTGTGGAAAAATCATATCTTCCAATCTAACCGTTGGATTGATCTGAAATTTGAACGGAAGCTTTAAAACATCTGGATCTTCAATCGGAACGGTGGAGATTTTATTATAACGAGTCAAAAATTTCCAGTAATTTTCGGAAGTCACTTCATCAAGTTTTCGAACTTGTTCTGTGCAACAAATTTGAAAAATTCATATGCCCATATCCATCCGTTGGATTGATCTGAAATTTGGACAGAGGTTGTAAAACATCCTGAATTGGAATCTGATCGGTGGAGATGTGATTTGGATGTTTCAAACAATCCCAGTTAATTTCTGAAGTTGAATCTTCATAATTTGCTTCATGTTCTGCAGAAATAAGTACTGTGCAATCTTTGTAGAAAAATCATAACTTCATATCTAGCCGTTGGATTGATATGAAATTTTGATATAAGTTTGAAAACATCCTGATATTGATTTTGATCGGTGAAGATTTGATTTGGATGTCTCAAGCACGTCCAGTAATTTTCAGAAGTTGATTCTTCATTCTTCACTACAAGTTCTGCAGACATAGGTACTGCACAATTTTTGTGGAAAAATCATAACTTCATATCTAGCCGTTGGATTGCTCTCAAATTTGGACAACACATGTAAAACTTCTTCATCACGATTATGACTGGTGGAGATCGGATTTAAATGCCTACAAAATTCCCAGTAATTTTCGGAAGTTGCTGCTCCATACTTTGGCTTTTTCTTCTCTTTTTTTTTTTTCATATCTCTTAACAATGTTCCATCCATTCAATGAGCAATAAAAGATTTTATAAATACATGTAGCTTCAAAATAACTTCCAACAATTTATTTGTCAATAAATTCTAATCTGCAAAATCTCACTTTAAATGGTTAGTAACAATTAACCGAGTTTTGTAATCATCAAAACATAATATTATGAGACTTGTTAATGCATTAAAAACATTAATCTCATAACACGAGATTTGTATGCGTTTAAGGCGTAACATATATATATATATATATATATATAAATTAGTAAATTTTATTATATAAGAATATAAAATTATTATTCAATTTTATAATAAAATATCTAAAATATTTTGGATCAAATTTTTATTATAATATTAACTTTTAAAATTAATAAAAATATTTTAAATAAAAAATATTTCTATAAATAAAAATTATTATTATAAATAAAATATTCTGTATCAAAAATTTATTAAAATTATATATTGTTTCTAAATTTATCAAAATAAATAATATATATATATATATATATATATATATATTTAGACTAATATAAATACTTTATATGTGTAAGTAACATGAATGAGATTCAAATAATATTTTTATATTGTAAAAAAATTACACTATAATAAACGGATGTATTATATATAATATATAAATATATACATATATATATATATAAACGAAATAATAATACTTTTAATTTTAATTTTTTAAAAATATTTTAGATTTAATAAAATTTGATAATTGAAATATTATTATTATTATTATTATTATTATTATTATTATTATTATTATTATTATTATTATTATTATTATTATTATCGAGACGGGTTCGGGGATGGAGATAACATCCCCATACCCGCCCCAATATATTTCGGGGATTTTTAAAAATCCCCGAATTCGAATCCATACCCAAAAATACTCCCCCAAACTCGTCCCATTTCGGATTTTTTCCGCAGGTATCCGAACCCGCGGGAAAAATTGACATCCCTAATTTTGATTTCTATTGCTCTGTTTCTTCTCATCCCTCTTAAAATTTTGCAATTAAATTTCTTAGGTTTTTAGATGCAAAACATTAGTTCCACCTGTTTGATTCAAATAGGATACTTTGAAATACTTAACTGATATCGTGCGTGAATAAAATGAGGAATTAACAAATTTTATTTTAAGCTTGAGATATAAATAAAATATATGACAATACACATTTAAATACAACATAACCACACATGCATATGAAATATCCAGTTAGCATTTAATTGTCTCGTCCATTTTCCACATTTCAATCCCAAAATTAAAGGACTGTTAAATAACGAAATATTAACTGATTTTGTATGAGATTAAAATAAAATATAAAACTTTGCATATTTAAATGCTAGATTAGATGAACATACATATATCTTTTACTATCCACATTTCAATTCTGAAATTAGACTGTGAAATAATGACATATTGACTAATTTTCTATCCGTCAGTTTATAATTATAAATTATTTTCATCACTTTATCTGACGATTTGCATGCCTGTTGTACTAGGAATACTTGCTTTCTAAAATTCTATGGGCCACGTTGGACAAAAGTTGAACAATGAAAGAAATGTTCGACTCGACCGGCGTACATGTTCAGTTTTTGTTTTGAATTTTATTACTACTAGATGCTTTGTATATATGTGTATCTTTTACCAGCAAGTGTTTAAGTAGCTGACTTTGTTCTGTATTAAAGCGTGCTTTCAACAACCGTTTAAACTTCCTTGAACTAGAACATAACTAGGTTGACACTTTTCTGATCTATATTTTGCTATAAAATTTAAAAACCTCAACCACCAACCATATCCACTACGTTGTACTGTACTTTGTATTTTCTGTCACTCTTAGAAGTAAAAATATTTAGGTTTGTGTTGTTCAACAGTATTTTTCTCCTAAACTTTAACAACTGCTAGGGATGAATACCCGCGGGGAAAACCCGAAATGGGGCGGATTTGGGGGAGTATTTTTTGATATGGCTTCGGGTTCGGAAATTTTTAAAAATCCTCGAAACATATTGAGGCGGGTATGGGGATGCTATCCCCATCCCCGAACCCGCCCGATGATAATAATAATAATAATAATAATAATAATAATAATAATAATAATAATAATAATAATAATAATAATAATATTTTAATTATCAAATTTTATTAAATATAAAATATTATTAAAAATTAAAATTAAATGTATTATTATTTTTTCGTTTATATATATATTTATACATTATATATAATACATCCGTTTATGATATCGTAGTTTTTTATAATATAAAAATATTATTTGAATCTCATTCATGTTACATACACATATATAGTATTTATATTACTCTAAATATATATATATATATATATATTATTTTGATAAATTTAGAAATAATATATAATCTTAATAAATTTTTGATACACATTATTTTTTTTAAAACAATAATTTTTATTTATAGAAATTTTTTGTATTTAAAATATTTTTATTAATTTTAAAATTTAATATTATAATAAAAATTTTGACCCAAAATATTTTAGGTATTTTATTATAAAACTGAATAATAATTTTTATATTTTTATACAATAAAATTTACTAATTCATATATATATATATATATGTTATAATAAAATTTATTTATAATATAGATAAATATATATATATTTTCGGGTATGAGTATGTGGATGAGGACTTGATCCCCGCGGGGATGGGTATGGGGAATCCCCGATAAGATTTAATGGGGATCGGGGCGGGTACCTGTCCCCGACGCGCCCCATTGCCATCCCTAACAACCGCTTAGGTAAAAAAGAAAAAAATTACTTTTGTGTGCCTATGCTTTAGTCAACAGCTTCAACTAAGGTTACATGTAGGGATACTTAGATTTATTCAATTCTATCTTGTAGTCCCTGTCAACTTTCTATCGTGTTGTGTTTTACTTAGTTTAATAAGAACACTTTTGACTCGTTTGCTTTTTTCCTTTTTAGAAGAAGAAGAACTGATAGGTGCAACTTTCACTCTCTAGTTGAGAGCTCGTTTTTCTCTCCTTAGTTAAGAGTCTTTTTTGCTTATTTTCGACTATATTTGAGCGCTTGAAATATGGAATCAATAATGGAAAACTTAGCCATATCTGCTGTTGAGGATGAAGAATTAATCCTTGAGCCACAACATCTCGAGACTAACTCAGGACAAACAGATATGTGTTTGGTTGGAAGGTTTCTCACTGAGCGATCGGTAAATTTCACGGCAATGAAGCACATGATGGCGAGTGTTTGGAGGTCGGGTAAAAGGGTTGCTATTCACGAAATTGGAAACCAGAGGTATATGTTCCAATTTTTTCATGTGATAGATTTGAAAAGGGTCTATGAAGGAGAGCCATGGCCTTTTGATAATTGTCTGCTTATGTTGCACCACTTGAAACAAGGGGAACTGCCAACTCAGGTTCCTCTACATTATGTAACCTTTTGGATCCAAATCTATGATCTTTTGATAGGCTATATGTCAGAATCGATCGGGAAGCAACTAGACAATTTTATTGGGACCTTTCTCGAGTATGATACTAAAAATAATAGTGGAATTTGGAGATCTTATATGCGCATAAGGGTGGATGTCGACGTTCGCAAACCTCTGAGAAGATTTAAGAAGCTTCGAAAACAAGGAGGTGAATGGTTTATGGTTCACTTTAAATATGAACGACTTGGATCTTTCTGCTTTATTTGTGGATGCTTAGGCCACACAGAACGTTTTTGTTAGTCAGTTTTCACAAATACTGATGAACACGTGAAGAAGGAGTGGGGTGAATGGTTGTGAGCCCCAGATAAGAGGTCCCAAAATAGTGCAGGATCAAAGTGGCTAAAGGAAATTGATGGGCATACTGGATCCATTGGAGGATTGGGATATTCTGAAGGCAATGCCGGAGACAACAACTTGTCGAAAATATAGTTAGCGGAGAAATCTTAGAAAATGATAATGAACCCCGTGTTTTTAGGAGAAAGTTTGCCAGAGCTACGGGGTGGAAATCAAAAAGGACCCCGAATGGATATGATTGCCTCCAACTTAAGGATCTCAACTAATGGAGTCATGATGAACGATAATATTCCTATAAACACTGAGGCAGTGGAAGATAATGGGCTGGAACTCCCTGAAGATAGGAAAAGAAGAAGACATGTCCAAGAACAAAAAGCCCAAACAGAAAATATGGATTTGGATGGTAAGGTCAATACTCAAGCTATGCTCACGGAAGAAGAAACCCAAAACATTTGTTTTTTAATGGCAGGTCCTGGGGTCCAGGCCTGCCAAGAGCCATGATAGGCCTTAGTTGTAACTGCCGTGGGTTAGGCCATCCGCGTGCAGTTCCTGTTATATGTGAGTTAGTAAGAACTCACAGGCCGGATGTGAATTTTTTTATTTGAAACTCTTACGCACAGTGACAAGATTGAGGAAATAAGATTTCGTTTGAATTTGAAGGAGCTTTTACAGTAGATAGAGAAAGGAGAGGTGGAGGTATTTGTGTACTTTGGCGTATTCAAAATCTTTGCCAAATTATTGGGTACTCAAAAAATCATATAGATATGGAGGTGATTGATGACAAGAAGGGTAAATGGAGATTTACTGGTTTTTATGGTTATCCGGAAAGATCTAGGAGACGTGAATCGTGGAACTTACTTCGCCATATTTGTGGAAAGTCTCAATTGCCATGGTGCATTATTGGAGATTTCAATGATCTTTTATCCCATGATGAAAAGAAAGGAGAGTGGAGCATCCAGATTGGCTGTTTAGAGGTTTTCGAGAAGTGGTGCAGGATTGTAATCTGACTGACATTCCCTTGATAGGGTATCCTTTTACATGGGAGAGAGGCAAAGACACTGATAATGCGGTGGAAGAAAGATTGGATAGAGCCATGGTGTCTCAGGCTTGGTTGGACTTATTCCCAGTGGCTCAACTAAAAAATTTGAATGCTCCTATCTCAGACCACTCACCTATTTTGTTGAATACTGAAGGTACCGTGGTGCATCACAAGCAAAGAAAGTCCCGTTTTGAAAATAAATGGTTATATGAGCTGGGATTTAAGAAAGTGGTTATGGATTCTTGGTGGGGGTCTAGAGGTTTAGATTTCCATAAAATATTGGCACTTTGCTCGCAATCGTTAACTTATTGGGGAAGGAGAGTTTCAACAGAGCACAAAAAAGAAATAGAAAGCATAAAAGATCGCATTAATAGTCTGCGCACTAAGGATGATATGGAGTAAATACTGGAGACGAAAGAACTCAAAGAAAAATTAACAGGGATCTTGGTGCAGCAAGAGATACATTGGCAACAAAGAGCTAAGCTGTTTTGGCTTCGTGATGGAGACTCAAATACAAAATTCTTCCATGCTTCGGCATCGGCCCGGCGAAGATCAAATAAAATCCAAAAGTTGAAAGATGAAAATGGTAACTGGGTCGAGGAGACTGAGGATCTATGCAAGACAACAAATCCATATTTTCAAAAATTATTCTCGGCAAGTGAAGGAGAATATGATCTTGTACTCTCTGAAATTGAAAATCGTGTTACAAGAGAAGAAAATGATTTGCTTCAGACCTTTCCAAATTGATGAGTTCAAAACAACAATTTACCAAATGCATCCAGATAAATACCCTGGCCCGGATGGTTTTAATCCAGCGTTCTATCAGAAGATTTTGGCATGTTATTGGGGAAGATGTGTTTCGAGCATGCAATGGATGGATTACTAGTGCAGAATTTCCAAAGAATTTGAATGAGACAAATATTTTTCTTATCCCAAAAAAAGAGATTCCACAAAATATGCAAGATCTTCGACCGATTTCTCTATGCAACGTGATCTACCGGTTATTGGCAAAGGTATTGGAAAATCGATTAAAAAAAATTCTGCCACGTTTAATCTCCCAAACACAATCAGCATTTGTTGAAGGAAGAACTATTATGGACAATGTTTGCATGGCTTTTGAAACTATTCATCATATGAAGCAAAAGACAAAAGGAAAAAAAGGAGATATGGCTCTGAAAATCGATATTAGCAAAGCTACGATCGTGTCGACTGGGGCTACCTCGAAGGTATCTTACATGCTTTGGGTTTTGATCATAAGTGGATTAAACTAATCATGTTATGTGTTACTTCTGTTTCTTACAACGTGAATGTAAATGAAGCTCAAATTGGCCCCATCATTCCACGTAGAGGACTCCGTCAAGGAGATCCCCTTTCCCCATATCTTTTTATTATATGTGCAAAATGTCTGACAACTCTTATTAGAAGAGCAGAGGTAAGAGGAATGATATTTGGAACTCGTATTTGTAAAAAGGCTCCTTGTATTAGCCACCTTCTATTTGCAGACGATAGTTTCTTCTTCTTTGGGGCAACGGAAGGAGAATGCCGAATCATGAAGGAAATATTGAACATATATGAGAAAGCTTCTGGACAAGCAGTAAACTTTGGCAAGTCAGGAATTTTCTTTAGCAAAAATGTAACAGAAGATGACAGAAATACATTGGCAAATATTCTTGGAGTCTTTGAGCCACTTGATACGGGACGATACCTTGGTCTACCATCATTGATCGGTCGAAATAAAAGGGCTATTTTTCAGTACCTCAAGGACAGGATGTGGAAGAAAATTCAGGCATGGAGAGGAAGACCATTATCTCGGGCAGGGCGTGCAGTGCTTATCAAATCAGCTGCTCAGGTAGTTGCTTCATACTGTATGATCACCTTTTTACTTCCGTTTTTGCTTGCTGAAGAACTACAACGGATGTTAAACTCCTTCTGGTGGGGACCGAAAAGGGATGGAGGGAAGAGCATGCATTGGTTAGAGTGGAGTAAGATGTGTATTGCTAAAGAAAGGGGTGGTCTGGGTTTTCTAGATTTCTCGAATTTTAACATAGCAACGCTCGGGAAACAGGGCTGGGGATTGATCTCTGATCCTGATGCTCTTTTTTTTGTAAAGTTCTCAAAGCTAGATATTATTCGCATGGAAATTTCTTAAATGCAAAACTTGGTCACAATCCAAGTTATGTTTGGAGGAGTATCTGGAGTTCACGAGTTTTGCTTGAAAAATGAATTCGGTGGAAAATTGGAGACGGTAGACGCATTAGGGTATGGGATGATCCGTGGTTGAGAGATACAATCAATAACAAACTGGAAACCTTTCCTATTCAAGAGCTATCGGAGATGAGAGTAAATGAACTAATGATACCAGGAATCAAAGAATGGGACACTGAATTGGTACATGAGTTGTTCACTTCCAGAGATATAGAGCAGATTTTAAGTATACCACTTGGTTTCTCGAATCAAGAAGATTACATCATTTGGTACCATTCAGATAACGGTTATTATACATTCAAAACAGGGTATCGGGTTGCATGCTCAATGGAGCAAAGCGAGGACATACAAGGGCAGAGAGATTGGAAAAGACTATGGGCATTAAAAATTCCTCCAAAAGTCAAGATCTTCTTATGGAGACTGGCAAACAACTGTCATCCCCTAAGGGATAAGCTACAGAGAAGAGGTATTCTAGTGTCAGCGGCACGCTCCTTATATAACTCCGGAATAGAAAATAGATGGCATCTCTTTGTATCATGCCCTTTTGCGCAAGACTGCTGGAGGCAAGCCAGAATGCAGGAAAAAATTGAAGCTCGTGCGCAGGAAGCTGAATCATTCCAGGAAGTGCTATTCGCACTACTGGCAGAAATAGGGGAATATGAGAGGACGAAATTCTGCATGCACTTATGGAGTATTTGGAGGCAAAAAAATGAGAAAGTGTGGAACAACAAAGACCCAAACTCGGTACAAACAACTATCACTACACATGAATACTTATGTGATTGGATGAGAGCAAGAAATATTATCAATGATTTTCAATCCCATGAAAATATAAAGCAATCATGTACCTTATGGAATAAACCAGCAGAATCTTTTCTCAAATGTAATGTGGATGATGCGATGTTTGTAGATGAACATAAGTTTGGAATTGGATGTATTTTGAGGGATGAGCAAGGAAGGTTTCTCAGCTGTAGAACTTGTACTGTGCAGGGTGTGGTTGATGCAAGGGAAGGAGAGGTAATGGGACTTTTTGAGGCTCTCTCTTGGGTTAAAAGTCTTGGATTGAAGAAGATATACTTTGAACTTGATGCGAAGGGAGTCGTCGACTCAATAAATTCAGAATATGTTGGTATCTCCGAATATAGCTCTATTGTGCACAAATGCAAAGACATAATTAGAAGTGAGCATGACTTTTTAATAGGATTTGCTCGGCGACAAGCAAACGAGTGTGCTCATTCACTTGCAAAAGCCTCTCGTTTTTATGCTAGTCCCATGAACTGGAGCGAGACTCCAAGTTTTATTTTCTCTTATTTGAATCTTATTTGTAATAACTCTGATCATTTTTAGTAATTTGAGTTCTGTTTGGTTTCAAAAAAAAAAAAAGAACACTTTGTTTCAATTCTTATTTTCAGACAAATTTTAATCATTATTTGTATATAATTATTTTTTCCTAAGAGTTTGTTCATAAATTTCTCGAAAGTAACAAACCATTTCTTTCTTTTTTTCCCTAATAATATCAATGGAAGATACATGCACAACACTTTGAAATCTAAATCCAAATATTTAAAGCTGGTTGTTAATAAAGTATTAGTGTCAGAAAAAACTCCTATTCGACACACAAGAAGGGGAAGACATCAGAAACTTGTCTTTGTTGATAAAGAAGTAATATCTATTTAATGAAATATATTTGTTATTGCACCAGTTGATCTTACGTATGCTTTCTGTTAAGATAGAATGAGAGCATGCAGAGTATTATTTATGAACAAGATGTTGATCAATTAGACCAACTGCTTGAATTGTACAAAACATACTTTTTGGGGACTGCAAAAATAGGCAAATAACCGGGAACACACCAATTCTAGCTATTTCACAGCATCAAATGATCCTCGGTCGAAGTTCTTACATCAAACTTGCAAGACAATAAGATCAGTTTTTAATAAATAACATTTACCAGCTTACACCGTTTACACAATGTCCCGAATTCGCAAATGTCACAAACAAACAGATCAGCTAAGTTTTTCTCCACATTTTCTTTTTCTATATCTTTATAATTATATTATGACTTATCTTGCTAATTTCAATTATTTAAATTTTTTATATTTAGATTTACTTTGTGGTGTAATACATGTGTTCTCACCACGCTTTGTCCAAAGAACCAAAATAAATTTACAAGACTTTGTTGTTGTTAATCAAGAGTAAACCACTCTATCTGAAGACAAATACTCTGAATTGATATATATAATTAAAATTTCCTCCCAAGTTATATTGTATGAAAAATTTCATGTTTATTACGTATGCAAGTGCCGACCTATGCTGCTTACATTATGGGAAGAATTCTTAGAAAATGAGGACCTTGATTGTCTGTAAATGTCTACAAAATACCTGTTATTTTGGAGATGAGACTTTCAGGAAACACTTTTTATAGTAATGTACTATCTTTCTGTTTTCACATGCCAAAAAAATTAATATTTACTGCAGTATATTATCTTTATTGTAAATGCCTTTACCCATTGAAATTTAACAAGATAGTGTTATCCGTCGGAACAGTACCAAACAGTACTATTCTTTTAGATCCTCCAATACTATAAGCTGAAGATCTAAAATTATTGTAACTCAACCTTTAAACAATGTCATTTCAAAGCTTCATGAGCAATCCTTGTTCTCTTTGAAATATTCTCTTACATGCATGACTTGAATTTTGTTAACCTCTATTCACATTACCAACTATTACTCTTTATATATAATTGTTGTTAATTACACGATTTTACAAGACTTGAAGAATATAATGTGGTTATTGTTCTAGAGTATAATTTTTTTAAAACTACACTGCTTGTTTGCTAAATCACTCACAGTCAAAATATATAGATAAGTGCAACAATGGAGGCTTTGTGTTTTTTTCGATTTTTTTCATTATTTTCCTTGCCATAATTGTGAATTTGTGAGAACTGAATTACAGGGATTCTCTTCTAATTGGCTGAGCTACAATGATTTGCGATGAGATTAATTCATTTTGGAAACTGGAATTTGAGAGATTGCTTTATTCAAAAGATAATTTTGTTCATCATATAGAAGATTATAATTAAATATATTAAGAGACTGACATTACAAATTGGTGCTGTTTATTGAAGATAACTCCTGGCAGGGGCGTATCCAGAAATTTTTTCTTTTGGGGGCTTCACATATAAATTATTAAAAAACTAAAAATTTGAAAAATCTAAAACCTTCCATTCAAAATAATATAAGCAAAACAAGCATAAAAAGTAATATTCTATTTTGGCGTCTCTTTCAATTTTTCTATCACTACAAACATAAAAAATATCAGTTAGCAAAATAATATCTCTCTATGGAAATTGAAATCAAACAATGACTTACTACCTAATATTAAAAAATGAGAACAACTTAACACTAAAAATCTTATTAAATTAAATATGATAAAACATATCAAACTCAATAAACAATCTAGGTCACAATGACAAAAAGAGAAATTTAATTCGAAAACAGCAAAAGTCAAATTCAAGCAAATAATAGGCTACCAAAATTTTCCAAAAATTAAGGCATAAATTAACAAACTAATTACGAATTATAACTGTAACATCCCAGATTCGACGACTGTCCTCACTGTATCAAGAAGGGTCTTTCCAGCGTGCTTATGTCCTCACTCATACGTACCCTGAGAAACTTCCAGGGTGTCACCCATCCTAGAATTGCCCCAAGTCAAACACGCTTAACTTTAAAGTTTTTATGTGATGAGTTCCCGAAAAGAAGATGCACCTTCTTGATATGAGTAGTACATATCAAATCTTTTAAGCTCTCCTCAACTGTGCAGTTTCATACCTACCCAGTCTCAGAATCCCTCTCATTCCGGCATGGGATCGGTTCATTCATGTTTTCCTCCGCCTAGGAGCCTGCCAGGAGCCGCTCATTGTCTGTGCAACCTCTTGACACCGGCGATCACTCCCCGCCCTCTTCAGCCCCGGGCTTCACAATAACCTAGATTTGAATAAATTTATTAGTCATCATTCACGGGCCTTGACATAGGAAGATTTAAGAAATCCTAAATTTGATAGAATAATATTAAACAAAATAAAATATAAGAAAGCAAATAGAAGATGAAAAAATGACTAAACAAATCGTAAGTAATTTTTTACTTGAGAGTTTAGTTGATTGGTGTGGTGATTACTGATTTGGTTTGGTGATTTGCGAAGAAATCAGAAAAGTTGGATTATGCCAATTAAAAGAAGAGCACACTGGTTTGGGTTTCAATTTTTTTTTAATTTTATTCACGCTTATTTGATTTTTATTTTTTAATGTGATTAATTAATAATTGGATCATATATATAACATACCTATGTTAAATTTTTTTTTTTGCTTGGGGGCTTGCTGGGCTTAAGCCCGATAAAGCCCCTATATAAGGTACGCCTCTGACTCCTGATAATCTTGTTAATATTATCTGCTCATTCTTACCTATGTGTAAGCGTTCAATACTAAACTGTCATCTCAACTCACCACATATTAGAATTTACCTTTCAAAAACAATATTCTTTACAGTACATCAGAGCTGATGCAGTTGACCAAACATAAAGGATTCTTTATTGTTTTATTGTCGATTTTAAATCTCGCATACTTCATGTTTTTTTTCAATTTACCATGCTTTCTTTTGCACGTCGGGGCATTATCGCAAAATTTGATGAGAAATTTTCTTTAATATACTATTTTATCAAGGGTTTATACAACTCGTATTATTGTCATAAAATGTGAAATAGTTTCTTCCACTTTTTTCATGCGTTCCAATAAGTCGTTCTTGCTTCTTTTTTTCTCTTTTTTTTTTTTTTTTCAGAACTTAGTGCTTATATGTTTTCTTTAATTGAAGGTACGATTTAGTTTTATTCATACCCTGCTTATGATTGAGTATTGATATTACCACTCCACTTGTTATACTTTTGGTTACAATGTGCTCCATTTCTTCTTCTTGTTCTTGGTTTTTGGGTTTTCGAGGGTTATTTAATGTCGTCACCGTTGACTTAGAATTGGTCAACTGTCAGGTAGAATTAAATGATGAAGACCAGATGATTGGAGTTACATACTTACATCCTAAGGAGAAACAACCAAGTGCAACAAAGTTGTATGCAATCCTTTCTATATTCCTAATAAGTTAATCCTTTTCATAAACTCAACTTGCTATGTACCTTTGCATATAAATTATACATCTTATCCTTTTGAAGTGATCAATGTTACATCTCGTTCCTTTCAAGTGCTCGCCGTCCCCTCAATACGATTTTGATATCCAAAAATAGTTATCATTTAGGGAATCTTAAATGCAATCATTTTCTGTTCTCCACTTCTGTGCAAATGATAAATAGGTAAAAGTCTTATTAGAAGGTTTATGCTTCTAAAGGAATAATAGACATGTGACTGTTTATGACTTTCTTCCTTTTTTGCTTAACCAAAATTTTGCCCCTTTTGCCTTTGTTTTTATTTAAAGGGCAGAAGATTAGTCATTAAGGCAGCCACTAAGAGAAAATGAGAGTAAGCCAAAGGCTATTTATTTTGAGATTATGTCTTACGAAAGAAACAAATTTTGCATTACTTGAGCAACTAAAACCCTCTATGTTAACTCCAACCTTGAAATATACTTGATCCAACTTCTAACAAATCTCTTGTTCTGTTGTCAAATTAACTTGCTAAATATGAGGCTTACAAAGCTTGCATCCAAACCTAATCAATTACGAAGAAATAAGGACAATATAAAGTCAGTTAAATTTCTTCAAACCTTATTTTTACCGTTAAAAAAAAAACTTGTTCACTAAGGTATGTTATTTAATTTTCGAAATAGTCAATATATTATCAACTACAAATAATTATGTTTGGCTATTTTGTTTTATTCAAGATATTTTTTACGATGTGTAAATACAAACAATGTGATATACACAAATTCTATTTTAAAATATTAAATTAAATAACAAACTAACACCTGTCATATTGATGATGACTAATCTATTAATATTGGAACATACATAATCAGTCGACACTTGTCACAAACTCTCAATGACTCAGCCCATCTTCAATAATATATAAGCACACATATACCAGATACAATTTCAATTTAGACAATTTAGTTTACAAAGCAAATCAAATGGAAAAAATTAATTCTTATTGCACTTGTCTCGATTGTGGACAATGTTATTATAATTATCTATTTTAGAAAGAAGTCGACGAAATGTTTAAAAGATTTCATTCCAATCCAGTATGGACCGTTATCTTCCGAAGAATATTGCAGATAGAACCAAAGTTTTCTTTCCTGTCAAAATATGCTGATATTCAAACAGAGCTAGAAGATATATGTGAGAACAATATATACAATAAATGATTAATAAAATAATTATCTTGTAATATAATATAAGAAATACTATGTTGTAATATATATATATATATATATATATATATATATATATATATATATATATATATATATATATATATATATATATATATATATGCCTTCTCTTCTTACATGTGATGTACGAAATTTTTAGTTGTATTGTTGTTTTTTCATATCAATAAATCTTCATTTTTTTTTTTTACTCATTTCAAGTTTAACATTCCTACAATCATTTTTAACTATTTATATTAGAAACCTAGGTGAACACCTCAAGTATTGAGGTGTCCTTACCCAGTGATAAGTGAACGTGTATTGGTAGAGTACTTAATACAATCGTAGCTAATAATAATATATAATAAAATAAATTTAATTATATTTATGTACTAAAAATATTATATTAACATGCACAACTCTAACTCTACGGTATGCTACACTTCAATTATAATATCTAACACAACATTATATATAGTAAATTATATAGTTACTATAACACAACTATATTTAATGGCATTCCAGTTAATTATTAATATTTAGATATTATCGGGAAAAAAAACGTTGTAAAAATTTTAAATTTTAAGACTTGATCAGAATACCATTATATTGATGTGAATATTAGTCTATTTCATACCTAAATACCAATCAATTTATACATAAATGAATACATTATTTTTACTAAATAATATAGTTGTGTTAGAACATTTGCATAGTTCTAAATTTTTATTTTTTTAAAAAAAACTAATTTAGATAGTCTTAGTTTTAGCTCTTACAAAATATATAATTGTAGATATAATGTATGTTTATATTATGAGTTTCTATTCACAATATCACGTAGCTTTCAATGCAATTCAAATTTTGTATTACTTTATATATTGATGAATCCAAATAAAGTTTAATTAAGCCAATACTCATGTAGCCCATAAACGAACTGCTACTAAAGCCCAACAATAAAATATATATAACTTTTTAATAATATGAGTCAGTGTGGATTATTATTTTTTTGGAAGCAGTCAGTGTGGATTTTATGAGTAAAGCCCAATAACAATGTGAACACATGTAGAATACATGAGGCCAGTCCACCAATAAGCTTCGTCTCCATATGAGTGTCACATGTTTGTTTTCAAGTGATATATTCGTTTGAACATTTAGAGAATGACTAAAATTATGGGTTGAAATTATTCGCAGTTGGATAAGTTAGTGGATGATTGACACAAGAAGTGTATGTAAAACAAAACATATGACAGGACTCATGTGAGCTCGAACTAGAATCCACGTTCAAATTCATACTACCGTGACTAATATTTTATTTTCTTATTTGAATCAAGTATTATTTAGCTGCACATGACCATGAAATTTTATTTATAATTCGTGGAACCAAGTGAATTAATAGTTCGTTAGCAACTTCTTTAAATCTCGACTCGAGTGAATTTAACCCGGCTTGAGTGTAACTCGAACTTCTAGAACTCGAATAATTATATTGTTATTTTTGAAATATTACGTTGCGACAAAAGCAAGTGGGGAAAATAAAACAAGATGCAAAAGACACAGAAGGCTGGCATTATTTGTGCCAACGTTAAATATACATTGTAGCATTCACTATTTATATATTAACCCACAAAAAATAAAAATGAATAATTAGTTTTATATATAAAAAAAGATAGAATCATATGGCTCCATTTTCTTATGTAAACGTGGTAATTATTCTAAATGTTTGATTATCAGGGCTGATTAGTTCATCTAATAAATATTTTATATTTCGTCCCATTCTGATTTCAATAAAGTTTGTGCCACACTTTTTTATGATGACTAAAAACATTTATAGAAAAATTCTCCTAAAATATTTAGTACAACCATGTCATGTTTGTACCAGAACTATGAGGGCCCGTTGCCTTATTAGAATTAATTAGAATGAGATTAAGATTATTTATGTAGTTAACAAAAACGAGTTAAAATTTTTCGACTTTACCTCATTTTTGGCTTGTTTATATAATTATAATTACCTAATCATGATGCTAATTAAAATTGATTAGGGTCTTTGACTCTCACAAACATGCTCGTAAAATCATAATTATGATTTTATTTTTGAAATATTTATGAAGAAAAAAACATGTTGGGAAAATACAATGTATCAAAGAGAGAGAGAGAGATGGCTTGCATTACTTTGAGCTAACGTTATGTGTTTTATTTTATTTTATTTTTTTTAATTTATGTTACCGTTTATTCTCTATCTATCCAATAAAAAAATTGTATTATTAATTTTAAAAAAGAAAAAAATATATATAAATTATGACATTTGGCCCCATTTAGTTAGGCTGTCTATTATGGGTAACATGTGGGCACGTTGTATTTCAGCAACCGTTGGAGTATAACTCCTAAATTATTATTACACCCTAAAATATTTAATTTGAACACTGTCCAATTCATCAATGCTATATTGATATGATGTCCCCTCCAACATGGCCGAAATAGTCGTTGCCTTAAGATAAACATTGCATTAATACTTCAAAAATACTTTTTTTTTTTTTGTGTGTGTGGCAAGACCCTCTCGGTTCATAAATTCGGATCATAAAATATCTAAATATGTGTCGCGCGCGATCTCATAAATATTTATCTTACACTCGCGCCAGTGTCGGGAATCAAGACAAGGGTTTGGGATCTATTCTTGAGCAAATTGATTCGATCGGACATTGACACACATCATGTAAAACTTGTATTTTTTTTACTTTTTTAATTTATTTTTACTTCGGGGAAGCGAATTTTACGAGTATGTATGTATCATGTATGTATATCTGGATGATGTGTCCTCCCATTCAAGGTATAGAGCAAGACATAATGTGTACTAACATCATGCAATGATCACATGGGGGCATCAATCATTATATACGCATACGTTATTTTATTTTGACTGGACAGATGAAAACATCAAAACACATGACATGCAGTTCAAATATGATCATAAAATTGAGAAATGCATATTTTATATTTCCACGAAACATAATAAATATGTCATTTACAAAGGCTCAATTCAATAAGTGATGAACATCCTTTTATTTTCCCCTTCAGCAATGAAATAACTCAGTGTCGTGATTTTTCAACAAATTCTTCTTACAAAAGAATATTATATCACCAAAAAAAAAAATCTAAAGAATCCAAAAAATTCTAATAGAATATAAAGTTAACCGGACATTACGAAACAAGAAAAGGAAATATTCTATGACGATGAACATCACCATTCCCTACTGGTTCCTTTGATCCCGACTCCGAGACACATTGTACTGTACCCAAGGCAATGCCATTAGCAGTGGCATTTTCGACTCACAGATGATGTGCTCCGTAGGTAATCGATCATCCCCCCAAACCTTTTATTTACGAAAAAGAGATGGGACAGTATCTCTTAATCCTTAGAGGTCCTTGTTCCCCCCTTTCACACAAGTATGGACTTCAGTATCCATGTGATTTACATGCGTGGTATGAATATGAAGCCAGATAACTCTTTGTATAACTCTACACTTGTTCGCCGATCAAATCTAGCCCAACGAGCAAGAATGATACGCCTTGAAAGAGCAAGAAGTAAAAATGGATACCTTGAGCAGATAATAGACTTCTTGCAGAAGCTGTCAATAGAAGGAAAGCTAGAGCCAACTCCTTGGTATATATTCTGTTATGCTTCTTTTTACGAGAATCCTTCTTCTTTTCTTGCCGTTTTTCCGCGCGCATTTCTTCTAAATTTGGCTCTGAGCCGCCTCTCTGTGGCTTCTGTTCCTTTTCGACCATGGATATGAGATCACCCTCTGATGAACGGCCGGATTTCTTGGTGACAACCCACTCATATGCGCTTCCAAGTTGGAAAAGACCGGAGATCATGGCGTTGAACTTGGTTACTGACATTGTGTTCTCGAATAGTAAGTAAGGTACAATGAAGGGGAACGACTTTGGTGCGGGTAGAATATTGAGAAACGACATGGCTGCTGGAATGTAACAAACAACCCAGGATGGAAGTGTTGCCTCTGGGATGAACATGGTCATCGGAAGAATGATGCAAAATAGAGTAAACGAGTAAAATGGGAGTATAAGTTTTCGTAGCAGGAAGAAGAGAAATATGATGTTCGCTTTTTTCCAAATGCTGATCTGCAAACAGAGACCAAATTTAGAAAGCAAACAAGATTAGCAGCGATATGATTTTAAAAACAATTTAACTGTTCGACACGGCACATAGTTTTAGTACGAACCTTTGATTGAATAATGGCCGGCAAACAAAGACGGAACAACTGCATCGGCCCCGAGTGCCACCTATGTTGTTGCTTCCTGTAAGCTTCATAAGATTCTGGTAACTCACACTGGCACTGAAAAATTCAAATTGTCATTAGCAACTCATATAGAGTAATACCATAAAATCTAGTTTATCTACATGTATTTCAAAATGGCAAAAACAACACATTCCATTGCACATTAACACACCAATTTCAAAACTCAAAAGCAAACTATGCCAAAATCTATAGCATATCGTTTCCATCGAAACACAATATACGAATGCCATTATCTTAATTACCTCAACATCATTAAGGAAAATGAATTTCCAACCATGAAGATGGGCTCGGACGGCAATATCCATGTCCTCAACTGTGGTCCTTTCCAACCATCCGCCTGATTCTTCCAAGGCCTTAATCCTCCACACACCCGCCGTCCCGTTGAACCCAAAAAAGTTTAGAAAGAGTCCATTGACTTGCTGCTCCACTTCAAAATGAAAAGCCAAATTAACGAGCTGCAATCTTGTCAGTAGATTTTCATCCTTGTTCACGAATGACCATCTCGCTTGAACCAATCCCAGTTCCTCGTTATCCTACAATTCGAAACCAAGGCACGTCTTTTATTTCCTTATAAATAAGAAAAATTAAAACTTTACAAATATAAATGCTAAGATTATGCATGAGCCCTCCCATGATCAGTTGGGGAACGAACCAAAAAGTTGGTTGATAGGGTCAGAACAAAACATGAAAATTTTAGGATCAAAATTATTTTGGGGTGTTGTATTTCAGAAGACACCACCACTGCCATCCCTCTTGCTTCGCCACTCGCCGTGATGCATCAACAATAATCAAAATAACAGCCATAGTAATGAAGTTACGAATTAGAACAGGTTGTTCCTAAGTGATGACTCAAACTTAGAGATAAATGAATACCTTAAAATGAGGCACAGTTCTTTGAAGAAAATCTGGAGTAGGCTGAAAATCGGCGTCGAAAATGGCAACAAATTCGTAATCTTTAACATAGCTACAACCCATGGCAGACTTCAGATTGCCAGCTTTGTATCCATCCCTAATAACCCTATGTCTGTATATAATATTGGCACCATTCTGCTGCCATTTATGAACCTCGTCCTTAATCAACATCTGGGTCGTTGGATCATCCGAATCATCCAAAATTTGAATCAATAATCTCCCTTTAGGCCAGTCCAAACTACACACAGCGGCAATAGATTGTTGGTATACCTGTCACAAGTAAAAAACTAACAAGATTTACTCTTTAAAACCAACAAGGAAACCGGAATAGAACAGTACATTGTTCTTTTTCGACCATTATTCGCAAGTTAAGATTCAAATTATTGAAAAACAAGATATGTATTTGAGAGTGGTACCTCTTTTTCATTGCACATTGGGATCTGAACTAAGACCATGGGGAAGTAGCCACCTCCATCTCCAGCCTCAAGATCTACAAGGTCTTGTTTGGCAATTGGTTTAAGATCCTTTAATTTGATCCAGAAACAACCCAAACAAAGTATTAGCCTATCCACGCTTTGGATAAGGAAGAGCAATATACAGATATTGATCAAGAACTGGAGCGGTGGAGCAAGATACTCAACCCTGATCAAAACCCAACTCGAGTACAATGAATCAAACACACCCTTTACTGTTAGAGGATCAGCTAAAGTGTACAGATACTGCAATTGAAGATCTGGAGCCCCGAAATGCCACCCTTTGAAATATGCAGACATTTCAAAACCAAGCATGATTAAAGATAGCCCAAGGAATACTTTGATGAAAGTGTAGAATCTGGATTTGACAGCGGGATTCTCCGCCTCCGAGGTGTCGGTGGAGTCAGTCCTTCCCGCGGAGACGCGTCGGCGGACAATGGAGACGAGGGAGAAGAATGCGGCGGCAATCGATGCTAGACAGCCGGCGGCTTTGTGGGCCTTTAGAAGAAGAACCCAAGTGAGCTGCTTGGCGTTCTTGTTGCGGCCGCCCTTCGAAACAGGGCCGTTGGGGTACATGAAATCTTCTTCCGAGGGGGATTCAAGCTCCACCATTGACCAATTGCTTGGATGCTCCATTTTTACCACCACAGGGGTGCCCTTGTGAGTTTCCTTTTCCCACCAATACAAAGATGGTGCCATAACACCACAATAGTATGCTTTGATTTTCTTGAAATGTGACAAAGTATATGTATAATCAGAACCTTTTACACTTATTTACGTGATGGCTTTAATCCCAGATGGGAAATTTCAAGAAATGCCCCCCAAAGTTAAATTTTGAATGGTTTTCTTGAAATGGCATCGAATGCCGGTGAAACACCAAAAGGTTGAAGCTATGAATGAATCAAGAATTGGTACCCCTTCTTTCTTGGGCATTTAACCAAGCAATACCAGAATACAAAGGGAAAAAGGCCACAAAAATGCTACAAAAACTTCATTTCAAATGACACCTAGATTCAGAGCACAGAAGGGAAGAGAAAGATCGATGGACTCGCATGGTGGAAGAAGCAGAAGAAGAAGCTCATGCGTCTCAAATTCAAGCAGAAACTCTTGTGGAGATTATAAGGGAACTGAAATTCCACAGCGGATGCCAAAATTACTACAATATATTAAACTATTTCCCTATTTTTTGAGGTGAAAACCATAAAACGGAGAGAATAAGAACATTACAAAAAGTCCTAATGTTTCATTTACAGCTTGCAAGATTAAAGAACTGAAAAGGACAGGATGTGGGGGCGGAGTGTAGTTCAATTGCAACACTATACAGTAATGGCTGAAGCATACCAATTTACATATATTTCACGTTTCACTGCGGTGAAAAAGTTTTGAAAATAGAATTCAAATTCTTTGTTTCTTTTTTGGAAGAAAAGGGTAATAGCTCAACACGTATTCGATTTAGATTCAAAGTTTTTGAATATATTTTTTTTTGTCAAAAAAAAAAAAAAACTAATTATGAACACAGAAAACAGGACAGAAGCACGTTATGTGTCAAAATCACCACCAACACCACCAGCCCAGCTTTCGTTTTCCACAAAAAAAATCAAGAGAAGATAATCGATTTACCAAGAAAATCTTTATATCAAAATTTCACCTGCGAATAACAAGAAAATACGAAAGAAAACAGCCATTAATCAAATTATTTGAATAATTCCCTCACGTTTGGAAACGACAACATAAGAATAAATCGTTTGAAATACTGAAAATACCTTATGTTTTAGGGGAAAAAAAACAGAAAAATAAAATTTATAAAAATTCCGACAAGAAGAAGTGGGGAATTGGCTTTTTGTAGTACAATAATCCTCCCAGTTACAGCTGCATTTTGAATTGAATACGGCAGATATACATCCCTCAAATTTGAAAATAATAACATTAATAATCGCAAAGCCAATTTAATAATTAATATTATTCCGTAATCGTAAAAAAAAAAAAGGCAAAGGGAACGCAAAATTTCGAGACGCAATCAATAATAATTAATAGGGGAAGATGGAAACTTGAATTTGCTTCACCATTGCGAATTAACGCTTTGCGCGTATGAATGGCAGCATGGATTCATTCATCAATATATTGAATTTAGTGAAAATTGAATGAGCGTAAATTGCAAAATAAATGGTGGCATTAATTCACTAACCTTAATTTGACCCCTCAAGAAAATGATGAGTTCCCATTTTCCTTCAGAGTTTTGAATTGATGCATGGGTGATGATGATGATGATCATGCAAACCTAGCTGCTTAATCTGCATGCACAAGAGGGAAATTGAATAAATGTTTTTTGTTTTATCTAGCTCATTGGATAAACTTAATAATAATAATATCCAAAAAAAAATTAATTAATTGGGGATTACCTTAGATTTTCCAGGTAGAAGAAAAGCAGCATAATACAAAGTATAGTCCGTTCATTCGTACAAAAAAAAAAAAAAATCAGTCGAAAAAGAATATATATATATATATATATATCGATTCAATTCATAAATAGAATTAAAAAATAATAATTTTTGGGTTCAGATGTTTCACAAAATTAACTGTTGAACGTTTGACATGAGTTTATATGTATATATGGGTAAAATTTTAAAATAGTGAGTTATTTTACTAAATTTAATTCTTGAATGGTTCGAAATATTTCTTCATTTATAACTTTTTTAGTTTTTCCTAATATATAATTTGTTTAGTTGTAAATTTTCATATGTTTAGCTTATAAAATATATATTTTTAATAATATATATTTTTTATGAAAAGCAAAACACGATGAAACAAATCGAATTATTATATTTGATGAAAAATTTATTCCAACATAATTATATTTTATTAAAAAAATGTTAAAAATCCTTATAATTATTTACAAAAAAAATATTTTTGAGTATTTAAAATAAAATTTGATATACATTCGACATTTTTATTTAAGGGGTATATGTATTTATTAAAAAAAGACGTTATATTTCCATCACACTTTTTCACAATTTTACATTAGTTTTTATTTTAAGAATTCCTAAAATTCGTTGATAATTATTATAGAAAAAAAAAAGTTTGCTTCGTCTTCATGATTTGTAATTTCTTGTACATTAATATCATGATTTTTATATGTTATACCATCATGCAGACCAAAAAATTCAAAAAAGATTCGGTAGACACCGTCTCAGTGATTAATTTTCTGAGACAGATATCTGACTAGACCCAAGTTATGAAAATATATTTTTTAATTCAAAAATATTACTTTAAGCTGTAAATACGATCATCGAATCGTCACACAGATATAGATTCGTCACAAGAAACCCACTTCTAAAAGTATACATTACATGAAAAATAAGTTCAAAAAAGTGTGCATTTAATCACACTTTTTCACAATTTTACATTAATTTTTATTTTAAGAATTCCTAAAATTCGTTGATAATTATCATAGAAAAAAAAGTTTGTTGTTTCATCTTTATGATTTTATTTCAAAAATATTACTTTAAACTGCAAATAAAATCAGATCGAATGGTCTCACAAATGTAGATACATAAAAAAAAAAACTACTTCTGAAAGTATACATTGTATGAAAAATAAGTTCAAAAAAGTGTACGTTAAATTAAATTGAAGAGAAAAGTCAATTCAAAGACCAAGTCCCCCATTTAGTAAAAGGCCGAGGCGTTAATTGCAGAGAAATTTAGAATTTAGGGTGTTTCCAAAACGGCTAATCATGTGTTTACTTTGACTAAATATTGCCATGATTTGCGCTAAGCCAAATGTAATGTGACAACCAAAACTTGCCACCTCAAACATATAAATTAATATTATCATTGGTGTGAACTTATTGTGCTAAATTGGGTTTAAATGAATTCACTAATTTTGACTCTCTTTATTAAACGAGAAAAAGTTGGTTCTTTATATTTTTAAACAAGTTTCAGGTCATCAATGGTAATATTTATGAGATGTAAAATTATAATTCCATCGTCCGAGATTATAATTATGATAAGTCTCAAGTTCAAGACGAATTCTTATGTTCGATCATTCGACATTTATATGTAACAAAATCTTCTGCGATTAAAATATTGAATATATATTATTCATGTATGTGTGAGATATAAAATGTGTTAACCTGACCTTCCAAATAGTTGACTTTTTCTTAACAAAAATTTTCATTTCAATGATTAATATGAAAATTTATCCTTTTATTTGTCGCGTCAAATTTTAATTTAGAAATCATTGTTTAAAAAATAAAATTAGGCCGTCTAAATTAAAAAAAAAAAAAAAAAAAACCCGAATACAGATGGTGCCGTCTGCCTTCAATGAATGGTTTTGAAAGGCAGTGGAAATGTCGAAAACAGCCTCGCTGCCTCTTTGAACCACCGACAGTTTATGCTCAAGGATGATCCCACTAAAATGTGATGTCTCTTTTACTATTTATTATTTTGTTATTTTTTATACCACATTTTAGATATTAAAAATATAAATGATTTACACATTTTGACGTGATATGAAAACGAAAATAGAAAAAAAAAATATATTTTTGTGGAAAACATAGCAAACACGTTATATTTTTCGTTTCAACTTCCAACGAGAATTGTAGGATTGGGTGTTTTGTTATTTTATCAAAATTATAGTTAGTAATAAGGTGCAACTCCAATAATTTTAACTACACAACAGCCAAAAATCATGTTTATTAATTGTACCAAAAAGATACATCTATGGATAATATTTTTCAAAAGTATCGAAGAAAATAAGAAAGTATATACAACTAGCTTTTAGACTATGTTTAGTGAAATATTATTGAGGAGTGTCGTGAAAAATAGTCGATTGTTAATGACTAGATAAAAATATCAAATATATTTACATAATATTATTAAAGTACGTGTCTTATGACATAAATTTATAATTTTTATTTTAATCAAATGTGTCGAGTTAATTTATGTCTTAAGTGAAAAATGATATTTGCACATGAAAAGTAAAACATTTTGTGACATATTTATATTCATGAAACATGTCAACTTAATCCATATTAATAGTAAAAGATAACATTTTTGACACAAAAAATAATATTTTTTATGAGTCGAGATCAGGTAAGAAATTCAGCTCGCGAAATTGAATCATACAATGGTTTCATATAAGTTTTTGTGTTAAATGGCGGGAGATTCTTAATTAAATTATGTACAATTAAATGATTAAATCAACACGTTTTAGTACATTAATAGTAATAATTACATAATCAATTAGCTGTTGTACTTAGAAGGAAGTCCGAATTGTCGCTTTAGATTTATTTTCAATACCGTGTTTATAATTATTATTACATATGAATTTGTCCCAGCTTTTGTAATGATTATTTCAAAACAACTGGTATGGAAAATTCAAGCTCATGAAAATTGCTTGTTTTGACTCCATATTTTGTTAAACTTTAAAAAATATTATTATTCAGTATTTATAAAATATATATATTCATGATATGATAAAAATCCTATCATATTTATATTTATATTTTAGAGATGTATCAAAATATTGCATTAATATACATGGATCTGTTGCCTTATACATTAAAAATTCTATATGGACTAATACTCTCTTCTTATAAATAAGGGGTCTCTAACATTTATTAAGGTATGATGTTTTTCATACGCTCAGAAATGCTCTTATACGTCTCATATATGTCTAATGTCTTTTACCCGCTTTTCCATATGCATATTTTCTATTGAATCTTATACTGACTTGTGCGTCGAAGTGGCATCGCCTTCGGGCGAAGTCATCTCATATTTCTTCTTTGATACACAGAAATATTTTAAAATCATTCGGATCGATTTATTGAAGAAATTGGTTCATTGATTATCGGTTCGATGTAATTTATTTGATGCAAAATTTTTGAACGCATCAATTGGCACCGTCTGTAAGAACAAAAACTAAACACATGATTACTCTTCATGGTTGACTCAAGAACGAAAAAGAGAAGGAAGAATTTTCGGATTTTAACATAGTCCTACACATCAGCCACCGTGCGATAGCAGTTTTGAAAAATTGAACCGTCGGATCGGGTTCAAATTTGGTATACATATTGATGATTATGTTATCTAGGATCTGAATAGTGGATAACTTGATTTGTGGCTTGTATAATTGGATTTGGAGCGCCGAACAGAAGTCTCGTCTCGCACAGTTTCTGTATGAGTTTTCGGATTTTCGCATGTCTTGCACATCAGCCAAACTTCGAAAGAATTTGGGAAGAATTGAACTGTCGGATTGGGTTCAAATTTGGTATGCATATTGAAAATTATGTTTCTAATATATGAACAGTGAAAATCGTGATTGGTGGCTTTTAGGATCGGATTTTGACCGCCGAGCAGAGGCTGCTCTTCTCGCACAGTTTCTGTGCACTCTACTTGAATAGGTTCTTGTGAAAGATTTAACCATTGGAATTATACAAAATTTACACCGTGTGTTTGGAACAACAAGTTTCAACATCTAGACAGTGGAGATCTTTATTGAGTTCTTGTAGAATCAGTTATTTACAGCTGAACATAGTCTCGTGTTATTCTCGCATGATTTCTGTGCGGCATTTTTGAAAAAGCAAATGCAAGAAATATATCCGTTGGATTGCTTTGAAATTTATACCATGGATTCAAATTATCATGACGCAAATTCTGAATAGTAAAGATCAATTTTTAAGGCTTCTAGTCTTGGATATACATGGTCGAACAGAATCTACAGTTCTTTTGCATGATTACTATGCGGAATTTTTGAAAAAACGATTACGAAAAATCTAACCGTTGGATTGATTCGAAATTTATACTAAATGTTAATGACATCAGGACTCTCATGCTGAACGGTGAAGATTGTGATTGGTTATTGTTTTAATTTCTTTCTTTGGTTAAATAATAGAAGATGATGTTTTGCCACATATCCAAAGTCATGTCATTGACAAAATGAGAGATGAGTATTTCAATTACTCTAATTTTGACATTAAATTATCGAAATTTTTATTTTTAAAATTTATTATCTTTTTTAAAACTTCTCTTAGTATCAAAGTTTTATGTTTGTTTTCTTGAGATCAGATTTGTTTGACTTTTATTATTTTGTATTTTTGTTTGAGTTATTTTACAGATACCAGACATGCAATCTTGTAGTAAGACCCAATTCTATTATATCAGGTGTGTGATCTCGCTGTGAGTCCGACTTTTATGTCATCGGGCATACAATCTTGCAGTAACGTCCTATTCTGTCATATCGAGAGTGCGATCTCGCTGTAAGGCCCTCTTTTACGTCATTATACATGCAATCTTGCAGTAATACCCAATTCTATTATATCGGATGTGCGATCTCGCTGACAGGACCTATTTTACGTCATTGGGCGTGAAATCTCGCAGTAAGGCCTTATTCTATTATATTAGACATGCAATCTAGCAATAATGCTCAATCTAATCCTTGACACTTTACAAGCTCAACACAGCTTGACAAAACCACAAATGCCCGATCAGCTCGGCACGATGTAATTTTACGCAATTCGTGATCATCCTAAAAGCCTTACCAGCTCGGCATGATGTAATTCTATGCAATTCGTGGTTATCTCAAAAGTCCGACCAGCTCGAAATGATGTAATTCCACGCAACTCATGATGATTTCAAAAGCCCGACCAGCTCGGCACGATGTAATTTCACGCAATTCGTGGTTATCTCAAAAGCCCGACCAGCTCCGCACGATGTAATTCCACGCAACTCGTGGTTATCTCAAAAGCCCGACCAACTCAGCACGAAGTAATTCCACGCAACTCATGATTATCTGAAAAGCCCGACCAGCTCGGCAAGATGTAATTCCACACAATTCGTGGTTATCTCAAAAGCCCGACTAGCTCGGCATGATGTAATTTCACGCAACTCGTGGTTATCTCAAATCCCGAATAGCTCGGCATGATGTAATTCCACGCAATTCGTTGTTATCTCAAAAGCCCAATTAGCTCAGCACGATGAAATTCAACGCAATTCATTGTTATCTTAAAAGCCCGTCCAGCTCGGCACTTAAAATCCATTAACTTGGCACATACAAGTCCATTAACTTGGTAAAAATCATAAGTCCGAACAGCTCGGCACTATAGGCCCATTAACTTAGCACAATCTAAGTCCATTAACTTGACAAAAATCATAAGACCGACCAGCTCGGCAATATAAGCCCATTAACTTGGCAACAAAGACAGGTCCATTAACTTGGCATATACATAAGGTAGACTATCTCGACACCTCAAGTCCATTAACTTGGCACAATTTAAGTCAATTAACTTGACAAATGAATAAAGCCCGACCACGTGCTTGACAACAAATTATTCTCTACAGCTCTTTATTTGAGCGAGATTTCATCATATTGTTGTCTATTTCTCTTTATTTGAGCTTGGCTCCATCCAAAATATTGTCTTACATGCTCTAAAATATAAAATCAACCACTTCAAAGTTTCTCATTTCACTCGTCGTCACTTCTTTCCGGAAGGTAGTATTGATGATATGATAAAAATTCTATCATATATATCTTTATTTATATTTTAGAGATATATCAGAATATTTTATGAATATGCATGGATCTAGTTGCCTTATACATTAAAAATTCTCTATAAACTAAGACTATCTTCCTATAAATAAGAGATCTCTAACCTTTATTAAGGTATGATGTTTTTTACATGCTAAAAAATGCTCTTATACATATCATATATGTCTTTTACCCACTTTTCCATACGTATCTTTTCTATTGAATCTTATACTGACTTGAGCGTCGGAGTGGCTTTGCCTTCGGGCGAAGTCATCTCACATGTCTTATTTGATACACTGAAATATTTTGGAATCATTCGGCTTGGTTTATTGAAGAAATTGGTTCATTGATTACCGGTTCGAGGTAATTTATTTTATGCAAAATTTTTGAACGCATCATATGTATATATAACAAACTACTTCTCATATCGAATTGTGAATAGTCTTCTTACGTCGAATACAACACATTTTTGGCAATTTGAATTTGTATATATAAATCGATTACGTATACGAATAAGTTCGTATAGGTTTTCATTGTTTAGAGACATGCTTGCATATACTAGTGAGCCCGTGACATAACAGAATGAAGTCGAGAATCCAAATATGATTTACCAGCAAGAACATTGGGAGATAAATAAATGCAATGGAAAAAATTGTGACGTCCTGTATTTTTAAAAATTTACAAAAAGTAGATGCGGAAAAACGTGTGAAAAGTTTTTCAAATTCTAAAGGTGCAGGGTATGCATCGTGTTTGCGAGTTCAACAAGTCGTGAATTGAATTAAAATCTAATGGATCTAAAGCGCATAAAAATATTTGAAGCAAATGATGCACCCCTACAGCTAATGACCGGTTCTTATACGGGCATGCCAAAACTCTTTCTTACAAGTAAAACCTGAAGCGACAATTTAAAATCTTAAAAATGTAGACGAAAAGCGCGTGCCAATAACATAAACTTTGTGCGGAACACCAATTTTTAATACATTCGTGAAGCTAAACATAGTTATCAAATGAAAACAACTTAAAAAGATCACCAACTTAAAATCATTGAAACCTATCGACACAAACCGTCAATGAAAATAATTAAATCTAAATTTTTTTAAAGGCTGGCTTTCAAAGGTCGTGACTAAAATAATGTAACCATAAAACATATGAAAAAACTTCTTGATTTAAAAACGTCATAGCTTCGAAACCGTCGTATCATGCAATGCCTTCGCCTCTTGAACTCTTCAATTTTTCCACCGAGAATTTTAAATATCTCAATACTAACTGCATCAATCAAGTATAGTGAGTCTAAAGACTCAACAAGAAACATACATTACATAGCTACTACATATTTAAAAATCATGCAGTAAATGACAAAAAGTAACTTAACTAGACATAACATAAAACTTGTCATTTTTGGGGTGACGAGGTACATGTAGTTGTGGCAACCATAATTAATAGCACATCATTTTTCCGTGATCACTGATTCGTTTTACAACTACCATATGACATCGGCCATTTAAACTTTCATTCTTTGGAAAGGTCCTCCCGGCCGGGGCTAATTTCAGGGCGCCAGTCCTATCATACCGTCTCGTGAGCACATATTTGAAAAGGCCCCTCCGGGGCTCATTTTGGAGTACCAGTTCCGTATTGCCACCACAAAAGAACATACAAAATCAAAATATTTTTATTTCATGCATCATCATAATGTACATCATATCATATCATCATCATTCTTCTTCATCATAACATCGTCGTAACATTTCTTCATAAAATTTCCAATAATTCCATCATACACATCATAAAACATGTGCATCATAATCTTCTTATCGTTCATGAATCATACTTCAAAATATCTTAAAGTCATCATGTGTAATAACCCAGGTTCCATTTTAAGATAATAATATGTTAAACATGATTAAGGGTTGGTGATTAACCAAATCCGGGGTTTAATCGGACTTCAGAATCAAGAATTGGATTTTCATTTCTCTGAGCCAGTTCGGATGGTCCGAAGAAAACTTTGGACGGCCCGAACTCAGCACACCAGGGGATCCGAAGGTGAGCTTGTTGACTTCGGAGTTAAGGCAAGTTCGGACGATCCGAACTAAGGATCGGATGGCCCGAACTCCCTCATGCCATGCAAGCAGGATTACTCAGCCATGGTTTTTGAGAAGTGTCGAATTTAGGACACTTCGAACGACCCGAAGTGGTGATCGGACAATCCAAACTCGACGTGTCTCGCATGCAGGCAGTGAGTTGGATCGGACGATCCGAACCCCAGTTCGGAGGGCCCGAACTCGACCAGAAATGTTCCTATAAATAGGACTCATTCGATTTCAATTTGAATTAAAAATTTCCGAGTTTCCTTCTCCAGTTATATAGTGTGAGTTATACACTTGAGAGCCCTATCGGTTATAATCGAGGTTCTGGAATAACCAAGGTGTGGTTATAGTCATCCGGGATCAGCAACTCCAAAGGGCTATCTACGGACGAAGGTATGGTCCGGGAATCTATTTAAGTTTTGGGAGTACTTATTAGCTTAGTTAAGGCTTATAGAACTTATGTAGTGATACGGTGAACTTTTGAATATAGGCTTGGAACCTAGGATCCTACTATACTTGAACTAGCTTAGAGGTACGTACACATTGACTGAGATTGCCAGAGGTACGTACACATTGGCTGAGATTGCCAGCGAGTATACATGTTTATATGTTGCATTTATTTGGCATTATTATATTTCATGATATATGATTTACCGTTTTCCATATTCATATGTCATGTGCATATACATGTTGAGCCTATACCTTGTTATACCTGATTATAGAGCCGCTCAGCTCTATACTCGATAGTCTGTCACTGAGAGTACCACGACGGTGGGGACATGTATGTCTGACTACTCTGGTGTACTAGACGAGTGTGGTTGCACCCAGAGGTTGATCCGTGCGGTGGCAGCACTCATGTGGCGTCGGTACTGAGCATGACTTTTCAGATAACCTTTTACTAGTCATCATGTTGCATGAATTATATACATATGTTTACTCATATTTATGTACTGGGCGTTAGTGCTCACGTCCTAGTTGTTATCTTGGACACCCTATTCCATGGGGTAGGTCGCAGGATGGACGGAGCTGGTAGTTCAAGGCAGGACTAGGGAGCAGGAGCCTTGAGGAGTTTATTATACAGCAGGATTCGATATAGCTGTATAATGTTTACTTTTAAGTTTTTCAATATGGTTGTATCACTACAAGTATTAAGCCTGGATATATTTTACTAAGCTGATATGTAATTTATGGATTATGTTTCCGCACATTTTACTCTGTTAAGTATTTTGCTGTATTAAGTTTAATGCATGTTATTAGTTGTCAGTTAGTAGGTGATTCCATGCAGGGTCACTACATTTTTGGTATCAGTGCATGCATAGATTTTGGGAATTAGTACTTGGGATTTAGTTTAGTCTTGAGTAATTCTTGCGCATTTGGGATTTTAATGTGCAATTTTTTTCAGGATATGGCTGACAAGAGTCACGGTAGTGTTGGCCCGGGAGGTGGTCATCATCGTCATCATCGCCATCAGGACGATCGATATCGTCCTCATAAGGGTAGACGTTGTTACTCTATCAATAAGTTCATGCAAGTAGGACCGAAACCCTTATTGGGAGGTGAGAATCATGAACAGGCAAGAGGCTGAATGTCTAAACTCGAGAGTGCTTTTCGAGCTTTCGATTGCACTGAGGAGCAGAAATTGGAAGTTCTAGAATTCGTTCTAGAGGATCGAGCACGTTTTTGGTGGGATGCCAAGGCTGCTCAGGCACATACTGAGAGAGGACAGGTGACTTGGGGAGATTTCTGTCAGCAGTTTCAGAAACTGTATTTTCCTCCAGCTGTTCGCCAGGCACGATCGATGGAGTTGCTTATTCTGAGGCAAGGATCAATGACTATTGATCAATATCAGCAACGATTTCTTGATCTGCTACCTTTCATTCCTCATATCAGTGACAGTGATGCGTCCAAGTATGATATCTTTCTGCAAGGCTTGAATCAAGATATCTACTCACAAGTTGTCGTCTGTGATGATCCGACATCTTATGAGACTTTGGTGAACCATTGCCGTCTTGTGGAGACCAGCAACAGGCGGGCACTGTTGATGATGCCAGGACAGCCTAGTGGATCTCTTGGGCCTAGGGCTCAATCTGTTGTGCAACCTGGACCTATGTCTTCTTCTACTACTACTTTGTCTGGTTCTCATGGTTCACGAGGTACTTTTCGTTTTGGGAAGAAGAAGAAGAAGGAGGAGTTTTGCAGTCACTGTGGTGGGAAGCATCCTGCAGCTTTGTGTCGGAAAGCTACTGGTGCTTGTTATATTTGTGGTGAGCAGGGACATCTGCGGAAAGATTGTCCTCAGCGCATGGGTTCTGCTGGTGGATCGGGATCACAGGTTGGATCTCAGGCTTCTACTTTTCCACGTCAGCAGACAGCACCACAGAGTTTTTCTGGTTACCGTCCACAGACTCAAGGGCAGGTATTTGCTCTGTCTCAAGAGAAGGCAACTGAGGGAAGCGATCGCATGTTGGCAGGTACCTTTTTTTTATGTGGTATTCCTGCACTTGTTTTAATTGATACTGGAGCATCGCATTCTTTTATTTCTAGCCGTTTTGTTAAGAGACATAGATTACCTTATGAATCATTAGATATGGATTTAGTTGTATCTACTCCGCTGGAGCAGGAGGTAGTGACTAAGAGTCTAGTGATGAGTTGCCTTCTAGAGTTTGAGGATCACGTGTTGTCTGCTAATCTGATGACTCTAGCGATGACAGATTTTGATTATATTTTGGGAATAGATATGCTGACTTTGTATCACGCTACTGTGGATTGTTATCAGCGTCTGGTACAGTTTCATTCGGATGAGGGTGATAGCTGGTACTTTTATGGTGAGGGTGCGCGACCTCCAATGCCACTTGTATCGGCTTTGAAGGCATGTCATGTCTTAGAGTTAGGTGGGGAGGGCTACCTCATCTATGCAGTTGATATGTCCACGAGTAGTCCGGGTATCGATCAGTTACCGGTTGTCAGCGAGTTTCCTGATGTATTCCCTGATGAGATTCCTGGTTTTCCTCCGGTTCGAGAGGTTGAATTTGGTATTGATCTAGTACCAGGAACTACATCTATATCCCGAGCACCTTATCGTCTGGCACTGTCAGAGATGAGGGAATTGAAATAGCAGTTGCAGGATCTGCTAGATAAGGGATATATCCATCCGAGTGTTTCTCCATGGGGAGCACCTGTGTTGTTTGTCAAGAAAAAGGATGGATCGATGCGATTATGTATTGACTACAGGCAGTTGAATCATGTCACCATCAAGAATAAGTATTCTTTGCGACGAATTGATGATTTGCTCGATCAACTACAGGGTACTTCTGTTTACTCGAAGATAAATCTGAGATCTGGATACCACCAGATGCGGGTACGAGACTCAGATATTTCTACGACTGCTTTCAGGACCAGATACGACCATTATGAATTTTTGGTGATGTCATTCGGTTTAACGAATGCACCGGCAGTCTTTATGAATCTGATGAATCAGGTATTTCGAGAATATCTGGATAGATTTGTCATTGTCTTCATTGATAATATTCTTGTCTATTCTCATGACAAGAATGAGCATGCACAACATCTGAGAATTGTTTTGCAGACGTTACGAGATAAGCAGTTGTATGAAAAATTGAGCAAGTGTGAATTCTGGCTTGATCGGGTAGTGTTTTTCGGTCATGTTGATAAGTGCATTTTGTGTGCATTATTTTATGTCTATTTGGCATGCATTCATATGGTTTCATGTGTGTTTTTATATGTTTTATTTGTAATTAATCTCATGCATGAGCATTTCACTCTTCGGGTTAATTTTGTAGGAAAATGGGTTTTTGAAGAATGAATTACGGAGAAGCCTTGATCAAAAATTAAAATTTAACTTTTGAGAGCTCCAAATCAAATCTCCACCGTCCAAATTAAATTTAAGATGTTTTGAAGATGTTGTCAAAATTTCAGCTCAATCCGACGGTTAGAACTCACGTTATGATTTTTTCAAGATAACTGCGCGCTGAAAACTGGAGGCAGAACTTTTCAAGCCATGGCGTGATTTTTCCTGCGCCGTGGCGTGAACCGAGGATTTTGAAGAAGTGAAAACAGAACTTTTCACGCTATGGCGTGACTTTTCTGCGCCATGGCGCGACGCAGACTGAAAAAATATTAATTTTCTAACATTAAAAGTTGCGATTTTTTGGGGATTTATTGGATGGGCTTTCAACCACATATAAAAGGGGACATATCAGACGTGAGAAAGGGTTCCGAAGTTCCACACATCAGAAATGCAAGGGAGGAGGCGGCCATCCAAGGAGAAGAACGTGAAGAGGGAGGAAACTTGAAGAACTCAATAATCGCAACACTAGTTTTCTCTTCTTTCTTTTATATTTGTTGGGATTTAGGGGATCCTACCCCCAAAACTTTGTTTTGATTTCTTCTTGAAGATTGAATTTGATTTTTATGCATTCTTGATTATATTACTGTTTTTATTGATTATTTGGAGATTGATCAACTTCGAATTGATTTTATGTGTTATAATTGATACTGAAAGGAGATTTTATAACATGATAGGGTAATATAGTCCATGGATCTACAACTTACATAGACATATGAGGTTGGATACATGTTGATAGTCATAGTCCAATAGGTCGAAAGCTAGAGAATTCCACAAATCGTAATGCAATTGCAATTGTTAAATAACACAAGGACACTTGGTTATTGCAATTTGTTAATTAGATTAATATAACTCGACAGAGTATATTGATAGATTAGGGAATTCTGTCAAAAGCATGACTTGAGAACTGAATTTCAATCATTAGAGAAGAAAAAGAGGTAAGTGAACCGAGATCCTAACAATCGTTTATTTATTTTCTGAATTTAATTTTATTATTTTGTTTTTTTCCATCTTTTATTTTAGTTTATTAATTTATTATCATGTTATCTTAATTAACTAAAGAATAATACTTGAGTAATTTTGTCAGACATCAATCTCTGTGGGACGATACTCGTGCTTTGTACACTATATTATTACTTGAATCGTGCACTTGCGATATATTCGAGCTTAATTGATATATATATTTAGGTTGATTTTCAGTGGTAGTATTTGCTCGACCAAGTTTTTGGCGCCGTTGCCGGGGATTGAAATAGACAAATTTTACTTTTTGTTATTTTCTTTAGTTAATTTATTTTTTTTATTTATTCTATTTTATTCCTGCGTGATCTATCGTTGTATATTCTATTCTTGCAGGAATTCATCTGGCGTAATACTTTGAGATGATCCATCGACAAATATTCACGAGTTTTACCCAACAACATGGAGAGCCAACAGAGATTTTCTCTTCCCATGTTTACCAGCTGTTATGGGGTGTTGTTGAGGTGACGAGTTTAAACCACATTTATCTGGCCAAGCTTGAGGGCACATGGAACAAACACCCATTGGTGGTGTCATATGACACTTACTTTGGGCGTCAACCGCTCTTTGATGAGTGCTTCTGAGGGTCGAGCCAAAGACTGAAAATCAGGCGCTACTTGGGAGGCAACCCAAGAATTCTAATTCTTTCTGTTTTGTTTATTTAATTTCAGTTTTTTATCTAGTGTCATTTCGTGTTGAGTTGATCATGTTTAATCCCTCAATTTTTGGATTTTCAAGGTAATATATAAGAATATTGATGGCCTAAGAAATGTGGTGCAGCAGCGGCAGATGGATATACACCATGATGATTGACCAGGGGAGTGTTATTTTGTTTTCATTGTGTTTATTTTTGTTTTGCATTTGTTCGTTTCTCATTTTGTTCATTATTTTAGAGCATTGAGGGCAATGCTTTGGATAAGTATGAGGAGGTGTTATTTAGTTTTGTTTCGTTCGTCATTATGTTTTTCATTCATATGGTTTAGATTATTGCATATAGTTCGTATTCATGCATATCATTATGTTTTGTGTTTGTGTTATGTGAATAAGTAGAATGATGACTGTTAGCCGATGATGATAGAGTTGAAAAAAATTGTTTTTGAAAAAATGTTGCTTTTGATTGAACATGAGAAGTTGTTGGTTGAATTGTGAATCATATTAAGCACGCATGTTAGATTGGTGTAGTGTAGCGAAGTAATTGATGAAGTTCGTGTTTGTTTGACCATTGCACGACAATAGATGTTTGTTGATCATGATAGTGTCTTTGGATTCTTGATAGTTGTTAGACATTGCATGTATAATCTTGGGCATACCTATAAATTTTTTTTTTTTTTTGAAAAAAAAACTTTTGTTGAAAATTAAGTTGACTCCATCCGGGTTACGAGTGAGGGATTGAAATCCTAATCTCTTGTTCTTGACTAAGTATGCGGAGTCCATGGGGTTAATACAAAATTTTAAAATAACAATTCCATCCGGGCCTGGAAAATGGTTGAAATCCTAATCAGTTTTTCATAGCTAAGTTTGCGGGATAAATGGGATTGTAGTTCCATTCGGGCTATAGACGAGGGATTGAAATTCGAATTCTATCTTAGTTATAGCTAAGTTTGCGGGTAATTATTGGGGCTTAGAAAAAAAACCGGGTGCAAAATCCGGAGGTACGTAATTATTCTCAAGAGAATGCATGTTTTGTTTGGGATTATTGGGATGAAGGAGTGCTGGATTGTGATACTTGATTGAATTGTCATAGGTCACTAAACATTCTTAGGATGGATTCTTTTGAAGTTGCACAAAACTGGAATAACACGGCACACACACACGTTTATGTTAAACTGATAGTGTTTTGTGAACAATCAAAAGTTTGTGGTTTTAAATTTTTGAATGTGGGAACTTTTCGGAGGCTGTGCATGTTCATGATTCATTCTTACTTTTGTAGTTGTTTGCATATTGTTTTGCATGTATTGCTCGAGGGCGAGCAAGATTTAAGTATGAGGGTGTTGATAAGTGCATTTGTGTGCATTATTTTATGTCTATTTGACATGCATTCATATGGTTTCATGTGTGTTTTTATATGTTTTATTTGTAATTAATCTCATGCATGAGCATTTCACTCTCCGGGTTAATTTTGTAGGAAAATGGGTTTTTGAAGAATGAATTACGGAGCAGCCTTGATCAAAAATTAAAATTTAACTTTTGGGAGCTCTAAATCAAATCTCCACCATCCAAATTAAATTTCAAGATGTTTTGAAGATGTTGTCAAAATTTCAGCTCAATCCGACGGTTAGAACTTACGTTATGATTTTTTCAAGATAACTGCGCGCTGAAAACTGGAGGCAGAACTTTTCAAGCCATGGTTTGATTTTTCCTGCGCCGTGACGTGAACCGAGGATTTTGAAGAAGTGAAAACAGAACTCTTCACGCTATGACGTGACTTTTCTGCGCCATGGCGCGACGTAGACTGAAAAAATATTAATTTTCTAACATTAAAAGTTGCGATTTTTTGGGGCTTTATTGGATGGGCTTTCAACCACATATAAAAGGGGACATATCAAACGTGAGAAAGGGTTCCGAAGTTCCACACATCAGAAACGCAAGGGAGGAGGCGGCCATCCAAGGAGAAGAACGTGAAGAGGGAGGAAACTTGAAGAACTCAAGAATTGCAACACTAGTTTTCTCTTCTTTCTTTTATATTTGTTGGGATTTAGGGGATCCTACCCCCAAAACTTTGTTTTGATTTCTTCTTGAAGATTGAATTTGGTTTTTATACATTCTTGATTATATTACTGTTTTTATTGATTATTTGGAGATTGATCAACTTCGAATTGATTTTATGTGTTATAATTGATACTGAAAGGAGATTTTATAACATGATAGGGTAATATAGTCCATGGATCTACAACTTACATAGACATATGAGGTTGGATACATGTTGATAGTCATAGTCCAATAAGTCGAAAGCTAGAGGATTCCACAAATCGTAATGCAATTGTAATTGTTAAATAACACAAGGACACTTGGTTATTGTAATTTGTTAATTAGATTAATATAACTCGACAGAGTATATTGATAGATTAGGGAATTCCGTCAAAAGCATGACTTGAGAACTGAATTTCAATCATTAGAGAAGAAAAAAGGGTAGGTGAATCGAGATCCTAATAATCGTTTATTTATTTTCTGAATTTAATTTTATTATTTTGTTTTTTTTTCATCTTTTATTTTAGTTTATTAATTTATTATCATGTTATCTTAATTAACTAAAGAATAATACTTGAGTAATTTTGTCAGACATCAATCTCTGTGGGATGATACTCGTGCTTTGTACACTATATTATTACTTGACTCGTGCACTTGCGATATATTCGAGCTTAATTGATATATATATTTAGGTTGATTTTCAGTGGTAGTATTTGCTCAACCACATGTGATTTCTAGTGAAGGAATATCTGTTGATCCAAGTAAGATAGAGGCAGTGCTGAACTGGTCTCGTCCGACGACGGTTGCTGAGATTCGAAGTTTCATGGGTCTAGCTGGATATTACCGTCGGTTCATCGAGAATTTTCCACAGTTGGCCAGGCCTTTGACTCAGCTTACTCGGAAAAATGTTTCCTTCATATGGTCCTCGGATTGTGAAGAGTCATTTAACGAGCTGCGGAAATGTCTTACTACTGCACCTGTGCTAGCTCTACCTTCTGGATCAGGAGGTTATGTTGTCAATACTGATGCCTCTGGTCAGGGGTTAGGATGTGTTCTGACACAGCATGGACATGTTATTGCATATGCTTCTCGACAGTTGAAGACGCATGAGAATAATTATCCAGTGCATGATCTCGAGTTAGCCGCCATTGTATTTGCACTCAAGATCTGGAGACATTATCTTTTTGGCAAGAAATTTGAGATATTTACGGATCACAAGAGTTTGAAGTATTTATTCACTCAGGCGGAGTTGAATATGCGACAGAGACGCTGGATGGATCTTCTGAAGGATTATGATTGTGAAATCAAATATCATTCAGGTTCTGCTAATCTTACTGCTGATTCCTTGAGTCGGCAGGTGAGACTGTCTGCACTTCAGACTAATGAAATATCTCATATGATACAAGAGTGCTGTTCATTGAGTTTTACGCTCAAGCACAGGAAAGGGAGAAATGGGATTCGATTGTATACCATTCTATCTGAGCCAGCATTGTATTCTCGGATCAGAGATGCTCAGATATCTGATGTTAAGACTCAGCGTTTGGCACGTCTAGCCAATGGGGTTAATACATCTGGATTCCATTTTCAGGAAGATGGATTATTGTGCTTATCTAATCGAGTGGTTGTACCTGATGTTGCGGAACTCAGGAACGATATTCTTTCTCAAGCTCACATGAGTCGATTATCAGTTCATCCTGGAAGCATGAAAATGTATAAGGACTTGCGAACTAAATTCTGGTGGAAAGGGATGAAGCGGAGTGTGTATAAATTTGTTTCGAGATATTTGGTTTGTCAACAGGTCAAGGCTGAACACCGATGACCAGGTGGATTACTGCAGAATCTTGAGATTCCCGAATGGAAGTGGGAGCACATGACTATGGATTTTTTCACCCACTTGCCTATAACTTCACGTCAGTGTGATGCTATCTGGGTCGTTGTTGACCGTTTGACGAAATCAGCACACTTTATTCTTTACAATCGGGAGTATTTTTATGATCGCATGACACACTTATATGTCCAGGAGATAGTGCGATTACATGGGATTCCAGTGAGTATAGTTAGTGATAGAGACCCACGATTTACCTCACGTTTTTGGGGTAGTTTTTAGCAGGCTTTGGGTACCACTCTGAGTTTGAGCACTACATATCATCCGGAGACTGATAGGCAGTCAGATCGGAAAATTCGTACGCTGGAGGATATGCTACATTCTTCTGTCATGGATTTTGGTTTGTCTTGGCAATATCAGTTACCTTTGATCGAATTTGCCTAAAATAACAGTTATCATCGTAGTATTGATATGGCACCTTTCGAGGCATTGTATGGTCGATGGTGTCGTACTCCGTTATTTTGGGATGAAGTCGGAGAACGACAAGTCGAGGGTCCTGAGCTGGTGCAGCAGATTGTAGACAAGGTAGATTTGATCAAGCGGAGGATCAAAGCTGCTCAAGATAGACAAGCCAGTTATGCTAATATTCATCGCAGGCCATTGCAGTTTGAGCCTGGTGAATATGTGTTCCTACGAGTATCACCTTTCAGGAAGGTGATGAGATTCGGTGTGAAAGGCAAGTTGTCACCTCGTTTCATTGGGCCTTTCCAGATACTGGAGAAGATTGGAGATGTTGCATATCGTTTGGCGTTACTGCCATCTCTTTCCAGTATACATAATGTTTTTCATGTGTCGTTACTTCGACAGTACATAGCTGATGAATCTCATATTATCCAGCATACTGATATTTAGCTAGAACCAAATATGTCTTTTGTTGAACGACCACTCCGTATCCTAGACAGGAAGGAGAAAATTCTTCGAAACAAGACTATACCACTTGTGATGGTACAGTGGCAGCGCCGAGGCATTGAAGAAGCAACTTGGGAAACCGAGAGTTATATGCGGGCTGAATATCCTGAGTTGTTTGCTTTGTACTTTTGATTACCATGTAAAGATGTAATTACAGTTTTTGTAATAAAACATGGTTTGATGTTTCATATTGTTATCTTGATTTGTCTTTAGATTATATTTCGCGGACAAAATATCTAAAGGTGGGGAGAATGTAGTAACCCAGATTCCATTTTAAGATAATAATATGTTAAACATGATTAAGGGTTGGTGATTAACCAAATCCGAGGTTTAATCGAACTTCAGAATCAAGAATTGGATTTTCATTTCTCTGAGCCAGTTCGGATGGTCCAAAGAGAACTTCGGACGGCCCGAACTCAGCACACCGGGGGCTCCGAAGGTGAGCTTGTTGACTTTGGAGTTAAGGCAAGTTCGGACGATCCGAACTAAGGATCGAACGGCCCGAACTCCCTCATGCCATGCAAGCAGGATTACTCAGCCATGGTTTTTGAGAAGTGTCAAATTTAGGACACTTTGGACGACCCGAAGTGGTGATCGGACGGTCCGAACTCGACGTGTCTCGCATGCAGGCAGTGAGTTGGATCGGATGATCCGAACCCCAGTTCGGAGGGCCCGAACTCGACCAGAAATTTTCCTATAAATAGGACTCATTCGATTTCAATTTGAATTACAAATTTTCGAGTTTCCTTCTCCAGTTATATAGTGTGAGTTATACACTTGAGGGCCCTATCGGTTATAATCGAGGTTCTGGAATAACCAAGGTGTGTTTATAGTCATCCGGGACCAGCAACTCCAAAGGGCTATCTACGGACGAAGGTATGATCCGGGAATCTATTTAAGTTTTGGGAGTACTTATTAGCTTAGTTAAGGCTTATAGAACTTATGTAGTGATACGGTGAACTTCTGAATATAGGCTTGGAACCTAGGATCCTACTATACTTGAACTAGCTTAGAGGTATGTACACATTGACTAAGATTGCCAGCGAGTATACATGTTTATATGTTGCATTTATTTGGTATTATTATATGGCATGATATATGATTTACCGTTTTCCATATTCATATGTTATGTGCATATACACGTTGAGCCTATACCTTGTTATACCTGATTATAGAGCCGCTCAGCTCTATACTCGATAGTCTGTCACTGAGAGTACCGCGACGGCGGGTACATGTATGTCTGACTACTCTGGTGTACTAGACGAGTGTGGTTGCACCCAGAGGTTGATCCGTGCGGTGGCAGCACTCATGTGGCGCCGGTACTGAGCATGAATTTTTAGATGACCTTTTACTAGTCATCATGTTGCATGCATTATATACATATGTTTACTCATGTTTATGTACTGGGCGTTAGCGCTCACGTCCTAGTTGTTATCTTGAACACCTTATTCCACGGGGTAGGTCGCAGGATGGACGGAGCTGGTAATTCAAGGCAGGACTAGGGAGCAGGAGCCTTGAGGAGTTTATTATACAGCAGGATTCGATATAGCTGTATAATGTTTACTTTTAAGTTTTTCGATATGGTTGTATCACTACAAGTATTAAGCCTGGATATATTTTACTAAGCTGATATGTAATTTATGGATTATCTTTCGCACGTTTTACTCTGTTAAGTATTTTGCTGTATTAAGTTTAATGCATGATATTAGTTGCCAGTTAGTAGGTGATTCCATGCAGGGTCACTACATCATGAACCTTGAACATAACTTTAAAATTATTATGTTGTCATGAACTATGAAAATAACTTGAAACTCAACAAACCATGCTTCTTAAAATTAATTTCATGCTTGAAAATCATGCGTGATAATTAAATAAAGAAGAATACGTCCATAAATCCTTCGTAACATTTCAAGCTTTCACAGAGAAAATAGCTTTCATTGAACATACTAGCATATAATATAATACATAACTAAACTGATCCGCTTGAGTTGTTCTTTCCGTTCTTGACATTAAAACTTGAAACTTTTGCATAAACGTTCTTAAAAATACTTAAAATACATTAAAATATCATAAACATAATTTTTAGGACCCAAAAATAGGGTTTTAAGAGGGTCTGGTTCGACCTAACAGTGCAGGGGCACGCCAATAAAGTGGCGCCCCTGCGCTGCAACTGGCGCTGGGGTGCCAGAAAACCGGTGCCCCAGCGCTGCAAGCAACACGGAGGACTGCGCGCAGTGCCCGACTCCGCTTATTTTCGATCTTTCTTCGGACTTTTCATATCTAATCACTATCCCATTGAAAATTATGATCAAAAACATGAAAAACTTTAAAATCTCGAAAAGAATTCATCCGAAAACAACATCTTAAAAAAACTTTTCATCTAAACTTTTCATTCAAAATACACACACCAAAATTCTCACATTCGCCTAGCTTTTCATCAATTCTTAAAAATCTTTAAACGAACTATTCAATCATAAAAACCTTGATTTTCCACATGAAAAATCTTCAAAACTCTAAAGGGTTCGATCAAAACACCCCAACCTCAAAATCTTTTAACTAAAAATAAAAACATCAAATTTTCTCATATACAAACATATTTTCTCAAAAATCTTTAATATCTATCTCAAAAATCTTTAATCAAAACGTCAAGAACGATTCACGTTTCACAATTCTACATCATGCTCATTGAAACTCATAGAATTCATGCAATATACATAACTTACACATCAACATACATCTTTTTCATATCAAAATATTTATTTTCTCGATTGGTGATTTCAAAACATTTAAAACTTGTATTTCTTCTTGCTTGGTATGGAAATCCAAACTCTAAGAACACGATCTTAGCCTTCTCACGATCAAACCATGCGAGAATCCTTGAAAACTAGAGAGAGGATTTTTGGAAAACCTAGGGGTGGGGAGCGACTGTGGCGTGAAGGGGGAAGAAGGGAGAAGTGATTTGACATATAATATTTACTACGTTAATTCTTGACTCCATCTATTAAAAAGCAAAACCATGGGCCGAACTCTGACCCATTGAATTAAAAATACTTTTTTTAAAAAATATTTCTTCCCTAGACTTTTAAAATATCATGCAATACTTATAAAATAAATACTCATAAAACATATTGGATGTAAATTTTCTTAAAATTTGTTCATGGGCTAGGCTCGTTTCCCTACGTCACCGGAATTAACCCATACCTGAAAAATTAAAATCTAACTTACCAACAAACATCAGAAATTTCACATAACATTAAATAATTTAGTACAACATTTAAAATTATATTTTAATATTTCAAAAACTCAACTTTGAAATATAAAATCTCATGCAATACATATAGCACGAAATCTTTTAAACAACCATTTAAATCATGATTTTATCACATAAAATCCTTTAAATCATAAATAAATAAAATAAAATCTCTTAAATTTAATTTAAAATCGTATTAATACTCGTGACTAGATTTATGGATTTTCTGTGTGTTACAAAAATACTTCACATATGACATCTATTTTTATGTGGGAGTATTGTTACAATTAATTTCCTCTTGCCTAACATGATCTTAATATACCTTTTTTAATATTTGATTGTTTTGATTAATGAAAGTTGTTGGGGTGCAATAATTGTACATACTTGGTAGAGCGATCGAACCATGACGTTTGGACTGCTATGCAATTAAAAAAATTTGAGTTGCACCATTACCACCAGCACGCTATAGCTTTTGGTAAAGCGGTAAGCGCTCGATCCTACAATTGATATCAGATGCAAGGTCATGGGTTCGATTTCCATTTACTTCATGGAGTGCAATTATTAAGAGAGAGATTTTTGGGGCGCAATAATTGGCTCTGCTTGGTAGAGCGATCGAACCATAAAGCTTGGGTGGGCTGCTGTGCGGTTAAAAAGAAATTTGAGTGGCACCATTATCACCAGCTAAGATTTTGGTAAAACGCTGTCCTACACAAGTTATTTAATGAAATTAATTAATTAATTAATTTACGGGAAACTCATATTTAAAATTATATCTTTTCTCAATTCAATCGAAAAAAATAACCGTAGGGCCGAATACTTGTCGTTTTAAAAAAAACTATAGCTGGTGGTAACTGTGCAATTCAAATATTTTAAACTGTATAGTAGCTTAAATGTCATGATTCGATCGCCAACTCTATTCAGCAGGGATAATTATTACAATCGCTCACTCTATCTATCAGAAACAATTATTAAACCCCAAAAATCTCTTACAATAATTGTACTCATTACAATCAATGATAATGAATCACAAGACCTTGGATCTGATACCAATTGTAGGATCGAACGTTTGTCGTATTACCAAAAGTTATAGCTAGTGTTAATAATGCAACTCAAATCTTTTAAATTGTATATTAGTCCAAACGCATGGTTCGTCCTCTATCCAGCAGGAACAATTATTGGTCCCAAAAAAAAACATGAAAGATCCCATAATATTCTTTTTTTTTGCTCTCCAAATATATGTGTCAATTTGATTTGATTATTCTAAATTTAGGGAATTCTGACACGTGATACATCATAAATTATAGCTGATGATTGTTAATTAGAGCATAACTTAATAATTACAATGGATCGTTAAAATAAAACAAAAACAAAAAAAAAATTGGGAAAAATAAATAAAAATCTGAAAATTGAATATGCTAGCTATTTGTCCATACGGATCCTTTGATTCATAATGTGGTAGGTGCCACATAAAGACATATGTCTTTAATGATCATTCAAAGAATCAAAAGCTTCACCACCTCTCTAGAGATGGAGGGATCAACAAGACATTAAATTTATCGGTTATTGTAATATTATAGAGATGGAGGGATCAACAAGATATTAAATTTATCGGTTATTGTAATATTATATATCCAATTATAATATAATTCAATTTTTTTTGTTGCAATATTGCTTGCTTAACCCTACAAGGTTTAATTACTCGTCAATGCACATGTTGTATGTCTCTAATAATGAAAACAAAACACACTAATCATGTCTAATTTTGTATGGTTTAGTTGGTTGATCATTAAATTTCAAGTAAGAATCATACAAATGATGCAACAATTGATTGAATTTATAAATTATATGGCCTACCCGCAAATTGCAATAAGCTCATATATATGAAACAATTAGTTTTTTTAGGGATAAGATCATCTTGTGCAGGGCCGCGGTTGCTATTTGGAGGCACATGAGTCATCCGATTCGGGCTGATCATTTTTATTGGGGCCATAATTGCCTAGTATTAAATTTTTATTATTATTCCCGGGCCTCTTAAATTTTTATTTATAAATTTTATTATTAGGTCTTTAATTTGATAATTTTTGTCCTCGATATAAATTTAATTTTCTTGTGCCCAATATATATAAACAAGAAAAACCTTTTTTTATAACATAGGAATCTTCAGTCGCTATCTTTCGGTGCACACTGAGTAAACTTTCAAACTAACGCAATAGTCTGTAAACTATGCTAGTCAGATATACCGCAATGAACAAATCTTGTACGACGGACTAGTCCAAGAAGGTTTCAGCAGGGAGAATTGAACTCCTGATTTTTTGGCCAAGCGTTCAACTATTTCACCAACTTAAAAACTCTCTTAGGGACAAAAAAAAATTCTCTAAATTATTATACAATAGTGTAATTTGACCAATATAAAAACCTATTTTGTTACTCATAGGGGTTATCTAGTATTAACGAGAAAGATTTATTTTCGGAGTTAATATTCTTAAAATTTTCATTATCAAAAGAAGCAAAATCAACAATTGGTATTGTGAATAACTTGAAGAAAATATATGGATATTTCTCAAATGCTCATATTATTTATAAATTTTTTTTGACTATCATGGTTACGTCGTGCAAAATAAAGTTTTTCAAAATTAAAGCTCATCAATACTTTTTCCCGATCAACCATTTATGCAAAAAAATATTGAATAGATTGACTATGTTATCAATTGATAAAAAAATTACCGAACAATTTGATTAATATTTTTAACTCTAAAATTGTAAGGCGCGTTGTTTTATAGTAATAATTTTGTACATGCATGTTTGATCTCATTACTCAATTATAATAGAAATATTTTGACTATATATTGCACATTATATTATTTTTTTTTATATCGCCGTTAATATAGTGATTTAATTCTAAAAAGTTGTTATGAGTCTAATTAAAAGAATATTAATACACATTATGATATATGGTCTTTTTATAAATTTAAACTCGGGCCAAAAAATTATTAAGATCGGTCTCGTCTTCTAATCATATTCGTGTGCATGTACCAATGGATACTTAGAAAATGTCATGTTTACATATACGACTCGAATTGGTGATCTACAGGTTAGTCTATGCTCTATCTAATGCAATTATTCTCGTATATATTGATGTAGCTCTCTCACATTTTAACAGAGCTTCATGTGTTGAGCTACATGCACAACGACTGATCATCAGCAAGGCATTTTCTATGTGATGCAGTGGCGGACCTACATGGTTCTGAAAGGGTACGACCGCCCCCCTTGAAATTATAAAATTTTTTAGTACTATCTATATACATAATATATATTTTAAATATAAATTTAATTTTGCGACCGCCCCTTTGAATTTTTTTTAAAAAACTTAGTTCTATATATAATATATATTTTAGAATGTTGATTTAATTTTATATTGATTAGAATGATATTTGATGAATAAGATAAGAATAAATTTATTTTAGACTATAATAGATTTGATAGTATGCTTTGTATTGACTCATATTTGTTTTTGAAAAATGAAATGTCTTTTATGCTTGAATGTGACATGAGAAATTTGATTCAGTTTACTCAATTTTATCCACCTGATTTCTTCTTGATGTATTTAATGCATCTTGAGTATCAACTTCATAACTTTATTTTTGACATGCGAAGTAACAATCGGTTCTCTAAGGCTGGGGGAATTAGCGAGCTTGCTAAAATGATGTTCCAATCGAATAAAGATCGATTATATCATTTGAGATATTTACTTTTAAAGTTAACATTGTTATTACTTGTTGCAACTGCTACCGTAGAGAGAGTGTTTTCAACAATAAAAATAATCAAAATATCACCTCGTAAGCGGTTGGGAGATGATGTGTTAGATGATGGTTTGATATCATATATTGAGTGTGATATGTTTGATACAGTTGATATTGAAATTATTATTCAACATTTTCAAACTATGAAATTTCGGAGTGTATTGTAAAATCATATGAAGTTAATATATGACTTTTTATTATATATTTTGTGGTGTAATATTTTTTTTAATTTATTGAATTCGCCCCTCCTGGTTGATTATCCTGGGTACGCCACTGATGTGATGTGTAGAATGATCATATATGCTTATACAAGTCCATCGTTCGATAATCAAACTCGCATAATTCATGCAAAGTTCTCTACGTTGAGAGTCAGATTCCCCAAGCTTTGGCAATGGATCATGAGAAGCCTCTTCAATAATCAAACTCGCATAATGCATCGTAAGTCAAGCTTATTTAATCGTGTAGAATGATCATATATGCTTATACAAGTTCATCGTTCGATATTTATTACGAGTGTCAAGTGAGTGACAATCAATCATATTCAACCACTCAAACTTGTAGCCAAACTCCTTAATTGTTGGGGCTTTGTGTCCTTGTTGATTTGTCCCCAATAAAAAAATAAATAAAAATAAGAGTGAATAATAAAACCGAAGGACCACCGCTTACCAAAGTTTTGGTAGCTTTTCCCTTAATCAAGAAAAGATGCCACCAAAGTTTGTTATTTTTTTTTTCTCAATTCTCATTCTATACGGTTGAAATTTTATGGAATTTGAGAACTAATATCATAATAATCAATAAAATCTCTCGGATAAAAAGTTGCATCATTGTACGAAATTTTAAGCTCGAATATATATAATTTGGGTAGTGAAAAAAGAACATGATTTTAAATGACGGTCGAGATGGCCAACTATGCATGACACGACCCTCGACCACCTCGCATTTGTCTAAGACGGTCCAAGGCTATTATCTGGTGGGCAAGGAGGGTGAGCCGGCGACGAGACCGTGAATGATTTAAAATCTCAGAAAACTATTAAAGTCAATTGGTTTTAAAAGTCAGTCGAAATCTATCAATTTTTTTTTTTTAAAAAAAAAAAACTAGATATAATAAAACATATTTTACTCTCTTTTATCTTTACTTTTTGTTTCAACTATCCTCCACAATCAGCTACCCTGCCTCAAATAGCCTCCATCGCCATCAGTCATCACCTTAATTATTTTTTTAGTTTGCATTTATATATTTATTTGTACTTTGTCTAAATTCTATTATATTGTATGAATCTTCTTTATGCATAAGCATTAATTATTTAATTACATATTACATAACATAATTTGTTAACAATTTTTTTCATTGATAATTGGTAGCGCTTAGTCGTATCACGCCCAAATTAACCCAACTCAGTTAAACTAAATAAACATGTAGTAGCGAGAGTAGAGATCATTTCCACGAGAAAAGCAAAATTTATTGTGTTCAAATACTGAAAATAAATAAAATGAAGATTTTTGGATTTTGAAATTAACTACTAATAATTAAAAGCAAATTAAATAAATTTTATCACTAGCATGCAATATTAAAATAATAACGAAACAATTAATTAAAACAAGCATTGGTATCGGTCGACTACACCCTTGAAGTTATTCACTCGATCATCGATTCCCTGAAAATAATTAATTCTCATTGAATATTCACTATTGAAAATTTAATTCTTATCTCACCTTAATTTTAGTTAATTAGACATAAGCGTTCTAAATTAACTCTTACCAATAAATCAATCAAGATATAAGCGATCAAGATTTAAATCTACGATAGCATATTAGCATTCATACTAGTGAGATTGATGAAGCTAAACAATACAAACACAAGCGGTTGTATTTAATCTAGTCAATTGTTGTTCCTACGAATTAACAAATTCACAAGCGAAAAATATTAATCATAGTTGCTTCGCAAATTAGAGAAATCAAACAATTACGGATTTGATATCTAATTCAACTATAGTTTGTATGGTAGAATCACAGGGTGATCAATCCAATAATCTCACATACAAGCATAAAATAAATTCCAAACAACTCTTGATACTCCAATAAAAATTAAACAATGACAATCAAAATCTCACAAGATGAATAAAACTTCAAAGGTTTGTCTTCCTCTACCAAGTTCTAAAAACTTACAAGAATTGAATAAGAAATTAAATCTAAGAACAAAAAAAGAAAAACCTAGCCGCCAGATGTATTCTTTTCTCTTCAACCATCCAAAACTCTGATTTCCCAGCCCTAAAAATCGAGATAATATATTATAATTAAAGCTAGAGTCCTTCCCACAAAAGTTTTCTTCTCAAATAATATTTCTTGAAATCCGCATCTCGCTCAATCGGTTGAAACTTACCGATCGAGCGAGCAAAGTTCTGTCCCAAATTTTAAAATTTCGCGACATGCACGGACCCCGTGCCTAGTCCGTGTCTGGGTCCGTGCATACCTCCCTTTCAACGCGCAGTTTTTTTGAAAAATTTATATCTCGAGATCTAGCCGTCGGATCTGGCCAAAATTTGGACATCAACTTTAAAACATCTTGAACTTCATTTTGAACGGTGAAGATCGGATTTGGACATCTCTAGCCTTAAAAATTAATTTTTGACCATTGCTGCTCCGTAATTCATTCTTGCGGCTCTTTCCTACTCCAAATTCTTCCTTTTTCTGCGCTTTTCTTTCATCCTTTGCTCCATTTATTCTCTTTACATTCGTCAAATCACATACAATGATTAAGAACTATAAAATGAATTTAATCAATCAAAACGCACCTAATTCTGACAATTTAATCCAAGTAAACATATAAAAATGTCGACATATCAATAATTATATATAATCATACAAAATAATTACAAATTACCTATGAAAAAATGGTGAAAAAAAATTTGACCATCTAGACGACCGATGTGATAGGCGGTCACTGGCCACCCCGCTACCCTCAATTTACATTTACGACATTGAAAAAGAATGAAAGAACAAAGTTATTGCACAGATTAGATTTAGACCGTGACTGAAGGAAAGCACTTGGACTAGCCAGTAGGTGTTCGTATAATTGTCACGTGCACTATTAGCTGTCCATCGATTGAGATATTGAAACGGACGGTAGGAGAGAACAAACTTCATATACTCATGTTTTCAAGTAGTTTTATTTTATTTTTTTAATAAAAAAGATATCTACTTTTTTTTTATCGCATGAATACGCAAATAATAGCACATGGAGAAAAATACAAGTTTTATTTCTTACTTCTTTTCTTGAAAATTTTCTTTAGGAAAAACGGGTTCCTAGAAATATTGAGGTAACAACTAACACGTGCATACTTATTAAATTTATAAAATCAACTATTTTAGAAACTTAGATATAACATTTTTACAGGATAAGACCATATCGGAATTAGTTCGCGGTCGAAACCATTCATCGGGCGTAATAACTTATGTGCAATCTTATACCAAATCGTAATATCCCAACTATTCCAGTTATATATGTGTGTTTATTCTTTTATACACGGCTTGTAGCATGCTTGAATACAAGAATCACAACCTCGAGTTATCCGGGCAAAACTTAACCTCGAAAACTGGAACCTGGTTCTTGGTGACCGTCAACAAATACCACCAACCCAGAAAAGATGAGACAGTTTCGCGTTGCATATATAGCAACAAACTCTAGAGAAATGAAAATTTTGCACCATCACATATATGTTGAGGTTATCAAGCCAGCAGTTTCACGAGACTCCGGAACAGAGAGAAGCAACTTCTTTCAAGCTTCTTCTTATTGCTTATTATTCTTTCTTTCTGTCTTGATAGCCTCGTATGACACCATAACTTCCTTGAATTTTGCTTCAGCAAACTCTGGATGAAACACACGTCGAGCAGATAAGAGCAACTAAGCAATCAGATGAAAGAAAGTTCAAAATAAAATATGCAGTCGGTAGTGAATTCAACACCTTTTTTATCCTGATTCTGATCAGGGTGAAATTCTTTTGCCTTAACTCTGAATGCTGACTGTTAACAATGTGGAAGATATGAAAGATGATCAAAATTAAACTAGCAAAGAAAACACGAAGAACTAAAGGGGTCCCATCTCACAAGTCACAACACAATTGTCACACAGTGGCAATATGGTTGCAGTTCAAGATCCGAGTGGATTACAGGTATTATATCATAAACAGATACATGGAGTAGCATCTACCAAGATTGTTTCAGCACAACAATAGAAATTTAAGATTTGAGGCAATGTTTCTTTGGTAGAATTTCACAACAAAAAATTGTAGAACCATTTGGATGTTTATCTACTATATTTGGCTCATATAATTGTGACAAACTAAAAGGGTAGCAAAAGGCCCACACATGACACTCTCATAGTTGATTTGTTTTACAAAGCCAAAGGATACTAGCAGGCTCACTATCAAGAACGTTTACTCCAGAAGAATCAAGAAGGCCCATGAAGGAAATAAGAAATAAAATCTGAGAGAGAGGGAGTTGGTTAGAATGTAAAGACTAGCCTGGAGCTAGGGATAGTGGAGGAATATTGTACAGAGGCAACTCCAGGATCAATTTCATTCAATAAAATATCAGTCCATTTCATCTCATTACTTGCTTTGTTTCCTGTTATATTGGATCATTATTTTGATTCATCTCAAGCAATGTTCTAAAAAGCATTGGGCAGTAGGCGGGCGATCACCTACCGCCTAGCGCCTAGGCGGGGCCTAGGCGGTTTTTTTTCTTTTTAGGCTAAATATCTGATTATTCTAGTCCGGTTCATCTTAATACTTCTCCAATAATTCGTCGTTATCAAATTCATCTGCCTAAGAGATGTTTTTTTTTAGTCTAAATATCTAATTATTCTTGTTCATCTTCACATTTCTCCAATAATTCCTCTTTATCGAATTCAAACTTGAAATACATGACATATTTCTCGTCTTCATCCGCTACAAATTGATGGGCAAATATGTCAAATAATCTTTTTTAAAAAGAGTAAAATAAAATTTTTATATATATGTTAATCTAGGCGGATTTTGAGGCGTCTAAGCGGCGATTGGGCGGTCTAAACGGTCAATTAATGTAATAACTCCCAGAAGCTTCAACTGTTTAAAAATCGGGACGGTGGGCAACCGCCTAACGCCTAGGCGCTGCCTAGGCGGTTCTAGGCGCCGCCTTTTAGAACACAGATCTCAAGAAACATAACAATTTGGAGATATCTGGATAATTTGAGAATCTTCCCCAACTTCTTTTGTTTATGACATCCCTTCATTTCGTTTACCCTACCCAGACAAAACAACTCAAAACAAATTCCTGTTCAAATTGAAATTGAAAATACCTTTATTTCTTCATCTGTATAGGGTGTTGTCCTACGCCTGCACAGGTGGTAGGTAAAGTAATCACTCTTCAAAAGCGACCGTGATTAATAATAGTATGAAAGTATTTGGTTCGGGCTACCAAAGCAAAATACACTCAATGGAGAAAGAACCAACAAATCTAATGTTAATGTATCATTGTTGACGAATATGTGCACAACATATAAAGGCCATCCATGAACAATTGTCTAATTTTTCAGGAAAGTAAACGGCCTGACATCAATGCATATTCCTCTACTACTGGCATTTATCGGTTGATAAGACTTATAGAGCGAGACGATAACACATGTTATAACCTATAAGTGATCCAATTGTCCCTTGTCAGGTAACCTTGTTTTAGATTCGATAACCTTTTAGTGCACAACATTAAATAGCATAAAATCACAAAAAACTACAGTTTGTCCTAAAATAATGCGATCAGAAACCTCTCTTCTGACTTGTAATACAAGTAAATAACATGGCTACTTTGACCAGAAAAAGTCTTAAACATGGTAATTAGGACATCCATTTGTCAGGGTTGAAACTAACAATGCCTTGTTTAATGCAATTTTAACTTCTGTTGACAATTTAGAAATAAATCACTATCAATACCATTATTATATCAGCGGTACCATCCATGCAAGAATATTGGCAGAGCGAAGTCATTTAGAAAAACACCACTGAAATTGATAAGCACTAAAATGTCAACAACGCACACACACATACTCTGCTATACTAAGTAAAAATAAGAGTAATACTACAGACAATGGATTTTATAAAACTACGGTATAATTATTTCAGTGAAAGTAAAAATATAAAAATTCTATATGAAATTGATTTGAAAAAGCTGTTTTCTGATATCTCAAAAAGATTACCTGTCAAGGCCAAGTACCGAATAGTGATGTGATAATGGAGCCCTTCCCGTGGCTCGAGGAGTCTCCTTGAAATTACTACCATGACCTCTGAACGATGTGTCTGTATTCCAGTACCAATCATTTCTCTGAGAGTGTTGATGATATGCACCTTGGCCATTTTCTTGCCAGTTCTGGTAACTATTCTTGAATTTATTTCTCTCTCTGTTAAATACACTTTGCATGCGCCGAATTCTCTCCTAAAAGAAGCACAAGAGTTGATAAACAAGAAAATAAACAAATTTGAATTACATAAAATTTTCAGCAGAAATGCACACGCAGAAGCACACTGAGATTTCAGAAAGCTTTTCCTTTGAACAACATATTAGTTTACTTCTTTGACTTCAGGAGAAACTCGCTTAATTCTTCGATAAGAGAACAAATTATAATCCTATTTTCGGATTTTACTTGTTAAAAGAAGAATTGAAACCAGAATAATAGAATTGAAAATCTGAGAGCCAAATCTAGATTGATAAGAACAAGACTAGTCCAGAACTATAAAAATATGAGCCAATCTTTTATCAGCTTGAAACTGTAACATTATTTCAATATAATTTTGGAAGGCTCTGGTGTACAATGTAAATCAGCATTGCGCTTGATTTTGGGCTAAAGATTCTTATAAATTAGAAGAGAACTTCATGTCTATCTGTGAATATTCAGAAAACAAATAAGCACACTCCAAACTACAAATTAAAGAATATTCAAGATAGAAATATGAGGAGCACTCCTGAAGCTGATCGCATTCTTGCAGCTTCAGCGGCACCAGTTTCTCTGCCACCTATTTTTCATATTTAAAAATATGACCGAATAGCTGCATTAAAGATGATAATATCTGGCAGCTTCAACTGCACCACTTTCTTGGCTACCTATTTTTAAATTTAAAATATGAACAAGTAGCTGCATAATATCTTGTGGGATGGGAATACTCCAGTATACTAAACTTTTGTAGTAGTAACTGCAGGTGACAGTGACAGTAGACATACAAGTTAATATCTTTCTTACGAAAAACAAAATCAGCCAGAACAAACACCTCACCACTCTCTCAAGTTCTTCTTCATATTCTTCTTGCATGCGACGATTATATCTTTTCCATGCCTCCTCCTGAAAAGAACTTCGAAAAGAGCGGTGATCTCTCCATGCTGATTGAGATCTGCTCAACTTTTTTTTGCAGTTCAATGACATTCAAGGTTAGCAAATGGAAATAAAGCAAGTTAGATGCAAATGTCATAACATATAAGATCTAGCCTTGCAGATGATAGTATATTGCTTACATCTAAATTGTGTGGTGACAAACTGATGAAGCAAATGATTACCTGGGAGTATACCCAATCCGCTGTTCTTCGCAATTGCGTTACCTGTGACATCAATGACAAATTACAACATTCCAAAGCAGCACATTACTACATGGAAGTATTTTATAAATACCAATGACAACCACTCGCCACCACATACACCTTTCAACAACAAGCATAGCTTCTTTACCTAGATAATTTTACAGTTACTACACAAATAAATGTTGGAACGCTTTCATTCCTTTTTTCATGAATTTTCATGAGCATTACACTTCTGTTTTCACTCATGGTGCGTCTTTCTGTGCATGAATATTTGAAACATATTTTAAATTGCTCCTTTAGCCATGTATTAATCGGTTTCTTGTCACCTCTCTCTTTTGTTTTATGGTTTTGAGAGAAAAATAACATAAAAAAATATTTTCGGGTTTGGGAACATTTAAGTCCCTCTTTCATTCTTGGTTTTCAAAAGACTTTTCCCCTCCCCCGGCCCCACATAAATCTAGATTGTTATGTGCTATAAAATTTCACAAGTAGATGTGGCACTTTCTCAATCTCCCTGTTTCACCCTCTTGCACAAATACTTCATCATGATGGCCACAAGGAGACGCACTTACAGTACATAGATCCAGTCTTAGTTTACAGAAGAAAAAAGATCAATACAACCATGTCTCATAAGGCTGATGTGCTAAAATGACAGAAAAATATAACAAATATAAGAAAGAATGGGGTACGCTCCAAAGTGAGAAGCACACCTTGAAAATCCTAGTACGAGTAGACGAGAAATGTATCTTTTGTGCTGATATATCAAAGAGAGCTTTCTTTCCTTGCAGAACACCAAGTGAGCAAAGTATAGGACAAATTGAAAAACGCTTTCTAAGAAATGGCTTCTTACATCAAAATTTCAAAGGCGTGCGTACGGTAAAAAAAAAAAAGGACTTTCAAGATCAGAATGTCAGTCAGTAGAATAAAGTTGCTTCATTTGTGTATCTTCTAGAATATTTCCAATGAAAGTATTAAGTGGCTTGCAAAAGGAACGCAGATGTTCATATGTCACATCCTTTCACCATCTTCTATATCATAGTTATCAGAAGTGTAAGGCGCATAAATGCATGGAGATGGAGGTCTAGTAGTGCCTAGGCACGAGGCGAACAAATGCATGGTGCGTTAGAAAATCTAAATACTTGAATAGAATTTCATTACATAATTCAAAGTGTATTCTATCAGTTATTTAAAAATAACTGAGCAAATAGACATCATTCAATTCAACAAAAAACTTCAAAACTTGGGCTTCATCTCTTCAAGAAAACCAGATTAAAGGTTTCAAAGCTTTTCCTTTTCCGAAAGCTCGTATTTTTCAGTCTTAAGAAATGAACTTTCAGTTCTCTGGCCAAGATAGAAGCCTCACAAGTCACAGCCTACTATTACTAAAGAAAATACAAATTTTTACCACATTCTAGAACTTCCGCCTTTTGCCCTTGTTCATTCTTATTTAAAAGGGCAATTTCACAAAGCTTAAACAGACGAAATGACAATCACACGTATCCTCAAAGAAATCCTTAAACCCTATCTGTAGATTTACGACACTTGGAAAATTCCGCATCAACTTCTCAACTAAAGACAAGGAATTCACAACCCAAAAGAATAATTGTACCATTCGCAGCTATAATGCAGAAACTGACACGAACTTTAATAAAACGCGGTAAACTTACGGCGAAGGTGGTGGCAGTAGCTCCTATTAACCCAAAAATAAGAATCCCCCATAGCTTCATGTCCTCCTCTTTTTCACTATGACCTCCACTACGATGCGGCCATGGATTATCACTCTTCCGTTCACCGGATTCCTCGTTGCTCATCCTTCTAATTGAGTATTGGTCCAGGAACAATCAAATTGGAACAATCAAATTGGGGCAATTTGATCGATTGAAAATAAATATTTCAGGTTCAAATTATCCGCGGAGTGGAATTTCGAATTGAATTTCTTCGGAGTTGAATTGGGAATCAGGTTTTGGCCTTTTGGGTCCTCACCCGAAGAATTGTTGATACAAACCGGGTCTTGATTTTAATTTAATACATATCACAAAAAGATTATAGTCCATTATTTATAAAGCTTTTGGTTTGATGAAATTGATAATTTGGTGGATAATTTAAATAATAAATTTAAAAGTGTGTTGTTTGATATGAATGATAAAAATAAACAGATATTATGTATACTTGTTTGTTAGTTTGGATAAACTCTTGGATAGATATTATTCAATAATCGCTTACTAAAATGCTCTCGACTAACGTTTACACCTTTCTACCACAAATATATGTGGGATCATCTCGGAACAACCACTTGGTTCACAAACATTGTTCCTCATCTTTTGAGTCATTCTCGTTCATCCCAGATCAACAAATACGATCTTCCCAAGGTATTTCAAACGGTAAACGACATTTCTCTATATTGGCTGGATAATATAGATTTTATTATCGAATTTGATGCAATCTGAAAATAATCTTCTCACGATGTTTAGAATATTTTCACTTTTACGAGATACCGAACTATACAGATGTAATCTTGAGAGCTGAAGATCGTAAAAAAAAAAAAGAAGAAGAAGAAGAATACTGGTTGGGCGAAGAAATGAAGTTACCTTCGAAGCGAGAAAAATTGGAAGAGAATAACAAGCGGCTGTTGTGTGAAAAAACGCTAGGAAAAAGGGTAGAAAAGTCCAACAATCCTAATCCGAGACATTGTATACATTTGGGCTTAATAGTACCACCTCTAAGGCCCAGACAGTAGTACCGTGTTTATCATTATGAACAGTTACTTGTACAAAGCACTTGGTATAAGCAAATTCCACCAAAAATATTGTTACGCCTTAAACGCATACAAATCTCGTGTAATGAGATTAATGTTTTTAATGCATTAACAATTCTCATAATTAAATTGTTTTGATGATTACAAAACTCGGTTAATCGTTACTAACAGTTTAAAGTGAGAAATTTGCAGGTAATAATATTTTTGAGTATAGCCAATATTGGAAGCAAGAACCGATAATCAAAAATTGGGAATAAAAATTCAAAAGTTAGTATCTGTCCAGGTTCGGACGACCCGAAGACAACTTCGGATGCTCCGAAGTATTTCCAGAATTTAATAAAGATCGGAGGACAAGTTCGGAGACTACTTCGGACGATCCAAAGTGAGTTCGGACGACCCGAAGATTTTCCAGGAATTAAATAAAGATCGGAGGCACTCTCGGAGGATACGAAATTACTAATTCGGACGACCCGAAGACAGGTTCGGACGACCCGAACTCCTTTACGGCCATGAAGATTTTGTCGGAAGAAAATTTGCCGGAATGAATTTAATGCCGCCGTTCGGACGACCCGAAGATGACTTCGGATCACCCGAACAGTTCACCAGCCGTAAGAATTTGAATTTCAATCAGACAAGGTTCGAACGACCCGAAGTCCCGTTCGAATGACCCGAACCCGTTCGGATTGGCACCTATAAATACATGGCATTTGAAGCCTTCTCAACTCACCAATTCACTCTCAACTCTCTTTGCAAGCAAGTTCCTCTCCTACAAGAGTTAAAAGAAATATTTGTGAGATATATATTCAAAATCGAGGGTTGTTTGTATAAGTTCATTCGTGAGTTGGTTGCTCGGTTATTGTAAACACTTGTGTGTGAAGCCAAGTGTATTTACGAGTGTTGTGGCTATCCTTGGAGCCCTTAAGGCCAAGTGTTGAGTTGTATCGGCGCGGTGATCGTGTCAAATTGTAAGGTTATCCTTGGAGCCATCAAAGCTAAGTCGTTCGAAGTGCTAGTGGGTCCTTGGTTAATCGATCTTAACCAAGAAGGGGAGACGTAGACGATTTATCGTCGAACTTCCATAAACATCTCTTATCCCTTTTACTACTTTATTTACATTACGCATTTATTTACCGCACTTATTATTAATTGATTTAAGTCTTCCGCTTGCGTATTTGCATAATCGCTTTAAATTGCTAAAGTTGCCAATAAAACCTAAATTCTCCCCCCCCCCCCCCCCAATTAGGTTCTAACAAGTGGTATCAGAGCCACCTTTTTCAAAATATTTTCAAAAAGGTTCTTATGGTAAATCTAGCGAGCGACTATGCTCAAGGGCAATCAACAAATCGTCCTCCTCTTTTCAATGGCATAAACTACGGATATTGGAAAAACCGAATGTACCTATATATCCAATCCGTTGACTATGACTTTTGGAAGGTTACTGTGAAAGGTCCCTACATACCTACTAAAGAGGTTGAGGGTGTCAAAATTCCTAAGGGAATGGACGACTTTTCTAAGGAGGACATGAAACTTATATCTCAAAATGCTAAAGCCATGAATATTCTTCATTGTTCCTTATATATGAATGAGTACAATCGGATCTCAATATGCTCATCCGCTAAAGAGATATGGGACAAGTTGGAGATATGTCATGAAGGGACTAATCAAGTCAAAGAAACGAAGATCGATCTACTCCAACTCAAATACGAAACATTCGAGATGGAATCAAATGAAGATGTAGATACTATGTTCCGAAGGCTTACTCAAATTATCAATGAGCTAGCCCAACTCGGGGAATAATATCCAACCAAACAAGTGTGGAGGAGAGCTCTACGCGCCTTACCCAAGGAGTGGGATGCCAAGAGGACGGCTATCATAGAATCCAACAAAGGCGACATCGATTCCTATGACCTTGATCAACTTCATGGGACTCTAAAAACCCATGAGTTGGAACTGTCAACAAGGAAGAAAATAAAGAAAGAAGATATCAAGGCAAAGGGGATTGCTCTATCTAGCCAATCCAAAGAAGATGAAGATGATGATATGGCACTCTTTGCAAGAAAATTCAAAAGATTTATGCGAGGAAACAACTTCAAAAAGAAGACGGACAAAGAAGTTACCTGCTACAACTGTCAACAACAAGACCACTATGCAAATGAGTGTCTTCTCAAGAAGAAAGTTGACAAGGGAAAGAAGAAAGCACTCATAGCCACTTGGAGTGATAGTGACGATGACGAGGAGGAAACAAACATCTGTTTCATGGCTAAAAGTGATGACATCGTCTCCGACGACGATGACGAGGTACCTTCCTATGACGAACTACTACATGCATATAAAAACATGTTTGATATGGCTAAATCTCTTAGAAAAAAAATAAAAAGCTCAAACATGAATTAGAGACTAAGGAGCATGAAAACCTAAGATTAAAGAATGACATAGCTCACTTAGAAAAATCTTTTGATAAGTTCAATGTTAGTAGTAATAATTTGAATAATTTACTTAGCATGCAGAAATGTAGTTTTGATAAAGGTGGACTAGGGTATGGTAAGAAATTAATTGACTTTACTAGCCTAATTGCTAAGGCAAAAATGAGATTACCCCCTACATGTTCTTATTGTTGTAAAATAGGTCATGTTAGACATAAATGTAGATCTTTAAAATTTCAATATGATCAAAAGAGCTATATGAAATGGAGGCCTAAGAGTACTTAACAACTCATTAGTCGGTATTATGAGATCATGATCCAAGGGAGTTCATCATAGACCGGTTTAAACTGCCTTGACTTGCGACTGGTCTTCCTGATGAACGCTGCTCTGTCCAAGGAAATAGGTTTTTAAAGAGGCCATAGCCCTACCTACTACTGGGAGCACTCTTGGAAAGTGGCGATGATGTCGCTATGAGAGACTGAACTCTTAGAAATCTATTTTGTATTTCTCTTTTCTAACTCTGTGGACCCAAAAGAACTAAAGGATACCAAAATAAATTTTTGCAGGAAAATAGGAAAGCTGTTCTTCCAAGCATATGGTATCTAGACAGTGGATGTTCTAGACATATGACCGGGAACAAAGAGCTACTCCAATCCATCAAACCAAAGGAGAAAAGAACTGTCACCTTTGGAGATAACAGCAAAGGAGTTATCGAAGGAATCGGCTCAATAGGTATATCTGAATCCTGCTTGATTGATGATGTACTCCTAGTGAAAGGGCTTAAGCATAACTTACTAAGCATAAGTCAATTGTGCGATAGAGGTTATGAAGTCAAGTTCACTCCCCAACACTGCACTATATCACTCACGACTGACAAATCCATAAATTTCAAAGGATATAGAAGTAAAAATGTGTACAAGATTTCTTTAAACAATTTATCTTTATCAAATATTAAAAGCCTTGTATCCTTGAATGTTGATGACAACATTCTTTGGCATAGACGACTAGGTCATGTTGGTCCTAGTACCATAGAAAAACTTTTTAAACTTGATTTAGTTGTTGGTATGTCAAAACTCAATTTAAAATTAGATTCTGTTTGTGATGCATGTCAACTTGGCAAACATACAAGAGAATCTTTTAAAAGCAAAAATTTTGTATCTACTTCTATGCCCCTTGAACTTCTTCACCTAGATCTATGTGGTTCCTCGAGGAATGCTAGCCTAGGAGGGAAGCTTTATGCATTTGTCATTGTGGATGATTTCTCACGTTACACGTGGACATTGTTTTTAGCCCACAAAAATGATGTCTTTGATTATTTTAAAACTTTTGTCAAACGTGTTGAGAATGAGAAAAATCTTTCAATAAAATAGATCCGTAGTGACCACGGAACTGAATTTCAAAATGAGAGTTTTACAATTTTTTGTGAAGAGAAAGGCATCGGTCACAATTTTTCTTGTCCTAGGACTCCTCAACAAAACGGGGTCGTTGAGAGGAAAAATAGGACACTTGTGGAGATTGCGAAGACCATGATATGTGAGCATTCTCTACCAAAATATTTTTGGGCTGAAGTAATGAACACTGCTTGTTACATCATTAATCGTGTATCAATAAGGTCAATTCTCAAGAAAACTTCATATGAATTATGGAGAGGGAGAAAGCCTAACATTTCATACTTTCGGGCTATCGGTTCCAAATGCTATATACATAATAACGGTAAGGACAACCTTGGCAAATTTGATGCCAAATCCGACAAAGGTATTTTTCTTGAATATTCCACAACAAGTAAGGCTTTTAGAGTTTTTAATAAACGTACTTTACTTGTTGAAGAATCTATGCATGTTGTATTTGATGAATCTATGTCAATAGTCTCTCGCACTAACAATGATGATGTAGAATTACTCGAAGAAGAGATGGCTTCATCAAGTCTAAATGATTTAGATGTTTCTGTTGAGGAAACACCACTTCCAAAGGATTGGACGCTTCACAAAGATCATCCTATAGATCTTATCATTGGGAGTCCTTCGAAGGGAGTAACCACTCGTTCTTCTCTTAATAATATTTGCAATCATCTTGCTTTTGTTTCACATGTTGAACCTAAGTGCATTAATGATGTTTTATTATATGATTCTTGGATTATTGCTATGCAAGATGAATTGAATGAGTTTAAACGTAATGATGTTTGGAATCTTGTTCCTAGGCCGCATGATAGATCTATTATTGGAACTAAATGGGTTTATAGGAATAAACTTGATGAGCATGGTACTATCACTAGAAATAAAGCTAGGCTTGTAGCGAAAGGTTATAGTCAAAAAGAAGGCATTGATTATGATGAGACATATGCGCCTGTTGCTAGACTAGAATCCATTCGCATGCTACTTACTTTTGCTTGCTCTAGAAATTTTAAGTTATTTCAAATGGATGTTAAGAGTGCTTTTCTAAATGGTGAATTGAAAGAAGAAGTTTATATTGAACAACCTGATGGCTTTGTTGATGCTTTACTGCCTGATCATGTGTATAGATTAAACAAAGCTTTGTATGGATTGAAACAAGCTCCTAGAGCTTGGTATGATAAACTGTCTACTTTCTTGCTTTCAAATGGTTTTTCAAGAGGAAAGATCGACATTACTTTATTCACCAAGAATGTCAAAAATGATCTTTTGATTGTGCAAATTTATGTTGATGATATAATATTTGGTTCTACTGACGAATCTCTTTGTCAAGATTTCTCCAAGCTTATGCAGGAACACTTTGAGATGAGCATGATGGGGGAACTTAACTATTTCCTCGGATTGCAAATCAAACAGTGCAAGGATGGGTTCTTTGTGAACCAAAGCAAATACATCAAGGAGATTCTAAAGAAGTTTGGGATGAAGAACACAAAATCATCATCTACACCAATGAGCACATCAATCAGACTCGACAAGGATGAAAATGGTAAAACTGTAGATCAATCTTTCTTTCGTAGTATGATTGGCTCCTTATTATATGCTACTGCCAGTAAACCGAACATTATGTTTAGTGTTTGCTTGTATGCACGATTTCAATCATGTCCAAAGAAATCACATTTGTTCGCCTTAAAACGCATTTTCAAATATCTTTCAAATACTCCAAATCTCGGCTTGTGATATTCGAAAAATTCTTTCTTTGATTTAAAAGCTTACTGTGATGCCGACTTTGGTGGATATAAGGTGGACCGAAAAAGCACTAGTGGAACCTGTTTCTTTTTAGGAAACTGTTTAGTTTCTTGGTTTTCCAAAAAGCAAAATTGTGTTGCGTTGTCAACGACCGAAGCCGAATATATGGCTGCCGGTAGTTGTTGTGCGCAAATTCTTTGGATGAAGCATCAATTGCTCGACTATGGCGTCTCTTTTTCAAAAATCCCTATTTTCTGTGACAACACTAGCGCCATTTGTCTTACAAAGAATCCGATTCAACATTCGCGCACCAAACATATTGACATTCGTCATCATTTTATTCGTGACCACATCGAACGAAATGAAGTTGAACTTCAATATGTTGACACGTCAAATCAAATTGCCGATATTTTTACAAAACCACTAGATGAAAATAATTTTATTCGTTTGCGTGGTGAACTTGGCATGATTGAGTTGTAAACACTTACAAACATAAATAAATTTAATGTCATATTAAGGGAGAGCTTAATATTAAAATCGAGCAAATTAATTTTGGATAATATAAATCAATTATATTTATTCAAAATTAAAAAGCTCACATTTTATGTGAATTATTTGATTTAATACTTAAAATTGCAAAATTTAGTTTAAGGGTCATTTTTCGAATTTTTGAAACTTCGGCTGGTTCGGACCACCCGAACCATAGTTCGGATCGTCCGAACTGCCTCGCGCCCATTCAATTCAAGACTTTCAAAATTCCCTCCTGATTAGCCAGTTCGGGCCCTCCGAAGCAAGCTTCTGATCGTCCGAACTATGGGCGGTAAAACTTTGAATTTTGACCGCCTCAGCTTCGGGTCCTCCGAAGAACTTCGGACGTCACGAACTTAAAAATGTACTGTTCGGACCATCCGAATGTACTTTGGGTCCTCCGAACTTGAATTACAGACTGTCAATCTTATCCCCTCGGTAATCAGGTTCGGACCGTCCGAACCCTGTGCTATATATACCCCCTCGGGCCATCCGATTTCTTCACCCCTAAAAACTTTCTTTTCTCCTCTTTCATCCGAAATCTAGCCTAAAAAATGCCTACCAAACGCCGTCGTGATCAAGCTAGCTCTAGCCGCCCAATCCCTATCCATGATCCAAATTTACCGGCTATTTCTCGTCCTATCCCTGAGGATTATCCCACTCGACCGATTTTACCCGGTCGTATTCTCGATGTCACCTATCTTGCGATATCACATCTGCTTTTATTGCCTCTCATTGCTGCCCAGCATTGGGAATCCTTTTTTCAGCCTTCCATTCCAGATGCCATCTTTTCGGAGTTACTTTACGAGTTCTACGCCAACCTGGAACTCGAACTTGGCGAGGAGCTTCATATCGCCACGATTGTCCAGGGTCGGCATGTTCGCTTTTCTGTCTCCAACTTTGGCGAGTGGTTTGACCTTCCTTTGCTGGGACCCAGCAACTATTTTGGTCAGGGATGGCCCACTGATGATCCTACTTTTGATCGAGATGAGGTTCTTTCTACCATTCTTGGTCGTCCAGCCACTGTTGTCGACGATCGTCTTTCTTTGAAACAACTTCGTCCCGACTACCAAATCATTCAAAAATTGATCACTACTTCCATCATTCCACGCAGTGGAGACTCATCCACCTGCAAATATCTTGATCTTTATGTTCTCTACCATATTGTCTCTTCCTGTCCTTTCAACCTTCCTCGATTCATTATGCAGGCTATGCATAATGCGGCTAAAGCCACGAGAAAAGTTTCTCTACCTTTTGCTCGTGTCATCAACCGCATTTTGACTCATTTTGACATCTCTTTTGATGACCCAAATGCTCTTCCCCTCTCTGATTTCCACACTTTCAACCATTCTTCGATTACCAAGATGAAACTATCTTGGAATCCTGTCCTTTCTTGTTGGGTTAATGACCCAACTCGTGCCTTTAAAAAATATCTTCCGGACAAACATTTTTCACTCCCTTATTCGAGTCTTTCACCCACTTCTCAAGCTAAGGGTTTTCCCAATGGGCCGCCTGCCGAAGAAGGAGGACCTTCTTCTTCTGGTTTTCATACTTTTCCAAGAAATCTTGGCGAGCTTCCATTTGAGCTACCCGAAGTTCCTGCGACCCCCGCTCCTCAGACTGATCGTCTTTTCGAGACTCTTCAGCGCATTGAAGGGAATCTAGCCAGCCACTTTGCATCTTCTACTGCCTCTATGGATGCATTGACTATGAGACTTGCCTCGCTGGAGACTCGCTTCGATGACTTTTTCTCTCGCTATCCTCCGCCGCAGCACGATGATGACTCTTAAATTTTATTTTTGCATTTTAAGTTGTACTTGTTTATGCTTTTAATGTAAAAAATTTCTAAATTAGTTTAATGAAATTATTGTGTAATTTAATTTTCTCGTCTTTTAATTGCTTTTTGATTATCGCAAAAAGGGGGAGAATTAATTTAGTTAAATAATTATTCATTAAATTGAGGGGGAGTTTTAATAGCTTAAACAATATTTGAGTAAATTTGTTTAATTATATTATTGACTTATTTTATTTCTCCTATTTAACCAAGTTTTTTGATCATCAAAAAGGGGGAGATTGTTACGCCTTAAACGCATACAAATCTCGTGTAATGAGATTAATGTTTTTAATGCATTAACAATTCTCATAATTAAATTGTTTTGATGATTACAAAACTCGGTTAATCGTTACTAACAGTTTAAAGTGAGAAATTTGCAGGTAATAATATTTTTGAGTATAGACAATATTGGAAGCAAGAACCGATAATCAAAAATTGGGAATAAAAATTCAAAAGTTAGAATCTGTCCAGGTTCGGACGACCCGAAGACAACTTCGGATGCTCCGAAGTATTTTCAGAATTTAATAAAGATCGGAGGACAAGTTCGGAGACTTCGAAGACTACTTCGGACAATCCGAAGTGAGTTCGGACGACCCGAAGATTTTCCAGAAATTAAATAAAGATCGGAGGCACTCTCGAAGGCCACGAAATGACTACTTCGGACGACCCGAAGACAGGTTCGGACGACCCGAACTCCTTTACGGCCATGAAGATTTTGTCGGAAGAAAATTTGCCGGAATGAATTTAATGCCGCCGTTCGGACGACCCGAAGATGACTTCGGACCACCCGAACAGTTCACCAGCCGTAAGAATTTGAATTTCAATCAGACAAGGTTCGAACGACCCGAAGGCCCGTTCGGACGACCCGAACCCATTCGGATTGGCACCTATACTTACATGTCATTTGAAGCCTTCTCAACTCACCAATTCACTCTCAACTCTCTTTGCAAGCAAGTTCCTACAAGAGTTAAAAGAAATATTTGTGAGATATATATTCAAAATCGAGGGTTGTTTGAATAAGTTCATTCGTGAGTTGGTTGCTCGGTTATTGTAAACACTTGTGTGTGAAGCCAAGTGTATTTACGAATGTTGTGGCTATCCTTGGAGCCCTTAAGGCCAAGTGTTGAGTTGTATCGGCGCGGTGATCGTGTCAAGTTGTAAGGCTATCCTTGGAGCCATCAAAGCCAAGTCGTTCGAAGTGCTAGTGGATCCTTGGTTAATCGATCTTAACCAAGAAGGGGAGACGTAGACGATTTATCGTCGAACTTCCATAAACATCTCTTATCTCTTTTACTGCTTTATTTACATTACGCATTTATTTACCGCACTTATTATTTATTGATTTAAGTCTTCCGCTTGCGTATTTGCATAATCGCTTTAAATTGCTAAAGTTGTCAATAGAACCTAAATCCCCCCCCCCCCCCCCCCCAACCCCCCCAGTTAGGTTCTAACAAATACAACCAAACATTAGATAGTAGGCTTATCCTAATGTAATTCAGGATACCAAACACAACCCCCCCAATTAGGTTCTAACAAATACAACCAAACATTAGATAGTAGGCTTATCCTAATGTAATTCAGGATACCAAACACAACCTTATAAATATTATTTAAAATATTAGATAGAGTCCACATATGTGTTTTTTATCTCCTCCATCAACGATTTGGTCTTATTTTTAATTCAATAGATAAACTTATGAGAAAAATGATTATATTTCCCATCATTTAAATATCATTTAAAATATTAGATAGAGTACACATATGTGTTTTTCTATCTATTCCCTCTTCTTCTTCGGGTTAATTAAATATTTAGGTCTGTTTTTGTTTTTAATTCAGTAAAAGAAACTCTTGACTTTTTAATTCAGTCAAAATGTCTCAATTTAACGGTAGTTTGGTCTTTTCATGATGGATACTTTTTTTTAAAAGGATACTTTGGTCTTTTCATGATGAATACCTTTTAATTCAGTCAAAGAGTCTCAATTAAGGATAGTTTGGTCTTTTTATGATGGATACTTTTTTTATAAATGGTAGTTTGGTCTTTAATGGTAGTTTGGTCTTTTCATTATGGATACTTTTTTTTGGAAAAAAAAGAGAGATGATGTTTTGACCACTAGACCACTAATGTTTTTGTTTATTATTAATAATAAATACATACACACATATATATATATATATATATATATATATATATAGTAATGATCACATGCACCCTAAGGTACATGATTTTTCGTGTGCGGCCGGGTTTTAGTGTTTTTTTACACTAAAACACGGTATCGGATTTTAGTGGTCGCACACGAAAAACCCTGCACTTTAGGGTGCAGGTGATCAAAATTATATATATATATATATATATATATACATATATATATATATATATATATATACACACACACACACACAATTATAAGTCAGTCGAGACAGTTCACATGCAATGAAAAACAGTCGATACCAGTCGAGATTTCTCCAAAATTAGTCGAACTCAGTCGATATAAGCTGAAAACCAGTCAAAATCAGTTGAGATTTCTTCAAAATCAATCAAACTCAACATATTCGATCGAGATCAGTCGATATAAATTGAAAATCGGTCGAAAATCAGTCTATACATTCGAAAATTAGTTCATATGAATTAAAAATAATTTTATATGAACTGAAAATCAATGATGATCAGTCTATTCATGATTGCGTTTAAAAATATTCAATAAAAAACTGAAAAATTCGCAGAACAATGATAATAAAAAATGGAGAAATACAAGAAAGAAGAAAGAGGAAAGAAAAACACAGAGACATGGAAGAAGAAGGGAAGAATTGGAGATACATGACTGATTTTTTTTTTAATTCAATAGATAGACCTCTGAGCAAAAAGACTATATTGTCCATCATTTAAAATATTAGATAGAGTAGGGATGGAATAGCGTCCCGAAATTTTTTCATGTTTAAGATTTCGTTCAAAAAAAATGATTATTTTATTTAAAAAAATACTATTTATAAACTTATATTTTTAAATAAAAAATAAATATTCAACATAAAACATATAATATTAAAATATTATGGATAAAGCTTCGAGGTTTTGTTAAGGGAACAAGTGAATCGGATAATTATTAATAAAATGTTATGATACAAATTACTAGATTGTTAAATAGATTGTCAAATTGCATCTCTTATTCTACATATTTGTGCTAATTAGAATATTATAAATATGAATTAAGTAGATTATAAATTTGAGGTTTTTAAAAATACACAAAAATAAATTGTCATTTCGTAATTCTATAATTCGATCGTTCCAACAATAAATAATTATGTGAATTAAGTCCACAATTAATTGTTATATGAGTTGTAACCCAATAATATTTAGCTCGATCTATTAATAATATTATTAATAAAATATATTATAATATTATTTCGGAACGGGTCGGGATAAGATTTTATTCTCGATCTCTCTCCTAATATTAATCGGGACGGGAAAAATCGCGAATATTCGGGTAGGAAAAATTTCGGGTTGAGATTTTTTCGGGACGGGAATGAGATGAGATTCGGGAAGGGTCCGAATTTCGGTAATTTTTTCCACCCCTAGTCGTCACCGCTGCCAACTGATTTGATTCGAATTGGGTTCGGCGGTTGGAACAGCGTCACAACGTTTGTTGGGGATGCAATAATTGTCCCTGCTTGGTTGAGCGATCGAACCATGACGCTTGGACTGTTGTGCGGTTCAAAATATTTGAGTTGCACCATTACCACCAGCTATAGCTTTTGGTAAAACGGCAAGCGTTCGGTCCTACAATTGGTATCAGAGCCAATGTCATTGGTTCGATTTCCATTGATTGAAAGAAGTGCAATTATTGAGAGAGAGAGATTGTTGAGGTGCAAGAATTGTTCCTGCTTGGTTGAGCGATCGAACCATGACGCTTGAGCTGCTGCGTGGTTTAAAAGATTTGAGTTGCACCATTACCACCAGTTATAGCTTTTGGTAAAACGACAACTCGATCCTACACAATTTTTTTTATTTTTTTCGTACAACTGCATGGGTAAACGAATCGAGACGTTCCCATATTTTTGAGCTGACTCAATAAATATTTGATTCATATTCGAAGTTATTGAATTTGAGCCGAACTCAAACATGTTAGAATTTTTTTCGAATCAAACTTTAGCAAAGATTATTTTGTTCGATTGTTCGCGAGCTTTAATATTTTTAATATAATGTTTATATAATTATATATTAACTATATATGCATTTCGAGCTTTCGAACCTTTAATGTCGGATCTTAATGTTCAAGAAATAGTTTGAATAGCTCGATAATAGGTTCGTATTTCGAGCCAAACTTGAACTAGAACTCGAATTATATAATTTCGAGCAGAACCCGAACAAAAAATTTAAAATTTTCGAGTTTCTAATCGAATCCAAACTCAAATATACTTAATTCTATATAAACTCGAATCTTAAATTTGTATTAATATTCCTTATCATTACCGAAAATTGAACAAAATCATCTTGACTTTAATGCAAATCATAATATTTATTTTATTAAAAGTTATAACTAATAACAACAATGCAATAAAAATTTTAAACACATTTACGTATGTGTTGATTAGCAATAGACAGTTATTTTTAAACACATTTTAAACGTACGGATGTGTTGATTAGCAATAGACAATTATTACGTGTATTATTACTAAATTTAAAATTATGAGTTTAATTATTTTTATTTTGGAAAATAGCTTAAGTATTCCATTTATTATATAAATATTCACTTAGAATATTTTGTTTTGAATGGTAAAATAGTTATGTATGTATGTGTCTACAAATTGGGTTATTTGCTTCTACGTTTTTTTTTGAAAGAACATTCGCTTCTACTACGGATTATTCTACGCTTTTCCTGTTTAATTTAATGTATTTAAAAATTATTAATACAAGTTTAAAAAACAATTATTAATTCAAAAACATAACTTAAGGAAGAAGTTAAACCTTAAATGTCAATTAATTCATTAATTAATTAAATTAATTAAATATAATAAAACAAAAGAGATAAATGCAAAAATCTCAAGATGAAATCTAAAATAGTTGTCTGAGTTAGTGGAATCAAATCATCAATGCAAACGTTTTGTCAATGATCACAAGTTCGATTTTTCATATATGCTACTTGATTAACCATGAAGTTTACTCCGTACATCGAAAGATAATGATCATGAAATGTCCAAAATGAATGACATTATCAATCTTTATACAATTTTGTAAAAGTAATTTTATTAAGAAACAATTTATTGAATTTATAAAATTTTAAGAGTTGTTATAAAATGATAACAAAAAATTATAATATCAATATTTTAAAAGCTAGAATGTATAGCTTTTGAGCTATATATGTACTTCTATGATCTATCTAAAAACAAAAACAAAAACAAAATTAGTTTTCAATGTTTAAGCAAACACCAAAAACATTTCTGCTTTTTTTAAAATTAAAACTATTTAAAAATTGAACATATTTATTTGTTTTTGAAACTGCAACTTTTATGTCCGAACTCTCAAATATTCTAATATAGTTTATTTTAAATTCATATTTAGTGTATCCAAATAAGTTATTTTTTCGAAAAAATATAAATCTTACTTATCTTACTTATATATATTATTATTATATTATTATAGTGGAAACATTTTAATTAACTATTTTTCAAATAATCGGTGAAGATTGAGATAAAATTATAATTATATCATAACTTTATTATAAACAAATCAAAATTATTAGTCAAATTCGTCGTTTTGTACGACCTCATCATCTTTTTTTAGCCACATACGTTTTCTTATTTAGCAAAATGACTCACACTTTTGAGTCATTTGTTTTTTTTTTTACGAAAATATCACTCACATTTATAAATAATAAACTTGATGTATGTATCTATTGCGTTTTGGTGATTATTTGTTTGCGTAAAGGCGCTCATTTTTTCATTTTTAAAAAATTTACCATTTACCATTAATTAATTTTTTGAATTAATTAGTGAAATTTGAGATGAAGTACTGACGATTATATCATAATTTAATTCTCAAAAGACCAAAATTATTAGAAAAATCAGTGATTTATATGATCTTCATTTTTGTATATTTGTGATATTTTCTTATTTACAAAAGTGATATTCACTCTACGCTATTTGATATTTTTTTATTTAAAAAAAATGTCACTCGTCTTTTGTAAATATTGATATATCTACCGTGGTTTTGTTACTATTTTTTTCGAAAACGCTACATTTTTTGTTTTGATTTTGCCAATTTATTTTGTTATTTCCTTGAAAAAAATATTGTACTTTTTAAAATTCAATAACTTATAAATAAAAATTCATAAACAGTAGGTATCGAAATCTGATTATAAAATCCAAATCTCAACATGCAATTGCATATTACCAAAACCCACACTCGCTTTTCAATCCACACTCAGTTTCCAGCTCTCTCTACTCGCGTTTCCTCTCGATTATCTCTCAAATTCAATCGCTTCTCACTCTGATTTTCAATCTATCCTGTTCCTGGATTCGTCAAGATTTAGCTATCATATGATTCTTTAGTTCTTGATTTCGTTTCGATAAAAGAAAGCCGTAAATCAGCTGAATTTTTTTTTTCCAGAAAAATGGCCATGGCAATGGCGAGAAGGCCAGTAAATCCGTCTCGACGCGTATCTGAAAGCGGGGCATCTACATTTGCGTCTTCGCTTCGGTCAAGATCTCGTTCTCCCCCATTTTTACTGTCCGCTCTTATTCTGGTACCATATTCTTGTTTTCTCTGTCACCAATGATTTGTTTTTTTTTTTTTTTTTTTTTATGTTTGTAAGATGTTGTTGATTAGAATATGAAAGTAGCGAGTATAAGCTGTAAATCTTGGTTGGGACATGTATAAATTTTAAATTCTGATTGTGGATTTTAATCTGAAAATTTCAGGGCGGATTTCTTCTAATAGGTTATTTCTATCGCGATCAAGGTTTGATAATTTTTTTTAATTTTATTGAGATTATTTTTATACGATATGTTGATTTTATGAATCGAGCTATGGATTGAGTTTATTAGTAATTTTCTGTTTTTGTTCTTTCATATAATGGATTAAATTCATGCAGGGCCATTTAACGAACTGCTTCAGATTGAAAGAACAAGAGTTGACAATGTTATTTTTGGAACAGTGTTTACTAGATAAATGATACATTTATATAAACTGATACATAGTAAACTCCAGTTTATGCTGCAAAAACTGTGTCGGTTTGCTATGAATGATGTGTCTAGTCGGTCTCAGATATGTGATTGCCTTATATTTTCCTTATTCCAGGGTAGGAAGCCCGCTATGTAAGCTTTGAACTTCAATCATTGTAGTATTTTTACAAATCTTTCGAGTTCTTGTTTTAATTTAATTCCGAACATTTGCTAACATATTTGAAACCCCACTGTATCTGTCCTCTTGTGGTTCTTAAGGAGAAATTGATTCTTTGATTTAACTGATGCTTAATGGTTTTCCTGATAGGTACTTCTGGAGCCAATAAAATCCTCACTCGGGTTGAAGGTAACTATAGTTGTTTGTTTGCTGCATTTTTTCCTATACTTTACTTGATTAAGCTCATAATCTCGGAACCAAGACCCCATCTTCCTTTGTGCAGCACGATCCTGATTCAGATATTCTTAACGTCTTGTCTTCTTTTGAACCGTCACTGTCAGTTTGAATTGGCTTGAGTATCAACTGTGCTAAATTTTTTTACTATTTGAGCATTTCCGAGTGCCTTCATCATTAATCTCGATTCTCAACTGCTTAGTAAATATCATTGATCAATCATATTGCCCTTGAGATTCTTATGAAAATAACATGCCTGCCACTCTGCTGTTGGTTAAGCGCAAACATTGTTATCTGTTGGCCAAGTGCCTGTATTAATGGTATATACCAATAGAATAGAAAGTTCGGTGGATATCCTGGCATGTCGAAGTTATTTGATTATGTTTCTTATGCAGGTGATTTCTCATGTACTTCAGAAGTTCAGCGCACAATTCCCATTTTGAAAACAGCATATGGAGACAGCATGCACAGGGTGTTGCATGTTGGCCCCGACAGTTGTTCTGTGGTTTCAAGATTGTTGAGAGAGAAAGACACTGAAGCTTGGGGAGTGGAACCTTATGATATAGAGGATGCTGACCACACTTGCAAGAGTTTGGTGCACAAAGGCTTTGTCCGGGTGGCCGACATCAAGTTCCCTCTTCCCTACAGAGCAAAATCATTTTCTCTGGTTATAGTCTCAGATGCATTGGACTACTTGTCCCCAAGGTATCTCAACAAGACTCTTCCTGAATTAGCAAAGGTAGCAGCAGATGGCCTAGTCATTTTCACAGGTAAGATGCTTCCTCTTTACTAGACTCTGATTTATTCTCTTGTGTTTTTAGAGCTTCTTGTCTGTGGCAGAACTTGCCGGACAGTGATGATATAAAATCCATTAATTTAAGGTAGAAATGAATCTTGAAAGAGAAAGATATGCACATTGGAATATAAATTGGGGATAATTAGGACACGAGATCTAGAACTTCTTGTCCCAATTTAACGTCATCTTTCATGTGCTAGCTAGTGTAAAGGTACCTTATTTTTTTAATGACGATTTCACATAAAGAAGAGGCTGACTGGCTGAGGTAATGCCCTGATGAAACAGATTTCTTTCCAGTACCATCCCCATCTTTTCATGAATTCGAAAGAAGCTTGAGGTAGAAAGATAATATCATTGAGATATTGCACATCCAACCAAGCTTCCGTGCCTCCTAGTCTTCAGCTTAATTTTCACTTCTGTTCTCATTCATAGAATGCACACGAACTGTACTTTCATGCTAAATCTTTTCAAAAATTTTATTTTTTTGTAGGCACCATTGACATTTTTTTCCCACAGTTGATATTTAGATATTATCATTTAATTTCCAATCTCCTTGTTTTTTTCTAATAAATTTGTAGGATATCCTCATCACGGCAAAGTGAAAATTGCTGATAAAGCCAAATACGGGGGATCTGTAAGTGTAGTATTTTGCACCATATTACTCTCTTTCCTGATCATTTTTCTGCAAGATATCCTCCTATCAATACATTATCTTTGCAGTCAGAATAGTTTGTCTTATGAGTTAGCAGGGAGGAAAAAACAAGTTTAAAAATATTATCTTTTTTATAAGTGTATTAATTATTATAGAAAAAAAAAATCCATAATGAATTTTAAAGCATCCCTCATTTTTGGTACTTTTGGCAAGAGCTCTTATCCATTCGGTTCTCTTTTGAAACTAATGAACTCTATCTTCATAGTCTTTGCCTGGTACATTCACAAGTTTCTGATACAAACATTGCACAATATCAGAAGCCTTCTCTTCCATGTAGGCTAAATTGAGGAGCTCGACTTGGTGGACTCGATATTTTGTTCAGACAAGCTTAGAGGAGAATGCAGCTATCGTCAAAAAGTTTGAGCAAGCTGCCACAAAGAGATCTTATACTCCTAACTGTCAAATTTTCCATCTGAATTCGTACAGTTAACATTCGAAGCAGTCAAGTCGAAAATCTTCCAGTGATTCTTGGACCTTGAAAGGATAGATAATTAGTATCTGGCTGATGATATGATTCGATAAGAAGAATTTGAAGCTAAAAGCTGTTTGAAGAAGCAAAAGAAGGAAATATTTCAGAAATACAGCATTTTCACCTGGTGCCCATATTCATATTCTTTGATTCAAACATAGAATAAACTAAAAATAAATTCAATACCCTTGATTTTTTTGTGTTCAATGGAGTTAATTTAAGTCTCTGGTTTGAATATTGTTGGTCTCACTAACATGGGCTAATGGCATCTTACCTCCTTTGAAACTCTCAAGTTGCAAAAAACTCCCTACTAATAAACTCTTCAGTTATTTTTTTTAATAAAAAAATAGCTGAAAACCACCTGTACAGAAAATTGTAAGATTCTATTGTCAAAAAAATAAAAAAATAAAAAAAATTGTAAGATTCTTTTAGTCTTCGAACATTGAATTTAGAGCCATCGAAACCGATCAGCAGAGTTGGTTGGAACTTATCAACTCAACTTATCATCTCAACCTGTTTATCGATTGGTCGCCGATTTTTTTATTATGCGCGGCGGATTGGCCTCTGCTGTTTTGAGCCATTAGGAAATTGTTACCTAATCCGCTTGTTTGGTTGGCGGGCGACAGATCATGCCAATTTTTGACAACTTTAAAATAAATTGATAAAATGCCGTCGTGTTCTTGACTATTATTATAAAAGGGTTTTGAGCTCGGCAAATTTTTTTATTTTTTTATTTTTTGGTTGCAAATTTGAAAAATAAATTAATAATAGTGATAGTAATGATTTAAAAATATTAAACAATAGACATTATCAATTATGAGTTTTGTTAATATTATTATTGTGATACACCTGTCTCACATGGAAAAAAAATCAAAGATTTAAAATGAGTTTATAATGAGATATAATTGACTTATATAGCAATTTAGGTTAATCATTTTCGTAAAGCGAGAAGGAATACGAAGTAGTTGCTATAGGGGTCCATTGTACAATCGTGGGCCCGGGCCTAGGCCCGGGGAGTGACAGAACGGTATCAGAGACGGTCACCAGCAGGAACCCCGGGAAATAAATGCTATGCGGGCAAAGTGTTACGTGCGTGAGAGCCACCTCTTGAACCTGCGGGACAAAGTGCTACATGACAAGAGTCACCCCTTGAACTTGCGAAACAAAGTGCTACATGACGGGAGCTACCTCTTGAACATGTAGGAGCTACATCTAGATTCTCGATGCTGATGGATCGAGAGGTCAAGTCGCGACGAGGACCTTGTCTTTTGAAGGAGAGGTGATTGTGATACCCTGTCCCACATGAAACAAATCAAGGATTTAAAATGAGTTTTGTTTTTTGAATGAGGGGTGATTGTGATACCCATAGAGATACATTGTGCAGTTGGGCAGACACGGGTTTGAGCCCGAGACGTGATAATTATCTCCACTAGATGGACCCAAATTTTAATTTGTTGGGGATAATATATCTTTTTTGGTAGAAATTAATCGAATGAGATCTTCTCCTACACTTGATTGACATTTCATGCTACGTGCAATAAATATAGGGTAAATTTCAAATCAATACCTAAACCCATTTAAAATTTACATTTCAATACCTACTCCATTAAAACTTATTTTCTACTCCCTGGAGAGAGAAAATTTTGTTTAAAAATATCACTTCTACCCTTATCTATTACCCTCCTCTTAAACCATTAAAATTACACAATTTTTTTTTTTAAAAAAAAGTTGAGAGAAGGGAAACTAAAAACAAAACTAATCCAAATAGTATATATATATAAAAATTCAAATTAAAATCAAAGAACATAAACCATATCATATGCATGCTTATATTGATACATGAGCAAGTAGGTGTTTAGAAAGCAAACATATACTTCCAAATCATTATTGGAAGAAATACGATAAATGATTAAAAGTTCGAATAGGAGATGGATCAATAATAATGCTTGATACAGTAGCAGAAAAATTAAAAATAAAAATTGAGGAAACAAAATTTGTAATACCCATTATATACCAAATAGAATCAGGAATGGACATTATAATAGGAAATAACTTTTTAAGACAATATCTTCATTTTACACAATTTGAAGATCACATAACTTTAAACAAAGGATCATCAATGATTTATATTCCTAAAATACGAACAACATTTCGTGTAGGAAATGAAGGATTTACAAAGAATTTTCATAAACGAAATACAAATCCAATAGAACTAAAAATAGAAAATATTTTAACAATTAATCCTGAAAAATAAATCATGAAGAAATTTCATGACATTTGTTCTGAAAATCCTCAGGACAAAATTAAGAAAATAAAATAATTCATTGCTTCAATAAAACTTAAAGACCCTAATATCACAATCCGTGAAGCACCAAGAAGATGCAACATGAATGATGTAAAAATATTCGAAAAAGAGGTTCAAGAATTACTAAAACTTAAGATAATCATTCCTAGTAAGAGTCCACACTCCTCACCAGCCTTTTATGTCAGTAAGAAAGATACTGATAAGAAAAGAATGTAATTGATTATCGAAAAATGAATAAAGCAATAATTATGGACGGATATTACATCCCAAATAAGAATGATTTACTATCTTATATAGGATAAATGAAATATTTTTCCAGTTTAGATTGTAAATCAGAATTCTGGCAAATTCAGCTAGAACCACAAACACAATTACTTACAGCATTCAGTTGTCCAAAAGGACAATATCAATGGACTGTATTACCTTTCAGACTTAAACAAGCACCAGGTATTTTCCAAAGATATATGGATGAATCTTTTAAATCATATGTAGACTTTTGTTGTGTTTATATAGATGACATATTAATTTATTCAAAAACACTAGATCAACATTATAAAGACCTCATGACAGTATTAGATATTTGTCATAAAGATGAAATTATACTTCAAATACAATTGTTTAAAACAAAAATAAATTATTTAGGATTACAAATTGAAGATGAAAAACATTGTTTACAACAACATATACTTAAGAAAATTCATGATTTTCCTAGTAAAATCAAGGATAAAGATCAATTAAGAAAATTTCTAGGATTATTAACTTATTCTGGAAATTACATTAAGAAACTTGCAGAAATCAAAAAACCTCCCCAGGCAAAACTTAAACAGGACTATAAGTGGAAATGGTCTAAAGAAGATACTAATTATATAGACACTATTCAAAAAAAAAATAATTAGTAATCTTCATGAGTTATATTTTTCTTCCAATAAAGACATAATAATAATTGAAACAGACGCTTCAGATGAATACTGGGGAGCATGTTTAAAAGCTTATAAAGGAGAAAGAAATTTAGAAGAACTTACTAAAACAGCTACCAGGAATAATGAAGAATTATGTAATTATACATCAGGAACTTTTCAAGGTGCACAACTAAATTATCACTCAAATAAAAAAGAATTATTAGCTTTAATATTTACAATTAAAACTTATGAAATTTATCTTATCTCTAAACCATTTCTAGTAAGAACAGATAATATGAATTTAACATATTTCAAGACAAGGAAAATACCAAGAAATTCAGGGAGAAATGCAGCAAGGTTAATTAGATGGCAATTGGAATTGAACCATTATCAGTTCGAGATCCAGCATGTCAAAGGAACGAATAATTCATTACCCGACGCATTAACCAGAGAACTTCATCCGAATTATACTATCCGTAGTAACGGAATAACAAAGGAGATCCTAAGTGAAACAGAAAATGACTGCGAGTCATCCGAACATGCCTTAGAAAGCATGAGAAATATAAATTGATGAAATGAGATTTATATTCAAAAACATGAATTCTTTTATGGCTTCAAGTCATCCGAACATGCCTCAGAAAGCATGAAGAATATAAATTGATGAAATGAGATTTATATTCAGAAACATGAATTACTCTATGAGTAAATAATCAATCTCATAAAGATTGGTTCAATTCTTGCAAAAGAATTCATAAATGCAATGATACGCATAATAAAACTATCCTAATTACTCACGATAAAGAGTTAAATTTCTAACCATTTATCTATATATATGTTTTCTTGTGCAGGATGAACAAACTAAATCAATTAGAAGAACAATTGATTGACATAGATGAAGAAATTCAGATTCTTCTACAAAGAAAAAAGAATATAAATGGAAAAATTCAGAGGATAAAAGAAAAGATGAAAACCTCATCATCATCATCCTCACCGAGAACATCAAATAAGATAGCAACTCCATTTGATAAAATAATAGAGATGAATGAGAAACAGTCAGTGGTCACAGCCAACACTGACAACAAAGAAAAAGAAAAGAAAAAAGAATCGGTGGTCACAACCAACACCGAGAAAAATGAAAAAGAAGAAAGGACGTTTAAAAGCGCCCTTGAAACAAGAAAAAGAAAGATGGTCAATCTACGACCACAAAAACCAATTTTTGAAAAAACAAATTTTTCAGAAAAACTTAAGACTGAATTCTTCGAAACACTAAACTATTTGAGAATAACCAAATCATCTGCAGGATCTTGGCTACAAACTTGTGACACACAAAGCATATCAAGAGCAAGAACACTGCAGGGTGTTCCAGCGCATGAAGTCGCAAGATTCTTTTCAAATGGATTATTAAGTGGATTAGAAGTCAGTCCCAACAATCAAGAGATAGAACTATTTCCATATCAACTGAGAAATAGTATTATCCAGTTCAAGAAAGCAGTCTTCAAGGACGATCCAGTATTAACATTGAGTATTCACTCAACCCTTCCAGATTGGGATAATAACAAATTCTATCAACCAATGGTACATATTCAATGTCGAAAACATAAAGACAAGTTCTTATTTGAAGGATCAAATGAAGAAAAACCAGTAATGGATATCTCAACACTTCCTGAGATAAGAATAAAGACATTGATCGACATGATCTTAAAGACATGAAAGATTGATGGAAATTCAAAGGTTAAAATAAATTTTGCAACTAGTAAAATTTTATTAACCACTGGACACAAGGAGACAATCCAAAAGAAAGATCAAACCATGTTAGCTCAATTCGAAGCTTCGATCTATGAAGAAAGAGTTGACATGACCCGAGAAACTCAACAAATGCTATGTCAAAGACTAGGAACAATAATTTTCACTCACAAATGTGGACATTGCCAACCAATTCAGACAGAAAAAGTAGCTGTTACAGAAGACAAACCAATAAAAAAATAGTCCGAAGGTACCAGTGATTCAGATAGTGACACAATGTAAAAACAAATGAAATCGTGGACCACACCACATGTGAAAGACATCCACTCAGATGTAAAATGAGTTGTTTTCCATTATGTAGTGTCGGGTGGTCCCCCTCTTTCTTTATTTTAATCTTGTACGCGTTTTTCCATGCCTATAAAAAGAGATGTTTGTGCTGTAAATGAATAAGTGAAGTTTGAGTATCTCTCTCTTCTTAAGTTTCTTACAATCTGGTTCATACAAGAAGTGTGAAAACTATCAGAAACTAAGAAACATAAAAATCAGAAACAAAATTAAGCCTTATGGCTAATAACTAAGCAAGCAGGGCGAAAGGAGTGACAAGGCTGGAAGCTGATAATTGAAGATCCATGGTTAGAGTAAACCTGAAGATCTGAAAAGAAAGTACTATTCGATCAGGAGATCTTTAAGGGAAAACAAAGATTTGGCCTCTGCTCAAAACCAAGAATCAATCAATTAAGGTAACCTTCCTGAACCTCCTGCTGCCCTTAATTTAAAAATTATTCAAAAACTCTATCATGCCTGGAATGACTCTGAAGCAAGAAGTACTCATATTAAATAAAAAGTTTTGAGATCTGAGAAATAAAATTCAAAATCTAGAGAATACAGATCCACTCTACATTCAGATATATAACAAAATGAATAAATAAATCAACGATTATTCATTGTCGAAACTTATATAATTGTTCGATTTGGTGAACATAGTATAAAGGAAATATATAATGAAATTGATAATGAAAATAATAATTAAAGAAATATTCAAAATATATTAATCATGTCATCATCCTTTATAAGAAATGAAAGATTAATAATTAAAAACTGGTTTGAAATAGAGGATGATCATGAATATGATACATTTCATGAATATCATATAAATAATTTTGATTTAACCATATTCGAATCAGTTTATCAACTAAAAATTGTAATAGTAATGAATGAATGGAACCAAATTGGAATTAAATCATTTATCTGTTACAAATGAATCAGATCTATAAACCGATGTGTAAATTAATGAATGAATCAGACCTATAAACCGATGTGTAAACTAATGAATAAGAAGAGTTCCGCAACATGGTATCAGAGCAGGTTTAAAACAGATTATTAATGCCTGGATTAACTCTAGATATTGAGATTAAAAATTTATTTGATAAAATAATCTTACTAAAAGATTTACGTCAAATAAATCAATTATGGAATAGAATAAAAGATCTTCAAACCTTTTATTTCCAAAATCATAAAAAAAAACATTTTTCAAGCAACTGGAAAATGATAATCCAAATTTCTGAAAATGAAGAAATTGAAGACATAACAATCTGTTATGTATAAAAATAAGCTTTATTATCGAAACCCGGTCAACAAAAACAAAATAGTAAAAATAACAATTTTTACTAAATGGAAAATGTATAAAAATACAAAAACAAATATCTTTAATTTATATTCCCAAAATATAAATTTTTATATAGAAAATTGTGAAAATAATTTGAAACATCTCAAAAATTGTCAATCTTCAATTGATAATTTCGAAGATTTTCAAAATCTATTAAAACAAATAGATTCAATAAAAAAGCTTTTAATAGCTTTAAGAAAATTAAGAAGTTCTATCATCTGTTAAAATGACAGAGATAATAACTTCAAATCAAAACATTCAGATTGATGAATCTGAAGAGCATCAAGAGTATAATTTGAATATCATATTCAATCAAAGTAAGTTTACTGAAATACAAAAAACATGATATTCTAATTCAAAAATAAATTTAATAAATCAACCTGGAATATTAAGTAAAATTTCAAATCTTCTTAATCCCAGAAAGAATTTAATTTATTATTCGATATGAACAAAAGAACGATCATGTAAAATAAACAACGAACTAAGATCTAACACACTGAAGTTATTAACAACTCAAGATATTGATACCATCATGGCAAATGCTAGTGAAAAAGAAAGATCTGAACTAAAATATGTTCATATCGGAGGAATTGAAATAATTATATCAGCTCACTACCGAGAAGGAATAGATACACCAATTGAAATCACAGTTCGTGACAAAAGGATACATAATCTTGAGGATTCAATCCTTGGAAAAATTATAGGAAACTTATGTTACAAAAAGATGAAATTTTGTATTTATCCACAATACAATATATCTCTTTTTGATAAAAACATAAATGATGTTTTAACACTAGATTATTATTTTTATAGAAATAATCTTATGTTAACAGGAAATCATCCGATCAATATAAACTATGTTATCGGTTTAGCAATGAGTAATAATTCTCAAACAGGAATAATTTCAACAAAACCAACCATTTATGTTGAAAGAATGTTTGAAAATATTACAAGAATTGAACATCTCCGAAAGACATTTATTGAAGAAATAGATTTCTGTTAAAAATGGAGTTCTGATGACCTCCAAATAACGAAACATTCTTTTCCAAGAAGATCGTTATCATTAGCTAGAAATGATGAAGATATTCTTGAAAATATTGGAACCATGAATCAAAATATTCTTAAAATTAAACAAGTCATTGTTACTGAATCAACCTCATAATGACATCCTTAACAAAATTAGAAAAAGATCTAGGAGAATTAGAGAGTAAAATTGAAAATATCAATTTAACAATAAAAGAATTAGAAAAAAATTTCAAAAAATATATTGATTTAGCCACGACCAGATTAATAATAGAAAAAAAAAAGACATAGTAATGAAATATTAAGCTATCTTGAGGAAGTTCTTCCAATAGATAAAGGAAAAAGAAAACTGGAAGAAGAACCACCATTCAAAATTGAATCATGGTATAGAAATCCCCTTATTTATGAAAAAACTAAGTATAAAGATTTTTAGTGAAACAGATCAATCTGATTATGAACAAATAGGAATAAATACAGAAGAACTGTATCATTCTCATCAAGAAATAGAACAATATAGATATATGAATATCTCAGAACCAGAATCAGAAGATGATTCTAGATCACGATTAACTCTACGAATAAATGTAGGTAGTAGTAGTGACACAAAAAATGAAGGATACGAATATAATAAAGATCAATATTCTGGAACATATAAATATGTTAGAGATATTCTTAGAGAATCAAAAACTTTAGGATTTGTAAAACAAAACATTCAAGATTTAGGATGTTCTACTACTAAGGAAAAAAAATCAAAGATAGATCATTGGGCAAATGAACTATCAGTACAAATCCAATTAACACCACTATTAGATAAAAGTGAGAACATCCAAGTATTAACTCATGTAATGATAAAAATGACATTAGTAGGAGCAGTAAGAACTTGGGCTGAAAACCTGGTAATTACTAATCTACCACAAGAAATGACAGAACATCGATATTTCGAAATATTTGTTGATGCCTTGTACTAAGAATTTTTAGGAGTTTCTAATAATGACGCTAATTTAGTAGCCAAAAACATAGAACAAAATAGAACAATTTTTATTCCGGATAGTATAAAATTATGCAATTTATGTTATCTAGAAGAATTTATATGTCATTATGAAACAAACTATTATCAGTTAATAGATACTGATAAAAAAAACATTATAAATTAAGTATTTTTAATAAAATACCTAATATACCGATAAATAGTAAAAATGAATTCTTAACTAGCACTTATGCTAAAACATTAGGAGGTGCTATTAAATTTATTAAAGATATTATAACAAAGAAATAACATGAAATAACATTAAATAAAAGAATATTCAAATCTTACAAACAAAACAATAAACTTTGTTGTGACAAAATGAAATTCACAGTAAAAGAATACGGTTGTAAAATAAACATGTCACACAAATATTTAAAACGACAGAAACGAAATAAAATTAATAAACCTTATAAATCTTTTAATAAGAAATTTATTCCCTACAAGAAAAAAAAATTTAGAAGGAATTTCTTCAGAAAACCTTATAAAATAAAATTTTATAAAAAGATTGATAATAAAAAAACCACATTTCCCAAAAGGTAAAGGAAAGAATTGCACATGTTGGTTGTGCAATGAAGGGGCCATTTAAATATATAGGTCTGGTCTTGTTTTCAATTCAATAAAAGGGACTCTTGACTTTTTAATTCAGTCAAAGGGTCTCAATTAAGGGTAGTTTGGTCTTTTTTTTTTTTTTTTTTGGAAAAAAAAATTATGTCCAACACTCATTTTTTATCCTCTCTCCCTTCCTCTCTCCTCTCCAGGATTCGAACCTGACTCTTCTCTCTCCTCCTGGACTCTAACCACTAGACCACCAATATTTTTGATAATAATACTACACAAGGCTTGGTCGACCCCAAGCTGTCAAAGCGGTCGACCATGCCCAAGCCTTGGTCGACCGCTTGGGCAGGGAAGGCGGTCGACCGAGCCCAAGCCTTGGTCGACCGCTTTCCCAAGGCGGTCGACCGCTTGGTGAATAAAAAAAAAAAGAAGAAGAAGAGGGAAAATGAGGAAGGAGAGTGAGAAAAGAAGACAGAAAAAAAAAAAAAACAACGCAGAGACGTGAAAGAAGAGAAGGAGGAGAGAGAAAACACTTAAAGAGACGTGAAAGAAGAGAAGGAGGAGAGAGAAAACACTTAAAGCAGGGGCAATATAGTCTTTTCGATCAGAGGTCTATCTATTGAATTAAAAACAATACCAAGTCTATATCCCTCATTTTTCCTGCAATGAAGAAGGTCATTATGCAAATGAGTGTCCAAAACGAAATGAAAAGAAAAACAAAGTTAAACTTTTAGAAGAATTATACACTCTTGGATTTTATCCAGTAGAAACAGTTGAATTTTCATCAGATGATGAAAATATTTATTATCTTGATTAATCAAGTGAACCAGATTCTGAATCCGACTCTATATTTGATAATTTCGAAAATAATAATGCTTCTGGATAAGACAAGGGCATTTTTGGAAAATGACAGTCTAGGTACTAAACTCAAACTTTTGTTTGGCTTGGGTACCTATTTCCAAGTTGCCCATAAATATATAGTATAATCATCACATAATCTTAACTGTTTGCAGGTAAATACATTCACACAATTAAAATCATTATGTTATGTATAGTTGTGTAGCATGAAACAGAGCACAAAATATGAAAATATAGGAGATAATCTTTGTCCATATGAAATATGAATATTCAAATTATGAAACTTGATGGGTTAATGTATAATTAGGGATGCTTATATCTATTTCGGTTTTGGATTGGATTATAATCCAAATCTCTTACAAGATTGGACGAACTAACGTAATAACTTCCAAACTACGCTAGTCAATATAAATATTCTTAGTATTGCTCATAATGATTTCTAAGAACCATCCAATCCCAGGCGATTATATACAACATTCACAAGTTCTCAATTCAAGCAAGGGCCAATGTAGTAACTAGTAATCCGAGATTCTATTTCAAATGAAAAGAGAACTCAATCAATTTCAACAATCCATCCTCTTTTGTCTTCAACAATGCCTTTCTGGATCCCGACGAGTCTCGAATACAGTTTCCGGCACACGAGTTCATCTTTCCCCTTGTATTCAATCCTGATAAAAAAAAAACCAACCGCATATTACTTTCACAAGAATGGCTACATAGAAAAATATACAACATTTGCTCTTATGTGGACTGTTTACAAGTTGGCAAACATGGAAAAATCTGTAGTGATCCTCATGTACTGAACTAATCTTGGAACATACTGAATGAATCAAATGTAATGTACATGTGAATTTACAATTCAAGAGAGTGCAATGGCTTCATTAAGATACTTGTTTTAAGTTGAATTCGAACAGTCGGTAGAGGTTTATAGATGCTTACATGTTACCCTTGTAAGTTATGCTTCCTACAGGAGCAACTCCAACTGCAGTTCCTGTGCAGAATACTTCATCGGCTTCTAGCAACTCTTCGATTGTAATGGGACGCTCCTCAACCTGGCACAGAACAGAAAATTCGTAGTAAAACAAGGTGAAGTTTCAAAACATGCAGATGGAGAGGCAAATGCCCTTCAATCATGACATGGACTGATGCGATTTTGAAACATTTGCGGCCTTTGTCCACACTGTTGAAAAGGACTAGTTCACATGACTAAAGCAACCGGTGTAACGGTCTTAATTTAGGCGAACTTTATGAAGCCCACGGTTCTAAGGGCTCATACGAACATCATGTAGTTTACCATAGAGATTTAGGGGTCAAATCACCTTCAATTCATATATTTTCAGCAGTTTTATTTTCTTGTCTGATTATCTGTTCCTAAGATTTGCAGATGTGCTCACAAATAGACGATGAGAAACTCGTACTATTGCATCTCTAACTTTTCGATTATATGGAGACTGAACTGGTCTATGGCAATATTACCTGGTAACCGAGATCAGATGCAACATCCATGATGCTTTTACGCGTCACGCCTTCAAGAATAGTCCCACTAGTTGCTGGGGTGGAAAGAGTATTGTCCTGTGCAAGTGATTAAAAACACAGTTATGTCCTAATGAATACATTATATGCGCTTCACTCTTTACATGTCTTTTTATGCAACTTCCGAAAAGGAATGAACAGCAAACAGCAGAAGCATATTATGCTAAATTAAACAGAAAGGTCGGTTTCACGTAACGACTTAAGTTAGGTTTGCATGAAATTAATACCTTCACCATGAACACATTACATGAAGAGACCTCTTCAATATCCCTCTTATTCACTGAATTGAGGTATAAGACATCAGAGAAGCCTCTGTCTCTTGCTCGGCGAATAGCTCTCAAAACCTACGAGGCCCGAAGACGATCATGGTCATGCGCATGGAAAACTCAGAGAACAGATTTCAGAGAAACAACGAAATCGAAGAGCGCAATATTTAAGCCCCAAGCACACTACCTCTTTTCATCACTTAATATTCTATTTTCTTTCACGAGTAATATATAGTTATACAAGAATCTACAGCCTGAGAAACAACTATCTGATAACACGAAATTTTCGAATAACTGCAGAGCAAATTCATCCTTATTTAAATTTGGAGTGCAATTCAATGGAAGACTTGTATCAAGTGCATGGAAGATGCTTAGAATTTACCGGAGCATAGTTGGTAATGCTTTTAACACCTCCAGCTCCACCGCGTGTTGCTCGATGGAACTCATCTTCAACATACAATTTCAATGGCGCCGTGCCCTCCTGCAACACCAACCAAAAAACAAGAAGACATCATCAAATCAATGCATTTCACACACACTTTCAAAGAACCATACCAAGTGAAAGAAAAAAAGACTAAAAGCAACCTTAAAATAGTTCCCAACAGGGGAAGCATACACAAGAAAACTGTACTCAGGCGACGGCGCTAAACCCAGCACGGCTCCACTTCCAATGAGCAGAGGCCTGATATACAAAGACCCTTTCCCCGCCGGAGGAATCTGCTCCAATTCATGAAAAAAAAATCGAAATTGCAGAAAGCTAATCAGCAAGCAAAAGCAGAAGCAGAAGAGATACGAGTAATCACCCATCGCCGGTTGGAAAGAGCAGTTTCCTTAACAGCATCGACGAATTGGTGGATCGAAGGGGAAGGCATGCACATTCTTTCTGCGCCAATCTGCATGCGGATCGCATTCTCCTGCGGACGGAAGAGAAAGATTCCTCCATCTTCTCTTCTGTAGGCTTTTGTACCTTCAAACAGCCCCTGTTGCAAATTTTCTCAACTAAATACTTACATCTAATCCTTTATGCAACATGCTTGTCAGATGATAAAATCTAATCACTCTCATTATCTCAGGACTCATACAGTTAGTTTATCATGACCGTTAAGATTTGAATAAATAAATTTCATTTCAATCGGCAAGAATCCAACAAAATCGAAACTGAAAGCATCAAGAAACGAAATATATCCAAAAGATTCCATTTTCTATCTGAAAACATCAATTTTACAATCATGTTTGGATCTAGACCAACAAAGAAGAGCCATCTTTTGTGTTTTAAGGATAATTTTTAAGAGACAAAAACACAGAACAAAAATGGGGACCTGGCCATAGTTCAAGACCCCAGCAGACGGGCTCAATTCGATGTTCCCATAGCGGCTCAGCTGGCCTTGCTTGAACTGCTCATCTTTCCCACACTTCATCGTGTACATGTAGTCCGTAGGCATCAATCCAAACCCCAGATTCTCCCAGTCGATATCAACTACTTCATCGTGATTTGGGCTGCATCGTTACCAAACGTATAATAAAATTTAAAAATAGGGGAGGGCGGTAAAATGAAAATGGCAAAATTTCAATTTTTTTTTTTTCTGTTTAAGTGATCAATTTCAATGTAACAAACTGAAACAGACATACAATCATTCATTCATAATATCTTATAATTTTTTTTCCTCAAATTTCAGAAATTATAATTACTATACTTGTAAATGTAATTGGTAAAATAAATTTTATTTAACTTCCAGGGAAGCTTATTGCCATCATGCTTGCTTTTATTATTTGGATTTTTATGAGTAATCACATGTTGATACGAAGGTATATTTTATACTTGACAACTACTCTCCCTTATTTCATCAAACGTTAGACTCGAGTTCTATAAAAGTGCAGAGTTATAAATTATTATGTTATCGTCATAATATGAATACATCATTTACTTTAACATGTACGTACAACTATCGACGTGTGTATACCACACGTGGAGTTGTCATTGAAATTAGTTCGAGGTCTCATATAGTTTGCCACGTACATAAATTAGCAATTCCTTCTAAAAAAAACAAATATATTATTCATTTTACAATTTTTTTTTAAAAAAAATGAAAGATATCATTCCATTCAAATGTAATCTAGATATTTTTATAATTTTAAAAAAATAATATCTAACCATTTCTAATATTTATTTTAAATATAAAATAAATTTTTAAAAAAATTATATTTATACTATTTAATTAAAAATATATCTTAAACTAAATAACTTTCATTAATTAATTTGATAAAACTTAAATAAAAATTACAATTTTATCATCAAATATATAATATTAATAATTTTGTACATTATATAATACTAACTGACTTATTTATAATTTTGCATCTCATCTGTTTTTAACGATTTTTTTTAAAAAAATTATTAAATATTCTTTTATCTTGATCTAAAATTTTAAATATTTAATTCATTTCTTAGTCCTATGAATAACAATAAAATTAACACAAAAACTATGGATAGATTGAACTATTTCATGGATCTATCTCACGAATAAAAGATTTGTGAGACCGTGTCACAAGAAATCACTAGTTAATTAGTATAAAGTTTATTCAAAAGTTTTTTAGTATAAGCATGCTATAGCGCTAGTGTCTGTCTGTGTATATATATATATATATAAATAATAAATAAATTCAACCTGTATGGTTCACATAATTGTGATGCAATGGATGCAGCCTGCGTTGTGAAATAGCCTGCTCCAATCTACACGGGGAATAATCAACATATATATATCAACAACACAAACAATTCCAGATTTTGGTTTCATTTTATAAGGTGCGGTGCGGTTTATTCTCAAGCTACGAGCATATAAAAGGATTTCGAATCCAAGATTTAAATTTATGGCAAGTACTCCAACATTCATCTAGATTTGAAATCCATCCATCTAACTTCCGTATTCTCGAAAAAATCCATCCATGTAATAAACTTAGAATAAATCATTTTCCTCAGAACACATGCAATTGCAAGATACCATTTTCTGGGTAGTATTTGCACATTTTTTTTCCCAAAAAAAAAGGTGTCTATATATATATATATGTATATAAATACATACCTTTGATCCAAAAATTTCTGCAACATGCATCGGAAAAAACCTCGGGAAACTCTGCATCATTTGTCCCACACAGATGTTATAATGAAATTTTTGGGAAATATAAATCGGAAATTAAAATTAAAAGAAGACGAGAAGTGCAAAATTATATATGTTGAAATATCGATCGGAGTCTGATGAATGTGTGTGTGCATTGTGAACGATTTAAATAAATACGGAAGAAAGTAAAATAATCGGAATTAATGTGTCTGAGGTGGCACCACTTGTTAGATAGCGCTAAATTAAAGAGAGGGAAAAAGGAAAAAAAAATGAATAAATGAATAGTTGGTGTATTCATTGTTGTTTTCGGAAGAGGAATTGTAGGAATTTAATTAATCAAGTCTAATATTGTATAAATTAAATTTTATTTATTTATTTATTTGAAAATTGGTCTACTTTGGTTTAAAGTTGGTCTTTCACGCAATAATTCTCTCGCTTTCTTTTGTTTTTGACTTTTGTCGTTGATGATATTATGAAAATCATAATATATCTTTTAACTTTATTTATATTATATAAAATATTACGTAGATATGCATGAATCTAGTTATTTTATATCATAAAATTTCATATTTATCATTATCAACATACATCATTTTATATGCAATTACTTATTACAATTTCAATACATTTACTTTTGAATACTATATATACTGACTTAAGTGTGGAATAGATTCACTTCGGATGAGTCATTTGACTCATCTCGGTTTTTACAATTGTAAAAACCGGTTCATGATTATCGATTGAATATATATATATATATATAAGGTAAATGATTTTAGAATAATTAAGTTATTTTAAATTTATTTATAGTTACAAATTATCTATTTTCCATTTTTTTTAAATTATTAATATTATTTTATATTTATTTAAACTTTTAAATATTTATTTTATCACATTATCCTGAAATTAAAACTAAAATTAATTAACAAAAGCAGCGCGTATCGTAAAACATACATTTCCTATTTAAATTTTATTAAATTTCCTATCATATATCCATCTTTTTTTTTTTTTTACGGTTATCATATATCCATCTTACTCATTCTCAAGAAACATAAATTTTTCCTCTTAAAAAAAAAAAAAACATAAATTCTTGTCTAGGGCGTCTATGGTGGAATAGGTGAATGCTTGACTAAATATCAGGAGTTTGATTTTCTCTACCAACACATACTTTGATTAACACACATGACTTATTTAGTGTGGTTTACCTCACTAGCATAGTTTGTATGCTATTGTGTTAGTCCATGAATTTACCCAGTGTGCATCGAAAGATAGCGGTTGAGGGTTCTTAAGCGAAAAGAAAAAGACAAGAAATTTTTGTCCTCAATTGAGTGTCTTAATTGGTGGCTTAGATGAGCACTTGTCCAGAGGTCACGAGTTCGATTTCTTTTGTCAATATCTTTTTGGACTAGCATGTCGCACAACACTTGCATAATGCGGTTTACTTGGATAGCCCAGTTTACAGACTATTGCGTTAGTATGAGAGTTTACCTAGTACGTCCGCACCGAAAGATAACGGTTTTAGGTTCCCACGTCATTAAAAAAATAAAAATTCTTGCATACAATTCATACGTGTTTATAAAATTAATGTAGAGTATATAAGTTTTATTTTTATATAAAATATATTGTGTTGTAATAGCATTTCCTCTTTAAGAAATTTTCTTATGTTTTTTCTAGTAATAATATAATCTATATTAAAATTAAATATAATGTAAAGTTTACGTTTATATAAAATAAATTTATCACATAAACTGTAAAAATGAAATATTGAAAATGGTCCGTTGTCATTTATACAAGGGTACCTAGTTTAAGAAAAAGAACCAAGAGACCAAGATAATTATTATGTGGTGTTCTTCCTCAATAACACAATATTAATAGATAGTGGCCTAAATCTTTTATAATAATAATAATAATAATTAAAAAATAATTTATTTTGAAGGGATAGGAATGAGATGGTAGTGCACATCAAGTACACGAGTAAAAGCTAATTAGCTCCACATCAGACACCAACCGTAACAAGGAATATTGATAGAGAACGACTCTTTATATTCATTCATTCCAGGATCATCGTCCAATGCACTTTTCATGACGTAGAATTAATAGAAAAAACCATGTTCACACGTGTCCGATGGCTTATAACTCATACGTTAAGATCTCAAGTTTCGGACCAATTCTAAAATTCGAGATTGAATATACACTAAATTAAAATATCAAGTTTTGAACAAAATTTGAAGTTCGAAATTATTATTCAGTTGTATCAATTCTCTCTTATAACCATTAATAGGACTCTTGAAAATTGTATCACGAATCTATATCTATGAAATGAGTAGATTCAATTTATACTTATAATAGTATTCTTTCATGAGATGGAATAAGATATCCATCTTAATGAATTGATCGGTGAAACCGTCTCATTATAATTTTTTTATATAAGCACCATCATTTGTCTAGTTAATCTCATAAGAATTTTTTTGTATAAGCACCATCATTTGTCTAGTTAACAATTACAACAATTCAGAAAAGGCCACGATCAATTTAAGCGCTCCAAGACACTTTCTAGCCAAGTGGTGCGACTATTTACCAAAAGTTTGCATCGCTTCGTATTATTATACATAGGACTCCGATTTGTATTTCGGTACTTTTAAATCTTACGTTTTATGTATTCAATTTCTGCCCTGTATTCACGTGCCGGGTCCGGGTCGACAAAAGACAAACCTTAACCTGTTCGTCCGTGGTCGGTTACGATCTGGGTCGTGGAACAGGCGGTCTGGTTTCGGTTAATCATTGATTTTGAATCTGAGCCGACCCTTTTATTTTTTAATAAATATTTAAAGAATAAAAAAATGAATTAAAAAAAAAGGCTTGCACAATTGAACTTATAAAAACTTTATCAAATTTTTTACTGTTTAGATAAAAAAATCTATTACATGTATTCAATAAAAAAATATATTACATTTCAACTTTCAAGCTTGTATATAAAAAATCAATTACATTTCATTATTGAATTGAATCAATTACATTTAAACACATTTAATTATATATTCAATATATTATTTTTTTTAAAAAAAAGTAGATCCACTAGGTCGAATCTGTCCAACCTGACAGTTCGGACACGACGGGTCGACGGGTTTGACACCCGTGAACCGTAACGAGACCACCTAATGGTCAGTCTGGTCACGGTTCTAAGTCAAACCTGTCGACCTGGTTAACCGGCCCATTGACCACGAGCCGATTCTGGGTCCCTGGATTTCTAAATAATAATCCGCCATGGATTCGAATTTCTAAAAGATAAAATTTCGAACTCGATTTTATTTTTCTTAATTGCAATGCTTATCATATCTGTGAACGAGCCGCGATGACTACATATGTTATATGGTTCACATATTTTGAGATTTGCGGTGCTATTATCTCAAAATAGTAATAGTTGTATTCTGAAAGATAAATCGCTAGTAATATTGAGATGAAAATTGAATATAAATGAAAAATTAAATACACTTTCATTATTTATGATGCAATAAATCTCTTTTTAAAGTTTGACTAAAATTATAATCTTTTTTTTGCATTTGTTTTTTACCTCATTTTTTCTAATTTATTTCTTTGGCAGTTTATCGAGGAGGTCATAAATGACGACTAAATCGAGACTTATACCGTTTGAATAATAAGTCATATTTTTCCTTCATCTACAAATTGATTGAATGACTCCTGGGATGCCCGCTAATTCCATACCAAACAGGTAAAAACACATAAAGTTCGTTAGTGAACTTGTTTGAGTATATCTTTCAAAAAGAACTTGTTTGAGCATTAACCGATCACCTGGATCTCCATGAACAACTTAGATTTTTTCAATTTTGGTAATAGCATTTTTTGGGCTACATCAACTCTATAAAACTGGATGCGAGACATATTTATTTATGAAAAAATTATAATTTTGGTCGTATATATTTTTTTGTAATTTTGGTTCTTAGTATTGCCAACTTTATGTTTTGATTCGTTTTTTTCTTTTTCCATACAAACTTTGTATTCTTACAATATGCCGCTCATATGTGAATTGTTATACCAAAACTTTATTAAAAAAAATTAAAATTACCAAAACTTGAAAGATATAAAATTTATACCCAATTTTAACGATTTATATATGTGATCAAAATAAGTGAGAAAAAAAAAAACAAATATACAATACTTTTCTTTTGTTTATGGAGCAAAAATAGTTACGGTCCAGTTAGGGAATGGCTGGGGTGGAATCGACTGGATTTTGGGCTTTCAACACTGGGCCTTCCATTTCTCAGATTTTCTGGTTGGAATTGTTATTATGTTATAGACATGTTTAAAAGGGATTAATTCTTTTAAGAATATCTTACTTGTTGTGAAAAAATAAAAATTTACGATAAAAAATAAATACTCCAAAACTCAAAATATATCAAACTCTACACTTTATAATATTTTTTTCTCAACTCAATTGTATTTTTCATCACAAATGAAGACCTATTTATAGATCCACATTTGAGATTAGTCCAAAAATTAATACATCATCATCTACATCATCACACACTAATTTTCCATATTTTACAACTCAATATTCAACATTCAACTTAAATAATAATAATAATAATAATAATAATAATAATAATAATAATAATAATAATAATAATAATAATAATAATAATAATAACATATTTTCAACACTCCCCCTTGTGATGATGATCGTGATATGATGACTGTCTTTATTACGTATTTTTGTACTGCCTCGTTAAAAACCTTACTAGGAAAAACCCAGTGGGATAAAACCATAGTAAGGAAAAAAGAGTGCAGCCACGTAAACTCCCTCTCATGTTAACATGAGTGATTCTTCACATATTCCGTAGATTGCGCATCCCAATGTTGTATATATGCTTTCTGAATATCGTCGTGGGAAGTGCATTTGTGAAGAGATCTGATGAGTTCTCACTTGATTGAATGTAACAAATATAATATCTTTATTCTTCTCAAGCTCTTGAGTGTAGGCAAAGAATTTTGGGGGGATATGTTTGGTTCTGTCACTTTTGATGTATCCTTCTTTCATTTGAGCAATACATGCAGCATTATCTTTATATAGTGTCACAGGCTTCTTGTCTACTGTCAATCCACACGATATTTGAATATGTTTGATCATTGACTTTAACCATACACATTCACGACTTGCTTCATGTAATGCAATAATCTCGGCGTGATTTGATGAAGTTGTTACGAGTGTTTGTTTCTGTGAACGCCAAGAAATTGCGGTGCCTCCACGAGTAAATACATATCCGATTTGGGAACGTGCTTTATGTGGATCAGATAAATATCCAGCATCAGCATAACCAATGATACTTTGATTGGTATCTTTTGAGTACAAAAGTCCCAAATCTGTCGTTCCTCGTAGATAACGGAATATATGTTTAATTCCGTTCCAGTGCCTCTTTGTTGGATATGAACTGAATCTTGCCAATAAATTTACAGCAAAAGATATATCAGGTCTAGTGCAATTTTCAAGATACATAAGGGTACCAATGGCACTTAGATATGGTACTTCTGGACCAAGAATAACTTCATCATCCTCACATGGACGGAATGAATCCTTTTCTATGTTTAATGATCTTACAACCAATGGAGTACTTAATGGATTTGATTTATCCATATTAAAACGTTTAAGGATCTTTTCTGTATAATTTGCCTGGTGAACAAAAATTTCACATTCTTTTTGTTCGATTTGCAAACCCAGACAGTACTTGGTTTTTCCAAGATCCTTCATTTCAAATTCTTCTTTCAAGTAAAAATAACTTCTTGAATTTCTTTATTCGTTCCAATGATGTTTAAATCATCAACATATACAGCAATAATTACACATCCGGATGTTGTTTTCTTGATGAAAACACAAGGGCATATTGGATCATTTACATATCCCTTTTTTATCAAGTGCTCACTTAGCTGATTATACCACATTCGGCCGGATTGCTTCAACCCATATAATGATCTTTGCAATTTTACAGAATAAAATTCTCTGGGTTGAACTTTGTGCCTCAGGCATCTTAAATCCTTCAGGGTTTTTCATGTATATATCACTATCAAGTGATCCGTATAAGTAAGCCGTAACAACATCCATCAGACACATTTTCAAATTTTTACACACTGTCAAACTAATCAAATATCAAAACGTAATTACATCCATAATAGGAGAATACGTTTTGAAACGACCCTAACTCTCTAATAAATAAATAAATAAATAAATATGCGGAATTTTTTTTTTATTACTTACTACATAAAAATATGTACATACATGCCCATACATATATGCACAGAATAAATAGATTTAAAAATAAATAAATTAAATAAAATGCAACCTTTAATAAATTAAATATCTGAGTCATGCGTTTTAATAAAATTCTGACATAACAAAATAAATTAAAGTTTTGCATGCACTGAAAATATTTAAATAAAATATCTCATACTATCAACCACTGAAAATAAATAAAATGTATAATATGCTAAAATGTTCGAAACATGCAAAACAGACTCAGACGTCTATCACGGTCACGGGGTCACTGCATGTCCGCTCATATGTCCTCGCCGCCGGTGGGTACCACATCCTCCTCTACGTACTCACATGCACCATACCAGTGTAGTGAGCCTAGAGGCCCAACATTCTAACATAACAAGGGTTTAAAATAATTTAAATCATTTTAATACTAATACATAACATATACTTGAATGAGCATGCTTAAAAGTATCATGACATAACATAACTTAAATTAAACTTAAATATCATAATCATACATAATTCATAAACATTGTTGAGCAAATTATTTTCTAACATCGCATGGTTGTATCCATAGTGTAACCTTAAATCATACATTAAATACTGATCAGCGTGAAAACCAACGTACGTGGCGGTGACGAATCACCTCTTAAATTGGCAGTAAACTGCCCTTCAATAGTTCACATATGGGGACGAATCCCCCTCAAATTGTCACACTACTTCAACTTCCAACATAAAATATTTTCTTTTGCTCAACCTTAAACATTAAATCATGCATAAAAATTATTTCATGAATGCATGTACTTAAATAAAATGTGTGTCCTTCATATATATTTAATTTAATTTTTATACTAACATATAAATATTAAAATAACATTCATGCATAAAATAATTAAATATATATTTAGGACACATGCAATTTCTCATGGTTTGTACTGAACTACTGGCCCTCACACTCAAGCCCATTTACTTAAATCTGACCCATTAACACTGAGACTGGCCCATTAACATACCTAAGCCCAATAACTTAAACTTTTAGCCCAAATAATTATATGTAAGCCCAATTAATTTCCTTAAGCCCATTAAATAATTAATCTGGCCCAATGGGCCCAAAAGCCCAAAGATTGGCCCAATAATTTCCATGGGCTCAAAAGCCCATAAAAATTAATGGACTAACTTAAAATAATTATTCAAGCCCAAAAATAATTAAACTCAACCCAAAATAATTAAATGGAGCCCAAATAATTTTTTTTGAGATTTAATTAGGCCCATTAAACACTTAATTAAACTTAAAACTTAAAAATAAAAATACCCGAGCCCGACTAACTTGACCCGAACCCGGACCAACCCGACTTGACCCACTACTATCCATACCCGACCCAGGCCCTTGACCCGACCCGGAACCAACCCTAACCCTTAACCCGAACCCCCCTTTTCCCTGCAGCCCGCAGCTGCGAGCAGCAGCCCTGCTCCGGCCGCCCCTGGCCGGAGCCCTGCCGCCCAGACGTAGCCCACATCTGGGCGGTTCGAACCTAGACTTTGGCCCAGCCCCATGCAACCCACAGAGCCAAGCCCGAGCCACCTTCCTATAAACCCTAACCTGCGCACGCATATGACCGAACTGAATCAGCTGGTTTCCTGGGCTCATTTGGCTCGAACCACTCGAGCCATTCGAGTCCAGGCCATCCCCACACCTCCTATGAACCCTGACCAGCAGTCATACAAGCCATGGTTAACCAAAAACGTGAGCATGATTAAGAAACCAAAGAACAATGTGCAAAATATCGTAAAAACCGATCCTCTCTTGAAAATTTCATGGAACAATCTGATGTCTACACACTCACACATATAATCCCTGATATGGCACGAAAAAAAAAAGAAACAATCATGCCTTTCACCGAAATTGAAGAGATGTAGGCGCGTGGAACGATTCCGGGACGACGACGACAAGCTTTGGACCTTCAAAAACGTGGCTATGGAGTCTTCCTTGGGGGCTGCTCGGTCGAAGAAGAAGATGAAGGAGGGTGGGGTGTCGGCTGAGGGTTTTGGTCGATGGGTTTGGGTAGATTTAGGGTTATAATTTAATTAAAAATAGGTTTTAGGATATTAAAATTTTAATAAGGATTTTAATAATGAAAAATATAACTTAAAAGCTCCAACTAATACTTAAAATCTGATAACTAAATTTAAAAATCCCGAAATTAAAATTTAAGGGAATTTTAAAGATACTAAAAAGTCAATATTTTGGCTTATTTTGAATAAAAACGGACTCCTAAAATTATATAAAATTAAATACTAAAAATTTTGAAGAAATAAAACTCAAAATAATATTTTTGGGCTCTTAAAAGGCTCATGAAATAAATTGGATAGAAAGTTGTCATCTCGTCCGTCCACGGTCCCGTCTACGCGATAAAATAATTTAAATACCAAAAATTATAAAAATCACTAATTATGGGTTAAATGCTTAAAAATAAATTAAATCATGCACAAATAATTCACATAGATATTTAACCCATAAATCTAAAATTTTAAATAATTAAATTTCCTAATTATGCATTCAGATTCACGTATTTAAAATACCGGGTGTTACAATTCTCCCCCCCTTAAATTGGATTTCGTCCTCGAAATTAAAGTACTTACCCGAACAACTCCGGGTAGCGAGTCCTCATATCTGCCTCGGTCTCCCAAGTAGCTTCCTCCTCCGAGTGATTCAGCCACTGGACTCTGACCATCGGTATAACCCGTGTCTTCAATCTGCGCTCCTCCCTAGCCAAGATCCGTATAGGCCTCTCCTCAAATGCTAACTCCGGTGTCAACTGAAGAGGCTCAAAATCCAACACATGTGACGGGTTCGAGATGTATCTCCGAAGCATGGATACATGGAATACAATGTGCACTGCCGCTAGCCCTGGTGGTAGAGCTAAACGGTAGGCCAACGTGCCAACTCTCTCCAAGATCTCGAATGGCCCTATATATCTCGGATTAAGCTTGCCTCTCCGGCCAAATCGCACTACTCCCTTCATAGATGACACCTTCAGGAATACATGATCACCTACAGCGAACTCCAAATCTCGTCGTCGAGTATCTGCATAACTCTTCTGACGACTCTGAGCAGTTCTCATGCGATCCCGAATCTATATCACAATTTCAGCTGTCTGCTGCACAATCTCAAGTCCGAGTAAAATTCTCTCACCGACCTCATCCCAATGCACAGGAGATCTGCACCTCCTCCCGTACAATGCTGCATAAGGAGCCATACCTATAGACGACTGAAAACTGTTGTTATAGGTAAACTCCACTAATGGCAGTCTAGTCTCCCACGAGCCCTGAAAGTCGATGACACGAGCTCTCAGTAGATCCTCGAGAACCTGGATCACTCTCTCAGACTGACCATCTTTCTGGAGATGGAACGCTGTACTGAACAAAAGTCTAGTCCCCAATGCAGTGTGCAAACTCCTCCAAAACGCAGACGTAAATCTCGGATCTCTGTCTGATACTATCGACACTGGTATGCCATGCAGTCTAACAATCTCCTTGATGTAAAGCTCTGCATACTGTGTCAACGAGTAAGTAGTCCTCACCGGTAAGAAATGAGCTGACTTGGTGAGTCTATCAACGATCACCCAAATAGCTGTGCAACCTCTGGCACTCCTCGGTAAGCCAACTACAAAGTCCATCGTAATATTCTCCCATTTCCATTCCAGAATAGGAAGAGGTCTAAGAAGTCCTGCTGGACGCTGATGCTCTGCCTTGACCTGCTGACAAGTCAAGCACTCTGACACAACTCTCCCGATGTCTCTCTTCATCCCGGGCCACCAATACAATAACTGAAAATCTCGATACATCTTCGTACTTCCGGGGTGAATGGAGTACGGAGATGTGTGAGCCTCTGCTAAGATCTCAGCTCTCAACTGACTGACGTTCGGTACCCACATCCTACCACGGTACTGAACAATGTCATCCACAACTGTATACAGAAGATTACCCTTGGCCTCATCTCTCTGTCTCCATCGCTACAACTCCTCATCTGTAGACTGTCCATCCTTGATCCGATCTCGCAGAACTGGCTGCACCGTCAACACTGACAAGCTCGGTGCATGACCACTCGAGTAAAACTCCAAATCAAACCTCCGAATCTCACTCTGCAGTGGTAACTGCACTGTCAAACACGATACCACCGACGACTTTCTACTCAAAGCATCGGCCAATACGTTAGCTTTACCCGGATGGTAGCTAATGTCACAGTCGTAATCCTTCACCAACTCCAACCATCTCCGTTGCCTCATGTTCAACTCCTTCTGAGTGAAGAAGTACTTGAGGCTCTTATGATCAGTGAAAATCTTGCACTTCTCGCCATACAGATAGTGCCTCCAGATTTTCAAAGCGAAAACCACTGCCGCTAACTCCAAGTCATGTGTCGGGTAGTTCTGCTCATGAATCTTCAACTGTCTCGACGCATAAGCAATAACCTTACCACACTGAATAAGTACTGCGCCCAAACCTAGCTTAGACGCATCGGTGTACACCACTAACTTCTCGTGTGGTACAGTCATCGCTAAAACAGGTGCAGTAGTGAGTGCTTCTTTCAGCTGATCGAAGCTCCTCTGACAGTCTGAACTCCAAATAAACTTCGCGTTCTTCTTGGTTAAGGAAGTCAAGGGTACTGCAATAGAGGAAAAACCCTTGATGAACTTCCTATAATATCCTGCCAAACCCAAGAAACTGCGAATCTCCGAAGCATTCCTCGGAATACCCCATTTCTGCATTGCCTCAACCTTCGACTAATCCACTGCAATCCCATCTCTCGAAATAACGTGGCCAAAAAATGCTACCTGCTCGAGCCAAAACTCGCACTTGCTGAACTTGGCATACAAACGATGCTCCCTCAAAGTCTGCAAGGCTGTCTGTAGATGCTGCCTATGCTCCTCAACGCTCCTAGAGTAGATCAAGATATCATCAATGAAGACTATGATGAACTGATCAAGATACGACTGAAATACCTGGTTCATGAGATCCATGAAAACCGCTGGAGCATTGGTCAACCCAAATGGCATCACCAAGAACTCGTAATGCCCATAACGTGTCCGGAAAGCAGTCTTGGACACATCTGCCTCTCTAACTCGCAGCTGATGGTAAACAGATCGCAGGTCGATCTTGGAGAACACCGAAGCTCCCTGCAACTGATCAAATAAGTCCTCTATCCTCGGCAGTGGGTACTTATTCTTCACTGTGACCCTATTGAGTTCTCGATAATCAATGCACAGTCTCATACTGCCATCCTTCTTCTTCACAAATAACACTGGAGCTCCCCATGGAGAAAAGCTAGGACGAATAAAGCCTTTCTCTAATAACTCCTGAATCTGCTCCTTCAACTCTTTCATCTCGGTAGGAGCAAGTCTGTACGGTGTCTTAGAGATAGGCACGGTGTCTGGCACTAAGTCGATGCTGAACTCCACATCTCTCACTGGTGGAATTCCTGCAACATCCTCCGAAAAGACATCCGAAAAGTCACGAACCACCTCTATCTCTGATAATGATCTGCTAGATGGTTCTGAGGCCGTGACAATACTTGCTAGAAACCCCTGGCAACCCCGTCTCAACAACTTCCTCTCCTGAATAAGAGATATCACCTGAGGAAAATCACTGCTCTGAGATGCATGGAAAGTAAACGGGTCGCCTTCTGATGGTTTCACTGACACTGATCTTCGACGAAAGTCAATCGAAGCTCCATTGACTGTCAACCAGTCCATACCCAAAATCAAATCAAAACCACTCAATGGCAAAACCACCACATCTGCTCGAATGGAGTGTCCCTGAAGCTCCAACTCCAGTTCTCGAATGACCTTCGAGGTAGAAATAATCTGCCCTAACGGCATAGTAACATCATACCCACTGTCAATAATCTCAGGTGTGATGTCTATCCGCCTGATAAACTCCGGGGAGATAAACGAATGCGTAGCCCCAGAATCTAGCAACGCAAACGTGGAGTTGCCTTCAACTAGAATTCTCCCTGCACGCAAAAAATTCCCAACAACTTCATGCCACTACTAAACTTTCCCACAACGAGACACTAATAACCCTTAATGCTAATCACAAGTAAAACATGCTTCTTATTCTAACATGCAGATAGATAACCCAAATAACAACAATTTCGCAAGAAAACGAGATTCTTAACCAAAGGAAAAATTATAAAATACTAGGGATAAGATATACCGGTGATCAAGGAGGTGTCTGGGTCTGCCTCCTCTGCCTGCATGACGAACACTCTACCAGCCGTGTTCTTCTTCCTCGGGCAGTTAGCTATCTGATGCCCTGTCTCCCGGCAGTGGTAACAAACTCCTGCTCCCAACAGACAAGGTCCCGAATGCATCTTCTGACACTTCGGGCAAGTAGGAAAACCTATAGCATTAGGGGCCCCGCCCCTCTGCTGCTGTGGTCTCTGCTGCTGCGGCCTCTGCTGCGGATTCGGGCCCTTAGCCGGCCCAGTAAACTGCTTCTTCGCAGGAGGTTGCGAAGATGGTCGCTGATACCCCGACCGAATCTGTCTCTTCCCCTGCTGCTCTCGCTACATCTCTCTCCTACCCTCCTCTGATCTCAGTGCTCTACTAACTGCCGCCTCATATGTAGCGACATCCATCATACGTACGTCGTGCTTGATATCCGCTCTCAGTCCCTTCACAAACTGTCTCATCTTCTCCGGTGGACTGTCTGCAATCAGAGGCACAAAATGACAGCCCCTCTGGAACTGGCTCACATACTCAACCACTGACCTGTCCCCCTGCCGGAGACTCATAAACTCCCGGATCATGCGACTCCTCACATCCTCCGTGAAATATTTGGCGTAGAAGACACGCCTGAACTCCGCCCAAGACAGTGTAGGGAGGTGTACTCCCCTGGCAGCACCCTCCCACCAAAGAGCTGTGTCTCCCCTCAACATATACGTCGCACAGTTCACCCTGTCCGCATCTGTGATCCCCATATATGCAAAGATGGACTCCAAAGAACGAATCCACCCCTCAGCCACCAAAGGATTGGTGGTACCAATGAACTCCTTCGGCCCCTTCTTCTGGAACCGCTCAGCTACGTCCTCCTCATGGGACATTCTAGGATGTGAAGCCTGCTGCTCTAACAGAGCAGTAACCCCTGCCATCAAAGTAGCATTGTCCTGCTCCAATGCTGCAAGTGGGTTCTGCGGAGGTGGAGGTGGAGGTGTAGGTGTAGATTCTCCATGTCTGTTCATCGGTCTGGGAGGCATTCTGCACCACCACATATTTCTTTACGTAAATCGCCATGCATAACTAAGTGTTTTAACATTAATGCTAACTTAAATTCTTAAAAATAAATCATGCTATAAACACTTAAAACTTACAGACCAATAGCGTGAATTTCTGAGCTCGCATAGCAGTAATGACCCCTCCAAGGACCGTGTTTTGATACCAACTGAAACGACCCTAACTCTCTAATTAATAAATAAATAAATAAATAAATATGCGAAAATTTTTTTTTTATTACTTACTACATAAAAATATGTACATACATGCCCATACATATATGCACAGAATAAATAGATTTAAAAATAAATAAATTAAATAAAATGCAACCTTTAATAAATTAAATATCTGAGTCATGCGTTTTAATAAAATTCTGACAGAACAAAATAAATTAAAGTTTTGCATGCACTGAAAATATTTAAATAAAATATCCTATACTATCAACCACTGAAAATAAATAAAATGTATAATATGCTAAAATGTTCGAAACATGCAAAACAAACTCAGACGTCTATCACGGTCACGGGGTCACTGCATGTCCGCTCATATGTCCTCGCCGCCGGTGGGTACCACATCCTCCTCTACGTACTCACCTGCACCATACTAGTGTAGTGAGCCTAGAGGCCCAACATGCTAACATAACAAGGGTTTAAAATAATTTAAATCACTTTAATACTAATACATAACATATACTTGAATGAGCATGCTTAAAAGTATCATGACATAACATAACTTAAATTAAACTTAAATATCATAATCATACATAATTCATAAACATTGTTGAGCAAATTATTTTTTAACATCGCATGGTTGTATCCATAGTGTAACCTTAAATCATACATTAAATACTGATCAGCGTGGAAACCAACGTACGTGGCGGTGACGAATCACCTCTTAAATTGGCAGTAAACTGCCCTTCAATAGTTCACATATGGGGACGAATCCCCCTCAAATTGTCACACTACTTCAACTTCCAACATAAAATATTTTTTTTTGCTCAACCTTAAACATTAAATCATGCATAAAAATTATTTCATGAATGCATGTACTTAAATAAAATGTGTGTCCTTCATATATATTTAATTTAATTTTTATAGTAACATATAAATACTAAAATAATATTCATGCATAAAATAATTAAATATATATTTAGGACACATGCAATTTCTCATGGTTTGTACTGAACTACTGGCCCTCACACTCAAGCCCATTTACTTAAATCTGGCCCATTAACACTGAGACTGGCCCATTAACATACCTAAGCCCAATAACTTAAACTTTTAGCCCAAATAATTATATGTAAGCCCAATTAATTTCCTTAAGCCCATTAAATAATTAATCTGGCCCAATGGACCCAAAAGCCCAAAAACTGGCTCAATAATTTTCGTGGGCTCAAAAGCCCATAAAAATTAGTGGACTAACTTAAAATAATTATTCAAGCCCAAAAATAATTAAACTCAACCCAAAATAATTAAATGGAGCCCAAATAAATTTTTTTGAGATTTAATTAGGCCCATTAAACACTTAATTAAACTTAAAAATAAAAATACCCGAGCCCGACTAACTTGACCCGGACACGGACCAACCCGAATTGACCCACTACTATCCATACCCGACCCACTACTATCCAGACTCGACCCAGGCCCTTGACCCGACCCGGAACCAACACTAACCCTTAACCCGAACCCCCCCTTTTCCCTGCAGCCCGCAGCCGCCGCCCTGCTCTGGCTGCCCCTGGCCGGAGCCCTGCCGCCCCGACGTAGCCCACGTCTGGGCGGTTCGAACCTAGAATTTGGCCCAGCCCCATGCAACCCACAGAGCCGAGCCCGAGCCACCTTCCTATAAACCCTAACCTGCGCACGCATATGACCGAACTGAATCAGCTGGTTTCCTGGGCTCGTTTGGCTCGAACCACTCGAGCCATTTGAGTCCAGGCCATCCCCACACCTCCTAGGAACCCTGACCAACAGTCATACAAGCCATGGTTAACCAAAAACGTGAGCATGATTAAGAAACCAAAGAACAATGTGCAAAATATCGTAAAAACCGATCCTCTCTTGAAAATTTCATGGAACAATCTGATGTCTACACACTCACACATATAATCCCTGATATGACACGAAAAAAAAAAATGAAACAATCATGCCTTTCACCGAAATTGAAGAGATGTAGGCGCGTGGAACGATTCCGGGACGACGGGACGACGACGACAAGCTTTGGACCTTCAAAAACGTGGCTATGGAGTCTTCCTTGGGGGCTCCTCGGTCGAAGAAGAAGATGAAGGAGGGTGGGGTGTCGGCTGAGGGTTTTGGTCGATGGGTTTGGGTAGATTTAGGGTTATAATTTAATTAAAAATAGGTTTTAGGATATTAAAATTTTAATAAGGATTTTAATAATAAAAAATATAACTTAAAAGCTCCAACTAATACTTAAAATCTGATAACTAAATTTAAAAATCCCGAAATTAAAATTTAAGGGAATTTTAAAGATACTAAAAAGTCAATATTTTGGCTTATTTTGAATAAAAACGGACTCCTAAAATTATATAAAATTAAATACTAAAAATTTTGAAGAAATAAAACTCAAAATAATATTTTTGGGCTCTTAAAAGGCTCATAACATAAATTGGATAGAAAGTTTTCATCTCGTCCGTCCACGGTTCCGTCTACGCGATAAAATAATTTAAATACCAAAAATCATAAAAATCACTAATTATGGGTTAAATGCTTAAAAATAAATTAAATCATGCACAAATAATTCACATAGATATTTAACCCATAAATCTAAAATTTTAAATAATTAAATTTCCTAATTATGCATTCAGATTCACGTATTTAAAATACCGGGTGTTGCACGTTTTTTCATAATTAATTCCAGGCCTTTGAGAAAAACCTTGTGCAACAAGTCTAGCTTTATATCTTACTATTTCATTTTTCTCATTTTGATTTTGAATAAAAACCATTTGTATCCAACAGGTTTTACACCTTCAGGTGTGAGGACTATAGGTCCAAAAACATTGCGTTTATTTAGCGAATCCAATTCAACCTGGATGACATCTTTCCATTTTGCCCAATCATGACGAGTTTTACATTCACCAAAGGATTTTGGTTCATGATCCTCGTTTTCATTTATGATGTCACATGCCACATTATAAGAAAATATCTTATCAATATCTTCTATATCTCTTCGGTTCCATATTTTTCCAGTATTAATATAATTGATAGAGATTTCACGATTCTCGTTAGTTTGTGGTTCTGACAGAACATTTTCATCATCAGGTGTTTTTTCTAGAACACCATTTTCTATTTTATGATCATCGTGTTTCTCTATGCCTTTTCTTTTTCGAGGATTTTTATCCTTGGAACCGACTGTCCTTCCACGCTTCAAGAGTTTTATGACATCATGAGTGTCTTCAATTTGTTTCTTTGGAATTTCAATTCGAGCAGGGGCATTTACAGCATGTATATATGACTTTGTTACCCCTTTTGTGTCTGCAAATGCATCTGGCATTTGATTTGCAATTTTTTGCTAGTACACAATTTGCTGTACATATTTCTCACATTGTTTGGTCCTTGGATCCAAATGTAACAATTATGGTACATACCATGTGATTTTTTTTTCGATGTGTTTCTTTTCTCCCCCTAACACTGGGAATATTTCTTCATTAAAATGACAATCAGCAAAACGTGCTGTAAACACATCGCCTGTCTGAGGCTCAAGATATCGAATGATTGATGTGCTATCATAACCGATATAAATACCGATTTTTCTTTGAGGACCCATTTTTTATCGTTGAGGTGGTGCAATAGGCACATACACCATACATCCAAAAATTCTCAGATGAGAAATATTTGGTTCTTTACCAAATGCAAGGTGCAATGGGGAGAATTTATGATATGCACTTGGTCTGATGCGAATTAATGCCGCAGCATGTAAAATTGCATGTTCCCATATAGAAATAGGGAGTTTTGTTCTCATAATCATTGGTCTAGCAATCAGTTGTAGACGTTTAATCAATGATTCAGCTGATCCATTCCGTGTATGAACATGAGCAACAGGATGTTCAACAGTAATTCCCATTGATATACAATAGTCATTGAAAGTTTTGGGAAGTAAATTCTCCAGCATTATCAAGTCTTATTTTCTTGATTGTATAATCGGGAAAATGATTCCGTAATTTTATTATTTGAGCCATTAGTTTTGCAAATGCCACATTCCGAGTTGACAATAAGAATACATGTGACCATCTGCTGGAGGCATCGATCAATACCATAAAATATCGAAATGGTCCACATGGTGGATGAATTGGCCCACAAATATCACCCTGAATACGTTCAAGAAATATGGGTGATTCTGTTTGGATTTTAGCTGGCGATGGCCTTATAATAAGTTTTCCAAGAGAACATGATTTACATTGAAACTTATTATTCTGAAAGATCTTCTGGTCTTTCAATGGATGACCATGCATATTTTCAATAATTCTTCGCATCATTATTGAACCAGGATGTCCCAATCGATCATGCCAATTGATTAATATTGAAGAACTATTAACCACCATATTTGATTCGATTGGCCTTATATGTGTATAATGCAATCCAGTAGGGAGCATTGATAATTTTTCAACCACATATTTCTTTCCTGATTTATATGTGGTAAGACACATATATTTCTGATTTCCATCAGTTATCGTCTCACTATCATATATATGAGAATATATGTCATTAAAACTCAACAAATTTTTTTTCGATTGTGGTGAATATAAAACATCATTTATCAGAAATTTTGTATCATTTGATAAAAAAAATTGTGCTTTTCCACAACCTTCAATCAAGTTTACAGGACCTGATATTGTATTCACCATTGTTTTTGTTGGTTTTAATTCCAAGAAATATCTTTTATCTCGGAGAATGGTGTGCGTTGTACCACTATCGGGTATGCAAACTTTCATGGGTTTATCTTTGCTTATAGAATTTTTCATACTTCAAAAAAATGCAATAAAAAAAATCAAGGATAATATATATATGCAAAATATAGCATGTTTCATAAGAATGCATGAAAAATATAGCATGTTACATTTCAGTCCCACCAATATATTAATCAATGTTCTCGAAATCATTTGAAAAAATCGGCAACATTGAAATAAGTTGAACCAATTAAATGGTTACTGTTTTCAACAAAATTGGTCTCTTTTTCTTTTCCCTTTATCCATACTTTAAAGAGCTTACATAAGTGCTCAGGGGTACGTGACCAATGTCTTTAAGTGTCACATTTATAACAAACACTCTCATATCTTTTTGAGTGATTTTTATTTTCACTCATATTTTCATGCTGCCTTTTTGGGTGGTTCGTGACGTTCTTTTGAGATTAGTTATTGAAGTAACTATCTCGATTATTTTCATATTCACGGTCATAACCACGACCGTGATCATTTCTACGTCGACGTTCATGACCACATCCTCGATCTCGACCAAAATCTAGTTTATGCCTTTGATTTTGGTTTTCATTTTTACTTACGACATTTGCTTCTGGAAATGCCGTAGATACATTGAGTTGGGATTGATGATTTCTCATTAACATTTTTTTGCTCTTTTCTAGTGATATCGAGAGCAAAAAATTTAAGCTTTGTCAAATTTGACATGGTGGTACTAGAAAAATAACAATGCATTTTATAAGTTAATTCCCATTAATATGACAATACAAAATAATGGAAAAACGAAGATTACAAGTGCGTGTACAAATAGAGAAAAATTATGTGGTGGAAAATCGCTGGTGAGTACAAGACTTGTGAGCATGATGATCATAATCGTTATGAAAAATAGTCTTAGAAATGTCATCATATTCATCTTCGAAAAAAATCGAGGAGAAAATATTTTGAGATAAAGAGTGAATTTTGGTGTGATTGAAAATGAGTTTGAGTGAACATATTTATAGGCAAAAAATTAGTCGTTTATGACCGTTTGTGACAGTTGGGGGTAAGAAAAAAAAATCGAGTATGTGTTGAATAAAAATTTGTGATAATAATGCAATACATATAATGATAATCATAATTAAATAATTATGTATATCATATCACATTATTATAAGGTCGGTGTCGTAGACAACCTTTTATATAATATTGTGAAATTATACTAATAAAGTTAGTATAAAGTCAGGTATAATATATCATATCATATTATTATAAGATCGGTGTCGTAGACAACCTTTTATATAATATTGTGAAATTATACCAATATGTTTATAATGTTTAAAAACCTTAAAGACTTTTATACTTGTCGTATCCCTTACCGGGAGTGTGGGATGTCGTCTTAACATCCTCCCAGGATTTATAACAAGTTTTTAAAAAAACTTATCATGATATTATATATTAAATATATACACAATAAAAATATATAAACAGTAAAATAAAAATTCTTACTTGTTGAATATTTTTATTTTCTCTTTGTGTTTTGGAGCGTCGGAAATTATAGAGAATCTTCGAGCGATCGTGCTGATAACGTGTTGTGAAAAAATAAAAATTTACGATAGAAAGTAAATACTCCAAAACTCAAAATATATCAAACTCTACACTTTATAATATTTTTCTCTCAACTCAATTGTATTTTTCATCACAAATAAAGACCTATTTATAGATCCACATTTGAGATTAGTCCAAAAATTAATGCATCATCATCTACATCATCACACACTAATTTTCCACATTTTACAACTCAATATTCAACATTCAATATTCAACATTCAACTTAAATAATAATAATAATAATAATAACATATTTTCAACATTACTATCTTATTATATTTTTATTTTATTAAAAATCTGCACCTTTTGAAACTTATTCTTAATAATTTTGTGAAACTCATAATAAAATTATAACAATGCCTTTTTTTTTATAAGTAATTTCATGCTTACTAGGAAAATAATATTTATTTAAATATTCAATCTCATCTTTGTCTATTTTAAATATTTTAAAATTTTTAGCAATCTTCAATATTAATTTTTAGATAATTCATTACTCCTAAAAAAAGTAAAAAAATTGTTAATATGAAAATTACAAAATTATCATATTTAGATCATATTTTAAATTTATAATTATGTATCACGTGCAGAAAACATTATTATATATATATATATATATATATAAGAAATTATGCCGTCATTTTCAATTTTTCTAGCAGCTAATTTTTAGATGGCATGTTCCAAACTAAAGTTGAAATGAAAAATGAGAAAAGTATATAGAGGAAATTAAAGAAGTTCTGATTGGTAATAGCTAGCATTTACGTGATCCACTCGAATTTTTCAACTGTAGTTTTGCTCCACTACAATAAATAACCATACGAATTTTAGGACAAAAATTAGTAATAAATTTTCATGGTCGGAGATCCGTCTCATAAAATTGATCCGTCAAATTATTTTCGAAGAATTTTTGTGTTAAAATAATTAGGGTAGTTCTATACAACAAATGTATCAGTATCGTACACCGATATTTACATCAATTATATCGAGAGATTTTTCTATTATATCGTTAGATTTTATATTGCAATTAATAATTTATCATGAAATTTTGATAAATGAAAGTTTTGTATTGGATTTTTTTTTTCTTTCGGTATTGTAAGAATTATTGTGTAAATACCGTTGTATATGTAGCGTGATCCAAATAATTATGCATAATTTTTTTTTTTAAAATAAATTCATTTATTTTTCAATATATGAGTGTCGACTCTGCGGAATGCAGAAATTTAATAAAATGATTCCTCTCTTTTGTTTTATATCTTGTTTATTTTTTTCAAGCACGTAACTATGTAATGGCAAAGGACGTATCAAATTGAAATTGCATCTTTCCTTTTTTTTTTTTTTGGCTCAAACATCCTTTTTTTTCTCTCTCTCTCTCTCTCTCTCTCTTTCCTTTTTTTTTTTTCTTTTTTTTTTCCCCTCCAAACTTAGATAAGATAAATTTTCTTTTCTAGTGATGTAAGAAATTTACATTCTTTAAGTTTGTGGTCGGAATCTGAAATTTTGCAAGAGATCAATTGGTAGATGTAAAACGTGCTCCGGAGTAAATACTAATGATGACTTTTTGTATGTGTTATTTATATGATACTGTTTTAGAAAGAATATACCCCTAATACTAGCTAATTATTTGATCTTATGGTGATCACTAAACAAGTTAATTTTCAAATTACAATACTACCCTCATCTCACAAACAAATTGCTTAATCATTTTTTTGTCTGCACATTATTTTTGATGCCAAAATATTAAGTTTTGACACTATTAAGATGTAACTCAATAATATTTGATATCGAAATCTTAAGTTTGAGACGAGATTTCGAGTTTGAAATCCAATGTAAAGATCCATTCTCCCATCTAAAAACAAGGGATCGTAGCTTACGGATATCAGATAAGTTCTAGCTCCTTTTTCTCACTAAAGGATGCCTATCATCAAAGCGTCAGCTTATCAATGCTGCTTTTGCATGTTCTATAATATATTACACATATTTCAATTTGTAGGCTTTTTGCAGGTATTCAAACTCACTTTTAAATTCGCGTGCAACTTGTACAATATCAAGATAAATGAAAAAAAAAATATTCATAAAAAAAATCATAAGATTTTTGGTATGCATACATAGTCGTCGACTTAATTTGCAATACAATACTTCATACTTGTAATATAACATTTTGATAATTTTTTAGTCTAATATGTTTCCAGAGAGTGTATTTTGGAGAGCAAAGCTTTTTAATTATTAGCAAAATAGCTTTTAGTAATATATGAAGGTAACTATTTCGTTATTTTATTTATTAAAATTGCTATCTATATACCGTTTCCAAAGTTATCTATGTCAATTACTATATTAAAGTTGAGGCATATGTATTAGTATGTGGTAATGTGGTATGACCAATACTGAAATTCTCATATTGCCTTTGGTCAATTTCTATAGTTATCATATTATCTCCGGGAGAGAGGGTAACAATAGTTCTTAATCATGATCAGAAATCTTAATATTACTTCTTATAATAAATATATATAGGAATGCTATCTTGGCATGTAATCATGATCAGAAATCTTAATTTCTTGATGCATATAATGATCTATAGTTAGAAAAAATTAAACAGTAAGACGTTCATGACAAAGATATGATAGGTTGATTAGAGCCACAAATTTAAAATTATACCAAATTAATTTCGTGTACAATACTGTGGTGTGTTGACATAAAACATCTCCTATTAGCCGATAGGTGTGGGCTCATAAATTTCTAACCAAGGGGAAAAAAATCCAAGTTCGAATCCAAGTGACGAAAGAAACAATTGTTCATCCCATCTAATTATATATAACAAAAATATGAATATTTTTAAACTGAGTAACCAATATAATTTTGCAATTTTCAAATAATGAGCATCTCAAAACCTCGTAAATTTCACATCTCAATAATTTAGATAAAAAGTAGCTAGGAGGATTCTAGTCAGTACCAAAAGATATATATACTCGAAAAGTTTAGGATAAAATGCTCCAGCGAGCTCTAACGTATACAAGCTGCAAAAAGCTGAGCTCGTTAGGTAAAAGTGTATATATTTCTCAAAAAGAATTATGAAATTATTTTTCAGAAAAAGGTAGAGAGTGTATATTAACTGTAATTTATAATTCAGTCTTCAAACCTAAACTTAAATCGGTTATCAGTCCCTGTCAGAAAAAACTTTTTTTAAATTCCCTGGACCCACATATTTTGTTTCGGATAAAATTCGGTACAAAACATGAAAAATATGCTACAAATATATGATATTTGAGTATCAATTGTTTCAAATCTGGTACTAATTTATGATTTTTGAGTACTCAAATATGTAAGCAAATATTGATATAATGACGTATTTGTTTTCTTTAGATGACAATCGGTACAACATATTATAAATACGGTACTAATATATGAGATTTTGAGTATCAATACAAATATATGTTTTTCGAGTACTAAACAAATATTGATATTAATAACACAATTTATCTTATTTGGATGAAAATCGATACAAAACATTGAAAATATGATACTTATATATGATATTTGAGTACCCAATGTGTTAGATCTCGTACAAATATATGATTTTTGAGTACTCAAACATATGTTTCAAGTTCACATTAATAAAGATGTTTAGATTTTATACTCAAAATCTTATTTTTTGTACTCGATCTTGAACAATTAGTGCTCAAATATCATGTACTTGTATCATATTTTCAATGTTTTGTACTCAATTTTATCCGAGAAAAATAATGTGGGCCCAGTGAGTGCAAACAACTTTTTTTTGACAAGGGACTGATTCTTAATTTGCCTTTGGGTTTAGGGACTGAGCACCAATTCACCCGTATATTAATCACCTCGGCCGACATTAATAAATAAATAATAATAATATTTTAATTTTTAAACAATTATAATTTAATATACTCGAGTTGTTTTTTAGAGTCCGATGCTCTTGTGGTTATATAAGTTTTAAACAATCCGACGAGTGATTTCTGCTATGTCTGATTGTGAAAACAGGATTATAATTTATGCATATGACCTCGTTTATTTCTGATATAATTCTATCATGTTAGTAATGAAAATCTCATCTTGATTTAAAAAAAAAGAAAAAAAAAATTAGTTTTTGACGCTTCAAAAAGTAATATAAAATTTAGATTTATATTCTTTTATCTTGGAATCTGACTTCGTCTCTGATTCATTGGCGTGATGTGGCTCCCAATCAAGTTCAATGAATATTGTAAATATGGAGACTGTTTCTCTTTTTGTTGTGGAAAAATTGTTGCACTTCAGCCCACATAGAAATTAGTGCCGACAAGACTATCTATACATTTTGCTTTAATATTGAAAAAAAGAAGATTATGAATGGGACACTGAGTGATCATGATATAGTAGCTACACCTTTAATTAATTGCGTTGAAAAAAGAAGTCATATTATCCTCAAGAATAATGGTCTCACCTGCAATATTATATGATATTACATATTACATTTCAAATTTAGGATTTTGGTATTATATAATAATTAAGAATATGATGTGTTAAAATGATTCATGTTATGTTAGCGTTCAAGAGAAGATTTTCTGATGTGGCACTGCTATAGATACCTTATTTGGCGTGCAATGTATTCTAGAGTCGTCAAAATAGATTATTCAGGTTATTAGTTGATAATTCTTCAATCGGTTTAAGATTTTATAATATAATAAAAAATTAATTAAGTCTGCTCATCAAATAGATAGATTAGGTTGACACTCGTTTTGCTAGCCCATTTTGGCGACTTGAGTGGATACTTCATCCCAGTGACAATAAAAATATATTCATGAAAGATATTCTCTCGGTGTAACATAGGCTCAAAATAAACTCAAAATCCTGTGTGAAAGATATTGAATGCATATTATAATCAATATATCAAAATATATGATATGACCTTCGATATTGATCAAATGAAACATTAAAAAAATAATAAAAACAAAAACAAAAACAAAAACAAACAAAGATACTCAACCTAGTATTTACATGGAAAAAGAAAAAGAAGCTAACTCACAGAATCATCGGGCCCTTATCCTCTCTCTTTTATACCATATTTTATATGTAACGATGGTGTACGTTTTATTAAATATTTTGACCTTATCTCAAGCATATATGCACGACAAAAATCTATGCATATGAAACAGGTAAAAATATTTATTGGTATAATGGTTGTAGCTGCATGGCTGACAAGATTTGCCGTAAGCTCGTGAGTTTGTTTTGTAGATAAAATACTTGAGATAGAAGCCGGTTCGTCTCTCTTTCGACGGAGTGGTAGTCGATAGCGAGCGCGTAAAACCGGTGTTTCAGACTCCGGTTTGTGATTCTCAAGCGATTTAGTTCCTTCGTTACGTTCTCTAAATGCTTCTTCTTTTGCATTCGGGACCGTCGGGCTGATTCCCGGTTCGAAACCATCCGCCTACGCCTCTTCTCTTCGTTCGAATGCACGGACCGGGTCGGGTTGGATCGGTTTATTGTTTCATCTGATTGGAGTAGGGAGAAGAGGTCGTGAAATTGAGTGGGAGTGAGATCATGTTGGAGAACCGGTAGTTGGAAACGGACCGGGTTTTGGGCAGACATCATTGTTTAAAACAAAAAAAAATCTCTTATAATTTTTCAAAAAATGGGAGAGAGAGAGGTTAGGAGGGGAAAAGGGAAGAAGTATGGAGTAGGGGAGGGGTATTTATTGAGAATGGAGGGTGGTTTGTGGGTCCCACTATAGAATTTCGAGAGAGTTTTCTAGTCCCTTGGATGCATGGAGCTAAAGTTTGTAGCAAAAATATCGATATCTTATAGTTTATCTGATATTCTGGTTTTAAGTTTTATTTTTGTTGAGGGGTATTTATTGACGTGAAAAATATTTTGAGAAATAAACGTTGAATTTGGGCGAGAAAAAAAAATATATGAAGCTCATATTACATTTAATATTTTTTTTCTATTTATTGCATTAAAAAAATAATTCCGTGTTTTCAAAGACTTTGTTAATCAACGTATATTAAACGGAATAATAGCCAAAATAGTCCTGTAAGTTTGCTTGTTTTGTTATTTGGTCCTATAAGTATTCAATTTTGAGTTTTGGTCCTATAAGTTTAATTATATTTTGATTTTAGCCCTTTTTCATCTAAAAAATATTTTTAATTTATAACCGAACCGACGATCAAACCGATCTAACTTAAAAAAACGGTCCAACTGATTGGAATGTTTTAACCGGACGGTCGAATCGAAAACCGTTTATATAATATAATATAATTATTAATTAATAATATATTTTAAATTACAAAAACATAAAAAATTTATATAAATATAAAAAATATATATATTTATCGTATTTTGAAAACTAAATAACTATATAAATATATTCAAAAAAATTATAAACTCTAATATTAATAAATAATATTTTTAACGAAGAAAAAATTTCAAATAATCATGTATATATAATAAAATATTAAATTAAGGTTTTAAAATAAAAAAAACTAATTTTTTTTTTAAAAAATCGAAAAACCAATTTTTTCGGTTCTTGACCAGTTCTGCCAGTTCAACTGTTAAAATGGTTTTTGGGAGTGTTTCAGATCAAATCAGTGACTAGTTTAAGATCGAATCGGTTAAACCGGTCGGTACAGTCCGGTTTTAAAAACATAACATTTAATTGTTGATGCCACAATAGACACATCATCATTTCTCAATGTCACTTAAGCATTTTTAACTGTCACGTCGGCATTTTCTGATGTCACGTAAACACTCTATGAAGGAAGGACTAAAAACCAATTATAACTTAACTTATAGGATCAACACCCAAAATTAAATACTTACAGGACCAAAACACAAAATGAGCAAACTTACAGGACCATTTTGACTATATTCCCTATATTAAACTATAAGTTGAAAACTGTCAATAAATATAAAAAATAAACTATAAGTTGAAAGTTGTCAAAGTATTTCTTTTCACTACAAATATGGATTGGATTGATCTATTCGATCTATCTCAGGAAAATAGCTATGTGAGAATGTCCAACAGAAAAATTATTCTAAAAAAACTTGTGGGTGCGCGTATAAAGTGAAATCAAGCAAGTTCATTCCATGAATTGTTTGATATGGTGTGGTTTAGAGGTCATATTCTTGCTTTAATCAGGTGGGGCTCTGTTTTCAGGATAATTAGCTTAATCACGAAGAATCAATCCAAAATACAGAAATATTAACACATCACATTAATTAAACGGAGAAAAACTACAAAATTAGCATATAATTTCCCCACAAATATATACACATACATGCGCGCACGTACAAAATAGAGCGAAACTCTAGCATTTGCTATTCTCAAGAAACATTTGTACCATTCAATCCCACAAGTGAGTAATGTTTGATATGCATATTTTCGAGGATGGTTTGTTAGTTAGTTAAATATTTTTAATGTTTAAATTTGATATTTTTTTTAAAAAAAATTGATCCACTAAAATTAAAAAGTCGAGATAAAGTGATGCTTTGAGGTGCATTAGTTTTTAACCGATGGAAGTAGGCACCATGTGCTTGGAGTTGATTAATTTGGGTATCAAATTAATTAAGACCTTCAAAAGTTGGAGTAATTTGCAACTTTTGTGGCAAATAAATAATTAAAGCCCAAAGGGAAGGAATAAATTCGTAGGAAGTTTGTTTTAATTGGGCTCCCAATTTCCATTACCATATATTAATCTTTGCAACTTTTGTTTTCGCCCTTTAACCAATCGATTTTCCATGATTTAGGGATGCCAGATAAGACAGATCTTAAATGATTTATTTAATCAATGTATAATAAAAATTACAAAAACTCCTATAAATCATTTCACAAATCAATTTTATAAATTTGTTATAAACATATTATTATTATAGATAATTATCTTATTAAAGATATGTGATCAAGATAAATAAGTAAAGATAATATTTGTACATATTTGCATCTTGTAATCTTTTCCTATAAATAGAGGTGATCGAGTTCAATGAAATTTGCACCGGAGTATTTACTCATATGAATTCTCTCTTCTCTCGTGAATTCTCTCTACTCATCTCTCTTATTCTCTTATGATTTATAACACGTTATCAGCACGATGCTGTAACCAATTGAGAATGAAAATAATTCTCGTTTTATTGATGCTATTGGAATAGCACAACGTGTTGTCAATACTCAAATTTATGAGAAATATTCATTGGTGCTCTAGAAGTAGCACAAAGAGATATTCATTAGTGCTCTAGAAGTAGCACAATGAAAATAATTGATATATTGGTGCCCATGAAATATCATGAATATGTTGATGGCTGTAAAGTAACACAACATGATTTTATATTGAGAATTTGAAGAAATTCATGATCATGATATAATATATTGAGAATTTTGAGAGATTCCTGATTACAATTTTGATATATCGAAAGATATTCATGAATTCATGATATAATATATTGAATATTGATATATTCAAGATTAAGATCTGATATAAGATCAAATATATTGAGGATCTAAAGAGATTCCTAGTTATAATATAATATATAGAAAATCTGAATAGATTCATGATAAAGATGTAATATATGATTTCGTATATTGAGAAAGTGAAAAAATCATGATTGATATCTGATATGATATCAAATATCTACAAATATCATTAAAGAAATAGATCTCATGTCAAAATATATCAATATTGAAATATTGATAAAAAGATGCAAGATTTGATAATATTCGTGAAGAATATTAATATAAGATCCAAGATTTGAAAATATTCTCGAAGAATATAATTTAATGCTCTTTTGGTTGTTGAGGATCTTATGAATTGAGAAATTTAGTACAATTTCTCAATGAATATCGATATATGATCTAAAATTGTCAATATCCATAAGAAAAGATTATTAAAGATATATGTGAGATATATATATCAAAAGATATTGACTTGATATCGATTCAAATCATATATTTGTTCTTAATGCTCTAGAAGAATCATGATCTATTATTTGTCACTATTTTTATGAATTTCAATCAATAGCCTATGCAGTTCATCATGATCTATTATTTGTCACTATTTTTATGAATAGCGAATTGATGTTCAATGATGAACTGCATAGGCTATTGATTAAAAATTATGAATATACGGTAGTAAGATCGCAACACTATCAACCGAAAAAAAAAATTGTTAAACCCAATGAATTTGACCATCATCTATATTCAGCAACGATGATGATAGATTGATGATAGCCTATGCATGATGATGTCAATGGGTTGATTTATGACTAACTTCAAGTTATTTTATTTATTTATTGAACTAATTTATTTTGATAAATTAAGTTTGCATTTGTTTAAACTAAATTGTGGAAAACTCTAGCATGTGTTTTGTTTTGATTCACATAAATTATTTTGATGATATAAAATAAGATCTACAAAATTTGTGAATCTATTCTATTGGTTAATAAATTTAATGAGATGTCACATTAATTGAATATGAAATTCGATGATAATTTTTTCTGATTAAAGAATTTTATAGTTTAAGGATATATTAGGTTGTTAAATCTTTATTCCATAAATTTTGATTATGGATTTTAAATTCTTCAATTTTGATTGTGGATATAAATTTTGGATTTTTTTCAAAATCATTTGATTAAGTTATCATTTTTAAATGAATGATAAAATATTTTTATAACATGTTACTATTTTACATGTAGGAACATAAATTTAATGTGAGATGAAATTTGTTATAGATTGAATGTCATTGTTGAAGGTAAAAGATCTACTTGGTGAATACAAGAATTTTAAAAGGTACGTCCGATTTCACAATTTTAATTATTTTAATAGAATATATTATTTATATTATTTTGTTCAAGGAAAGACAATTGTGACAATTGTCTAATTAATGTGGTACATTCTTTTAAGTGAATGTGACAGTGCCAATGAACACAGTTAATACACTGTAGTTTAATTCTTCAAGGAAGAATATGTCATCTTGTATGAAGCGAGATATGAATCATAAATTCAGCACAAAATATTGAGATATACGTCATAATCAAGTATTGTACTAAATGTACATCGGTATCTCGTATCACTATCGTAACTAAAGTACGTAAAGAGATTTTGTTGATATCTATCAAGCAAGATATAAAAGTTTGTGGAGACCATTGATGTCTATCCAAAATTATTCATCGTATGATGATATAAATTTATGAAAGATCTTAAAGATCGTTTGATTGACGATGAAAAAGATAATGTGCTTGATATTATAAATAATGATACACAATATTGACAAATGTGTATTTTTGAATCTAGTGGATATTGATTTGGTTTAAATAGTATATTACAAATCAATATTTCTAAAAGAGCTAAAGAGCACCAGAAGTATCATTGATATAAATACTTTCAGAGTTTGACATAATGAATTGAATTGAGCATTTAAATTATATATATAGTTGAAAAACTATTGATAGTGTGCAAAAATGTTAATGAATATGCCAAAAGTTCCTGGATCGATAAATATGTATGTTTTTTGAATCAAAGATCCAGAAGATTTTATGAATTCTTATTGGCTTATCAAATTTTATACGACTATCATTAGCTCAAATTGATAGAGAATCTCCATATTATCTGGAATAAATAAATAACGTGGGCCCACGAAGCGCAACATGATGTTTGCAAAAATACGTATTGAGAAAAACTTCCAGAATATATATTTAAGACAAGCTTGATCAAAAGAGGATATGCATATCAATTTTATGATTATAAATACATTGGTGTAGTTGATTTATTTTGCCTCCAATCAACTACTAAACCATGTGAATAAATGCGTCATAGTTGGGGATATATCTGAAATATATATTATGTCAAATGATTATGTATTGAAAGTTAATGTTTGTGCGAGAAATGCACTACATAAATCTCTTGAAGGGATTGTAAATATGTTGGAAATAAATTAGATCTTATGATCAATTATTTGATCAATGAGATTTTATGACGCGAAATTCTCATTTGTTATTCTTGTAAAACAATGTTTCCAACATTGAGGGGGAGGAATTAGAAGCTACAAGAATATTTTTGAGATCGGTCCCAATGAAATATAAAGTGAACATTATGTTCAAAGTTTAAATCTCAAAATACATTATTTGACCTTGTGTATAAGATCATTTATACTATTTAGCTTCATTTATGTTCAAGTTGAACAAAGTATATAAATCGTCTTTAGTGACAAAGAACCCCTTTAAAGAAAATAAGTGAATATCTCAATGTGAAAAGAATAACGGAGGCTGGTCGTTATAAAAGAATCGATGTCCTGCAGAACCATATCTTATACTACTTACAAGTAAATGAAAAGACGCTAGAAGCGTGAACGACCAGTTATTTCAATGAATCCAATTTGGATTATGTTATTTATGAAGAATAACAAGTATATTAAAATATGAGATTTCACAAATTATTTGGGATCGAAATGATATAATCATTAATGTGTTTTTGGCTATTATGCAAAATAATGACTGTCAATAACAAATGATTGACAAGTGACATGTGACATATGAGCAAATATTAGCAAAGTTTCTCAAAATATTTCAAGCGGATTATGAGAAAATATTTGCACTTGTCATGGATGCACTGTTTTGACGGTGATATAAATAGAAACATCCTTGAAGGATTTGATGTTCAAAATATTGTTTTTGCCAACTTGAAGAAGAAGAAAATATATTTGGTCTTGAAGTACCATATATATGGCAAAATCAACATCTGAATAAATTTTTGGCAAAGTAGTGCATAAGATTGAAATATTAAGAGTTAATAATTGAAAGTGATGCTTGCAAGAGGGGGAGCAATTAAAGTTGTACTCTTTTTCCCTTGTCTATGATTTTTTCCATGTGGTTTTTCATAACAAGGTTTTTAATGAGACAATTAACAAGTATCAAGAGATGTCGTACTCTTTTTCCTTCATTAGGATTTTGTCCCACTGGATTTTTTCTGATAAGGTTTTAACGAGGCGCATCCATCGTCGAAAAGATATCCAAAGAAAATATATGTTGTTGTACTCTTTTTTCTTCATTCAGATTTTTTTCACGGGGTTTTACTGTCAAGGTTTTAACGAGGCAACACTTGAGTCCCGATGAAGTTCTCAGACATACATCTTGCCAAATGGAGATTTTGAAGAATCGATTACTTGTGCAAATAATCATCTAAGAGGGAGTGTTATAAACATATTATTATTATAGATGATTATTTTATTAAAAATATGTGATCAAGATAAATATGTAAAGATAATATTTGTCCAGATTTGCATCTTGTAATCTTTTCCTATAAATAGGGGTGATTTAGTTCAATGAAATTTGCACCTGAGTATTGACTCATATGAATTCTCTCTTCTCTCATGAATTCTCTCTACTCATCTCTCTTATTCTCTTATGATTTATAACAGAATTGTATTTCTAACCCGACTCATAAAAAAAATATCATTTTTATTTCAAAAATTTTACTTCTAACTTCATACGAACTATGTCGACTCATCTCACAGATATACATCTATAAGACCGTCTTATAAAATATCTACTTATAAAAACATGGCTAATTTTTATTTTGATGATAAAATCATAAAACCCATAATTTTATGATATCCCTTTCCTTTTTTCCTTTAGAAGAAAAGATTTACATCTTTCAAACAACCGGTGTATATTTGGTTTTTCTAATTTCTGAATACAAACGAAAGATCTAGGGATGTAAACGATCCGAACTGTTCGTGAGCTATTCGGAGCTCGGCTCGTGAAAAAGCTCGTTTGGGCTCGTTCGTTAAGCTTATCGAGCCGAGCCCGAGCTTAAATTTGAGCTCGGCAATATTCACGAGCCGAGCTTGAGCTTAAAGATGTTCGGTTCGTTAGCTCGCGAACATGTTCGTTAATAAGCTAGGAAGCTCGAGCTCGGCTCGTTTAGGTGGCTCGTTTAGTGTGTTAGCTTTGGATTTATGCTTTAATAGTAGATTCACTCTACATGTAGTTTATTAATCGAGTTGAAAGAGTTTGATTCATGCAGAATTTTAGTGTGCACTACAAACAAACTTGTTGTGCTTTGTCTTGTCTTTCATTTGGCGTTGGAATAATTTAATTTGATTAACATATAGATTATATAGTATTTTTCTGCTGAAACATGTCAAAACTAGGGCCCCGTTTGGTTTCAAAAGTCAGGCCAGAAAAGCACTTTCATTTAATAAAGTGTTTGGTTGACCAAAAAAATGCTTAAATAAGTACTTTTTTAAGTCAAAATTAGAGCTTTTTCAAAAGCCAAAAATTATAACTTAAAAAAGTGATTTTTTTAAAAAATGTCTACCAAATCCAAACGGGACCTATATCCTGTATTTAAGTTCGCGAAGATGTTTATTGTTTTTCGAAATTCTGGGCGAGTTAAGCTAGGAACTTGAAAATGTGATTAACATTAATGACAATGTGTTTATTTGAATTTTGGGATAAATCGGTTTGGTGTTCAAATGAAAGTTATAGAACTTTTTTTTTTAACACCAAAAAGTCACTTTTTGAAGACGTTTTTTTTTTAAAAAAAATTATGTTTGTCATTTTTATTTTATTTATGAAAAATTTAATTTTAGTTTGTAATTAATTTATAGAGATGTATTGTATTTAGGCTTCACGAGTTCGAAAACGATCTCGAGCCCATTTAACAAGTCAGAATACGAACCTGCTAAACGAGCTAACGAGCCTGAAAACCAGCTCGTTTAACGAGCCAAACTCGTTTAAGACGATAAATGAGCCGAGCCCGAGCCGACATATGTAGTAAACGAGCTGAGCCGAGCTTATGATAAAAGCTCGGATCGGGCTGGGTACCAAACAAGCCGAGCCCGAGCCCGAGCCCGAGCCCATTACTGTTTAGCTCGACTCGGCTCGTTTACATCCCTATCCGAGCCGAGCCCGAGCCTGAGCCTCGACATATACTTAACGAGCCGAGCCCGAGCCTAATACTGTTCGACTCGGCTCGGCTCGTTTACATCCCTAGAAAGATCAAATATTACTCTAAAAATTTCCAGGAAAAAAAAATAATAATAGTCTTTTCCCACGCTTCAAAAGTAAAATCTATGAATGAAGTAATAACACCTCAAGGCTAAACCTGGGATCAACATTAATTTGATTAAAGACAAAAAAATAAGGCACATATATATAGGGATGTAAATGAACCGAACTGTTCGCGAGCTATTCGGATCTCGGCTCGTGAAAAAGCTCGTTCGGGCTCGTTCGTTAAGCTTATTGAGCCGAGCCCGAGCTTAATTTTGAGCTCGAAAATTTTAACGAGCCGAGCCTGAACTTAAGGATGTTCGGCTCGTTAGCTCGCGAACATGTTCGTTAATAGGCTCGGAAGCTCGAGCTCGAGCTCGAGCTCGGCTCGTTTAGGTGGCTCGTTAGCTCGGGCTTGGGCTCGGCTCGTTTAATGGCTCGTTAGCTCGGCTCGTTTAATGGCTTGTTAGCTCGGCTCGTTTAGTGGCTCGTCAGATCGGGCTCGAGCTCGGCTCGTTTAGTGGCTTGCGAGCTCAGGCTTGGACTTGGGATTGGATCGTTTAGTGGCTCGTCAGCTTGAGCTCAGATTCTGGATCGGGCTCGACTCATTTTTTTGGCTTGTGAAAATATATTAATTTATATAGTTTATCGAACTCGGCTGGTTTAGTTATTTATATGCTCATTGAGTAAATTTAAATCTATAATATTTTAAAAATTAAATTAAATATTCCTAGAAAAAACTTGTTTTTTTTAAATAATAAAATTTTGATTTGTATTTGAAATTTATATCAAAGTATTGATATGATATAATAAATTTATTTGTTTTTAAAATATTATTGTAAAAATTATTAATATTGTTTTTACATATATATGCACACGAAAAATTTGTTTGAAATTATAAAATTGTGATAACATCATATCAAATTTTCAATTTTAAAAAAAAAATTAGTATATTGTAATAAATAGAAAATTGCTGATAAGTGATAACATCTAATCAAATATGAAATAAAATTTTTATATTAGCATATATTTCATTTATATAAATGTTCACGATATGGAGACACAAAATTAACTGAAATAAAAAATTAGTTATAATATTCCATCAAATTTCAAATTGTGAAACCAAATTCATAATTTCATTACAGATAGAATTTATGGATATTTTCACATATATATGGATACAAAAAAGTTAAGTGTAATTAAAAAATAATGATAACATTTAATCAAATTTAAAATTTTTATAGAAAAAATAGATACATTATTATGCATCTATATCGTTTGTGAATATTTTTGCACACAAAAACTAGTTAAAATAAAAAATAGTGACAATATTATATCAAATTTTGAACCAAAAAACATATATTTGATTATGTTTATTTCTTTTATTGGTAATTACGTTTTAGTAATAATTATATATATATATATATATATATATATATATATATATAAATTTGGTATCGTACGGACAACAATCTTAAGCACTTACATGGACAACAACTGATGTAACACTTTGTACATTCAATCAGTTATTGTTACATTAGTTGTTGACCAACTAGGTGTCTATGATTGTCAAGTAAAAGTTTAAGGTAGAACACAAAATATCTTAAATTTTAATATTAAATAATATATTTTTTATTTTAGATTATAATTTTATGACATACATCGGGTTATATTAACAAAATAATACAACCCTAATCAAATGGAAGGTATATAGGTTTATAATTTATATTGTATTTAGTAATTTTGTTTACAAAAATACATGCATGTATATAGCCATGAAAATACAAGAACAATTTTTTTCATTCATTTTATACATTTTTTTTTAATGATATTATTATCTATGTGAAGAAAAAATTAGGTATATATAATTGAGATGAAAAGATTATGATATAAATCATATCACACATTGGTATAATTAAATCATTATATATAATTAAAAGAATTTGTGGAATAATAATATCATTTCATTGGTATAGGTAATAAAAATAAGCTTATCAATTATCAAACAAATTATAAAACCAAATTTTATTATGATCAAAACTTAAAAGTTAAAACTATGAATTCACTCTTGTTAAATAATATGATGTTTATATGTGATCATTAGAATTATTATGTAGAATGATGTTTTAAAACTATGTCACCATATAGGTGTCCATAAATTTGTGGTAGGCTGAAGTTTTTGTTAAAATATTTTCAAAACTTAATTTAATATTTTCAAAAATTTAGTTGCAGACAACGACTTAATACATCATTTGCGAATGGAATAACTCTTCAAAAACAACAACTTATTTTCAGAAATTGTTTTTCATAATTATAATAATTACCGATACGTTAGATACATACAAAATTATAAACGTGTCGTAATTTAAAATTACCGATAATTATAACAACTAATTAAAATTACCGATATTTATAACAACTAATTAAAATTACAAACGTATTTTAAAAAATGGTTGTCACATTCAATTTTCTGCTTGCTTATATTACTTTGTGATACTAACTTTATTTTTTATATTGCATGATGATTTTTAATTTTTATTAGAGATGATGTTGCGAAGAATGTTAGTTGCAGGATGTATTTAATTTTTATTGGAGATGCAGTTTGCACTTTTCTAATGGTTTTTTTAATTTGGGTTTTTTTATATATGTACAATGTAATGATGTTATATTGTTATTATGTATCGTTGTAGTGGACTGTTGCATATGACATACATTTGATAATTAATTTTATAGTTTTATTTATGTTTGTCATTTTAATTTTTTTAAGAAAAATTTAATTTTAGTTTATATAGAGATTTATATTTTGTATTTAAGCTTCACGAGCTCGAAAACGAGCTCGAGCCTGAGCCCAAGCCCACTTAACGAGCCAAAATACGAGCTTGCTTAACGAGCCAGTTAAACGAGCCGACGAGCTTGAAAACGAGCTCGTTTAACGAGCCAAACTCGAGCCATAATACGAGCTTGCTTAACGAGCCAGTTAAACGAGCCAACGAGCTTGAAAACGAGCTCGTTTAACGAGCCAAACTCGAGCCAGGCTCGTTTCATATGATAAATGAGCCGAGCCCGAGCCCGAGCCGAGCCCGAGCTTACAAATTCAATAAACGAGCCGAGCCGAGCTTTATTACAAAAGCTCGGCTGGAGCTCGAGCCGAGCCCGAGCCTCCACATATACCAAACGAGCCGAGCCCGAGCCTGATACTGTTCGGCTCGGCTCGGCTCGTTTACATCCCTACATACAAGTATACCAGGTAAATAACAAAACGGCCAAAATGTTGTTCAGTAATCTATAATACTTCACATTTCTCTAGTCAAATGTACAAACAGATTAACACAATTTCTTTCCCCTCCGGTCATGTACAGGCTATATGACCTCCAAAGGGTATGAATTAAACTGAATACAATCGACGGCGCAAGGCATGTACCGTGAAAGCCGGGTTATTGGCTGATTAATTTTAAAAAATTACAAGAGGGGATGAGGAATGACGAATACCTTTTTGCGGTTATTGGGAACCGTACTTTTCGTAGACCAAAATCTTGAATTATCAAGATTCTAATCTTCATCATCCCAACAGGCAGTGAACTTAGGCGCCATGAGATAAGATTGATCTAATGGTGATTTTGAAAGCGCTAAATTCCATGCTGCCATTGACTGACAACCAATGGAAGCCCCAGGCACATTCAGAGATAGGTTTTGCGTCCGTAAATCTTGCAGAAGTAATGCACACTCATTGCTGCACACATAAACGAGGGCACGCCATCGACACGTGATTCCAACAAATGATGCAGATGTGATCTGCCCTGGCAGAATCATATACACACTTGCGAAATGAAAATGAAATTCATGAAGTGTTAGTGGTGGTTGTTGACTCAGTGACAAATGTCTTGGGTAAAGGGGTAGTGTAATCAGAATCGTCCTCTAGATCACTAAACGAGACGTCTTCCTCATTTCCAATAATCATGGAGCCGGAATACCCATCTAAGTCCGGGTCTTCCTTTAGCCAGTCGTCATCGTCATCGTCATCATAGTCATCATCCAAGGCTGGTTTTTCAAAATATTGACCTACAACCATTTCCTTTACTAGGGGTTTAGTTGATGGATCTTCATTGACAATGGATTTGTCAATGTACTCGACTTCACAAAATAGTTGCTTCTCAGTCTCATTGTCACCTCTTTCATGGGGAGTTGAAGGGTCAAAAGGAGACGTCCTGCCAGACGTATACCTGGAATGAGTATCTTCGTACACGTTGAAGTTTTCGTGCGTGTAATCTGAACTCTCTTTCAAGTGGGAAGTACTTCCTATTAAATGTGATTCATCCTTAGTTTTCTCATGCAGCTCTTTCATCCACATAGACCTAGCTTGCGTAATCTGAAAGGTAACAATACAAAACAATCAAGAACAAGTAATCACATGCTCAAAGTTTGAAATGAAGTAGTGGATGAAGAATATGAAAAATAATAAGTTGAATAGACAGCCTTCACCAACCCATATAGACACTAAGTTCACATTTCAAACACCTACCAAAATTAGTATCTCACGCATGCATTGCATATGCATAACAATGAATCAAACACAAATATCAGTGTTCTAAATGGCGGTCGAGGCGGCCGCCTAGGCGGTAGGCGGCCCTCGACCGCCACGCCTCGGCATGAGGCGGTCGTTTCAGGCGGCCCAAGCTGCGAGGCGGGCGAGGCAGACGGCGAGGCGGGTGCTCGGGCGGTTGAAGCGGTTGAGGCGGCCAAGGCTTTTTAAATTGAGTCAAGGTCCATAATCAACTAATTTTAAATTCTAGTCAAAAGTCAATACATTTTAAAATCCTAGTCAAAGTTTATCTATTTTAAAACCCTAGATCTTGACTCATTTCAAAAACACTAGCCACTTTTTTTTTTCATTTTTGCTCTCCCACCCTCCACCACACACCTCAGCCGCCTGCCGCCGCCCGCCACCCATAAAAATGCTTTAAAAAACTTCAACCGCCAAGGCACCGCCTAGGCGGCCGAGGCGGCCAAGGCGGTAGGCGGTCACGGACCGCACCGCCACCGCCTTCCGCCATTTACAACACTGACAAATATTTAATAATTTTATATTTATATTTTAATATTTGAAAGTTTACACTAAAATGAGGAGATAATTTATTGATATAAAAAACATTTACTTGAAAAGAAATTTATTTTTTTTAAAAAAAACTGTACAAAAACTAAAATGGAAAAGATGGATTATTTTCTATAAGGTTGTAACACCTTCATTCATCACAACTCTTACTTTTCTTTTTGTGTAGAATGACATATTAAAATGAATGTGGGGGTTTATTTTGAAAAACCTACAAGAATTCCCACAAGGACCACTAAGGATCTCTTGCATTCTAAATAGCATAAATTTATCGTAGAAAAAATATCAGAACTAACCAAATTTCTCTTCATTTTCAGTTAAAATTGAAAAGGTGGTGAGTTACGAAAATGTCAGCCAAACTCAATTTTCTTTTAACCATGATGAACAACACCACTAACCTGTGGTGAAGATAAAAGGTCAGCATCGTGCTTATTCAACCTCGAATGCAGAAGAACAAAATAGACTGTCCAAAAGTAGCCCTCACTCATATGGGCTGGGCAAAGTTCAATTCTAAGTGCTGCTAATCTTGGCGCTTCTTGTTCAACAGCCAATGCATGCTTGTACTGTGCATCAGATACATCAAAATCTGAAAATGAAAATAACAACTGATAAAAAAAACTTTCCAGCTAAAAACATCTGAATGTGTATGATAACATTCCTAATTATTATGCCATGTAAAAAACAATCCTTAAAACAACTCTTCATGTAAATGTGTACAAGGCAATTTACCGTTCCAGGGTATATCATATGAAAATGGAATATCAGTTGACGTTTTTGATCAAGTACCTCTTCCAGGGATGAAAATACTATCTATTGCTGATCACTGTTGCAACAAGCAGGCTGATGGCAACAAATAATAATAATAATAATAATAATAATAATAAAAATGTTGTACTAGTAGTTAACTGTTGACTATCACACAAAATTTGTAGATTATTAGGACAGATGAATCAGCAACACGATGTTATTCATAATGATGCAGCTTGCATTAAAAACTGAAAAGAGTATATGCTAATTTCACATAAGGTTAACACATTTATCAATCAATATATACACAATCTCGACTCGCTTAAAACAAAGTAAAGGCAAGGAAAAAAGTTAAATAGAATCCTACTTATGACAAATAAAAGAAACAAAGATGAATGGAAATGTCTTTAGCCAGATATGGGTTATTCAATAACTCATGTCAGACACACAATTGGCATAAGAACTATACCATACTTATCGAAAGTTGGCTTCATGAATCGCTACTCGTCTACTTCCACTTCATTGTCAATTATTAGCCCTACCATTGAACTGCCAACACTCAAGACTCAACGCCTCGAATAAACTGGTTTGTAAATTTCATTGCCTGATAACATCTTATATCACCGAAGCAAAGTTACGACCTTATGCCACCATATTTATCGCTTAAGCCATTACAAATGTTCAAACGTCTAACAAACGTAAAATGCGTATCAACTAGTTTGTTTCCATTCACACACAATTCAACAAACAAATGGTCATAACCTTCACAAGTCAACTATGTTGTTTCCTAAATCAAATGGACCAAACAATGAGAGCTCAATTTAGGTCCCAAGTTCAAGCATGTGCATGTCTGGAAAATGTAAGAAGAAATATAAACAACACAATTGCTTAACTTGCACATGCTATCCGTCATCAAGAAAATGAATAGCATCGCCCCAATGGGCTACCAGAATAATTGTGTACGATAGTAATTTCAATTCACGAGATATTTACAATAAAAAAAATAAAAAATCAGAGAATAGAACGATCAATTAACAGTATGAAGCTCACAAAATACAAATTTGCTCACCATCAAATTCTTCTTCCTCTGATAGGGGGAAATCCAACCAGGTCTCTGGATGATGCGCAATGTTCCTCGCGAAAGCCAACACTTCCCCAGTAATTCCAATTGCGTCATCAATATTATTCATAGTATATTTAAAATCCTCTGATTCCCCATATTGACCAGAATGTCCCTGATCATACTCCACCAATTCCTCCTCCTCATCGCCACAATAATTATCAGACTCCGCCCAATCAGATTTCGATTCCGATCGCATAAGAGCCGATTTCTGAACAGGAAGAGGCGGCGGAGGAGGGGGAGGCGGAGGCGGAGGCGGAGCGAGAAACGAAGCGACGCCCCAAAACTGGCGCGTGAGGGTGTCTTTCAGTTCCGAGAAATCCTCTCTGACTCCACGCCCTTGATTATTATCATCTTCACCATCTCGATCTCCATCGTCCCCACGGTAGGAATCGTAACTGCGGTCGTCATCGCTATCCGCCGATCGTTGATCTTCCTCGGGGAATGTTGCACCGTCTCGCGACCGATCCTCCGGCGATCTTGCATCGAAGGGGTGCGGCGGCGGCGGCGAGGCGGGGTCGTCCTCGAGATGGAGAGTGTTGGCGATGGAACGAGCCAGCCACGACATGGTGCTACGACGTCGCTTCGGTGGGAATTTGGCTATTAATGAAAAAGGCGAGTCTATCAGGAAGGAAATGAGATAATTATGGTGACATGGACAATATCTATCTATTACTCATTGTTACTTTTTACTTATTTAATTTAATTTAATTTAATTTAATTTCCACCTACAATACATGCAATCCAAATTTATACTCAAATTATTAAATATTACTCCTCTCAAGTATTCAAATTTTGAATTGGTATCTTCTTTATTGCTTAATATTGGTATTTTAAATTTGAATTTTGTTTCTTGGTTCTATAGTAAAATTATAGAGATGTCAAAATGAGTTAGTGTGATATATCGACTAGTAACCTAACTTTTTGGTGAAATAAGAAATTATCAGTTGAAGTTATTGTATCAAGTTATGATTCAATAAAAATAAAAAAAGAGTCCATTGTGAAAATTATTCGCTCAAAAAGAATAATGGAGATGCTAACGCGATACATTCTTTTGCCCTAAGAAAAAATGGGATGAAAAATCTAAAATCAGTTGAACATGAGAATAATGTGTTTTTATGGGTCATGAAGATCAATCAATTGAATCTACAAATGATGGAAAGTTGCGTTGAATTGATGAAACTATGAACACACATTAAATCCAAAAATGTGAAATTATTTGAGCAAACTACTAAAAATACCAACTTATACACCATTATTAATCCTGATGTATCCATATACACTAATTATCTGATTTTGGGGAGCTTTAGGGGATTAGAAGAGTGTCAGAGTCAGGCCCAAGGCATATATAATTATCTGATGACATCCCGAAAATTTCTTCGTGGTCTTTGTGAATCCTCCGACTGTCCTTGCCTGAAAATCATGAATAAACCGGTCAGGGGGCGCCAGGATTTTTCCCGGTGTGACCCCTCCGATGCCTAAGTCAGGCAGAGAAACATGGGAGAAAAGATAGAGGAAAACATGGGAAACATCATGGGGAAGAAAGTGTAGAAACTCCCTTCCCACCTTGTCTGTGTAATCAGGCAGAAACTGTATATAAAACTTTTCTGTGATTTAGATCGTGCCAGACGTGTAGCCCCTGATGTCAGCCCATAACTAAGAGGACAAGACCCATGATCTGATGATATGCAGGCCCATGGCCTCATGAGATGCGGCCCATGATTTAATTATACTGACAAGTCCAGGCCCAAATGTAGATAGTAAATATTTGACAGACTCATATCCATTAATAATTATCAAACACCAATTACCACCAATAATCTGTCTGATGGTCACAAATCCCGATCTAAGTTCATGCGAAAAAATAAATATATCCCGAGATATTAGACGATATCTCGGGATATATCCCATAACATCACTACACCCCCCTTAAGAAGTCGGGCTAGAGTCACCACTCGCTGTCCCGATTTGTTCACTTCATCCATGAACTTAGACAAGAATGCGCCGATCACCCTCTTGAAGTCGAATCGATCAGTCAGGTAAGAAGATTTCATGCATGCAAGGCCGAGAGAATGGCCATGGACTTGTGTTTGACGAGGGGTCGAATTAATATAATAACTGTTGAAGAACATAAAATCCTCAAGGTTGGATCGATATAGTCGTTGGTGAGTAAATGATCAAATAATCTCCCATGCCAAGTCAATAGACTTGTAGTGCCGAATGCATCGGGCTTTGGTAGGTGCCGGGGCGTGGAACCTCCCGGGCTTAAAAAGGTGCCGGGGCATGGAACCTCCCGGGCTTATATATGCCTTGGGCTTGAATGAGTGCCGGGGCCTGGAACCTCCCGGGCTTATATAATGCCAAAGGCTTATATATGCCTTGGGCTTGAATGGGTGCCGGGGCCTGGAACCTCCCGAGCTTATATAATGCCAAGGGCTTATATATGCCTTGGGCTTGAATGGGTGCCGGAGCCTGGAACCTCCCGGGCTTATATAATGTCAAGGGCTTATATATGCATTGGGCTTGAATGGGTGCCGGGGCCTGGAACCTCCTGGGCTTATATAATGCCAAGGGCTTATATATGTCTTGGGCTTGAATGGATTCCGGGGCCTGGAACCTCCCGGACTTTGGATGCCATGGCGTATACAGTGCCATGGGCTTTTTTGGACTGCCATGGTGGAGATATTGCCATGGGCTTTTAAATGAGTATTCGGGCCTTGAAACTCCGGGACTTTAAATAAAGATCTCAGGGCCTTACTGCTAGATTGCATGCCCGATAAATAAATCCTGGCGGGGCTTACTGCTAGATTGCATGCCCGAGAAATAAATCCTGGCGGGGCTTACTGCTAGATTGCATGCGATAAATAAATCTGGCGGGGCTTACTGCTAGATTGCATGTCCGATAAATAAATCTGGCGGGGCTTACTGCTAGGTCGCATGCTCGATAAATAAATATGGCGGGGCTTACTGCTAGGTCGCATGCCCGATAAATAAATCCTGACGGGGCTTACTGCTAGATTGCATGCCCGAGAAATAAATCCTGGCGGGGCTTACTGCTAGATCGCATGCCCGGGCTTAATGTGCATGCAAGAAATCATGAGACCGAGACAAAAATAATCCAAGATAATAGTTTCTCATAATTCGAATGCTATTGTATGATACAGAGTTTTAAACATCTCCACAACAATATAATCTCGAATCCAAGGAACTATGGCATGTGCATGCGAGATAGAAGCATATAACCAGTGAAATATGCATATTTTATGAAACTCATCATCATTCCATATAATATTGCCCCTTTGCTTCTATTCTCAAATGAATAAACAATGCTTGCATCACGCCTTGCATGCAATAATCTTTTAGCAAAGCACTGCCCATCATTTCAATACTCAATTTAATTAAGTTAATGGAGTAGAATGACAAGGAAATAATTAACTAATACATGCCTCCTAATTCCATGAAAATGCCACTCATGGAGTGATGGTGCATTCCAACACACACATATATATTCATGCAAAAAATAAAATATGGTTAAGACTTATCTCTAGCATAGCCGAGTGGAAATGTAATGTCAAAGAAGAGTCTCATCCGTAAGAAATATTTGAATATTGTGAGACCTCGATTCTAATCATCTAATCTCAGAATAAACAATAATTACGCATACAAGATCTAAGATTAAAAGCAAAGTTTTTTTTTTTTTTTTTTTTACACAGGGTGACGCGCGGGCGCGCCACCCGAGGCGCGGGCGTGCATACAGCCCTGCCCGGGCCTCCGAGAAAGGGAGCAGAATGCGCGGGCGCTCCTCACCAGGCGCGGGCACGCATGACCTGCTGTTTTAGCTCAAAATAAGGCTTCAAAAGTGCAATCCAACACCCGGAAAGGCTCCGACATGATCCAACTAACATTTTTCCAACAACGAAGTATTCAATTACAAGAAAGAGTAGAACATGCATCAATTCTATGTTCCAAAATCCAAAATACAAATCGAGTTCGAATACAATCTAAGTTCGATTTCAAATTCGACTTCTACAACAACAAGGCCTCACTCTATCAACTCGACCACCTAGCCATGCGATCTCTGACTCGGTCCTGCCCCACCTGTTGCCAAGCACACATACAAAGACAAGACAACAACCAGATAATCCGGTGAGAATAATATTCCCAGTAAAAGAGACAAACATGCAATATCATAAAAACATCTCAAACGAAATGCATCATCTTCTACATATTCAAATAACAACCATGCAATTCCACAAGCATGTCTAAAACTCAATTCATATGCATAAATGCAATGCATGTCTTTAAATCTGAGATTATCAAGTCGGATAATCAAAACATTTCAGCTTTTGCTTTTGGGATCCCGAGGACGAGATCACGTAAACAACTCACCGACTCTTCCGATCGAGGTGGTGCTACGTATCTCCATCCTCTAGACTTTGGTGCAACTATAAGGAGTATGCTAGCACTAGGTGAAACAGCTACACCCAGGCCACTCACAATATAATTCCCAAAACGTCTATCATCAAAAGGGCCGTCCTGCCCGCTATTCAAATCAGGGTTCATATGCTCAATATGAATGCAATGCAACATAACTCAAATAATCAATTAACATGCAAGTATGTGATTTTTCCGGAACACTCGAATCAAGTCGGATTCGAGTCATTCGTTCCATTCCATTCCAAGTCATCTTATACCTCTTTTCAACAACGTCGATGCTCCAAACCTGGAAACAACATCAATACAAGAATTCCAAATCAAAATTCTATTCCAAATCAAGTTCAGCGATAAAGATAATTCAATTCAACTTTCGAGGATGGATCAACTCGATACCAAACCTCGATCAACTCTTCAACGATTCGAAAGTTGCCAATTCGGAACTCCACGATCTTCAACTAATCTGCGGAGATAAAATCAATCCAATATCAATCCATTCAAAACGAGCAACTCCCAAAAACTCAAACGAATCTCCAATTTCCAAAATCTCAAACCGGCGGCATAACGGCTATAAATTCAACTAACCGAAAATGCAAACAACATAATATCACTCTAAGCAACTCATATCAATCAACATTCAACCAAAACAATCCAATTCCAACAAATCACAAAACTCACTTTTTCGAAAATCCCTTCAAAAATTCATAACAAATCCGAACGTCGCTCTAATTCAAAACTGACAGATAATAAACGATCAGAACTCCGCCAGGAACAACATACTAGAATCTAAATCGATTCTAACCACCTCCGAAAAATAAAACATATCCGATCGGAGAAATACTTACGGTATAACGAAGCTCTCTCAGCCGTGATCGCTAATCTGCCTTCAGAAATAATTTCTAACGGACGGATCGAGCTCGGGAGGAAATCCAAAAGCTTGAAACTCACGTTGAGTTCTTCAATGGGGGAGAGAAACGTTTGGGAGGGATGAAGGGAGAATGAGAGACTTAGTCAAAGTCTAGATATTATAACAATTCCATTTTTTGCGTTTTAGTCCCTGAAAATTCCGAAATTTGCAAAGTAGTCCCTGATCAAATACAAGTCGTCTCTTGAACTCTGGAATCTCCGATTATCTCAAATAAACTCATTTAAGATAAAAACGGGGCGTTACAAATATAGCTCATTCTCGTGTCTCCCCGGACGATGGCAGTGATGCACGCCGATTTGATAGGTATGCGCCATGGCAGTCTATATGATTATTATATGAGATACCAAGATGATGCTCCCTTGAGAGACATGGTCAAGAGTATAGCCAATGTGAAAAACCAAGTCAAAAAACGCATCAAACACCGAGTGTAATGGAAGGAATCGAGGAGTGGCACCGAGCTAGAAGTTGATGCATCATGTCGAGCTACAGCTCTTGATAATTAAAAAATAGAATTCCATTGCAAGCAAGACATAAATGAGATATAGCGCCTCGGGTTCCCGACATTCGAACACCCCAAGAAAACATAAAACCATATTAAAAGAAATCCAGAGTATTAATAATAATCTGAAAGCATATTATGACATAAAAGATCCAAATTTCGGGCCCCGAAAAAACCTCCAATCCGTGGTTCTCGGCCTTAATGTCATCAAATGCATTTTAAAAGAATCCTTCTTGGTTTTGATACAGACATGAGACAAAAAATACCAAAATTGATTGTCTTTACTCGACACAAATGCATGGTGGTCAATTAGTGCACATATTAATATGTCAATTTATGATTGGGCAATTGAAAAATTATATTGTGATTTTACACGGTGGCAAACCAATTCACAAAGAATTCAAATGATGTCCAAAATAAAATGAGCACTAGTGAACCTTCGTGGTTATGTATTGATTTTCCTTGTTCTTCCTGATGTATTCACCTCGTATTGGCCCGAGATTATTGCCAATGGAATCATGCTTCAGGTGTTGTCCCTGCACTTAAAAAAAATATTAAGCCAAAGATCAACATTATATCATCATATTCCTCGCGATAATGCCGCGCGCCGATTCGATGGATGCGCAATATAGCAGCCATGTAGAAACGTTATCTATTGGGCCATTAAGGAAGCCCAAAGAAGCACTAACTGTGACGTCCAACTTATAATGAGACCGAGGAGCATGAAATCGTTCCCCATATGTCAAACACTTGGCGGTCAGAATTTTGAGCCATGTTCGCAAGTGATAAAGGCAGCCGAACGCATAAGCTTTAGAGATGCGCAGAACGAAAATATGCTCGACTCGGACGCAGAAGCCTTCAAGAAAATTTTTGCAGTTCACGCTTGAAGCCCATCGAGATGAAGAGATTCCAATGCGAAAAACGGAGAAAATGGAGAGGAAGAAAACCAGAAATCGATCGAGTGGTTTGGGAAAACAACAACAATCCCTTAGCAAGAGCCAAGTTTCTCAAAGATACGTTTCTTCTTTTTCAGTGGGAGAAAGAGAGGAATTCTTTTCGCCCGGATGTTTTTTTTTTTTTAAGAGAAAGAGAGAAATTGAATCAACGTCTCAGACTCAATTTTCCACAGACGGCGCCAATGATGACATCTCGAAAATTCCTTCGTGGTCTTTGTGAATCCTCCGATTGTCCTTGCCTGAAAATCATGAATAAACCGGTCAGGGGGCGCCAGGATTTCTCCCGACGTGACCCCTTCGATGCCTAAGTCAAGCAGAAAAACATGGGAGAAAAGATAGGGGACAAGACCCATGATCTGTGATTTTTATCGTGCCAGACGTGTAGCCCCTGATGTCAGCCCATAACTAAGAGGACAAGACCCATGATCTGATGATATGCAGGCCCATGGTCTCATGAGATGCGGCCCATGATTTAATTATACTGACAAGTCCAGGCCCAAATGTAGATAATAAATATTTGACAGACCCATATCCATTAATAATTATCAAACACCAATTACCACCAATAATCTGTCTGATGGTCACAAATCCCGATCTAAGTTCATGCGAAAAAATAAATATATCCCGAGATATTAGACGATATCTCGGGATATATCCCATAACATCACTGATGTATCCATATACATTAATTATCTGATTTTGGGGAGCTTTAGGGGATTAGAAGGGTGTCAGAGTCAGGTTCGTAGTTATCGCACCTACGAAACCCTCAAAAAGAAGTAGTGGATCCTCACCGTCACGAGTGACCATTAGAGACGTCGGGAGTATTCAACAAAAATCCTCAAATGCTCAAGTCTGCGCTAACCACAATAAAACCAGAGCAAATGAAGGAAAATTTAAATTGCCAAATGAGATCATATTTACAGGCTTCTTGATGAGCTTGATGCAAATGAGCCCTTTCTTGGACCCGAGATTCATTAGTCTTGATTCTTACTTGGGCCTAACTTTATTTTTGATGGGCCTTATACAAATTGGGCTATTACCCATCATAGATCACAATAGGAGATTATGAAATCATTACTGATACTATGTGAACAAAGTGCTTGGATAAATGTAGGATACCATGTTTGTATTCTTGTTGTTGATGTCCAAAAATATTTCTTCTAGGAGAGTAATTGAATCGTAACATTTGAGTTATTTTACGATTTAAAAGATCTGTATTGCACTATTATCACTATCTATAATTTTTTATAAATGACAAGAGCTCGGTCTTATAATTAATTTTAGAGTCAAGGTCACATATTCGATTTCTATAAATTAGAATGAGTGTAATTATTTGTGGGTGATTGACCGATTGCCCCTGCTAAGAAAGTGACCGAACTATAATACTTGTGGATGAAACGTTGATGAATTTAATAAAAAAGTTATTCTTTGACCGAACTATAATACTTGTGGATGAAACGTGATATGAATGAATTTAATAGGATTAGGAAGAAAGAAAGACAAAGGAATAAGAGGATTGAAACTCCAAAATTAGTTAGTTCCTCATTCGAAAGCTTCAGACTATTTATATTAGTCTTACAATGAAAAATAATAACGTACTAATGCTAAAATTAAGGAATAAACTACCCACTAAGCTAAAGATCAGCCATCATGAGATAGAATAAACAATTAATTAAATATGCATCTTATTGACCAAATCTTCCACTATCTCCACTGATTTATGCTCCACCTCCTCGTACGTGTCACTTGTATGGCCTTGTGAGTAATGACACATAACATTGCCCCCCTCTTCAACATCCTTGTCCGCAAGAAGAAAGTTAGGAAATGACTTGGAAAAACGACGCATATTCTTCCAGGTGGCATCTTCAATTGGTGCTCCTCTCCATTTAACTAAGATTTCAGTGTAGGGACGATATGTTCCCTTAATTTTGACTCGACGGTTTAAGATAGACTCCAGTTGAGGTAGGATGGTGGAGTCATCCGTAACTGGAGGCATTGGAGCTGAAGTGTGAGTGAGTGGGCCACTATGCTTCTTCAGTAAACTAACATGGAAGACATTATGAATTTGTGATCCTGGGGAAAGATCCAATTTATAAGCCACCGTACCCACTTTGTCAAGAATTTGATAGGGCCCAAAAAAAGGGGAAGCAAGCTTCATATTATGCCTGATAGTAACAGAAGATTGACGATACGGTTGAAGCTTTAAGTAAATGTAATCTCCGATATTGAAAGAAACTTCTCTTCGATGTTGGTCGGCTTGAACTTTCATTCGATCTCTGGCCACCAATAGATTACGTCGTAATTCGCGGAGAATGGAATCACGATCACGAAGACACTCATCGACATCTTGAACACGAGAGGTGCCATGGATATAAGCTAGTGGAGTCGGAGGCGGAATCCCATAAACGGCTTCGAATGGAGTCATTTTGGTGGAAGAATGCACTAAAGTATTATAGCTGAACTCGGCCCACGGAACCCATTCCACCCATTTTCGTGGTTGTGCACCTGCGAAACAACGTAAGTATTGCTGTAAGGTATGATTGACTACCTCGGTTTGGCCATCGGTTTGGGGATGATAGCTTGAACTCATGCAAAGTTGTGTTCCTTGTAACTGGAATAGGGCTTGCCAAAAGGAGTTGGTAAACACCTTGTCTCTATCACTCACAATTGATGTTGGAATGCCATGGAGGCGAACCACATTAGCAACAAATGTCTTGGCGACCGAGAGTGCAGTAAATGGGTGCTTCATGGGTACAAAGTAAGAATACTTGGTCAATCGATCAACGATAACCATGATAACTGTACACCCGTTAGATGGCGGCAACCCTTCAATAAAATCCATGGAAATATCAGTCCATGCTTGAGTAGGAATCGGTAAAGGTTGTAGTAATCCCGCCGGTTTCATGCAATCAGTTTTGTTGCGCTGACAGATATCACATTGTTGTAAGAAATTATTTACGGTGCGGCGCATATTTGACCAGAAAAAGCTTTGCTTGATGCGAGAAAGAGTTTTGTGGAACCCAAAGTGTCCACCAATAGGTGATGAGTCGCCGTCAGCAAGAATTCTGGAAATTAAGATAGAATTGGGGCATAATAAAACTTTGTCACCCTTGAACCAGACACCATCGCGTTGGAGAATTGCAAGAGAGGAATTCTTCCGGATGAAATCTGCATAAAATGGATCCTGCTGGACCTCTTGTTGGAGGATTGGCCACCAAGTGGCATGTGGTAATGAAATAGATAAAAACTGAAATTCCACAACACGTGATAAGGAATCCGCACCTTGATTTTCAGAACCTTTCTTATACTCAATTTCATAATCATAACCAAGAAGTTTTGGGAGCCATCGAGTTAGTAATTCGTTGCTCCAACAAGTATTTGAGACTTTTTTGATCAGTGCGTACCATAAATGGTTTCCCTAGTAAATAAGGACGCCATTTCTGAATTGCTTTGACAATGACCAGCATCTCTTTCTCATAGGTAGATAATGTTAGGGTTGAACCTTTTAATGCTTCACTGAAATATGCTACTGGACGACCATTTTGTGTGAGTATTGCTCCGATTCCAATTCCGCTAGCATCACTTTCAATCACAAATTGTTGAGAAAAATCAGGGAGACATAAAATTGGGGGGGACGTCAATGCCTTTTTCAATTGATTGAAGGCCACACTGGCGGCCTCATTTCATTGGAAGCCATCCTTAGATAAAAGTCGATTCAATGGGGCTGCGATACAACCAAAATGAAGGATGAAATTTCGGTAGTAGCCCGCTAACCCGAGGAACCCTCGAACTCCTTTGGTGGTTGTCGGTGCAGGCCATGCAAGAATTGCTTGTATTTTATTGGGATCCACCGCCACGCCTTGAGAAGAAATTCTGTGACCCAAATAATCAACCTGTGTAACACCGAATTGACATTTGGATTGTTTTGCAAACAAGCTGTTGTTAGAGAAAATGTTCAAAACAATTCGCAAATGTGTAAGATGGTCAGCCCATGTTCTCGAGAAAACGAGAATATCATCAAAAAAAATTAAAATAAATTTCCGAAGGTAGGGACGAAAAAGATCATTCATCAGACTTTGGAAGGTTGCAGGTGCGTTCGTGAGTCCAAATGGCATGACGAGGAACTCGTAATGGCCTTCATGTGTTCGAAAGGCGGTTTTCAGAATGTCATCTTCCTGTACTCGAATCTGATGATATCCCGAGCGTAAATCCAATTTTGAGAAAAATTTAGCTCCATTGAGTTCATCCAAAAGCTCATCAATAACAGGAATTGGATATTTATCTTTGACAGTGATCTTATTCAAAACGCGGTAATCAACACAAAATCGCCAATTGCCATCCGCCTTTTTGACTAGGAGTACCGGGGAAGAGAATGGGCTAGTACTAGGTCTGATCAAACCTGATTGCAAGAGCTCTGCCACCAATTTTTCTATTTCAGTTTTTTGATAATAAGGATATCGGTAAGGTCGAACGCTAACTGGTTCAGCATGTGATTGCAATGGAATGTGATGGTCATGCAAACGCCTAGGAGGCAAGTGAGTGGGCGCCATAAAAACATGAGGAAATTCGGCTAAAAGTTGACAGAGGTCCGGAGGATATGATGGTTGGCTGCTGGAAACAGAGGATGAAATGATCTGGAATAAAAAACCAGTAACTTGAATATTGTTGAATTCTTTATCTGTGAAGGCTTCAACGCTGGTTTGTTTCAACCCTTGGAATGTATAGGGGATGTCATTCACATGAAAGGTCATGGTGAGTGTCTTGTAATCTGTCGCAATAGGACCAAGAGTTTGCAGCCATTGGACACCTAGAACCAAAGGGAAAGCCGCCACCGGAAGGACATAAAAATCTGCTGTGATAGAAAGTCCTTAAATAATGATAGTGAGTCCCTGGCACTGGCCCGAACAGTCTATTTGGTCACGGTTAGCGACCATAACCTGGAACATTTTGTCATGAACCACGGGTAAACCATACTTATTGACAATGACGTGATCAATGAAGTTATGCGTGCTGCCGCCATCGATGAGTAAGATGATATTCTTGTTTTTGAGTTTTCTTGCCACACGCATTGTTTGAGGATGATTAGTTCCAGAAATTGCATGAAAAGAAATTTTAGGCACCTCTTCTGGACCTCCTAGAACTTGGCTAGAAGTGTTCATGTGCTCAGAGCATGGATGAGTATCTTTGATCATGAATAATTGTGGGCGTGCGCAACGATGACCTGGAATGAACTTTTCATCGCAATAATAACATAAGCCTTTCTCACGACGTTCACGAACCTCTTGATTGGTGATTCGGCGAAAGGTTGGAGAAGTAGTATGATTGAAATTATTGGAAGGAGGTCCCAATATGCCATCTGTTGGAGGTAAGGAAGCCTTGTGGGGTGCAAAAGCTGGTGTTGTGCGAAAGGGATGGACCTATTTCTTTTGTAAGTTGTTTCGCTCCTCAATTAACCGAGCAACACCGATAGTGTCAGCTAAATTTTTGGGCTGTTTAATTTTAACATCGAGGCGAACTTCATCGCGAAGACCAGCAATGAAACAACCAATGAGAAAAGACTCGGGCAGAGAATCAATTTGGTGGGAGAGCTGTTCGAAGGCTTCTTGATACGCCGAAACCGTAGAAGTTTTTTTGAGTCGACTCAGAGCTTCAGATGGATCTTCATAATCAGTATGACCAAAGCAAAGTAGGACAGCTTTGGTAAACTCCTCCCAGGAGAGTGGGCCTCGAAATTTTGTCAACCACCGGTACCATTGGAGGGCAATTCCTTCTAAATGAAAGGATGCTAGTTGTACTTGTTGGCCGTGAACAATATTTTGAAAAGAAAAATATTGTTCAGCTTTGTAGACCCAACCAATGGGGTCTTCGCCATTGAACTTTGGAAATGTTAATTTAAGTTGCTGATGAGGAGTATTATGGTTGTGTGAGCGAGAGTCATTGGGGTCAGGTGGGGTAGTGTATGAGCCATGCGAGGTTCGAAGAGCTTGTAGTTCAGATAACACCATTTGCAAAGTGTTGTGCACCTGATCAAAGTTGGATTCATGGCGACCTAAGATTTCATGGACCTCATTACGAAATTCAGCGTTGGTTTTGCCAAGGGTATCCATGGCATGTGTGGTCTCTGATACCACTGATATAAATGAATTTAATAGGATTAGGAAGAAAGAAAGACAAAGGAATAAGAGGATTGAAACTCCAAAATTAGTTAGTTCCTCATTCGAAAGCTTCAAACTATTTATATTAGTCTTACAATGAAAAATAATAACGTACTAATGCTAAAATTAAGGAATAAACTATCCACTAAGCTAAAGATCAATCATCATGAGATAGAATAAACAATTAATTAAATATGCATCTTATTGACCAAATCTTCCACTATCTCGACTGATTTATGCTCCACCTCCTCGTACGTGTCACTTGTATGACCTTGTGAGTAATGACACATAACAAAACATTGATGAATTTAATAAAAAATTTATTCTTTTTAGATATGTTGATGTGTTCATATGTTGATAAGAGGATAGTTTTTTGAAAAATGCTTTGACTTTTAAAAAAGGGTGTGGTGTGGTGTCTTAAAGAAATACAATCTATTTGTTACAAATTTAAGAGGATAAGTATAATTTAATTTTAGAAGATTATCCACATACTTACTAGATCAATGTAAATTTGCTCTTCATGTGAACAACTACTCAGTTGGTGGTGTCGTACGAGATCATGAGTGCCAGATTGTGCTAGCGTTTGGATTGAAGATTGCTAAACCATCTTCGGTTATATTCGGGGAACTAATCGCAATTTGAGAAGGACTACGCCTGTTGATGGAAAGAGGATTGGAGATTCATGAAGTTCATAAAGATTCTCTACTGGGGATGCAAGCAATCGCCCGCCCAAAAGAGGATTTTAGATACATCAGAGCACCTTGTCACGGACTTAGCCCTTCTAAGATCACGTGCGGCCTTTGCTCCTTGACTACGCCCCTCGCAAGTTCTAGCAAAGCAGCCTTTGTTGCGCAAGTGTGTGTGTAAGTGTTTGAGTAAGAACACAAGAGAGCTTGGAGAATACTTTGTATAGATTTTTAACTTGGTGGTTTACAAATGAGGGCTATCACCCTTTTATAGTTGAGCTCCCTACAATCTACATGATTCTAGATTCTTCCATCTACACCAATCTAGAGTCTACTTTCTGCAAGTTTCTATACAAGTCATTTATATACAAGTGTATTCTAGAGAGTTCTACATAAGCCTATATCTTGAATATTGTAGAGACTTCTAGAATATGCACAACCTCTACCTTGCACTATGCCCTAGAATCTTCCGAAATGCGCAAGAAGGTGCCGGTTGTGACATTCTCCCCCACCTATTCGGCTGATGCCCTCGTCACCTCAAATTGATGGAGTAGTTCTTTGAACTGCCACAAGTCATGTTTTGTTTCCCATGTTGCCTCGGACTCTGGCAATCCCTTCCATTTGATCAGATATTGAGTGCTAGGTTGCACTCCACGTCGCCTCTCAATGCGTTTGGCAAGCACCTCTTCAACATCTTTGTTAAAGGAAGTTGTTACTTCAGGAGGTGCTCGGTGAGAATCGCCTCGGCTAGTGTCTTCCTCATCTGGATAATAAGGCTTTAAAATGCTCACATGGAAGACCGGATGAATCTTCAATGTGTTGGGGAGGTCGAGACGATAGGATACGTTCCCAACCTTTGCAATTATCATAAAGGGTCCTTCATACTTCCGGATTAGACCCTTGTGTACCCCTCGGAAGGCTTTGAATTGATGTGGCAAGAGCTTGATGAGTACTTCATCTCCGATGGAGTACTCTTGTTGTCTTCTCTTTGCATCGGCCCATTTCTTCATGCGCCATTGGGCTTTCTCTAAGTGTACTCGTGCCAAGTCCATGTGCTCGCTCCAAGACTTAGCCATCTTTGTCGCGGCGGGGCTTTGTCCCTTGCTAAAAGATATTTGCAATGTATGTGGAGTAGTCGGTTGTTGCCCCATGACTAGCTCGAATGGGCTCGTTCCAGTGGCCTCACTTTGTTGTAAGTTGTAAGAGAATTGTGCCACATCCATGAGCTTCGCCCAGTCTCGTTGGTTGGCACTCACAAAGTGCCTCAAGTATCATTCCAACAAGGCATTTACCCGCTCGGTTTGGCCATCAGTTTGCAGGTGAAAGCTTGTAGAGAAATGTAGCTCCGACCCAAGGAGTTTGAAGAGTTCCGTCCAGAGTCGGCCTGTGAATGGGGTCCCTGTCGCTTATGATGTGTCTTGGTAACCCCCAGTACTTGACTACATTCTTGAAGAATAGCCTTGCAGCTTCCTCGGCAGTGCAATCCTTTGGGCATGGAATGAATGTTCCATACTTAGTGAATCTATCAATCACTGCCATGATCGAACCAAACCCATCGGACTTCGGCAAGACGCTAATGAAGTCCATAGTAATAGATTCCCATGGACGCTCTGCAATAGGTAGTGGCTCAAGCAGTCCCGCCGGTTGCTTTGTCACGACCTTGTCTTGTTGACAGACCAAGCATGTCTTGACATATAGTTCGACTTGGTCTCTCATTTGCGGCCAATAGTATGATGCTTCCAACAAGGCCCTTGTGCGTTTTTGCCCTGGATGGCCAGCCCATTTGGTGTCATGGCACTCGCGGATTAGATCTTTCCTCAGATCCCCCCACTTTGGCACATAGAGTCGACGTCCCTTCGTATATAGAAGCCCATCTTCAAGCCAGAATTGCCGAGTCTTCCCTTGCTCGACAAGCTTGGCCAAATCCTTGGCCATGGGATCATACTCCAATTCTTCTTTGATGTGCGCTGGCAGGTCACCTAAGGCAGCACTGATAGATGCCAACTCTGCTTTTCGACTTAGCGCATCGGCAACTACATTGGCTTTGCCTGACCGGTACTCAAGCACAAAGTTGAACTCGGCTAAGAAGTCTTGCCACCTAGCTTGCTTGGGACTAAGCTTCTTCTGACTCTGAAAGTAGCTAGTGGCAATGTTATCGGTCTTGACGGAGAACCGAGACCCTAACAAATAATGTCGCCACACCCTTAGGCAGTGGATGATGGCGGTCATCTCCTTCTCTTGTACCGTGTATCGCCTCTCCGTCTCGTTGAGCTTCCGGCTTTCATAGGCTATGGGGTGCCTTTCTTGTATTAGAACTCCCCCAATAGCAAAATCAGAAGCATCCGTGTGCACTTCAAACTCTTTGCCAAAGTCTGGCAAAGCTAGGACAGGTTCCTTGCTTACCGCTGCCTTTAAGTCATCAAAGGCTTTGGCACATGCGTCCAACCATCCCCATGGCCGGTTCTTCTTAAGAAGATCCATCAGCGGTGCCGCTCTAGCGGAATACCCTCTTATGAACCTGCGATAGTAATTAACTAGCCCAAGGAAAGAACGGAGTTCGGTTACCTTGGTTGGCGGTTCCAAATCCATGATGGCACGAACCTTGCTTTCGTCCATCTTGAGCTTCTCATGCTCAATAGTGTGCCCCAAGAATTTAACCGTCTCTTGCGAAAAAGAACACTTTTCCTTCTTCACATAGAGCTCGTTCTCTCGTAAGACTTGGAACACTGTTTGGAGGTGTTGGGCATGCTCCTCCAATGTGTGGCTATAGATGACTATGTAATCCAAGTACACCACCATGAACTTGTCAAGATAAGGGTGGAAGATCTTGTTCATGAGTGTACAGAAAGTTGTCGGGGCATTGGTTAGGCCAAATGGCATGACGAGCCACTCAAAAGATCCATATCGAGTTATGCATGTTGTCTTGGGCTCGTCCCCATCGGCAATTTGAACTTGATAGTACCCTTTTTGTAAATCCATCTTTGTGTAGTACTTGGCTTGACCAAGACGATCAAACAAATCAGCTATCAATGGGATGGGGTACTTGTTCTTTATTGTTACCTTGTTAAGCGCCCGGTAGTCCACACACATCCTCAATGAGCCATCTTGCTTCTTTTGAAAAAGTACGGGAGCGCCATATGGTGCTTTAGATGGTCGAATTCTTCCGGTATCCAGTAGCTCAGTGAGTTGTTTCCGAAGCTCCTCTAGCTCGAGCGGTGCCATGCGATAGGGTGCCATGGCGGGCGGCTTGGCACCGGGTTCCAACTCGATCTTGTGGTCGACTTCTCTCCGTGGTGGCAACTCCTTAGGTAATTTTGCCGGCATCACGTCTTGGTTCTCATCCAGAACCTTCTTGATGTTAGTAGAAACTTTCTCTAACAAAGGAGTGTCAAGGCTATCACCCGAGTGTAACGTGTCCAAGAACGTGGGTTTGCCTTTTTTCACTCCTTTGGCTACTTGCATAGCTAACAATTGCTTCATTGAACTTGCCTCGGGTGGAGCACTTGTCGCTTGTATCATGCATGGAGACCCTTTCTTTATTATACACATAGAGTCTAAGTAAGGCATCGGAATAGCACTTACCTTTCTTAAGAAGTCCATGCCCAGCACGAAGTTGAAATCGTCAAGAGGTGCCACTGAGAGGTCAACTCGACCGTGCCACGTACCCAAGGATAGCTCAACATCCTTAGCAACTCCATGTAGTCATCGAGCGGATGCATTCACAGTCTTGATCCATCCTGCACCTTGAGTGACATGCAATCCCAAGCGTTTTGCTTCACTCTCAGTAATGAAGTTGTGGGTGGCTCCGGTGTCAACCATTGCCTTAGTAAGTTTGCCATTGATCTTTGCTTCCATGTGCATGAGCCCCTTGCTTGATGTAGTGGTCAATGGCTTGGCTTTCAAAGCATTTAGGATTTGGATGGATCCCATGTGTTCGGCCTCCGCACCATTAACTTCACCGCCTTCAAGTATGGCCAACAAAGAACCGAGCATTGGGCAGTTACTCATTGCATGAGGCCCTTTGCATACAAAACAACCACCTTTAGGGACAAAAGCCTTTTTCTTGTCTTCATAATCGTTGCGTTTGTCCCCGGGCCTCTTGTCGCCGGTCTTAGCTTGGAACCTTCTTTTCTCCCCCACCTTTGCCCGAGTTGCTTACATCTTTCTTTTGCTTGAAACCATCGTTGCTACGTTGGTACTCGGACAAAGATTCGGCGGCGGCAATAGTATCATCCAAGGTTTTGAGATCTCTTCGTTGTAGCTCTTGTTTGGCCCAATGTTGTAACCCATCGGTGAAGTGGAAGATGAGATCTTCTTCATCCATCTTTGGAATTTGAAGAACAAGAGTAGTGAATTCCTTGACATATTCAGGGATTGTTGTGCGATGTTTTAGCTCCCTTAGCTTTTTACGAGCCTCATATACCACATTCTCAGGATAAATGTGGCGCTTGAGTTCCTTCGAGAACTCTTCCCATGTATCGACTCGGCACAACCCCTTTTCTATGTCCGCATGCTTGCGACGCCACCACAACATTGCAATATTAGTAAGATACAAAGTAGCAGTACGTACCTTGGTCGTCTCATCTTGTAATTTGAGACCTTCAAAGTAAACTTCCATTTGTCACAAGAAGTTCTCGACTTCCTTGGCATCCCTCTTTCCACCAAAGCTCATTGGCTTAGGCAACTCGATCTTAGGAGCTTTAACGGATTGGCTTCCTCCATCCATGGTAGCAACTCGTTTGCACAGCGTCACATCTTCGCGCATTCCCTCGATGCAATCTTGGAGGGATTCCACCATCTCTTCAAGTCGAGCGATGCGATCGTCTCGTGCTACGATTGCTTCATGGAGCCCTTGATTATCCTCCTTCACTGAGTCAAGTTCCGACAAGACATGGCCCTCCAATGTCTCCAAAGTATGCTCGGACTTCTCAACTCGTTCGGATACTTCCGCCATAACTTGCTCCCAAGTTCCTTTTCCTCGAGTCTTGCTAGCATCCCGACGCTTCTTGCCTTGGTTAGGCGCGGTATCCCTTCCGCGGTCTTCCGTCATACCAGATGAACCAGCATCTTGCCCTGCCATGATCACTTGCGATGAATTGAACCCAACCGGGCTTTGATACCACTTGTCACGGACTTAGCCCTTCTAAGATCACTTGCGGCCTTTGCTCCTTGACTACGCCTCTCGCGAGTTCTAGTAAAGCAGCCTTTGTTGCGCAAGTGTGTGTGTAAGTGTTTGAGTAAGAACACAAGAGAGCTTGGAGAATACTTTGTATAAATTTCCAACTTGGTGGTTTACAAATGAGGGCTATCACCCTTTTATAGTTGAGCTCCCTACAATCTACATGATTCTATATTCTTCCATCTACACCAATCTAGAGTCTACTTTCTGCAAGTTTCTATACAAGTCATTTATATACAAGTGTATTATAGAGAGTTCTACATAAGCCTATATCTTGAATATTGTAGAGACTTCTAGAATATGCACAACCTCTACCTTGCACCATGCTCTAGAATCTTCCAAAATGCGCAAGAAGGTGTCGGTTGTGACAACCTGCTATGGATGTGAGGAAACTACTTGAATACCGCAATATTATCAAGATGAATAAATAATATTCGCCGTACGTCAAATTTAGTTGCCCATAAACTTTTTTTTTTTTTTTTTGCTATTTCTTCACCCTATTTTTTGCGAGAGCATGAGAAATTTCCACTTTGGTTGATAGATTTTGTAACAGACCGACTTGCCTCATTATTAATAAATTTATGAGTTTTACTGTTAAAAAAAAAGTCATTTTGCTCTTATACTGCAACTTGTATAACAGATCTCTACAACTTGTTCATAAACATCATCTCGTCTCAATTTCTTCAGAAAAATACATTTACCATTCTCTACATTTTCGAATATAATTATTATTTTAAGTTGAATTTGCACCATTTATTTGAAATAGCTCTGATTTTGTTCTCGAGAAATAAAATCATTATTGTGGATAATTTTGGATTATAATATAATAAATATTAGTTTACGTATTTTTGGAAATGATTAAATATTAGATAATAGTTATTGTGTTTAAGATGTGTAAATTTAATTATTTTTTTAAAAAAAAAATTATGGAGAGAGAATAAAATAAATTAATAATATATCTTGGGGACTTGGATATGAGAGATTATTTTCGAAAATGAAAAAATAATAATGTTGATTCCCACATTAAGTAATAAATTTTTTTAACTCAAAAAAATACTTCTCTTATTTTTCAAAGATTAATTTTTTCAAAATATTTAGAAAAATTACATCAAATTAGAAACCAAAAAAACTGTGTTTCCATTTTCTCCTCGTGCTCTTCTACTTTGAATAATAGCAATATATTTTCAAAGCCTTCTAGTCGAATAAATTAATGTCCATTTAATTTACTGTCCTTCTTTGACCAAATTATATTTCAATAAATCAGTTTCACACTTGATTGCGTAAAACAATCTTCGTTCTTTGCCCAGTACTTGACCAAAAATGCATGCGATTATGGTGACATTAAATAGTGTTTGAGATTGTTTTTAAAAATACATTTGAGTTTGTCGGATTACTTCTAAAAAGCATTCTTGAATTTTTTTTTTCACAATTTTTTCTGATAAAAAAATCGAAATAACTAAAAAGTACCTAAATAAAGGGTAACTCCTACATAATCATCATGTTTACATATATGGTAGTTGTCTGCTACATGCATTGATCGTGCACCATATAGGCATAAGAAAAATTGCAATTTAGTCCTATATGTTTGTCACTTTGCGATTTTGGTCCTCTATGTTTTCACATTTCAGTTTTAGTCCTGCATGTTCTGATTTTTTGGCAATTTCGGTCATTTTTATTAAAAAATGCTTACGTGGCACCGTACACGTCAGCTCCATATCAGCACTGAATTGGTGCGACGTCAGCGGCACATCGAAAAAAGGACTAAAATTGCCAAAAAAATAAAGATAACGGACTAAAACTAAAATCTGAAAATATAAAAGACTGAAATCGCAAAGTGACAAACATAGAGGACCAAAAACAATTTTCCCTATAGGCATATAATGCATATATAAATATGATGAAAAAACTTAAAACGTACAATATCCATGAGGAAAACTTTATTTATATGAAATTTTAAACAAAATTCTATTTAGAAAAAAGAATTGTTTAGATATTATAAGTTTAAAGTTTTGGTGATATGCTGCTAATTTGATTTAGAAAAACCAATAGAAACTAGCCTATATATGAAAAATAGCATATATATAGAAAACAGACATTTATAAACAGTATTTTAAAAGGCGGCGTCTAGGTTTAGGCTCTAGGCGGTTGTCCACCGCCTAGATTTTTAGACAATTGAAGCTTATAAGAGTTATTACATTAATTGGTTGTCTAGGCCGCCTAATTCCTGCCTAGACGCCTCAAAATCCGCCTAAGCGACCACATAGATTAACACATAATATTTTATATTTTTTTAATTTAATTTTTTTAAAAAATATTATTTGACATATTTGTCTATCAATTTTTATCGGATGAAAACGAGAAATATGTCATGTATTCCGAATTGAACTCGATATAGATGAATTATTGAAGAAATATTAAAATGAACAAGAATAATCAGATATTTAGACTTGAAAAAATACTACTTAGGCAGGTGAATTAGATAAAGAGGGATCATTGGACAATTATTAAGATGAATCGCGCACTAGAATAATTAGATATTTAGGCTAAAAAAAACCACCTAAGCCCCCACCTAGGAGGCAACCCAAGCGCGCTAGGCGGTGGGTGACCGTCCACCTACCGTTTTTTAGAACATTACTTATAAATATCGAGAAAATTAACAAAACTGTAGTATGAAGGAATTTAAGGCAGAACCGACAGTCAATTTGGGCCGACCCGAATTGATTGCGGGTTGGGAACACCCCAACCCAACCCAACCGTTCATGGGTTGCGGATTTGGTGGGCCAAACTACCTAAAAATAAAAATAATCAAAAAAATTAAAAAAATATATATGAATTTTTTTAAAAAATAGTACATAAAAATTTATAAATGATATAAATATTTAAAATTTCATTAACAATAAATAAATAATTATAAATAATATATTTTTCAAAATCAATCAATTAAACATAAAAAATGTAAAAAAAAAAAAAAAAAAAATTGTGGATCGGCCCGTCTCGCCTCCAGATGGACCGTCAAAAGCATGACTCAACCCATATTTTTTTTAATGATAGAACGAGTTGGTCCGACAGACCAAACTCTAATTGACAACTCTAAACAGAAACACTAGACATATCCCTAGCTAAGTGTTGAAATCGACAAGCCTTCAAACAAATGGTTTCAATAGTTTAATGAAATCAGTAGTTGACAGATCGCAAAACTTTCAGAAAATCAGCTTATTTATCCAATCTAGCTAGTGTGCTAGTGTTAGAGAATATATCCAATTTATATAGTCGGTTCTGTTACTCTTTATGTTATAAAACAAATTACAAGGTAAAAGCTATGTTCTATTTTTGGTACAGACACATTTATGGGAATTAAAGAACCTTTTGAATTCAAACGTTAGAATACATCAATACATTTGTAAGATCGCTCCTCGAGGACTTACATGCGCCCTCTCTCCAATTATCTTTTGGAATCAATAACTCAATATATATCGAAAATTACACAGCTATTGAAACCTACCAAAAAACACGCGCGCGTTTAAATCCTATCAGATACAGAAGATCATTTGTGCTACTGTTGTGTTTTGTGTTTATCAATAAAAGTATGAGTATTTGTAATATGTGTAGAGAGTGTTTCTCAGAATTAGGAGTCTTGATGTGCTACTGTTACTCACGATCAAAGTTTTGGTAATAAAAGAATGAGAGACATAAGTGATTTATATTTCAAACTTCTAGAATCAAACCTTGTATATATTCCTTATTTCTTTATGCCTATTTTTCATGTTTCACTAAGAAGGTGTTTGGCTGAGCTTATAAGCTCTACAAAATAGCTTATAAATTGTTTTGGAGTTTATAAGCCTTTTTAATTTGTTTGGCAATAATTTGGTCAAACAACTTATAAAAGATCAAAATAAATTGTTTGACAGCTTATAAGCTATTTTTAAAAAAACTGGGTTACCATATTTTTTTAAAAAAGATCTTATTTTATAATTTACTTCTTTTAAATAGCCTTCTATATTTCAATAAATCCCCGTCATGTCCTCCACTTATTAAATATTAAATATTTCTTAAAATAAAATTTTCTAAAAATATCAATTTTTCTAATTAATTAAAATATGAAATATTTTTATTTTTTGTAATATATGTTTAATATTTATGATAAAATTTTTAAACTATTTTTAAATAGCATTCATAGTGTTAGGATCGGTTGAAAGTCTAGAGGGGGGTGAATATACTTTCAAGCAGTTTAGTAAAAAATATTGAACTCGATCGGTTTAATGAATGAGTTCAAGACTTATCTTAGTGTCAGATGCAGTTTGGCAAACAAAATAGGGCGAAAATATGTCAAGCTGCATATTTAAAACACTGAGTGAATATCAGTTTATGTTGTGTGGTAATGGTGAGTAAACTGAAATGACACAAGTAGTTGTTTATGGATGTTCAGAGATTTCAAACACTTCTACGTCACTCCTTCTTCCACCTCGAAAGGATATCACTAGAAGACTTTGATTTATACAAGTAATTTGCACAAATCCAATCCGGTTTAGGACTTAGACACTGCCTAAACAAGAACTCCTAGTACAACACTTCAGTTTCAGTCCTAGACTGATGATACAATAGAATGAATACAACTCGAAATCCTTAGCACAAAAATCGATCCTTCAATGATCAGAATAACACTTGAGCGTTTGTGCTTCGAGTTTCTTGATCAAATCTTGAGCTTTTGATGCTTTGAATACTCTTGTAAAATAGCAGAGTGTTTTCGCGTGAAGTCTTTGTATTGATCGATCAAGATCTCTATTTATACCCTTTGGATTTCTAACGGTCATAAATTCAATTTGAATTCTTCAGATAAGTTCCAAATTATTTTCGTTGGATTTGTCATTATCACCAATGAATTCTGGAGCCGACATTGCCCTTTGCATCGCGGCACTACCATCTGCAGAGTATGTCAGAATACGAAAGAACTTATCCGAAATTGGCAAGGTAGCAGACCGATGTAGATGAACTGGTGCTGTCAGTTTAGTGCGGTCAAATATTCTTCAATCACTAGCTAACATTTTTCAAATGAAGTTATTTTTAAAAAAATAAAATTTAAACTTTCTACATAAAGTCGAGCCAACCATGCACAAGCTAATATTAATATTATATTAGATCAGGAAGAGTAATTTCCTTGCAATTATGTATATGTAGTTGACTCGACTGTCGAAAAATACATTAACAAAGTTTTTCCGTTGCCTCAATTAAGATACAATATTTAAACATATCCAAGCATGAAAAATTGCAGAAAAGTCTCTTCTTATGAATACCTCGATCTGAAAATTACTAAGTGAACAATCCTATATTTTATTGATTAATTTAGAAACAAGTTTGAAGACGTAATTAGAGAATTAAAAATTTATACAAAAACTCTAATGAGACCGTCTCATGCGTAAATTTATGAGACGAAGTTCGACTCATGAAAAAACATTATGTTTTATGTCAAATGTATTACTTTTCATTGCACGTAGATATTGATCGAATCGATCTGCGTCTCACAAAAGACATACAGTTTAATTTAATAAATTTTTTACAATATTTTAATCAATTTATTTTAAAATAACAAAAAAACTCAACATTTTTTAATATACAAATGGATGTGGGCGCAGGTGAAGTGGAACAAAAATCCTTCACTGCTTTGGTCTGCTAACAATTTTTTACCGGTTGCTTCTAGATCATTTCCTTGTCTATCTGCTCAAGTCATAGTTCTCCTCAAATTATTATATAAATTATCAATTTTAACATGTTGATCATGCATGAATGGATATATATGATATATACTACATTTTAAATGGGTAAACACAATACTATATATATGTACTCTCAACACCTTTAGATCTTAATTTTCAAAATTCGAACCCGATATAATACCTTCGTTAAACTAAATATTCGCATAAATTTTAAAAATCAACGATTATTTATTTTTAAAGATTGCAAACAAAATCGGTCAAAATCCCACTCTATCTTACAAGAAAATGAAAATTTATCCAAATTGCATGGGAAAAAGTCAAACATCAGAACTTTGACTTGTATCCATAGTTTAATTCAAGTTTGCAACGCCGTACGTCTTATGCGGTGGGCGCGCATGGAAAATACCCTCATCGATCTGTGTTATTAATTCTTTTGTTCACACCTTTATTCTTATCCTAAATTATTTCACTAGATCTTCACATATATATATATATATTCATTAATTCGTTCAAAATGAAATTTTATACACTTCCAATTTCTTTTCAAAGCCTCCAAATTCGATAATTTAATTTCTTCCAACATACGTCACTATATTTTGCTTCAATAATTTTACAAAATCTCCGAATTCTCGATCAAATAATGAAGGCAAAAGCTGCAGGACAAGTACAAAACAGGTTCTTGCGGATCGTGACGATCCCAATCCGGGCCCTAGGCAAAGCCCGAGACAGGTACGTGAAAAGCATGACGGACTACGCAGACAGGGCTAACTACACCACCAGCACCAAGTTTGTCGGGGTACCGGGGGCTTCGGGCCTACCGAAGAGCTTCAGCGTGAACCCGACAAGGTCAAACGAGAGCGAGGATTTCCGGGAGCTGGTCCGGGTGGCCTCGGCACGGAGCTTGGGCACGAGGGTTGATCTTGACGTGTACATGAAGCAGCAAAGGACGGGGAGCGGGGTTCGGGCCGGAATGCCGCCTAGAAGCAGCAGCGTTGCAATGGGTAGAATAGATGAAGACAAAGCTTGCTCCTCTTTTGGTGAGGAGAATTATAATGTTTTGAATTTGAAGAATGAATTGAAGAAAGCCCCGAGGAGTAAAAGTTACGTTGTTAGGAGGGGACCTGTGGCCTTTTGAAGTAAAAGGGTTTGCAATTGATCCATGCAATTATTAATTGGAAATATCGCATATTTATAAAATAATAATAATTTCTTTTCTATATATAAATATATGGATAAATTTTCAAGTTTTTTTTTAAAAATTTGTTTTCTTGATAATATATAGTTAGATGTAGTTTTATTTTTTCTATTTATATGTTCGGATCCGAGTAGGGATTTTCCTTGTACGTACAATGATAGTTACAATTGTAAATTATGATATTTTTGTCAGGAAAATGTGAATTTTGATGTATTCCTATTCCTAAGTATTTATTTGGCACTCCAGGCTTCATATGTGAAATTGTGTTTATGTTAATAGATTTTAAATATATTTATTAATTATATTGATCCCGCTTGTTGATATATATTATGATTAAATTTTAGTATTTGAAACTCCTCTGTTTTAGTATTCTTGTTCATCGGAAAAACTACTATTTTGATAATTTTCTATGTTAATTTATTAGTGATTTTGGTTATCGGTGTTGTTCTATTTCGACCTTAATCTCGTACCTTAATTTCAATCAATTTTTGGCATTTTTTTAATCCATTTTTATTGGTATATGTGACAAGACAACAATTCAACAAAGCATTTCATGATTTTGAATTCTAAGTTTTATATTTATTTAGTTTTATGAGTTAGAGAAATATGGTTGTTACATTTGAGTGTCGATCGAAATCGAAACTTCATTCAAATTGAAATTTGAAACCTTAGTATCTGATGAGACCGAAGGTGGGCAGCCGGGCGGGACCCCGATTTAATTTAACAGAACACTTCCAAACAAAACAAGCCATGAAAGAAAATGACTAGTTTATTCATAGGAGTTAAATAAAGTATTTTGTTTATGTTGACAGTTTTTCGAAACACTTCAATCACAAAGTTAATTAACGGAATTAAGAGGGATTTAGAGATTGGAAGCATCTAAGTGAAAATTGATGGTGGGTTTATAGGTGAGATTGAGGAAAAATAAAACAATTGACAAAGAATTTCATGAACATATTAAAAATAAAAATGTATGTCGTTAGAGAGGTTGGACAAGAATTGTAGTAGTGGTAAAATATTTGGCTAAAAATATTCTGTCATTCCGTGGAAATAATAAAAATTTGGAGAATATGTAGTTCAAAAAGTAATTTTCTGGGCTTGATTGAGATGATTGCCCAATTTGATCATATAATGCAAGAAAATCCTTGGCTCATTAAAGGAAAAATTCATCATCATTACCTTAGTCATATAATTCAAAATGAGTTGATAAAAAATGTCATTAAAAGTGAAAAATATTGTCATTAATGAAAAGGTTAAGAAAACAAAATATTATTAAGTGATACTCGGTTGTACTCCTGATGTAAGCCACAAGAAACAAAGGATTTTAATATTACGGTGTGCTGATATGTAATGTATTTCTTTAAAAATTGATTAGTACTTTATAGAATTTCTGAATGTTGAAAACACGAGTGGATTGAACATTTTCAATAAATTGTGTGCTGCATTGGAGTTTATTTGACTTGAAATTGATAATATTAGAGGACATGGTTATGATTGTGGCTCCAACATGAAATAAAAAGGTCAGTGTGTTTAGAAAAGATTGCCTGATATAAATCTGAGTGCTCTTTTAAGTTACATGTCATGTGGTAGCTAGTCATTGTCTCAATTTGATGATTTGTGATATGACAAATTTATGTACGTGTTAAAGTAAAAAAAAAAAAAAAAAAAATTGGAGCATGTCAATGCATGCATATTGTGTTATCCAATTCTACAAAAAGTTGGAGTATTCTACTTGATTGTTTGGATAATTTGACACTCAAGACATTGAGCACCACTAAGTGGGATAATCATATCAAAGTGCCAAAGTCATTAAATCATAAGTTGAAAAAATCAGATAAGTTTTACTTAATGTAGCAGATTCATCATAGTATGGAAGATTATCTAGGGATGCTAGATTGTTAGCAACACACAAACTTAGTAGCTTTGCATTTTTGTTAAGATTGGTATAATTTGGCATGATATTCTCTAACACATAAACTCGGTTAGTATATCCTTACAATATGAAAAGATGTATATTGATGTTGCAGTGAAACAACTGAAAGGAATTGTTTATTTAATTTTTTTTTTGAAAATTACAGGGAAGGAGGATTTGCATCAGCCATAAATAAAAAATTGATTCCAATATAGAGTTGAACCTATATTCCATGAGTGGCGACAAAATTCTAAAAAGAGACAATTTGATGAGATTGCTAATACTGAAAGAGAACAAACATATGAAGAATGCTTTGGGACTGATTATTTTCTTCTCGTGGTACGTAGATACTGCTCTTTGGAGTTGAGGATTCTTGTTGAATGGAAGACATATATTATTTAAAGGCATTAATGGATGAAGATTATTTGAGAAATTATTGTGTGAATCTTGAAGTTGGTTTTAAAAAATATTATGTGTCCGATATTGATACTCATAATCTGCATTTAAAAGTACAAATGTTGCCAGATATGCTACCTCTGGAAGCTTATGACACAAATAAATCTTGGACAACCATTAAAATTTTGGAGTTTGCGTTGAAAATGGATATTTTTCCTACGATCGTGGCTGCATATCAAATTTTATTGACTATTTCTGTTAAGCATTAACCAAGAGAAGATTTTTGAATTTAAAATTATTAAAATCTTATTTAAGAACCACAATTAGTCAAGAGAGAATGGATAGTTTGGCGATCCTCTGCATCGAAAAACACATATTAGAGGATATCTCATGTGACGACATAGTTGATGATTTTACTTCAAAATACTCAAGAAGAATGTGTTTTAAATCATAATAATAAATTATTTTGATAAAATGTAAATATTTTTATGATATATAGTTTCTTGATTTAATATTTTGGTTTATTTTTATTATGTTATTCATTTTTTAAAAATATATACTTGAATTTTTTGAATCAATACAAAAAGGCCCAAATTTAAGTTTCGCCCAGGGCCTCATTTTTCTTAGGACCACCCTAAATACGTTATCGGTTTATTTGCAACCATAGTCCCATAGAAGAATTGCAGTCGAAGATTTAGGCATTGTTCGGTAGGGGAGATAAGCCATGCATAGATCAATTATACGTTTTCATCCGATGTTTGTCTGGATTTTAAGCTTCGAGATTCCAATCTTGACCAAATAAAACTACTATTTAATTTTAATATGAAAATTAGTCAATGGAAAATTAGAAAATAAAGATTGACACTGGTGGATGTGATGCAACACAGTAAGAAAAATTATTTGTGTTTTACCAAATTACCCTTTACCCTTTTATTTAAAAAACACCAATCCATTTCTTACAATTTGCTATGTGGACCTATGTGAGAAATTAGGCGGGATGCACATGGAGAGAAAAAGATGCGGGTAAAAAATATAGGAGAATTTTGAAGCTATTAATGTCATAATAAAATCAAGATTTCAGTGGTATGCTTACAAAATTAAATTCCATAAAAAATATAATTTTATAAAATATAATTTTAAGAGCATAAAAAATTAAATTCCATAAAAAGTATAATTTTAAGAGCATACAAAATGAAATTCCATAAAAAAATATAAATTTATGGATGTTTGCTTTAGAGATCGTCTTATTTCTTCAATTATCGTGATCTTTGAATAAGAAAGGGGTGGTTGATTTCTAGGGAAGATAGGGTAGGTTTATTTTTTTAAAAGATGGAAGAGAGATTCAGATTTACGAGGGTGGAAGAGGAAACAAGAAAAATTGAGAATATAAAGGTAATTTGGTCATTTGATTAAAAACAAATCAAATCTTTATTATTATAATATAAACCAAACAACATAATTATTATATCTGAAATATTAATCAGCTATACCAAACACCATATTTGTTGTCAAATTGTATTTTTTGGGTGCGTTTAGTTCGTGTAATTGGATAACAGATGAATTGATAATTTGGTGGATCATTGGTGGATAATTTAATATTAATTTAATAATGTGTTGTTTGGTGTAAATGATTAATTTAGAAATGATAATATATTTCTTGTTTGGTGAACTTGATAAAAATATGGATTGGCATAACAAAATCACCAATTACGAAAAATTCCCCTACTACCTTTGCACGATTCATATACAGTTTCAGCTCCTATCTCATTTAATTTGCAATGCGTAAGTAGTTATTGTGCCTAATCCCATTTCCCAGCATCTCGTTCATCACAGACCATGGGATGTCAGTGAAGCTTCGATCTGAGGCGTCTCGGACGATCCTTCAAGGGTAAGTATAAAACTAACTTTTTATCATTGGATCTTATTTCGTATGCGAATTTGATGCGTATTTCACCCTTTTTTATTCCATAATGTTCTTAAAAAATGGGAATATATGGAAATCCCTGTACAAAGATTTTGAAGGTAAATAATCAATTACATTTGATATTATTTTCAATTACTGTGAATTTAGTAGCCAAAAATTCTTCTGGAGTAGGATTTGTTGATTTTCAATCGCGTAGCTAGAGAAAACACAAGCCCTTATCCTCAATAAATGACTTTGGTGGTACGTATCCCACCACATGGAATAAAATTCACTTTTTCATTCACCAAACGATAATTCATTTGTGTAAATGGGTATATATATGTAGATATGCATGGAGCCAACACTTTTAACAATGTGAAGACGGTGATAGCAATAGATTCAAAAAGTATTTTTTTGTGTCACAAATGTGTTTTTACATCTACGTTGATTTCATATTTTACAATAATGCAGGTATTAAATTTTCGCCTACTCAAATTGGATTAGTGTTTACACTCTGCGAAACGGTTATCTGAAATGGTGATGTACTGAATAAAGTTGAATATATTTTGTTTGAAAATTTTATTGTGTATGTTTCCTAATTTAGCCATTTTACTCGTGTGACAGGGCAAGTCATATGTAGTTTTCAAAGGGAAAAACCATGGAATTTATAGTACATGGGAGGAAACATATTTGCAAGTTACCTGTTTCAAGCGCGCAGTGCACTAGTATTATCCTACCAGAGAGGAAGCATCCAAGGCTTATACTAATTACATGGACAAGAGCCACTCAACCCAAGCTCGTTCTATCCCTAAAGATGAGGCATTGAGTTCAACGCCAACTTTTGGTTCAAGTAATCCCATTGAGCTCTTAACTTGAGCCAACTTATTGAAGCTCAGTTACAGTTGGCGAATGAGCAATGCCAACTTGAGTTGAGGGTTGCAGAGGTATATGAGGCTATCAAAAAAAAGTTGCGGTCGTTTACTTTGAGCGACGAGGCTAAGTAGATTTCTGTGGATTGCTTTCAAGTTGTTTGGGGCTGGGGATGATTTGTATTGCATGATATGATTTGTAATAGTTTGGACTTGTAATTTTCATGTATTTCCAGTTACCATCCTTGTACGAACATGACATTTCAGCAAACTATGTACAAACTGTACTGCTACTAGGTTAAAACTCTTGTATTTTGTATGTCCAAGAGGAAGGATGTACCATTTGATTCTCCAAGAAGAAGGAATGAACCATACGGATTTTATGATAACTTTAATTCAAAAATAAAATTAATATAATTTATGATTTGTGAAGGTTTACAAAAGTCCTCTATCCTCATATTTTTACGTGATGAGAAATGCACAAGTTTACAAATGTCCTCTATCCTCAATTTTACCAACAACAAAGCACTATGCTCATGATTAGTTTAACTCCACAAAGTCACATAATCACTCCATATTTGTTTAATTCCAGTAACTCACATAAGCACATCACAACCTTCAATTAGTAATGAGCCATGGGCGATGATACTTCCTTTTGTCTGCAATACACTGTGGAAATGATCACACTTCCTTGGGAAATCCTACATATTCAATGACCGAAGTGATGCACAACCACTCCAGATTTGTTTTGATTGCTGCAAAATATATTTCATGGCACTCGTCATCATTGAATATGGATCAATGAAGTTTGGTGGTTGAGAGGTCGTTTAATACATTCCAATGTCTTCCCCTCTATATGTAACAAGAGTTTGCAGCATTGAGTGTACAGAAAGTCACTCAATTCTCGAATACTCAAGCTTCAAGTGAAATTCATACACTGGTAAACATCGTGCAATGTCTGCTGGAATTATATCTTTATCATCGAATTCCATACCAACCAACAATATAAAGAAGGATGAACCAATTGAAATAATTCTCTTGTCAAACAATTCAGAAGATGCGGAAGAGGTAGAAGATGATGAAGACTTCGAAATTGATAAAGATGTGGAAGTGGTGATGCTTTCTTCAGATGACGGAGATGAACTTGCTAGTGACTCTAATGTTGGAAGTGAATCAACAGACGAGTCCAGCAATACTTCTTCCGAACCATCGTTTCTCGATGTTGACAGTGCTAGTGCAGAAGATAAATGTCAAGGCTCCTCAAATGATGCTACCAGCAATGATATTTCCCTTGTGTTTGTTGAAGACAATAACTCTGATTCACTGTGGCTAGGAAACTCCAACTCAACGTCCTTGAATTACTGAAGTGAGAGGGGAATCAACTTTTTTGCGTATGCAAAGTCTTTGTTTTGTGTTTGTACCTCATATTTTGCAAACCATTTTCGGCAAGGTTTTGTTAGATCAATTTCTGTGTTGTTAGAAGTGTTATGTGCAGCACATGGATAACTCTAGTGTCTAACCAAGTGATAGGTTCAACATGAAGCATAAATTTGTGTACGTACTGTGATGCCATAATATATGTTTTGGAATGTATAACCGTACCCTATCATGCCTGTGAAATCATGTTTATATTGGTAGGAAATGGCTTGAAAATGACGTCCTCACACATATGTGTCTCCTTATGTGTCTACTTATGAATTTTGTTCATTTAAACATACTCCAATGTTTGTGATTAGTGATCCTTGCTCATCAAGTGACTCAAAACTATGGGTGCTTTACAACCCAAGCTGAAGTTAGTCCAAATATTATGCAAGGATGAACTCATGTAACTCGAGAGTCAAATAGGATCAGCTTCAAACCAAGATATACTCACTGCACATTTTCTTGCTTCTTATAAACTGAATCAGTGAAGCACCAAATACTTGACCAAAATATTGCCAAACAAAATTTCTAGCAACCACATTTCCAAATCATTCCAATATATCGAGCACAAAACTCCAACAAATATTTTCGGCAAGTACACCATGTCATGATGTGCGAAAGCAATAGATAGGACAAAAATGACATAAAAATGCACAAAACAATACATGTTAAATAGCAAACCAATGTGATGTAAACTGAAGCTCTGAACAAACTTGTTTCAGTTATACAAATCCACTCGTTTGTCACCGTTTCACCACGAATGAAATTCGATTGTACAAAAGTTAAATGGTACTATTTAATATAAAGTTTGATGCCAACATAAAAACAAGCTTAACAAAATATAGGGACTCCAAGGGAGTATTTAGCCAAAACCCTTTGCATTTGTGTCACCGTCTCTTCAAAATGCACTTTGAAGTCCTTATCAACCGCTACAGCTAACTTCAATGCAAACCAACCAAATGCAATACTTCAAAAACCAAAAAATGGTCCTTCCTTTAACAATCGTCTCATTAAGCTCAATCTTTCGGGATGCTTGTACCACAAGAACAATGATAACTTTGCGTGGTTGCCCACCAGTAACTTAGTAACAGTGACTTTCTCATCTTCGGTCAACTCAGGAATTGTTTCCATCGCCGCAACTACACTGTCTTGCATCACATTCATATTTTCCTCATCTGTTTGTTTCTCTGTTTTCAATTTTTTGATGAGGTTTTTCATTCTATCCTTGGTCATGTGTGCAAAAGTAGTTATGGATTCTACAATCGCATCATCATCATTGTTTTGCTTAC